>NC_056684.1:29377522-30051093 GCF_018350215.1 Panthera leo | reverse complement strand
TTCTTCCACGAAGGGGTGGGGAGGAGGTCAGATGTCAAATAAGGAAGGTTGCTTTCACTCATGGAATTTCCATTCATGTTCCAAATTAAAGCCGTGTTTTATCTCCTACAAAGTCTTTTCCTGCAGCTTTGCTTTTCTCTTCCTTTCCCCACCCTTTTAGTCATCTACTGAAGGGTTTGGCAGCTGGCTGAGGTATCGGGTCAGCGTTTTTCACTGTGGCAGAAGGAAAGGTTGGGAACAGTGACGTGGGGATACTTGTCACATTTTCCTTTCCTTTTTTTATATAAGTAACCCACATGCGCCATTACAAAAGCCTAATGAGAACCCTGACTTGTAAATTTTACCCCAGTATCCTGGAGATGGACAAATGTGTAGGATGACATATAGGCAGTAGTTCCTCACTGAAAGTGTCCTTAAAAGCCCATGTACAGCACTGAGGATTCTTGACTCTGTCTCTATGGCAATGTGACAGATTTTATGAAGAGAAACAATGGCCTCCGGGAGTCATAGGATTGGGGAAGGAGCTTAGCAGTCCATTCCCCATCCTCCTTTATTATGAACAGATTCTCCTTGGGTGCCTTTAGGAAACACTCTATATATGGTGTTTAATATACCACCTACACAGTCTCCCCTCTTCACTGACTTGGAAATTGCATCCAGCTTGAGGAGCTCCAGCCCTTTCTGTGGGCCTGTTTATTCCAAGATTGAAATCCAGTGTGGATTTAGTTGTTTTGTATCAAATCTGCTTGAAACCGTTGGACTCAAAGCAAACTAATTATTGTCATTGTCCATATAGCAGTAGAGAGAGTAAAAAACAGTAATAGGTTCTTAAAAGCTGTCACAACTTGAAGTGAAATAGGCTACTCTTCAACAGTTTCATCTGTAGCCTGAAGGGCTTTGGTCTTAAAAACCGTCACATATGAAATCAGATCTTAGATCATGGAATCCTAGCTGGCGTCTGGGGGCAGCTTCAGCCATTCAACTCTCTCATCAACCATTCATCTGTGGGGTTTGCTTTGAGATTGTAAGGAATGTGGAAGCAAATGAGTTTTCTTATCAAACACTCCATTTGGGTACTCTGTATCAGACCTGTCTTGGCAAATAAATAGAAGACACCAGGGTAGACTGTCATATTTTCTTAAGTGCCTCAGGAGACACATATTTTATTTCTCAAGCAGAACTTTGGTGACTAGAATTTCCTGATTTGGGGGTGTCAGTGTTGAGCAGGCAAAACTGCTAGTTACTGAGTGCCAATGAAGTTATTTCACAAAGGCAGTAGAGCCCAAGGATTGCTCCTTGGACAGCGCTACATCTGATCGGGTACAGCTTTTCTTTCTAAGAGCCTGTTACAAGTTGAAATAGTTTTGACAGTGTCTTTAAGTGCACATCTTTGTCTCCAAACATAATTAGTGTTGAAAACTGAAGCCCTTGTAGTTAAGGCTTAGTGGCTTAGCCAGCAGCTCCATCTGGTGCTTGCTAAAGGTGTTTGCTTGATTCATCTCAGTTTTACAGCAGTGTGAATACAGATGTACACAGAATTTGTAAAAGAATGTCAGCTCCAAGGTTTCAGTTTTATTGATGGCTTTCTGTTGCACACAGCACTGACATAGCTAATTGTGTTCCTGGTGAATCTCATTTGTCCTGTTGATAATGTGATAGCTGCTAATCAACTCAGCAGCCCTTTCTTGACTGAATTAACTTACTAGCACTCAACATGGGGAATTATTTTTACTATTTATCTGCCAGGCTTGGAAAAAGAAAATATACTGTACTACTTAAAAGAGAAAATTGAATCCCTCTCTTATCAGTGGTGGATTTAACTTGGTTAACAAGATATTAGGCCAGGATGCCTTATTCTTTTATATTTAATGCCACATGGTGCTGAGTAGACAGGGAATGCCTTTTTTTTTTTTTTTTAAGTGTATTTATTTATTTTGAGAGAGAAAGGGAGAATGTGAGCTTGAGCAGGGGAGAGGGAGAGAGAGAATCCCAGGCAGGCTCTGTGTTGTCAGCACTTGCCAGATGTGGGACTCAAACCCAGGAACCGAACTGAACCGTGAGATCACGACCTGATCTGAAATCAAGAGTCGAATGCTTAACCGACTGAGCCACCCAAGTGCCCCAACAGGGAATATCTTTTTAAAAAAATTCTTGGTGATTGACACGGACTGCCCTAAACTACTGATAGAAGTTACTTCCAAGTAATAGGATTACACATGATTTCTATTTTCTTTTATGCTTTTCTGATTTTTCACAGTGAACATCTATATAACAAAAGAAAAAAATTCAGGTAACAATAGAAAAAATTATTTGAAAACAAAACATATTGTAAGTTGCTGTAGCCTTGAATAATCTCAGTTCTTTCTCAGGTCTTTTCTCATTCACAGCATGGCCCTTCAGGGGGGCTTCAGCCTTCCTCATCCATAAAACAGAAGGATCAAACCGGGGCCTGCTCAGTTTTAACATTCTTAGGTTTGGGATTATCTACCTTTTTCCTGTCTCTTTAGCGTCTCCCATTCTCCTGTGTCTTTCTCTAGTATTAATACTCAACATGATGTAGTTTTTGCCATCTTAAACTAAGGAAATCCTTTCTGGACAGCACCTCCTCCCCATATATGCCTGGCTCTTTCTTTCTTCTACTTCCCACATAAACTCTTCCAAAAGTTGTCTACAATTACTCACTCTACCTTCTCACTCTTCAGCTGACCACAGTCTGCTTTCCATCCCCACTGCTGCATCAAAATAGTTACAGTTGAAGTCACCAATGAGCTCATGTTACCAAGTCCAATGGGCAATTTAGGTCCTCAGTCCCCCCATTACCCCTCCGCAGCATTTGAAATAGTTGTCTTCTCCCCCTTCATGAAATCTCCTCATCTGGCTCTGTGTCACACAGTTATGACTGTTATTTTTTAGGTTTTGGTTTTTTGTTTTTTGGGTTTTTTTGCTTAATGAATAAAATGTTTATTTTTCTTTTTTTTTTTTCCTTTTCCTGAAATTTATTGTCAAATTGGTTTCCATACAACACCCAGTGCTCATCCCAACAGGTGCCCTCCTCAATGCCCATCACCCACTTTCCCCTCCCTCCCACCCCCCATCAACCCTCAGTTTATTCATTTTTGAGTTTTCTTAAGAGTTATTCTCTTCTCCCTGGTTCACCCACCAAGACCACCTCCCCAGCTCACTCTTCTTTTCTTTTTAGCCTGGATATTTCTGTAGTTATTCCCAAACCGACAAGAACAGCAGAATTCCCTTCTGTGTTCCAGACTTCTAAATTCACCTGTTTTCTCTATTATATGGTAACAAAATATGGACTAATAATCTTATTGCCGAAAAGTTGCATCATCTCCTCCAGTGTTGTCTATCTCAGTAAATGGCCCCACAAATCATTTAAGTACATAAACCCAAATCTCAACATCTATTACTCTCTCCAGAATCTAGTCATTCGTGAATCTACATTTCTCTGCCTTCCATGATGCCACATCCTAATTCAGATCTTCATCATATCTTATTTTGCCAACAGCAGCCCTTCGAACAGTCTCCTGGCTTTCTCTCCTGTCTTCCACCAGCTTATTGTCCATATAGCAGCCAGAGCTGTTTTTTATTTTTAAGTCAGATGTATTAAGGTTTGATTTATATAATCTTTTTTTAGTGTACAGTTCTATAAATTTTGACAAATGCATGGAGTCCTATAACCACCACCACACACTTGGACTATTCCAGTTTTTGCCTATAAACCTTTGTGTACAGGCTATAATGCAAACATAACTTTTCATTTCTCTTGGGTGAGTACCTATTGGTGAGACTGCTGGGTCCCATGGAAAGCTTGTGCTCAACTTTTATGAGAAACTGCCAAACTGTTTTCCAAAGTGGCTGTGCCATCTGCATTCCCACCAGCACCATATGAATTTCACTTGCACCACATTCTCCCTCAGTATTTGGTTTTGTTTTCATTTTAACCTTTCTAATATATGCATAGTGGCAGCTCACTGCAGTTTTAATGTGCATTTCTGTATGACTAAGGATATTTAGCACCTTTCACATGTTAATATGCAATCCATGTACTTTTGGTGAAGTGACTGCTCAAACCTTTTGCCGACTTTTTATCAGATATTTTCTTTTTATTAAATATTGAAAGTTCTTCATATATTCTGGATACAAAGTCCTTTGTCAGATATGTACTTGGCAAAAAACTTCTCATCTGTGGCTTATCTTTCATTCTCTTATCAGTATCTTTGTCAGAGCAAACATTTTTAAAATTTGATAAAATCCAAATTGTCTGGTTTTTTTTTTTTTTTTTTTTTTAATGAATCATGCTTTTCATATTGTATCTGGGAACTCAGCCTAATTCAAGGTCACAAAGATTTTCTTCTGTTTTTTTCCTATTAAAACCTCTATAGCTTTACACTTTAGTATATGTACTGCTGTAGCGAGCACTATAGCTTTACACTTTATGCTTAGATCTGGGGTAATTTTCATATACAGTATGTGAGGTATGAATCAAGGTTTACTTTGTTGCCTATGGATATCCAATTATTCTAGCACATTTGTTGAAAAGAATATTCACTGATAGAGGCATGTATCAGTTGCCTATATTTGTAGGGTTCTATTTCTGGACTCCTTTCTGTGCCTATTTTGATCTATGTCAGGGGTCAGCACAGTTTTTCTGTAAAGAACTAGATAGTAAGTATTTTAGGTTCTATAGGCCCAAAGGCAAAATTGGAGATATTATGTAAGTACTTGTATAACAAGAGAAAAAATTTTTCCGTGAATTTTTAAAACAAATTTCAAAATACGGTAATTGAGTACAATTTTCTGAAACACAGCTCTACTAATACAAACAGTGGAATTCTTTTTTGGGATAGGGTTAACATTTTGCTTAATTAGGATGCAAAGTTAGTGTTTCCTCTTATCAAACTTGATTATAAATGTTTATTGATGCATATCTGTAGTGAAATTTGACATTTTTATCTTGGAAAAATGTCTTTTTACATGGGTGATACACATAGCTGTAGAAATGCTGCCATTTGTGGAGTGCTTGAAAAGCACCGCAAAAGGGCACCTGGGCGGCTCAGTCGGTTGAACATCTGACTTCGGCTCAGGTCATGATCTCGCGGTCTGTGGGTTTGAGCCCCGCGTCGGGCTCTGTGCTGACAGCTCAGAGCCTGGAGCCTGCTTCAGATTCTGTGTCTCCCTCTCTCTCTGCCCCTCCCCCGCTCATGCTCTGTCTCTCTCTCTCTGTCAAAAATAAACATTAAAAAAAATTTTTTTTAAAAGAAAAGCACTGCAAAGTGATGAGAGCGCCCCATGCAGTCTGTCCCAAGCTCCTCAACTCCCCACTGTAGCATAAAGCCGCCAGGAACAGTATGCAAACAAATGAGCCTGGCTATCTTCCCATAAAGCTTTATTTATGGGCACTCTATTGGGAATTTCATGTAATTTTCACTTGTCACAAAATACTATTCTTTTGGATTTTTTAATCATTTGAAAAATTTTAAAGCATCCTTAGTTTAGGACATACAGAAACAGGCAGCAGGCTAGATCTGTTTGCCCCACTTTCCCCATTTATGTTTCTATCTTTTGCCAGTACCCCATTGTCAGGATTACTGTAGCTTTATGCTAAGTCTTAAAATCAGGTAATATGAGTCCTCCAACTTCGTTCTTTTTCAAAATTGCTTTGGCTATTCTAGTTCCTTTGCCTTTCTGTATAAATTTTAGAATTAGTTTGTTGATTTCTCCTAAAAAATCCTGCTTGGATTTTTTTAGAATTATGTTGAATCTACAGAGCAGTTTGGGAGAAATTAACGTCTTCATAATACTGAGAGAACTTGGTATCTCTCTCCACTTACTTAGGTCCACTTTGATACCTTTTTATCAGCATTTTGTAGTTTTCTACATAGAGATTTTAGATTTTGTACATATTTTGTTAGATCTGTAGCTACGTATCGTATTTCTTGTATTTTCCTCAGAGCTGGCTTTTTTAAATGCAAATTGGATCATGTTGTTTCCCCTATTTAAAACCTTTCAGTGTCTTCCCACTCCTCTTAAGATAAACTCTGTAATCTTTAAAAGCCTAAAGGGCCGTGCACGATCTGGCCCGTGCTTTCCTTTTCAGCCTAATTTTATGCCATTCTTTTCCTTGCTCAAAATGTTCCAATCTCAGACTAGCAGGAAATGCTTTTATCAACTAAGGGATAGCTTTTTGAATATCCAAAGGACTAAATAAATGTTTTCAAACAAACACTTGAAAAATATACTCTTACCATATTGAAATGAGCCATTTGATAATCTCCAGCAAAGAATGAACTTAGGTTTCAGCCAGGCTGTTGGGCTCTCTGTATGGAATACTTTGATCTTTAAGTCTGTACTTCTTTCACTGAGGCAGAATGCTTTATGAGTATTGTTCACAAGGGACTTAGCTCTGTGTGTGTGTGTGTGTGTGTGTGTGTGTGTGTGTGTGTGCATGCATGTGTGTGTGCACACATACACATGTGCACACACACATGCAAGCTAAAGAAAATATTCTTTTCTTTACACGCATGCTGAGACTCGACAGAAAGGCTGCATTTCTACTGAAACGAAAGATCTGTTTTGCTGTCATTATACATGAGTAAAGTTAAACTCTCTAGCCATTAAAATAGTCTTACACATACATGCCTACTGCCAACTTTATTATAATATCCAAATTAGAAATATAACACTGTAGTGATATTCTGTGGGAAAGTCTGCAGCTCTGTGCCTAAGACAAAAGGGAGAGTCACAAGATTAGTTTTTTTTTTTTTAAATAAACTTTAAACCCAGCACATTTAGTCAAACCGTATTTATTTAGCTCCTTATGCTAGACATGTAGAGATGAACAAGATAGAGCCCAGACCTTAAAAAGCTCAAAAACTAGTGAGTAAACAGACAATTTAAAATGAAAGTGCAGGGCACCTACCTGGGTGGCTCAATCAGTTAGGTGACCAACTCTTGATTTTGCCTCAAATCATGATTCATGATTCATGAGATTGAGCCCCACTTTGGGCTCTGTGCAGACAGCAGACAGCACGGAGCCTGCTTGGGATTCTCTCTATCCGGCTTGCACACACGTATGCACACTCTCTCTTTCTCAAAATAAATACATAAACTTTTTTTTTTTTTTTAATGAAAGTGCTTGTTCATGGAGGTATGTCTAAGTGGCTTTGATAGTATCAAGGAGAAATGAGTAGCCCAGTGGGATTTACAACATTAATAAGACTAGCTGATGTTTAAGACATAAGGCTAGAAGGGAGGCAAAGACCAAATCGTGAAAACCTAAGGGGCTTGTGTTCCTTCCTAGAACTCAGAAGTTCCAACACCTCAGTGCACTTAAAACTTGTTAAAACAAACAAACAAACACGGAGAACTTGTTTTAAAAAATCAAATTTGTGGACTCTTCCCTCAGAGATTGACTACGTAGGTGTGTAGTGCTTCCCCAAGTGGTTCTTACTTAGCTGGCAACCCCTAGTCTGCACACTGACATTTGAGAGTCAGTGGGTAGGTAAGACTGAGCACAGAATAGTTAAGCTAGGTAGTAAGTTGATCCTCTTAGCTTTTCAGAAAGGTAAATCTGATGGTAGTATCTCATTAAATACGAATTCTGATCCAGTAGGTCTGGGGTTATACCTGAAATACTGCATTTCTAACAAGTTCCCAAATAAGGCTGATACTCCTTATGTGGGGACCACATTTTGAGTAGCAAATGTAGAGAGGTTGGATTGGAGTGGGGTGAGACTGCAAGCATGAAGATCAGTTAACAGCTTATTGCAGGAATCTAGGCAAAAGATGGTGAATATCTGAACCGCTAGCAGGGTCTGGTAATGACAAGAAAGAGTTCCAGTGAAATGTAATAGATAGAATTGGCAAGACTAATTTAAGGAGTTAGAAGTGAAGGAAGAGGTGTCAAGAATTGAGTTTAGTTATCTAAGTAGATGATGGGGACATTAACTGAAATAGGGTAAAGACAGAGAAAGGAGGTGGCCTGGAGAGTAGAGGAGGGCTGATTAGAGTAGAAAAATTTCTTGCGGTTGAGAAAAGGGGTAGCCGGAGGCTTAGTTTGAATGCACTCAGATTGAGGAGTCTATGAGGTAGCCAAATTAAAAGGGCAGGTGGAGGAGGAACCTACAGTGGACTAAGAAGTATCACACAGGTTGTAGATAATAAAAAGAGCAGTTTGAAACGCATTTCCAGAAGGGGAAGTTCACAGTAGCGTTGCCACATAGATATCAAGTGAAAGATTATATATAGTTCAATGAGAGTATACAAAAATTATGGCTGAAAGACGAACTTTCCAAAATGCTAACTGGCTTAAGGAGTTCAGAAAGCACCCAAATTAATTAATCTTTCAATCTGTTCACTTAAAGAAAAGTTTAGGAGTGGAGCCAATTTTTTTAAGTCATTCATCATGGTAAGCCTCGTTGTGCCTTTTCCATTTAGATTTTCTTTTTTTTTTCCCTCCCACAGATTGATCATACTTACAAGAGCTGCTATGATACATAGGGGAGGTGAAAACTGATGGATGAAAGTTTTGCTATGCACTGAAAGGAAAGCATTGTCTGTGAAGGTCTTTTCTTAAAAATGTCTGCTTGTAACACCTTTACTGAACACGTGTGGAAACCTGGTGAATGCAAGAACTGCTTTAAGCCTAAAAGCTTACACCAGCTCCCCCCAGACCCTGAGAAGGCACCCGCCACCCATGGCAATGTGAAAACTAATGCCAATCACAGTAATAACCACCGCATGAGGAACACTGGGAATTTCCGTCCTCCTGTGGCTAAAAAACCCACTATAGCTGTGAAACCCACTATGATGGTGGCAGATGGGCAGAGTGTATGTGGTGAACTTAGTATCCAAGAACACTGTGAGAACAAACCTGTCATCATAGGGTGGAACCGAAACAGGACGGCCTTGAATCAGAAACCACTTAATAATAATAATGAAGATGATATTGAAGGATTTAGCCACGTTCCTAAGCCCTATGGCAATAATGATAGTGCAAAGAAGATACCAAATAACAATAATGGTCTAACTGATGTGTTAAAAGAGATAGCAGGCTTGGATACCACCCATCAGATGAGAGGAAATGAAACAAACTCCAGAGAAACATTCTTAGGAAGAATAAATGATTGCTATAAAAGATCATTGGAAAGAAAGCTTCCACCAAGTTGCATGATGGGCGGTATAAAGGATACTCAGGGCAAGCATGTTATTCTGAGTGGGAGCACAGAAGTGATCAGTAATGAAGGGGGCCGGTTCTGTTACCCAGAGTTTTCTAGCGGCGAGGAGAGTGAGGAAGATGTACTTTTCAGTAACATGGAGGAGGAGCATGAGAGCTGGGATGAGAGCGACGAAGAGCTGCTGGCCATGGAGATTCGCATGAGAGGGCAGCCCCGCTTTGCTAACTTCAGGGCAAATACTCTGTCTCCTGTTCGATTCTTTGTGGACAAAAAATGGAATACTGTCCCCCTGCGAAATAAGTCTCTGCAGAGAATCTGTGCTGTAGACTATGATGACAGTTATGATGAAATCCTAAATGGTTATGAAGAGAATTCTGTGGTCTCCTGTGGACCAGGAAGCATGCAGAGCATGGTGTCATCTGACTCTACATCACCAGACTCTTCTTTAACAGAAGAGTCACGTTCTGAGACAGCCAGTGGTTTATCCCAGAAGATCTGTAATGGAGGAGTATCTCCTGGTAACCCGGGAAATTCTAAGGACATGAAGGAAAGTGAGCCCAATTATGAAAGTCTCTCTGGTAATAATCAGGAAAAGGACTCCTCACAAGCACCTAAAAGCTCAGTAAAAGTTCCAGAAACACACAAAGCAGTCCTTGCTCTCCGATTAGAAGAGAAGGACGGCAAGATTGCTGTACAGACTGAGAAGCAAGAAAGTAAAGCCTCTACCGATATTGCTGGGCAAGCAGTAACCATTAACCTTGTCCCCGTAGAAGAGCAAGCAAAGCCCTACCGAGTTGTCAATCTGGAACAGCCACTGTGCAAGCCATATACTATCGTGGACGTGTCGGCAGCCATGGCCACTGAGCACCTCGAGGGCCCTATTACCAGCCCCAAGACAAAAATCTCCTCTTCTACTCCAAACTCTCCGATGACATCACCTGCATCGACGTCAGGACAAATAAGTGCCCACTTCCAAAAATCCAGTGCAATACGATACCAGGAAGTATGGACTTCCAGTACCAGTCCACGACAAAAGATACCCAAGGTGGAATTAATTGGTGGTGGAACTGGACCAAATGTCCCTCCAAGGAAAAACTGTCACAAGTCAGCACCTACTTCACCGACAACTACAAACATTTCCTCTAAAACCATCCCTGTTAAGTCACCCAATTTGTCTGAAATAAAATTTAATAGTTATAACAATGCTGGTATGCCACCTTTTCCAATCATCATTCACGACGAGCCAACCTATGCTCGGAGTTCTAAAAATGCCATCAAAGTTCCCATTGTAATCAACCCAAATGCATATGACAATCTAGCCATTTATAAAAGTTTTCTTGGAACAAGTGGAGAACTCTCAGTGAAGGGAAAAACCACAAGTGTAATAAGCCATACTTATGAAGAAATAGAAACTGAAAAACTGTCCGATAACACCACTAGCAAACCTACTGAGTGCCCCCAAGCCAAAGGGCTTTCAAGCAGCACAGAGCGTAAAAGGGGCTCAGTGGCTCAAAAGGTTCAGGAGTTTAACAGCTGTCTGAACAGAGGTCAGTCTTCACCACAGAAAAGTTATAGTTCTGGCCACAGCTCCCCAACAAAGATCCAGAGAACCACTCAAGAACCTGTGGCCCAAATAGAAGGCACTCAGGAGTCTCAGACGGTCAGCAGCAGCAGCAGCAGCAGCACCAGCACCAGAGAGAAAGCAAGCACAGTGCTTTCTCAGATTGTGGCTTCTATCCAACCACCACAGTCTCCTCCAGAAATGCCCCAGTCTGGCCCTAAAGCATGCAGTGTGGAAGAGCTCTATGCAGTCCCTCCAGATGCTGACGCTGCTAAGAGTACACCAGTCCGACCCAAGTCTCTCTTTACGTCTCAGCCCAGTGGGGAGGCTGAAGCCCCTCAGACCACAGAAAGTCCCACTGCCAGAGTACGGAAAGATCCACTCGCAAAGCCAGTCACTGCCCCTCTCTCCAAGTTAGTGGCTAACTCCCAGGGTGAGCCACCCCCTCCCTTCCCCCCACCTCGTTCTACTTCCTCCCCTTACCATGCGGGCAACCTTTTGCAGAGGCATTTCACCAACTGGACCAAGCCAACCAGTCCTACCAGGTCAACGGAAGCTGAATCAGTTTTGCACTCTGAAGGCAGCAGGCGGACAGCTGATGCAAAACCTAAACGCTGGATATCATTTAAAAGCTTCTTCCGCCGCCGGAAAACAGACGAGGAGGATGACAAAGAGAAAGACCGAGAGAAAGGGAAACTGGTGGGCCTGGATGGCACAGTCATCCACATGCTGCCGCCTCCTCCAGTTCAGCGCCATCACTGGTTCACAGAGGCAAAAGGACAGTCCAGTGAGAAGCCAGCCATTGTCTTTATGTACAGGTGTGATCCTGCCCAAAGCCAGCTCGGTGTGGATCAGAAGGCCAGAGCAGACCAGTCAGCACTTGTAGAAAAAGATGGGACAGAGGATGGGTTACTACAGGACTCAGAGAAGAAGAAAAGGAGTCATTCTTCTCCGTCACAGATCCCTAAAAAAATTCTCAGGTACGTAAAATAGAATGGCAGAATATGAGAATTTTTTAACACATTTTTAGATGCTAAGTTTTTTATATCTTTCAGGTTGCATAAGAGCCATTTCTGTCTGGAAGTAGCACTCAGTGGCCATCATCTATCTTTATAACTGCATTCCAAGATTAGAGTATTATTAAAGTGATCTTATTGCACTGAACAAGGTTTATGGCCCTGGATCTTTAGCTAAAGTAGCCTGCTGCATTCTGGTGAGTGCAGAGGGGCTTGAACATAGAAAAGCAAATCCATAACACCCTAATAGCAGTAAATAATATGTTGCTTTGAAATGCTATGATAGTGTGAGGAAGAAACAGGATCAAATGAATAAATGGTGATACTCTTCTTACCCTCACTGTAGATGGAATAAAGCTCTTCAAGCGATTTGTTCTGGCTTTCACCAAGGTGTAGCTCTATATCCTTACTTTGTTTTCAGGGAAAATTTGTTTTTTTAATGCTCTTTCTGTCTTCCTTCCAAGTATTGTGGAAATTTTGGGGTGGGGGTGGAGTTGGGGGCAAGCAGTCTGTAGTTATTTAACATGTAGGTGATATAAGAGAAGATGGTTACTGAGATTGAGACCCAGTAGTAGAATCCATAATGCCAGCTGGGCAAACGGCCCACCCGCCTCAGTTCTCTAGGTATCCATTTTCTTTCCTTCTTTAATAACTCTTTCTTGATCACCTACTCTGTGTAAAGCACATTGTAAATAGTTCTCTTGAATCCATACAACAGCCCTACAAATTGGTTGTATACAGATGAGGAAACTGAAAATCAGAGAAGTTAAGAATTGACCAGATTCACATAGCTCACAACTGCCAGAGTCAGAATTCAAACTTTGGTTTGGCTGACTCTAAAGCTTGCATTCTTCCCACAGTGTTGCACTGTTAATGAACACAAGAGTAAATGAAGTTTTTATATTTTCACTTGTAATCATTCACATAAACATTTATGTTTAGGAAGCCTAAAATTGTTGTTTCTCATTCATATTGTAAGCAAAATTAATGAACTGCCAATAAAAACAAGAACCACTATCCCAAATTTGTAACAAATGGGATGATTTCTTTATATCCCCTGTACTTCTTAATTTATTTATTTTTAAACATTTTATTTATTTATTTATTTATTTATTTATTTATTTATTTATATGAATATAATTTATTGTCAAGTTGGCTTATATACAATACCCAGTGCTCATCCCAACAAGTGCCCTCCTCATGCCCATCACCCATTTTCTCCTCTCCCCCACGCCCCCCCATCCACCCTCAGTTTTTTCTCTGTATTTAAGAGTCTCTTGTGGTTTGCCTCCCTCCCTCTCTGTAGCTTTTTTCCTTCCCTTTCTTCCCCCATGATCTTCTGTTAAGTTTCTCAAGATCCACATATGATTGAAAACATGGTATCTGTCCTTCTCTGACTTATTTCACTCAGCATAATGCCTTCTAGTTCCATCCACATTGCTGCAAATGACATTAAACATTTTATTTTTAAGTAATCTCTACACCCAATATGCAGCTCGAACCCACAACCGCATGATCAAGAGTCACATGCTTTACCGACTAAGCCAGCCAGGCACCCCAGTACTTTTTACTTTTAAACAAAGATATGCCCCGAGTATTCTTTCATCTGATTCTAAGTCTGCCTCCCTGCTGACTTAACAGTAAGCCTTTTCTACCAGGCCTGGCATTTTCTTTGGCAAAGACAGCAAACTCTTATGATAGGGCAGATCCTCTTACCAGCTTTTTTATTAGAAAAGTATAAATAAAAATGAAGTGAGTACTTAATGCCTTCACTTTTTCGAGCAAAATGTTAGCAAGTTTATACGTTTATCTGTATACTCTTTACAAAAATAAGCTTTTTACATAACCCCCAAATAGTTGTCAAAATGCTAGCAAGTTCCTGTTTTCCTTAAGTCCATATAATAACAAAGCAAGCAGAATAGTAGTAATATATTCCTGGAAAGAGTAGTCTTGTCATAGGTAGTTGAAAGTGGATGATAGAATATTGTACTCCAGTAGTAATAAAACACATGTATTGCAGGTTACTGTTTTATTTAGGAAAAAAGCAATTTAAGTAGCACATGGTTGGAGTTACTTATGTCAGATAGTTCTTGCAGATCGATAAATGGCTTCACTCTTCATTAAGTATGGCTGTGGTGTGTTTATCTGCCTCCTGGAAGAGAGAGCCAAGACTGATTTGGCATCTCTTCTGTGAAATGAGATTCTCTGCTTTGGCTCCGTGCCACCGTATGTGGGCTTGAGGGCAGCCCAGGCCCTGTGGCATGGCAGACCCCTTACTGTACAGCTTATATTTTCACAGATGTTGTAATGAGCTGGTCATATTTTCCAAATTTTATCAGTTCTTAGGAAGTAACATCCCTGAATCCAAATGATGCAGTTGGTGTGCCCCATTGGTTTCAAATGTAACCATGCACCACAATAACTTGAGGGCTGTTAAAACAGAGATTGCTAGGCCCCACGCCCACAGTTTCTGATGCAGTAGGTCTGGGGTGGTGTGGGTCCTGATAATTTGCACTTCTCACAAGTTCCCCGGTGGTGGTGGTGGTGCTGCTGCTGCTGCTCCTGCTGCTGCTCCTGGGGCTACACTTTGAGAGCCACTGACCTCACCGCCATCCTAAATCTAAAGATATGTGCTGCAGTCTAAGTAAAGCATGTGTGAGGTATTAAGATTTCCTTAGAGGCACCCTGGAATTTTCACATTTCATAATGGCTCAGATTGAGCAGAAAAAGAGGTTTTAAGTAGTGCTTTTTTTTTAATTGTTTGGAAAGTTTTAAAGATACATCATTTGCTTTTTCAATAATTACTTAATTGGATACACCATTGGTATTTACTTAAAGCAACTTTGAAAGGGAAAAACATTACTGTCAAATGTCAGCATTTGTGTTTCCATCCTGATGGTGGTGGTAATCATTAAATTACCATCCCGCTGTTGGAAGAAATGAAAATTCAAGTTTTTCTATAAGTAATGAAGATACCAAATCCAAACTGTAAGAAATGAAAAATACTTGACTTCAGGCCAAACCCTAAAAGATAAGGGACTTTGTAGAGCCTTTTATTATGGGATTGTTACTAAATTTATTTATTTGACTGTTCAGGTGACGTAAATTGAGTATCTTCAGTATGCTGTATATGTGCCATAGGGACAAACAGGGAAAAGATGATCACACTGCTGAAATAACAGGCTTGGGTTTGATTTCACTTTAGCTATTTGTCTGGTTCTTCAGTGTACAGTGACTATAATGATACCTATCACACACAGTTAATTTGAGGATATAATAGGAAAACACATAAAAGATTTTGCACAGGGTCTGACACACATTGGGCGCTTTAAGATGTTAGTAGCCCCTCTGCCTTCGATATAATAAATGCTAAAACAATGTATGTGTGTAGCGACACAGAAGCATAAAAGACAGTGATTAGATCAGCTTAGAAGAGACTTCTCTCAGAAAGGAAATACACACCAGGTCTTAAAAGACAGATAGGATTTTTCCCACTGCTTAGGAAAGACATTGTAGGCAAAAGGAACAATATATGCAGAGCCGCAGAGGAGATGATGATGGCAAGCAGAATCAAGACAGGTGGCTGGGGCGTCTGGATGGCCCAGTCGGTTAAGCATCCGACTTCAGCTCAGGTCATGATCTCATGGTTCTTGCATTCGAGCCCTGCATCAGGCTCTGTACTGACAGCCCAGAGCCTGGAGGCTGCTTCAGATTCTGTGTCTCCCTCTCTCACTGCCCCTCCCCCACTCGTGCTCTGTCTCTCTCTTTCAAAAATAAATAAACATTTAAAAAGTTTAAAAAAAAAAAAAAGACAGGTGGCTGGAAAAGGATGATGAAGAGACCAGTGGTTCTTCAAATGTGGTCAAAGCAAGGTCAAATAGCGATCACGCACAAGTCACCACTTTCATAAGACATTATTCTTTTCACTACGTTGACATTTGCACTGGTGGCACAAAAACAATAGTATGTAAAACTACTTACACCTTAACAGAAATCAAAGCCATCGCATAATATTGTCCAAATAGTTAAAAAAAAAAAAAAAAGTTTCACTTAAACATGTCCTTGATGAAGTAGTTTTATTAAATCTCAGCCCTTGAGGCTATGTCTGTTAAATGGGAAGTATACATGAAGTGCTTCTGTTGCACACCAAAGTATGATGGCTACCTCAAGGAAGAACACTTGGGAAATAGTTTGAGTTTCAAGATTTGGGTTACAAAGCTGAACTACCCCCCCCCCCCACCCCATTTTCATGGACTGCCTTGAAAGAACAAGTGGCTGATCCCCTGTGGCTGGCTATTCAGACTTGAGTGTTTGGCAGATATTTTCTCAAGAATGAGCATAGCCTATTACTTAAAGGAAAACAATGGACAGTATTTGTTGTCAATGATAAAATTCAGGCTTTCAAATAAAAGTAAGAATTTTTGAAAACTTGTATCTGCCACCATGACCTTGACAGCTTCCTGATACTTAGAGATTTTTCTGATGAGATTGGTGGTGGTGGTGGTATTTTTAATATCATATGATGAAATGTGCCAAAATTTGGAAGATCTGCATAACCCAGTGAACTGGCAATTTCCAAATGACCTAATGCATGATATTACAAAATTACGCATATGTTGAAACTGCAAATTAGACCAATAGATTTTTATGTAACTGAGTCCAAAAGGTTTATTATTAATGGTTTCAGATTTCACATTGCAAGTAACCTTTAAGGGACTTCTACTTACCAAGTTCTGGTATAGTACCAAGAAGAATATTCATAATTATCTAAAAGTCTACTGATACACTCCTCCCTTTCCCACCCATATATCTGGATGAGATCAAATTTTTTTCATTACAGTTGACTCTTGAATAACACAGGTTTGAACTGCACAGGTCTACTTATGTGTGGATTTTTCTTAAATAACATACAGTACTGTAAATGTATTTTCTCTTATGATTTTAATACCATTTTCTTTTCTCTAGCTTACTTTAAGAACACATTATATAATAATATATGACATACAAAATATGTGTTAATTGACTATGTTAAGAGTAAGGCTTCTGCTCAATAGTAGGCTATTAGTAGTAAGTTTTGGGGGAGTCAAAAGTTATACGCAGATTTTTGACTGTACAAGGGACAGTGCCCCTAACCCCCACATTGTTCAAGGGTTTTAAAGGGTTTTTTAAATTTTTTTAAATTATTTTTAAAGGGTTTATTATTTTAAATGAACTAGTAACTATTTTTAAATTTTCTCAATTTTAATTTCTCATATAATATCAATAGCTACAATTCACATAAGCAAGAGCCCTTGCACTTCTCAATAATTTTTAAGTGTAAAGGAATCCCAAGAACAAAAAACTGGAGAAGTGCTGAGACAAACTGTGAAGAGGCTTGCATGATATGTTGAAATATTTGGCCCTTATCTTGTAGATTTTGTAGCAGAAACAGGTTTTATGGGGGGAAGTATGTGACTTTTTTATTTTTTTATTTTTTATTCTTTTAAAGATTTATTTTTTAAGTAACCTCTACATCCAGTGTGGGGCTTGAATTTACAACCCTGAGATCAAGAGTCACATGTTCCACCGACTGAGCCAGCCAGGTGCCCCAATATTTTTTAATTTTAATAAAATTTTTTTCTGGCAGTGGCATTGAAAATGGACTGGAAAATGGAAATACTGATGACAGGGATACTAGTCAAATTTGGGCTCCTGTGGAATATATCCACAGGCATCATTTCTATCTGGCTAAGTCTGGATCATGAGGAGTTAATTTAATGGTTATTCTAGTCTGTGATTGGGTGGGAATTCCTCCACTATCATTTTTACGCACACTAGCCTACCTGCCATCTCTGCAGCTCTTTGGGTGTCCATAGCATGAGGAGTAATACTACATAGGAAGAAAAATGTAAGCACTGGAGTCAGATTCAGATTTGAATTCTATGTATACCACTGGTAGGTGTGTGACTTTTGACTTAACCTCTCTAAGCTAAGGCTTTCCAACCTGTACAGTAGTGATACTAATACCTACCTAACAGAGCTATTATGAGGACTAAATTGATACCTATAAAGCATCTAGCACAGTATCTAGGAATAGGGTTGGCCTCTTTACAAAATCTGTTTAGGGCACCATAATTTAAGATGATCCTTGCTGAATGTCTTGCCTCTGCAGTCTGTTTTTAGAACAGCCAAGTGTTCTTTCTTAAACATAAATCCAGTCATAAGCCCAAACTGCAGAAAGCCCTGTATATGTGACTGTCTACTTGTTTAATTTTACTTACTCTCTTGCTCATGAACCCCAGTTATTCTGGCTTCCTTTCTTTCTGAGGGCCTTGTTGATAATGTTGACCGTGAATACTACAGGATTACCTTTTAAGGGATACCATCTTAAAATGGGTCCTTTTATTTATTTCCATTTTATTTTAAAGTTTTTGTGAAAGAAAATTTTAAACATATACAAAAGTAGATAAATTAGTAAAATGAACTACCATTTACCCCAAACCCACATTTCCAACAGTTACCAATTTATGGCCAATCTTGTTTCATCTATAACCTTTTCTTCTTCCCCACATTATTTTGAAGCAAATCCCAGACATTGCATTTGTAAATGTTTCAGTATGTATCACTAAAAGTTAAAATCCTTTCCTTTCTTTCCTTCCTTCCTTCCTTCCTTCCTTCCTTCCTTCCTTCCTTCCTTTGCTTTCTTCTTTCCTTTTCCATCCTGACCATATACCAGAAAGGATTCTGTAAACTTTAATGGCTAACTCCTGGCTAAATAGCATCTGGTATCCAGATTTTAAATACTGGGTATATTCTGATAACTCCATCCCTGACCTACCCCATGATTCACATGCTTATCCACTTGATATCTCCACTTGAACATCAAATGGACCTCTCAAATGAGGCATGTCCAAAACAGAATTCTTGATTTTTCCCTCCAAATCTATTCCATCCCAAGTCTTCCCTTCTTGGTAAATGATCCCACCATCCATCCAATTGCTTATTCCAAAAAGTAGGGGTCATCCTTGATCCTTCTCTTCCCCACACCCCCTACATAGAAAATATCGGCAAGTCTTGTTAACTCATCCTCTAGAATAATACATCCCAAATCTGTTTACTTCTTTCCATCTCTGCTTCTACCACTGTGGTCCAAACCACCATCATCTCACCTGATTTACTAAAGTATTTTCCTAATTGATTTCCCTGCTTTAATCTCTTGCCTCTTCTAATCTAGTCTCTCTAGGATAGCTAAGTTGCCAAGTACTCTTTTTCAAATCAAATCGCATAGTGTCAACACAGTGAAGAAAGTCCCTACATAATATGACCTCTGCCTACTGTCTACCTATTTAACCTATCTCCTATTCATCCCCTTGTTCACAAACTTCTCACAATAGTTTTCTTTCTGTTCTTCATATGTGCCAAACATAACCCCTTTTTTAATCAGCTACTCACTCTCTTTGGCATGCTTTCTTCAGATTTTTGTATGGCAAGCTCCTTGTCATTCAGCTCTCAATTTAAGTGTCACTTCCCCTACCTTCAGTCACTCCCCATTACATCATCCTTTTTTATTTTTGATTTATTCACGTGTTTATCACTTTTTCCCCCCCACTATTCTGTCTTCATTTTACTCCTCCCTTCTGGATTCAGTTTCCGTTTAGTAGTCTTTTCAGTAAGCTGTGTGGTAAATTCTAAAATCATCTTGATTTCATAATTGGTAGGCAGTATCTTTTGCCAATCACATGTCCTTAAAAAATTTGTTGAAAAACATTTTTTCTAATCAGTTACAAAAACTTAGTGCCTAAGAAAATAACTGTAATTCACCCAAAATAACTTTAATACTTCCAGACAAAGTTAAGGATCTCATTTGCCCACTGAAGGGCCTCTTTTGGCTAACCTTTCCAGCTTCACCAGCCCTGAACATCCTGTTCCTAATTAGCAAAGCCCCCCAGTGTATCATGTAAGTCTGGTTTCTCTGAGACTTCCAGAAACATCTCAGGAATTCACCTGTGCCTCACACTGCTGGGATTCTGTCCAAACCTCTGCCAACTTCTGTTTTGGACAGGGAGATAAGGTTTGGCACACCTTTGCTGCCTTAGGAATGCCATTCATCTGTATAAGCCTTCCTCTATCCTTCCAAGATCTTTTTTTATCTTCTTAGAGCCCATAGAACTAAGCTATATTCCTTAGTAATCCAGGAGTCGATTCTAGGAACCTTCTAATCCACTCCAGGGTTCAAGGATATATAGAAGAAGTTGGAGAACTATGGCCTATAGGCCAAATCCAACCTGTCACCCCTTTCTGTAAATCAAGTTTTATTGGAAAACAGCCACACTCATCCATTTGCATGTTGTCTATGGCTACTTTTGCACTATAACAGCAGCCTTAGGTGCAACAGACACCATGTGGCCTGTAAAGCCTAAACTATTTACTATCTGACTCTTCACAGAAAAAGTTGACTGAGCCTCTGAACTAAGCTATAATAAATACCTGAATTGTCTGTGGTTGTCAGGCATACTAGTGGCTTATGTCCATTCTAGCCAAACACTATACAGGTTTGCTACTCACTAAAGTACCCAAAGTCTAGACCTCTTTATAGACATATGTGTATGCATATATAGTATGGAAAAAGAAAGTCTGAGCACTTTTCAGATTGTGGTAGAATGTAACGTCCTTCTCTTTCTGTAAAGTTAGAAGCTTAAGGTTTTTTTTAAATGCTTATGCTCCAGTTATATCTTAATTTGCATTATCTCTATTCTTTGCTAAGAGAACCCTATCAAAGTCATCTTTTCATGCTTAGGACCAGAATGGCCTCTGAAAATCAAATTCCTGTTTCTCATAAAGAAAAAAAAAAAATTGGAGAGAGAAGCTGAAAATAGCTGCTTGCTCTCCTGATCATATATTCTTTGCTCTAAAGAAACTTCTGGACTACAAGCATTTATAAAGATCACATCTACATTTGCTGACATACGGTTCTTAAAGTTAGATGAGTTCATAAAGTCCTTACTATTGAACTTTTAAGTAATCCTTTTAGAGAAAACTGATCTCTCACTTTATCCTAATCACAGAATGATGCAGAATAGTTGTGTTTATGTGCACCATGATAGGGTGGTTTTCAGACAGCTTTACATTCCTTTCCTTCTGGAAGGTGATAAAACTCCAGAGAAGTAAGCTGCCTTGCTTAGAGTTTCATAATGAATATATTCCCAAGTAAAGAATCCAGCTGAGACTTCCCTCACTTACTGGGTCAGCTTTGTTTCCTTGTTCGCCTAATGAATCCAAAGTTACATACCAATATCTTATTATATAATTTTTTTGTTTTATTTTTTGTTTTTTTTTTTCTGATATAATTTATTTCAAGTTGGCTAACATACAGTGTATACAATGTGCTCTTGGTTTTGGGGATAGATTCCTGTGATTCATCCATCGCTTACATACAACACCCAGTGCTCATCCCAACAAGTGCCCTTCTCAATGCCCATCACCCATTTTCCCCTCTCCCCCGCCCCCTCATCAACCCTCAGTTTGTTCTCTGTGTGTAAGAGTCTCTTATGGTTTGCCTCCCTCTCTGTTTGAAACTATTTTTTCCCCTTCCCTTCCTCCATGGTCTTCTGTTAAGTTTCTCAAGTGCCACATATGAGTGAAAACATGATATCTGTCTTTCTCTAACTTATTTCACTTAGCATAATACCCTCCAGTTCAATCCACATTGCTGCAGATGGCATGATTTTATTCTTTTTCATTGCCAAGTAGTATTCCATTGTATATATAAACCACATGTACTATATAATTCTTTTTTTTTAACTTTAAACAAATTTTTATTACACAAAGGTTGTCACATAATTGGACATTTCTCTACTTTGTACACAATTAGTCTTACTCTCCACAGAAAGGCTCCTTCTTTTCATCTGGTAATGGCAAACACTAAAATCCTGATTTTAACAGAATAGTAGTAAAAATGCCTCAGTGATTTAAGTTGAAAGCAGTACATTGGTACATGGCTCTTGCATTCAGTTATCAGGAATGTACAAATGTCTTTTCAAAAATACAAAATAAATTATCTGTAGGCATGGACAATGACAGCAGTAAACTATTATATGTTGTCAACTGAAACCAGTAATTGATGGTTATAGTGATTTTCTTAGCCATCAGCCAGCCTTTTCTTCAGTCGTTTCCTTCAGCTGACTTCTCTGAAGTTATTGTTGAGGAGCACTGCCTTGAGCTTTCTCTCACAGTTCATTAATAATGGTAAAGCACTATTCTAGGAATTAGAATATGCCATCTCCCATACCACCTCCCATTCCACCTATTCCGCCCATTCCAGGGTCCTTCTCTTCCTTAGGAATTTTGGTGACTACAACTTCTGTTGTAGTTAACAGAGGCCACTCCAGCAGCATCCAATAAAGCAGTTCTTACAATCTTAGTTGGATCAATGATTCCCTTTTCTACCGTGTTCACAAAATCTCCAAGCATAGCATTATAACCAACTTCTGAGGAACTCTGCATAATTTTCTCAACTATCAATGATCCTTCAACACCTGCATTCTTAGCAATGGTCATTGCAGGAATTTTGAGGGTTCTCTTAATGATTTCTATACCAATTTTTTGATTCATTAGCTGGTGTTATTGAATCCAAGGCTGGAATGCACCAAAGCAGGGCACAAGCCCCTCCCAGAACAATGCCTTCTTCAACAGCAGCTCTGGTAGCATTGAGGGTATCTGTAACTTTGTCTTTCTTTTCATTCACTTCAACATCACTTGTGCCACCAACCTTCAGCACAGCTACTCCCTCTGAGAGTTTTGCCAGATGTTCATTCAGCCTTTCCTTTTTATATTCACTAGTTGTGATATCTATTCAGTGATTTCTTGGATACAGTTTGAGCCTTGTCACCTTTTCCTTTTAAGAGCATGGCATCATCTTTGGTCACAATGACCTCTCCAACTTTTCCTAAGTCATGAGGCTGAACATCTTCAAGATTTAGAGTCAACCCTTCTCCAAACACAGCACCACCAGTAGCAATAGCCATATCTTTAAGCTGATTCTTTCTATTGTCACCAAAACCTGGAACTTTGACAGCTACAACCTGAAGACCAACTTTTAACCTATTCAAAACAAGTGTACTTAATGCTTCTCCATCAGCATCTTCAGCAATTATGAAGGGCTTATGGTGAACATTGGCAATTTCAAGAGCAGGTACAATGGATGGACACTAGAAATTTTCTTTTCACTCAACAGAACACACACATCTTGGAATTCACATTCCTGCCCTTTTGATGTATTAGTAAAGTATGGAGAAATATAACCTTGATCAAACTTCATGCCTTCAATAATTTCTAATTCATCATTTAGTGTTTTTCCATCCTTTACTGTGATGACACCCTGTCTTCCAACCTTTTTCATTGCATCAGAAATGATGTTGCCAATTTCTTTGTCTCCATCGGCAGAAATGGTAGCAACCTGAGCAATTTCTTCAGGGGTTGTCACAGGTTTAGACTGCTTCTTAAGTTCAGCAATTACAGCATCAACAGCTAACATCACACCTCTCCTGATTTCCACTGGATTAGCACCTTTGCTAATCTTCTCAAAGCTTTCCTTGGCAATAGAGCATGCCAGGACAGTAGCAGTAGTGGTGCCATCTTCAGCCTCTTCATTTGTGTTATTGGCAATGTCTTGAACAAGTTTAGCACCAATATTTTCATATTTATCTTTTAAGTCAATTGGCTTTGCAACAGTCACACCATCTGTTGTTACTTTGGGACTGCCCCAACTCTTTTCAGTAATCACTGTTCTTCCCTTTGGCCCCATAGTAACAGCTACAGCATCAGCTAAAAGGTCTACACCTTGAAGCGTTAAGGCTCAGGCATCTGCACCAAATTTTACATCTTTGGTATAAGCCTGAGTGAGATGAGGAGCCAGTGCCCTGGACACTGGTCTAATTTGGCAAAGGACTGTGGGTAATCAAAGCATTTCTGCGGGGCAGCGGCAGGGCGCTGAGGCAGGCCATCGGAGGCAAGGAAGGGGCACTATATAATTCTTAAAACACTTTCACTCACATTATCTCATTTGTCCCAACATCTATGACAGTGCATCTTCTTCCTATTTTATAAGACAGAGAAACAGGCTCAGTGACATTCCCAGGGCCACTCTGCAAGCAGGTAGCAGAGCCAGACTCTGACTTTAGAGGTGTTTGACCCCTAGGTGATTTTTGTTGCACTCTTGGTGGTGGTTGTTGAGTCTGTTGGTGTCTGCCATGTCTTTTATAAAGCCAGCCTGAGTGCAAGAAGGTAAGTCTGTGACCAGTAAGGGATGTGTACTGATTCACTGAGCTGTCAAGCAGTCTGAAAGTACTCAACATTGGCACAGTTGAACATAGTTGTTCACTCTCTTAAAAGCACTTTATTTGAATTTCCTAATTAATACACACTCCTATAAATGTCACCACAGTCATTTTTTAGATGAATAATGGGAGACAGGGACCGAGAAGCAGTGGTACAGAGCTGAAATGAAATTTGAGTTTCTAATTTCCAGGCCTGTATTCAGACCTCTAAGCCACAGTTTGAGCCAGTGATTATTTAACATAACTGTAGTAGGTATTGATTAGAGTCCTCAGGTAATAATATTTAAAGGTTTAATTCCAGGACAAGCAGTTTGTCCTCATATGGTGCTTCTATAATGGTGATTTGTTAATAGCAGGGAGAAAGGCTTGCCTGAAAAAAACAACACAATGACAGCAGTGCACGCTGATAGCTCCCACCCCCACTCCTAGTTCTTATGTGGGGATATAGACCTAGGAATCAGTCGTTGGCCTTTCTGTGCTGCTGGCACATGGATGTAGCTCCACTCTGCATCAGGGAGATGTCCTGTTCCACACTAGAACCTGTAGAGGATCCTAGTAATACTCTTCTCCAGTGCCTTGCTGTCCAGATCCCACGTGATTTGACTTATTCAGCACCTGTTTACTGAGTGTTTGCTATAATCTCAGTCCCTTTATATTAATCTGCTCAGGCTACCTTAAAATACCACAGACTGGCCAGCTTACTTACAAGTATACAATCTTATCTGACAGGGCCCTACCCTTATCACCTCATTTAATCTAATTATTTCCTTAGAGGCCCCATCTCCAATATAGTCACACTGGGGTTTAGGGGCTTCAACATATGAATTTGGGGGGGAACACAAACGTTCATCCAGAACACCTGTTATGGGTGTTCAGAGAAGGAAGAGTCCCTGCAGACACAAAGATGTTGTGAGCAGTGTGAGACCTGAGTAGTCTTTAGTGACTGGCTGGGTTTGAAATATATGGAAAGAAAAAGGGAGGGAACTCTAGGAAGGGAAAGTAGGTTCAGCAAAGATGGAGAATGTGGTATCCAAGGGACAAGGAATTATGATGTAGAAATACTTTGGTTTGTGTGAAGCTGAAGGATTGTGTATTAGAAAATTTGAAATAAAGAGGCTCTTAAATACTGAAAACAAACTGAGGGTTGATGGGGGGTGGGGGACAAGAGAAAGTGGGTGATGGGCATTAAGGAGGACACCTGTTGAGATGAGCACTGGGTATTTGTATGGAAACAAATTTGACTATAAATTATATCTAATATAAAAATTTTTTTTAAAAAAAGAAAATTTGAAATAAGGATGGAAACATACATTGCAGCCTCATTGTGAAAGGCCTTGAAGGCCTGCAGGTAGTCCAGACATGACCCTGATGGGTCACAAGGATGTAGAACAGAGGATCAGTGGAACAAAATAGAGATTTTAGGTGAGCATTTTGTGCTCACCTCTGTCCTCTTTTGATACAAGGAACTGAGGTAGTGCTGCATGTTGGGAGACTTGACCTATTACTGCTTCTTACTTTCAGAGGAGACTTTATCCAGCCAGGGCTTCAAATAAGAACCGTAAATATCATACTAGGCCAAATCCCTGTTTTCTAACATTTTGTGAGTTTGTATAATTGTATTCCAAGAATAAATCTCAGAGGGTAAGGATTGGTTCCAAAATACCCCCTCCCTTTTTTTTTTTTAAAGAGCCCATTATGAATCTCTCATCTGTGACTACTTAAATTATTTTATTTCCACTTTCTACTATATCACTTCTGAGCAGTGATGCTCCTGACTTAAAATTTTCTTACTCACTTTTTACACATTGTTTCTTTTATACTTATTGCCCTGGTATCTCTGGTGGGGAGGGAGGCTATAAAATAGTTTCTCAGAGTGTGGGCCTAGGACCAACTGTGTTAGAATCTCCTAGGGCAATTATATAAATGCAGATTCCCAGGCCATACCCCAGAGCTGTTAAATCATTCCCTAGAGGTGGGAGCCACAAATCTGCATCTTTAGCAAGTTCCCAAGGTAATTCTTAGACACATTAAAGTCTGGTAACAATTGGTATAGTATTTTAGAACACTGACCTTGAAGTCACTCAGACCTGGATTTCAGTCCTGCTTTTACCACTTATTAGCTCTGTCATCTTGGACAAGTCACTTGAGCTCTGATTCTAGTTACCTCATCTATAAACTGAGAGGCAGAATAGTGTCTCTGTTTAGAGCACAGACCCTAGAGTTGAACTGCTGGGTTTTAATCTCAACTCTACCAGTTAGCAGCTGTGTTATCTGAGGCAAATGACTTAACCTGTCTGGACTATAATTTCTTTATTTGTAAAACAGATAATAATATGTCTAGTGCATTGTTGTGAGACTTAAAATAATTTATGTAGAAGGTTAGAAGGGGGATGGATTTTGCCTCACTCCTCCCTGCCCCAGGCATTGACAGTGTCTGGAGACTATTTGGTCATGTGACTAGGGAAGGAGGGAGTGGTTCCAACATGTAAGCAGAGGCTAGAGATGCTAGTGTGATCCTACTATGTACAGGACATCCCTCCACTACAAAGTATTATCTGGTCCAAAATGTCAGTAGTGCCACTTTAGAGAAACATGACTTAGAACAGGCACATAATAAGTACTATATAAGTTTTGGCTACTATTGTGATTCCCTTGTTGTAGGAATAGCAAGCCTTACTTGGAGTGTTATTGTTAGAAGACAGATATAGATGTATAGATTTTTTTTTTTTTTGAGAGAGAGAGAGAGAGAGAGAGAGAAACACAACAGGGGAGGGGGGCAGAGGGAGCAAGAAGGAGAATCTTAAGCAGGCTCCACACCCAGCGTGGAGCTTGACACAGGACTTAATGTCACTATATGAGATCATGACCTGAGCCAAAATCAAGAGTTGGTCACTTAACCAACTGAGCTACCCAGACGGCCCAGGAAATATATATTTAAGTACAGTACCAAGAACTCAACAAATGCAGAGGCAATGGTGGTGATGTATGTATAAACACAGTCTTTCTTTACCAAAGCAGCTCCTCTTTAAAGACATCCTTTTGCAGGGCACCTAGGTTGGCTCAGTCGGTTAAGTGTCCAACTCTTGGTTTTGGCCCAGGGCATGATCTCACAGTTTCATGAGTTCAAGCCCCACATCCAGCTTCGCACTGACAGCATGGAGCCTGCTTGGGATTCTCTCTCTCTGCCCACGCTCTCTCTCAAAATAAAAATAAATAAAAATCCTTTTGCAATGTAAATACTTCGTTTAGAATTTTTCAAAAGTAGAGCAATAATAGCTGTATTCTTTTTAAAACACTCTACTTCATCTTCATAAGCATTTATTGTTGAGTCTTTACAGTATACCAAGCTTGCCTTATGGTGCCAGTGTGGTGGATGTCAGAGTAGGAGAGTATCCGGTTCAGATCCTGACTCTACTACCGAAGTTTCCTTATAATCTTGAGCAGTTCACTTCACTGCTCTCAATCTCAGTTCCCCCATCTGTAAAATGAAAGCAATTGCATCTACCTCCTGAGATGTTTTCGTGAATTAAATGGAAAAGTGTGTGGCTTGTACAGTGTCAAGTAGGAATAGGCTCTGAGTGGTTTTGGTTCCCATGCCCTCCTTGAGCCCCCAATGTTTTTGGAGAGTTTAGTATACAAAATCATCTCCATCCTCTGACTTGAAGGGCAGATGGACAGTTGAGGGAGATAAGAGGAGGGTGGGAAAATGTGTAGTGACTTGCTTCTCCAGTGTTTCTGGGCATGGGTAAAAAGTCAAGGACCCAAAAAATGACTTCCATATCCTCCCTAGGGTAGTTCTAGTAGAAAGGCCTGCATTTTCTTTTCATATCTTGCTTTTTCAGGAAATATACATCAGTATCTCACACCATTCTTTAGAAGTGAGCCAAGGCCTAAATGGTGATACTGAGAAGCTCCTTCTATAACCCTGTTATTAAAAAAGACAGCCTTCTTTTATTGCTCTTTTCCAAGATTAATTTATCTTTTCTGTTAATTTGCACAGATAGTATTCTGACTTTGTATTTCATACAATTTTAAAACTGTAATTTTTATTGGCATTATGAAGATGACAGTGATTTACAGTGACCTGTGTTTTTATCTACTTCACTCTCTTGCGGTCTAGTGCCTAAAGACACTTTTAATTTGCTATTCACATCTGTTTAAAAAAAGAAGTGAAACCATGCAGTATCTGAAAATTAGAGTCTATTCAAGACCTTGCACGTGGCTGCCAGTCTTCCCCATTCTAAGACCTAGCCACTTCATTCACCAGTAAGAGTTGGTGTGTTTGACCAGACTCTGTTAGACATATTAGCAGGAGCTCATCAGATCTCAGTTAAAGGTTAATCTCAGTTCAGGAGAAGTTTGAAGTTTTCAGTTAAAGACCACAGAAGGCTTAGTGGAAAATTGGAGACACTAAGATAGTGATCAATGGACACAACACTTTCCTACCTGAGAATGCCAGTAATTGGAAAGTGTAGCAAAATCAGGTTGAAGACCTGAAAACTAAGATAGGATTAAGAAATGTCACATTGGTGGGGCAGGAACAGAAAAATGGAGTTTGCTTCCAATAGATTGAAGGTGTGGGGTTTGATAACTTTGAACTCTCCTCATGTGTTAGTATATATTCCATTTCTGCAAAAGTCCATCATCCCCAGCAACCGCAGAAATCAGCAGGTCTGAAACAGTTAACAAAACTATGAAATGCTATCTCTGGATATGCTTTGATTTGAATTTTAGGAATAAAAAGAGGTTTTAAAAATCACACATTTGTTTATTGGCTGTCTTGGGCAAATATAGACAAATGTCATTGCCGAAGAGAGCTGGCAAATGGGAATTTAGAATACCATTTGCCCAAAGAGGCAGATGGTCTCTGTAGAAGCCTGATTTCGTTTATGGTCCCTTCTGAAGCTGAATGAAGGTAGTTGAATTTGAAGATAAAGTTGAACTGAAATTGTGGAAATACTTGGATACATAAAGGACTCTAATGTAGAATTTGATTTGCGTTTTAAAAAGTGCATTTAGACATTTAACAGAATTTTTACAAAAATTTGTCTTCAACGGATTTGCCAGGGAAAAAACAACATTATTTCGTTTGATGGTGTAATGATTAATCCTACCACCTGGGTAAGCCAAGTGAGCTTCCCACAGGAGATGGCTTATGCAGCTTTGAATTATGTATGAATACTGTAGACTGATGAGAGCTAACCTTACCAAGGGATTCATTTGTAGAGCAGACAAATCTGTAACAGTGTTACAGTTTCCTTTGAACACCTTAAATTCATTCTCCACATTCAGAAAATGAGAATTCTTTGTGGAGATTATGATGTGATTTTTTTTGAAGTGTCAGGTCAAACATACCAAATCTCAATTACAAATTGGTCATTAATGAAAAAGTCGGTCAAAGAGTTTGAGGTACCAGCAAACTTGTGTTGTCTTCCATCATGAATGCAGAGTGGATGCTGAGGGTCCAGTAAAAGAGTAGGCTAAGTCTGGTTTGACTCAACCTGACAATTAAGGACCTAGAACTCAACACCATAGTAATCATAGACATTCCTCATAGCACTATAGAACTAGGGATTGTTTCAACATGAATTTAAATAGTAGAAATAGAGGGGCGCCTGGGTGGCTCAGTCGGTTGAGCGTCCGACTTCAGCTCAGGTCACGATCTCACGGTCTGCGAGTTCGAGCCCCGCGTCGGGCTCTGGGCTGATGGCTCAGAGCCTGGAAGCCTGCTTCTGATTCTGTGCCTCCCTCTGTCTCTGCCCCTCCCCCGTTCATGCTCTGTCTCAAAAATAAATAAATGTTAAAAAAAAAATAATTAAAAAAAAAATAGAAATAGAAAAGCGCTAACTTCCTCTTTGTGAGCCATATACCAGTTAACAATTCTGTTTTACAGTAATGAATATCAAATTGTACTTACCTGGAAAAAAATCTAGTTATCCTGGTCATATTTGTTATTTCAAGATATGCTAAGATATAGTGTATTAGAAATTCTAGTAGCTTTTTTGTAATTTCATTTTGAAGATTTTTTTTACCTTCTGTCTCATGGATGAAATGGGGGAAATTTTCATTTTCTTTATTATCTCCTTCCTGATGCTGTCCTCCAGTTTGTACAGAGGATCAAGTAATCAGAACCTGAGTTCTGATTCCCATTTTGATGTTTTCCCTATTATCTTAAACATTTCTCGACGAAATATTGGTGGTGAACTATTTTGTTAGGAGATAAAGTTTGTATCTAGGAAAGTGTCATTTTACTATTTGGGAGGGTTTTCTGATTTTATATCTATGAAAGAAATCAATGGTGAAAAATTATATTCCCTTATAAAATTAATATGCCTTAGATAACTTGTCAGATTTTTACTTCCTTCTTTCTTCCTAGACAATTTGTCTATTGATAAATAGTGTCTGAGTCAACCTTCTCTGATGCTGTTCTCAGTTCTTTTTCATTTTTTAGTCCTAGCATGTTACCACTTCTAAGCTTGAACTCTCAAAACCTCTCCCTTTCCCATCTCTTTTACCATTTTCATCATACAAAGAGGTGTTCTTCTCTCAAGCATTAGGATGTGACATACCATTGATGCATTTTTTCAAAAAAAATCCTTCCTTTTAGACTTTGCTGTCACAGTAAATGCTGATCTTAGCATCCATTCGCAATTCCTTGTGATTTTACTTTCATCAATTCTCTTTGTGTAGTTCTTGATAGCTGATGATTATTTTAATTGGTGGTTTAATATGCCAGTGTACTTATTTTAACATGTGCTTATGAAAACTAATCTTTATGTGGAATATAGATTGTGTTGTGCTGGTCCTCAAAGAGTTAATAAAACTAGTTTTCACTTTGCTTAGTTTCCCAGAGGTAGTTTGGCACATTTCCCAGACCAAACCCATAAGGTAAAGGTCAAGGTGCAGTGGATGATATTAAGGTGCAGAATTCGAAACTTGTATCTTACTTGTAGTCCTCCAGAGCTCAGTTGGACCTCGGGTACATCAGAGCTTTAGAACATGGTTAACAGACCAAAGAAGGCCCTGTAAAATATCCTTTAATGGGGAATTGTATGAGTGAGTACAGTGGGTGAGTCTTTTACATTTCTTACTTTTTAACATCCATATTTTGTTTTGAGAAGCCCTTAAGAGCACAGAGCTGTGTTTCATGTATGTGGGAACAGGCCCAGGGAATTCCTCACAGTTTAACAGCAGCAACTCTTGCTGTGGTTTTCACAATAGCTGAGGCTCATTGTACATAGCCCGTTCCTTGGGAGGAAAACAGACAGGTGAGTGTAGAGTTGTGGTTTCTGAACCAACCTTTACCAATCCTTTTTGATAACGGAAAAGAGAGCTTTCTGGTAACAATGAGGAGATTGGGTGAAGAAGGAGAAAAGGCAAGAGCAAGTTTGTGGAGATGAGGAGCCTAAAAACCACATTTTAGGGAATATCTTAAATTGACTCTGAGAAGAGAATGTCCCTTTATGTTTATTGCTCTGAAATCATAAATGGTTTATATGAACTTTTGCCCAGTAAACATCATTTTCCTTCTCCTGCAGCATGTTGATAACTACTTAGTGATCTACATTAAGTGGTGTCCAAGAGAGTCTCAGAAATGTCACTTTCCTTTGTCTTTACTAATGAATGGAAGTAGAGGCCTCTTCTTACCTTAGTTTTATGATCCCTATTATGAGAAACTAGTTTTGTTTGCAGCCCTTCTTTTGGGTTGATGACATAGAGCAGCCCATTTAGAGGCAGCATGCTTTTACTGTGTGAGGCCTCCTTTACATGAACCACCCTACTGGCTGCTGGTAGAGTGGTGCCTTACCAGTGGTGCTTTTCCACTTTACCACTGTCCCTGAGAGTGGTACCATAAAGGAACCTCTAGCTCATTGCTCACTCCCAGTGTATAGAGACCTCTGGCTCTGCCAGTTTTGAAGGAGTATTTTTGAAGTTGAATATCCAGCAGACTTCAAGGCCTGTTTTCTGTTCAGACACATGCATAATTTCCATAATGAAAGATTGATAAGGAGGTACTGCTTCTTCAGATCTACTCCCTCAAATCCACAGGTGATATATGTTCTGATGACACATGATCAAAGTACCTCTTTTAAAGAACTTGTAAATATCACCATGATTCACTGCCAATTGAAAATCCAGAAATAACATGTAAACAGTATGTAGGATATTTGCCTCTTTCTCTTTGCCCACTAAAAAAAAAATAATACAGGAAGAAGAGTTGGTGAGTATATGACAGTGTAAGAACACTTTCAGAAACCATTAAAAATGCTTGATTTTGAATTTATTTTGTTGGATGGCCCAGTGAGATTTCCTAACTAGGCCAGTTTTTTCTACCAACATTTAATGACCATTTCGTCCCCTTGTACTAATAGCAACAGAATAGATAGGTCAGGTAGAATGGGAACTGGGGAAAAGCTAGCTATACGCAAATGAGCAGGCGGCAGTGAAACAAGATTGGAAACACAGAGTATTATGGATATGCCACATTGTGGTATGTGGCTAATAGGATATTTCAGATTCATTTTAATAGGTAAGATTAACTAGAATACAGAACTTTCTTTTCCATTTGCCTTGCTGCTGCATGCATGCATGCAGGCAAAGGTTGATGCTTCTGTCCTCCTGGCAACAAGACTGTCCTGGCCTCAGTTTACCTACTAAGACATTTGCTTAACGTCCTTATTTAGTCTAATCTCAACTTGATTCCTGATCCTTTACTAAATACTTTAGTGTGTAGTAAATACTATATACTAAATAAAGTAAATATATAAAGTATTTGATACTTGCTAGAGTGTTATGTACTGTAGTATAGTAAGTATGCTAAATAGTTCACTAAGTATGTGTGTATTTTGTGTCTAATTAGTGAAGCATTCAGCTTTCTCACCACTATCATCACCACCTTCTGCCTAAAAAAAAAATTTTCTCTTCTTACCTTCTTATTCTCAAGCTTCCCTCTGAGCTTACCATACCTCCTCTACCAAACTGGATTCTCAATATGTCTGGATCAAGATAAATAGAAGGATCAGCCCGCACGAAGGACTGCTTTCTATTCAGACAAGTATTTGAGCGCTTATGACCCCTTGTTATGACTCTAGGGCTAGTTATTTACATTTATGGCAAGTAAATGCCTTCTATAAATCTAAATTTTAGCAAGACCTTTGAATGCCAGTATAACCATGGTGTGATTTTGTTTCAGTCACAAAACCCATGAAGTGACAGAGGATTTTTCTCCTCGGGATCCAAGATCTGTTGTTGTGAGGGAAGATGATGGAGGCTGTGCTTCTGTCCCAGCAGCATTGCCCCTACCTGAACTGGAAAGGGAAGAGGAAAAAGAAGATGTTTCAGATACTCTTGACCTGAATCCCTGTAGTGCAACCTATAGCAACTTAGGTAAGTAAAAATGTCATATAAATAATATTTAAACCTTTCCTTTTTATGCACTATCCAAATGCTATATTTCCCTGGAGAGATGGTTTTTATTGCTGCATGGAGCAAACACTAGACACTAGAGCCATGTATTTTCTTTTTTTTTTCCCTATTTTTTAAAGTTTTTATTTAAATTCCAATTAGTTAACATAGTGTAATATTAGTTTCAGTTGTGCAACATAATGATTCAGCCTTTCATATAGCACCAGTGTGGAGCCAGAAATTTTAATTCACATCAGAAAAAGTCCTGGTGTTTACTGGGCATATATTGAACACCTGCTACCGTGAGTCCTGTGGCATGTGCTAAGGGTGTGACATGGTCCCTGCCTTGAGGGATTCACCTGGAGGAAAAGAGATGAACTTGTTAATGATTTCAGTATTATATGATAAATGCAGTGATAGAGATACACATGGAATATCTTTTATGTTACACAGGGGAGGGTGTCAAAAGATGCCTTCCTAGAGGTAATTCTTGAACTGATCTAGCTGGTTGACAGAGGGAGGAAAGAGTATTCCAACCCAAAGCAGCAACAGGAGCAAAAGCATGGAGGTATGAACCAGCTTGGTGCACATGGACACCACAACCATTTAGTGGTGCTAAAATATGAACTGAAGAGTTAAATGAGATAATACATTTCAAGCTAAAACCTTAGACTTGTTGCTCTTTGTGATAGTAACCCTTCATCAAAAGGTTTTAAGCAGAATAATGTGATTAAATTTGCATTTTAGAACGTCTACTCTACAGGCTGCTGTGAGAGGATGGATTAGAAGTGAAGTATTTGTAGCCTAAAATCTAGTAGTTGGATACTTTGGCACGACCACATAAGATGAGAAAGGCCTCAACTAAGATAGTGGGAAGGGGAACAAGACAGGTTTCAGAGATACTTAAGGGGCAAAATACATAAGGCTTAGTGGTTACTTCGATATGAATGATGGGAAGAATCTGTGATGAATCTATGTCTCAGATTTCTGGCTTGGGGCAAGCTGACTCAAAGAAAGAAGATCCTAATTTTTGGAAGTATTTAAGGAGAGGCTGAAGGGCCATCTCTCAGAGATGCAGTGAAGAAGAATCCTACGAAGAGGGTGGACTAAATGACCTCAAAGGTGCCTGCCAATACAAAGATGCTCAGTTTTCCAATCATCTTCACTCTTCTTCCTTGAGTACCCAGTGACTTTCGATCTATCCTCCTTCCTTGAGCATCTCATAGTTTTCCTTTCTTCTAAAAAGCAAAGCCTAGGGCTGGATAAGGATTTCTCATTATTATTCTCCCATGAAGTCAGGAGAGAGGGGAATAGCATGAGTTGGACTACCACATGTGCAGCACTGGCAAGATCCTTATGGACCTCTGACCAACTCTTACACTGGTAGAAATCGGTGGCGCATAAAAGCCTTCTTCTGCCTAGTTTCTCATCTTCTTTCTTTGTCTTTTTCCTTCATCAGGTTTTAGTAAGGAAGAATTATTTTAAGATCAGCTAGTGTAGTTGGAGATAAATGAGCCCTTAAGGCAAAAAGGTTGAGGTAACACTGTAGGAGAAATGCTCTAATACGTCCTTTTGAGAAACTCATTGTAACAATGCACATGCAGTTGAAAATACATTCTGTAAGGAAAAGACTTCCATTCTAAGTTCTAGGAGACTTGTATGATTTAGGTGTTGGGGAGAATATATTAGTTTACCCAAGCAACCGTCTTAGATACCATTTTCCAGTTGGAAGAGATTTTATAGTGAAACAGCTTACTCAACTTTTCCCATTCTTTTATGTTTTATGAAGCATCTTATAAGATGAAAAATTTACTGCTTATTTCCTATAGTATACTCTCAGACAGCATAATGTATCAGCATATCTTTCAGATGTTCTTACTGCACCAAATTTCTTTTATGATATCCTCAGTAAAATATATACTAATTTTTACTGATCATATGGCATCTTATGGCATCTCTTTAAAAATATCCATTAGCTGGGGGCACCTCAGTGGCTCAGTTAAGTGTCTAACTTTGGCTCAGGTCATGATCTTACAGTTCATGGGTTTGAGCCCCACATCGAGCTCTGTGCTGACAGCTCGGAGCCTGGAGCCTGCTTCGAATTCTGTGTCTTCCTCTTTCTCTGCCCCTTCCCAACTTGTGCTCTGTCTCTTCCTCTCTCTCAGAAATAAATAAACATTAAAAATACACACACACGCACACACACACTAGCTGGGGTGCCTGGCTGGCTCAGTTGGTAGAACATGCAGCTCTTGATCTCGGAATTGTGAGTCTGAGACCCATGTTGGGTGTAGAGATTACTTAAAAATAAAAATTAAAAAATCTTTTAATAAAAATCCATCAGCCAACATTAATTAAAGTTACTTATTTTATCTTATTTGTCTTGTCAGTTATGTAGGTAATTAGAAAAAGCGGAGCATTCCTCATATGAGTATTTCAAGTACCTCACATATATTAACTCATTTAATCCTCTCAACAACCTTAGGAACTTAGATCCCCATTTTTCAGATGAGGAAAATGAGTCAGAGTGCCTTGTCCCAAGTCACAGAACCAATAAGGACTGCATCAGGATTGGAACTCAGTTGGTCTTAACCTCAACTATAATGGTCATAACCACTAAGTTCTTGTAAAAACTAAAGGACTGCAGCTGTCTCCCGTTTTTGTTTTTGTTTTGTTTTGTTTTGTTTTGTTTTCTAAGTCATCTACTCTGAAACACAAAATTTAAGAATTTTTCAAAATATTATGATTACTTAGAATACAAAAAATACTAGGTTATAGATGCCCCATCAGAAGGATAGCATTCTTTCAGCCTATTGCTTTACTTTTAAAAGTGGTAGGTGATGCTCATAAAATGTTGCCTTATTTTCCTTAAGTGTTTTAAGTGGCTATACTTGATTCCATAGCATATGACACATCACATGGTTAGTTGCTCCTTTGGGAAGGTCTGTGTGAATAAAACAACTGAGTAATAGATAGGATTGACACCATCAGTTCTACAACTCAGGGGTTTCAATTTTTTTGTTCTTATTTTTTCCCTAATGAAATAAGTATTTTAGATTTCCAAATAAGCATTTGGAACTTACCTTTTTCAATATTTTCAATAAATCATTTTCAGAAAATTTTCAACTGTCCTTTTGGGTAATTTCTTGTGATTTAATTTCTTGTGATTTATTTTTTAAAAATCTGTGTTTAAAAACTGAAAAGAAGCAATACTTCTTAATGTAATCGCTTTAGAACCTTTCAAATAGTCTAGAACCAATCTAGTACTGCTTGCTTGCTTGCTTTTCTTTCTTTCATCTTCTTCTTTTTTTTTTCTTTTTTTTTTTTTTTTTTTTCATATGAGGCAGAGGATGGATGGACCAGTGGAAGAAATTGACAGAGGAAAGTTAGGGGTTACCATTATTTTTACTGTGGAATTTATTTCTGAAAATTACATTGTAAAGTGGACCTAGGAAGCAGTGTAATATAGTAGAAAAAATCCTAAGTTTGGAAGATCAACCAGATTTTGGTTCATATAACAGCTGTGTCATTGCCCACCTGTATGATCATAGGTCAGCTATTTAACATCCCTGAGCTTCAGTTTCCTCATCTGAAATGAGAGAATAGTAACATCTGCTTTGTAGGGCTGATTGTAAAAGAACTTGGTATACAGAGGTGCTTCATAATTATAAGTTCCTTTATTTCATCCCAAAGATATGCTGTTGCTTTCTCCTTCAAATACATTTGATGTGCTAGCCAGAAAACGTAGAATAAAGTGGAAATAGTTTAAAATGTTTATTAGAAATGTTGAGTAAGCAGGAAAAAATATATAAATTCAAAAAGTTGTCAGTTGCCTACACAACTAATGACTGAAGTTGTGAATATAATACAGGATACGGGATCCCAAAGTGGCTAACAGAGACCAGAAGACAGATGACAAGTAATAGTAATGTCATTATGACAGATCCAGTTCCCCCAACATCTGCTAATTATACCAACAAAGGGATACAGTTTGGATTTGTTTTGTAGTCCCCCCACTTCTTAGATAGTTCTGAAAACTAATAAGTTAAAAGAAAAAAAAAACTCAACTGGAATAGGCTTTAATTACCCAACCTCAGAATCTCCCATTGGACCCCCACCCAGGATACAATGTCGTTACTCCACTGTAGTGTAACAAGAGCTGTTGTGATTCAACCATTCTTTCACAAAGCTACTAATTTATGCAAACCATACCTTAGAACCATTTTTTTTTTCACTTTAGAGATCATTCACTGTGGTTAATGGGTGCCTTTTTCCTTGTCTTTAACATAAATAAAGCAAACTTTATTTTGTTTAAACTGGTTTAATTATTAGATTCTAGAGCTTGCCCTATCCAATACAGTCAGTAGCTACTAGCCACATCTGGCTATTTACATTTACATTCCTTAGAATATAAATAAAAATTCAGTTTCTTAGACTCACTAGCAACGTTTCAAGTACTCAGGAGCTGCAGGTGGCTAGTAACTACTGTGTTGGACATGCACATATAGAACATTTCTGTCATCACAGAAAGTTCTGTTGGACAGCACTGTTTTAAAGAATCAGTTATCTGGGGGATTTGTATTTGTCTTATTGTGTTGTCTACTAACAAAAATCATATTGGTCTTTATGTAACTTGAAAACTCTTTTTTTTTTAATATATGAAATTTATTATCAAATTGGTTTCCATACAACACCCAGTGCTCATCCCAAAAGATGCCCTCTTCAATGCCCATTACTTACCCTCCCCTCCCTCCTACCCCCCATCAACCCTCAGTTTGTTCTCAGTATTTAAGAGTCTCTTATGCTTTGGCTCTCTCCCACTCTAACCTCTTTTTTTTTTCCTTCCCCTGCCCCATGGGTTTCTGTTAAGTTTCTCAGGATCCACATAAGAGTGAAACCATATGGTATCTGTCTTTCTCTGTATGGCTATTTCACTTAGCATCACATGCTCCAGTTCCATCCTTGTTGCTACAAAGGGCCATATTTCATTCTTTCTCATTGCCACGTAGTACTCTATTGTGTATATAAACCACAATTTCTTTATCCATTCATCAGTTGATGGACAAAGCCTAAATGTCCATCAACTGATGAATGTAACTTGAAAACTCTTTAAGAAGGTTGCCCCTTACAGAGTGTTGATTTTACGCTGAGTGATGGTGATAGGAGATCACTGAACAAACTCTGATCTATAACATCTTAATCAACCCCAAACTGAATTTAGCAGGCCACCCAAAATGATCTCCCAAAGAAATGATAGAATGTTTTTTCAATCAGACCTTCAACATTTTCCCCATGTTTCTTATGTCTATCTCAAGATGTCTAGAAGAAATATTGCTAGTTTTTTATGTGGCACACCCCACTACTTTATCAACCTAGTAAAATCAGGAGCTCATAATAACTTCTACTCTGTTAGAAATAAATCAGTGGCTTTAGCTCTCCTTCATTCACTTTGTAATTGAGTACTCTTTACATTCCTTTTTAGAAAGATCTATCAAGTCTCTATGTACAGATTCTTGGCTTGCTCTTCTTTCTGTGTGCCTAAAACCTAGCACATTATCTAAAACATGTGGTAGGTACTAAGAACATGTTTGAATGAATGAACCAAAAGTGAATTTGGCATTTGACTTTATAATATTCCCAGATTAGGGGAAGTTAAGCCCTTCTTAAGGAAAGGAGGAAATTTCATATAGGAAAGTTTCAAGTCCCAGTTTATGTGTTCTATTAATCAGTTGATGTTGTGTTTTTTTTTCTAACACAGGCATATCTCAGAGATATTGCAGGTTCTGTGCCAGACCACCACAGTAAGACAAATACTACAACAAAGCAAATCTAATCAATTTTTTGGTTTCCCAGTGCATGTAAAAGTTATGTTTATACCATACTGTAGTCTGTTAAAAGTGCAATAGCATTATATCTAAAAAATATTATGAGTATCTTAAGAGATACTTTATTGCTAAAAAATGCTAACCATCATATAAGCTTTCAGTAGTCATAATCTTTTTGCAGGTAGAAGGTCTTGTTTGATGTTGATGGCTGCTGACTGATCAGAGTGGTGGGTGCTGAAGGCTGGGGTGGGTGTGGCAATTTCTTAACGTAAGACAAACACTGCACAACTTTCAAAATTGGAGCCAATCTTCTCAAACCCTGCTGCTGCTTTATCAACTAAGCTTATGTCATATTCTAAATCCTTTGTTATCATTTCAACAATCTTCACAGTATCTTAATCAGGAGCAGTTTCCATCTCAAGAAACCACCTTCTTTGTTCATCCCTAAGAAGCAAATCCTCATCCATTAAAGTTCTGTCATGAGATTGTAGCCATTCTGTCCCATCTTTAGGCTCCATTTCTAGTTCTTTTGCTATTTTCACCACATCTGCAGTTACTTCCTCCACACAAGTCTTGAACTCCTGAAAGTCCTCTATGAGGGTTGGAATCCACTTCTTCCAAATTCCTGTTCATGTTTGTATTTTGACCTCTTCCCATGAATCAGGAATGTTCTTAATGGTATCTAGAATGGTGAATCCTTTCCAGAAGGTTTCCAATTTGCTTTTCCCAGATCCATGGGGGAATCATTATCTATGGCAGCTATAGCTTTACATAACAAGACTTGAAAGTCAAAATTACTCCTCGATCCATGGGTTGCAGAATGGATGTTATGTCAGCAGGCATGAAAACAACTTTAATCTTGCTGTACACCTCCATCAGAGCTCAGGTGACCAGGTGCATTACAAGATATTACAAACATATTTTGAAAGGAATTTTTTTCCTGAGCAATATATCTAAATAGTAGGCTTAAAATATTCAGTAAACCATGTTATAAACAGATATTCTGTCACCCAGACTTTGCTGTTCCATTTATAGAACATAGGTGGAGGTGATTTAGTTTATCTTAAGGGCTTTATGGTATTTGGAAGGGTGAATGAGCACAGGCTTCAACTTAAAGCAGCTGGATGCAACTTCATCAGCTGCATTATTCCGTAACAAAAGAGTTAGCCTGCCCTGTGAAACTTTGAAGCCAGGCAGTGACTTCTCTCTAGCTATGAAAGTCTGAAATGACATCTTCATAATATATACATTGAAAGTCTGTTGTTCAGTGTAGCCACCTTCATCAATTATCTAGCTAGATCTTATGGATAAGCTGCAGCTTCTACATGCGCACTTGCTGCTTCACCTTATTTAACCTGACTTCACCTTGCTTAGATTTATGGAGACAGCTCCTTTTCTTAAACCTTATGAACCAATCTCTGCTAGCTTCCAACGTTTCTCCTGCAGCTTCCTCACCTCTAGCCTTCTTAGAATTGAAGAGAGTTGGGGCTTTGCTCTGGATTAGTCTTCGGTTTAAGGGAATGTTGTGGCTAGTTTGATCTTTTCAGATCACTAACATTTCTTCATATCAACAATAAGGCTGTTCTACTTTCTTATCATGTGTGTGTTCACTAGAGTAGCACTTTTAATTTCCTTCAGGCTTTCCTTTGCATTCACAACCTGACAAACTCATGCAAGAGCCCTAGCTTTCAGACTACCTCAGTTTTCAATATACCTTCCTCACTAAGCTTAATTATTTCTAGCTTTTGATTTAAAATGAGGGATGTGCCTGGGTGGCTCGGTCGGTTAAGCGTCCGACTTCGGCTCAGGTCATGATCTCACGGTCCGTGGGTTCAAGCCCCGTATCGGGCTCTGTGCTGACAGCTCAGAGTCTGGAGCCTGTTTCAGATTCTGTGTCTCCTTCTCTCTGTGACCCTCCCCCGTTCATGCTCTGTTTCTCTCTGTCTCAAAAATAAATAAACGTTAAAAAAAAAATAAAATAAATAAAATAAAACGAGGGATGTGCAACTCTTCCTTTCACTTAAAACTTAGAGGTCAATTTAAGGTTATTAATTGGCCCAATTTCAATAGTGCTGTGTCTCGGGGAATACGGAGACTGAGGAGAGGGAGAAAGACCAGGGAATAGCTGATGAGTGGAGCAGTCAGAACACATTTAACCTATTAAGTTTGTTATCTTATATGGGTGTGGTTTGTGGTGCCACAAAACAATTACAGTAGTAGCATCAAAGATCACTGAGCACAGACCACCGTAACAAATATAATAATAATGAAAAAGTTTGAAAAATTGCAAGAATAACTAAAATGTGACACAGACACAAAGTAGCAAATGCTGTTAGAAAAATGGCACCAATAGACTTACTGGATGTAACGTTGCCACAAAGCTTCAGTTTGTAAATAGCAAACAAAAAAACGCAGTATCTACAAAACACAGTTGAACAACGTATGCCTGTATGAGGCTTAATCCAGAGGTTTCCTAGGTCAGGAGTTACCTAAACCAGGCCTCAGGCTCCTTTCTACATAGCCCCACAAGAAAAGATCCACATTTAAAAAAAAATTTTTTTTTTATTTTATTTAAATCCAAGTTAGTTAACACATAGTGTAATAATGGTTTCAGGAGTAGAATTTAGTAATTCATTGCTTACATGTAACAACACCCAGTGCTCCTCCCAGCAAGTGCCTATTACCCATTTAGCCCATCCCCTACCCAACACCTCTCCAGCAACCCTCAGTTTGTTCTCTGTAATTTAAGAGTCTCTTATGGTTTGCCTCCTTCTCTGGTTTTATCTTGTATTTCCTAACCTTTCCCTATGTTCATCTGTTTTGTTTCTTATCCACATTTGAATAAAATCATAGGATATTTATCTTTCTCTGACTGACTTAGCATAATACATTCTAATTCCATCCATGCTGTCTCAAATGGCAAAATTTCATTCTTTCTGATGGCCGAGTACTATTCCATTGTGTGTGTGTGTGTGTGTGTGTGTGTGTGTGTACACACACACACATATATACATATACACACACACACACACACACACACATATATATCTATACCACTTCTGTATCCATTTGTTAGTCGGTAGACATTTGGCTCTTTCAAAATTTTGGCTTTATTGATAGTGCTGTTATAAACATTGAGGTGCATGTACCCCTTCAAATCAGCATTTTTGTATCCTTTGGATAAATACCTAGTAGTGCAATTGCTGGGTCATAGAATAGCTCTATTTTTAATTTTTTGAGGAACCTCCATACTGTTTTCCAGAGTGGCTGCACCAGTTTGCATTCCCAGTAGCAGTGCAAAAGAGTTCCCCTTTCTCTGCATCCTTGCCAACATCTGTTGCTTCCTGAGTTGTTAATTTTAGCTATTCTGACAGGTGTGAGGTGGTATCTCATTGTGGTTTTGATTTGTATTTCCCTGCTGATTAGTGATGTTGAGCATCTTTTATTTGTCTCTTAGTTACCTGAGGTTTCTTTGGAAAAGTGTCTATTCATGTCTTTTGCCCATTTCTTCACTGGATTATTTGTTTTTGGGGTGTTAAATTTGATAAGTTCTTTATAGATTTTGGATACTAACCCTTTGCCCATACTGATATGTCATTTGCAAATATCTTCTCCCATTCTGTCAGTTGCTTTTTAGTTTTGTTGATTGTTTCCTTCACTGTGCAGAAACTTTCTATATTGATGAGGTCCCAATAGTTCACTTTTGCTTTTGTTTCCCTTGCCACTGGAGACATGTCTAGTAAGAAGTTGCTGTGGCTAATGTCAAAGAGGTTGCTGCCTGCTTTCTCCTCTAGGATTTTGATGGTTCCCTGTCTTACATTTAGGTCTTGCATCCCTTTTGAGTTTACTTTTGTGTATGGTGTAAAAAAGTGGTCCAGGTTCATTAAGATTGAATTTTTAAGTAATCTCCACACCCAATACAGGGCTCAAACTTACAACCTTGAGATCAAGAGTCGCATGCTCTACTGACTGAGCCAGGCAGGCACCCCTCTTCATTTTTTACCTTACTTACCTGGAGCATCTACTTAAGGTGCTACCTTTCAAACACTGAAAGAAAACATCTAAAAGTCTTCTATCTCCAGAACTTCCTTTGGCAGTATATTGATCCTCAGCATTAAATGTTAAGAGATGAGAAGTGCCTGGCTGGCTCAGTCAGTGGAGCATGCAACTATTGGTCTCAGAGCTGTGATTTCAAGCCCCACATTGGGTGTGGAAATTACTTAAATCTTTAAAAAATTGTTAAGAGCTACGTGTACTTAAAAGAGTGCCATTTCGTGGCTGGCCTTGATGTTGTAATTATGGAATAATGTCATCATAAATAGAAGCTTTAAAAAAATAATTCAACAAATAATTATTGAGGAACTTCTATGGGCCAGATATTATTCTACACAATTCAAAGTTAATGATTTGAAGGGCTCCTGGGTGACTTAATCGGTTGAGCATCTGACTGTTGGTTTCAACTCAGGTCATGATCTCACGGTTTTGTGGGTTTGAGCCCTGCGTTGGGCTCTGTGCTGGCAGCACGGAGCCTGCTTGGGATTCTCTGTCTCCCTCTCTCTCTGCCTTCCCCCTGCTCACTCTGTGTCTCTCAAAATAAATAAATAAACTTAAAAAAAAAACTTAAAAAAAACAAAATTAATGATTTGAAACAAAGATTAAAGAATTGCACATTTTCAGATTATCTGGATGTTCACAAAAATAAAACAAAACCTGAGACTGACTACTTTGAACATTTGTTTGAGCATTTGTTGTACTTCCTAAAAATATAATTATTTCTATTTAAAAAGAAATCGTAGACTCCCTGTCTTTTAGCTTAGCTGCATTCACATTTAAAAATAGTTTCCCATATACTGGAATTAGTTGGCAGAGTGCAATATTCAAATTACATAGATAACTTACCCCTCAAATAAATAATCTCTGTTCTTGGAGAGGTTTTCAAATGAGATTCTACAAAAATTGAGTCTGTCAGCTGCTATGCCACTGACATTCTTTAAAGTGATCACTATATCTCTTTATTTGAGGCTATACCTAAAATGGTCTTTGGAGGTCAGCTTTGTTTTATCATTTGGCATGAAGTTGATGTCCCCTGGGGTTTGCCAGTTGGTGCCTCCATTTGACTGTAGTGGGACCCTTCCTCCTAGGTTGCTGACGCCTGCTGCCAGGAGATGATATAGTGAGTGCTAGGTTCAGCCAGTGAGAGGCCTACTCACTTGACAAGGCTGGTGCACAGTGGTATGTGACATCTATATTTATAAACCACAGTGCATTATTTCCCAGTTTGGAGATGGTTGTCTCTTCCTTTGTCCTCTCTTTTCCTGTTCTCATTTATATTACTTGTCATGAGCCCTGGGGGAAAAAATTAGGGGTGAAATTACAATTTAAGTGGAAAAAATATGTTATATTTATTTGGGTTTTAGTACTTTCATTCAGCAAACATTTGTCAAACAGCAACTATCTGCTGGGGACAAAGCTGGGTGCTGGAAATAGCAATGCTATCTCCAAGGACTCTTGGTCAGTCTTTAGGAAAGATAGACATGGGCTGGACTCTTAGGAGCTCCTGTGCTAGTTGCTATGAGGCAGGTATTTAGTGGTTTACTGAAAGCCTCTGCCTGAAGCAGTCTAGGAGAGGTGGGGGGGGGGGGGGTGGTCACTTAGGTTTTGAGCAGAGCTTGAAAGAAGAGTAACTACTCTGACACATTGACAAACAAGGGAGAACATTGCAGGTAGAGAGAAGTGTATGTACAAATCCTAGACCTTAGTAGAGCAATGAATGTTCAATTAACTATAGGTAATGAATCAGAGTAGATTAAGTGCAGAGTGAAAGGGGGCAGAGTAGGTAGGGGAGATAAAACAATGAAAAAGGAAGAGTAGATCATAAATGTTATGTATACGTCACAATGAGTATATCTTTTTTTTTTTTTTTTTTTTTTCCTCAGAGCAAGCAGGGCAGAAGGGCAGAGGGAGAGAGAATCTTAAGCCGGCTCCACACTCAGCATGGAGCCCAATGTGGGGCTCGATCCCACAATCCTGGGATCATGACCTCAGCTGAAATCAGGAGTCAGACTGAGCCACCCATCTGCTCCAGTATATCTTTTATCTGTAGGAAATGGAGAGCCACTGAAAATTTATGAGTAAAAGGACATGATCAGGATTTTTAAAAGATCATTCTGGAATCTACCTATGAGATAATTGGAGGCAGAGAGACCAACCAGGAGACCATGACATTCCTGTCTTACTGAAATGAAGAGTTAATTATACTTATTAGTATACTGCTCTTGTCCAAATGTGTCATCATTAAGTGCCTTTAATCCCTAGCACCCCAAGATGGTAATGAACTGTCAGGTCTTAAGCAAACATTTGCTGTGGTTTGTCCCTAGTGTCTTCAGTGGTAGTGCCTTTCAGCACATGTCTGTAATGATGGAGTTATTATTTTGAGTTTTTCAGTATTCAATCATCTTTAAAATGTTGATCTTTAGAAATAATATTTTTCATATTTCCTTTCTACTTATTATACCAATCTTATAAGTTTTAAGAGTCCTATATCAATCATTCTCCTTCCTGAGGAGTTTTAAACACCCTTTTGGCTTCTTCAAAGTGTCATTAAATTATTCCCTTTTAATTCATCTTTCATCATTTACTTTACAGAGTGTGATATAGGGGCTAATCTGTCAGTCCAAAGACATTTTTAAGTGGGGAGACAGTAAAGAGATAGAGTAAGGAAGCTCAAAAAGAGAGGAAAGTAAGGTTTGAATGCAGTTCAGCCAAACGTATTTGTCCAAAAGAACTTTTTTAGTTTATAGCAAGGCAAGATTTAGAACCCAATATATTTTTTTTTCTGTTTAGAGAGCTGGTATGCCACAAAAATGTAGAGTATGTGATGTTATATCAGGACTACTGAAAGCTGAGCTTAGTGTCTGGTCCCAGAGGCTTGAGAGGAATGTACAGGATTAAAAGTTTAAAATAAAAACAGCCAAGATACCAAGCTTTTAAAACATTGACCCTGATGACTGGAATTCAGTTAGGAGAACTTGTCTTTCTTAGGGAAAAAAATAAAAACACAAGACACTTGTAGACGTGGGAGAATGGCTTGACCTATTTGCACGGGCTGTGGAATGCTCATGGTTTCATTGGAAATGCAGAAGTTTCTGAGTCTCATGTGGAATCTCCACAGCTCCCGGGAGATCTTTGCAAAGAGGAACCACTATTAACTTTCTTTATTTCCTTGCTGCCTTGGCTGTCCATTTTCATTTTGGAGTGATGAGCAACTCTTCTGACTCTGCATCCTTCAGTCGGTAGCCGTTTCCTGCCCAGCTACTGTGTGTGTCACATTGCACCAGGTTCTGAGGGCGTGTAAAAAAATACACATGTTGTAAAAGGCTAAAAATGACATAATAGAGCAAAAAGTGCTAAGACAGCAAGAGGAAGAAGTGAGAATTCCCAGTCTGGAGGGGAGGGGTAGAGAATAGGGAGGCTTCAGTGAAGGGCCATCTGAGCTGGGCTACAACAGAATACCTTTACTACAGCAGAGACGTAGAAAAAAAATTTGGAGCATATTCAAAGAACAGGAAGCAAGTGTTCATGTGGGAGAGTTGATGAGAAATAGTGATAGATAAGACTGAGAGCCTTGACCAGCTTGCTGAGGAGTTTGGACTTTGTTCTATAGGTGGCGGAAAGTGGCATGATCAGCCCTCTTCCACCTCCTCTGATAAGAATTAAAGAGCTGCTGATTGTGATAGACTTTGTCTCACTTGATGGTTCTGAGGTGTTTTTTTTTTTTTTTTTTTTTCTTTTTAAGTACTTTGGGAACCCATTCCTTCCATGTCTGCGATTATTTTTGGTTGTTCTGATTTGGAGAAATTGGTAGAAAATGACACCCATAAGGTTTCTTCTAGGGATGTGGAAAGGGCAAGAATAAGTTTGTGTTTCTAGTTTTTCCATTTATTCATTAATACCTTCCTTCCTTTTTTTTCTTCCTTTTTTTCCTTCTTTCCTTCCATTCTCCTCAGCCAGATTCTTTGCTTGATCCTGGGTATGCAAATGAGACCCAGTGTCTGCCCTCAGTGAGCAACACCAGTGGGGAATTTAGACAGGGGCACAAGTCAAGTATTGTCAGTACTTGGAGAGAAGTGTTCACAGGATATATATGAGGTCCCAAGAAAAAGAGGTCAATTTTGGGGAGTAGAATAAGAAACACTTCTCAGAGGCAGAATGTTTAAAGATGAGAGGAGAGGGAAACCATTCCTGGAAGAGGGTTAGCGTAAGTGGAGATCCAGAGCATGAAGTAGCCAAGAGTGCTAAGGAAACTGCAAGCAAGTTGGTAGCTCTGACTTAAGATGCAAGATGAAATGCTACAAGAAAAATAGGTACAGCCAGGGCTGGGTCATGAAACGCTTGCTTTCTGTGCTTGAGCAAAGAAAACTCTGTTCTCAGGATCAAGTCCAAATTCTCAATGACAAATTTTTTAAGTAGAGGAGTGCCACAATCAGCTTTGGTGTTCAAAAAAAAAAAATCTCTGTAATGGCCAGCGTGGTGAGGGAGGCAAAACTAGAGACAGTGATAACAGGGGACTGTCACAGTAGTCAAGCACAGACGATAAGGTGCTGGTGCAGTTCACCGCTTCTAAGCCTTCTCCATCACACTTCATCTCTGAAAGGTCTGGGTCAGCAAGTGGAAAGTAAAGGTTTGTTTGAAAGCCTATTTCTGTCATGTTGTGAATAAACTATGTTCTGACTTCTCACATTAACTGAGGTAAAATAGGGCTGGGGCAGCTCTGGGAAGGAGGCTCACTACCATCACAGGAAGAGTACAATTAATACCGAGCCCCTCCATCCCTGGTGATGTTAAGGGCACAGAGGAATGGGAAGAAGTGACTAGAAACTGGATTTATGGTAGTTTCTAAGAATGAATTGTCGATTTTCTTTATTGAGATATAATTTACATACCATAAGATTCAGAGGGTGCAATTCCATGAGTTTTAGTAGAACTTTACAACCATCACCAGTATCTAATTCCAGCACATTTTTATCACCCTAAACAGAAACCAGTCTCTCTCCATTTCCATTCTCCGCATCCCATAGCAGTCACTAATCTACTTTCTGTCTGTAGGGATTTACATATTTCTGGATATTTCATGTAAGTGGAATCATACCATATGTGGGCTTTTGTGATTGGCTTCTCTCACTTAGCATATTTTCAAGGTTCATACAGGTTGTAGCATGTATCAGCACTAATTTTCTTTTTATGGCTGAATATTCCTTTGTTTATCCATTCATCAGTTGATGGACATGTGGGTTGTTACTCCTTTTTGGCTATTAGGAATAATGTTACTAAGAATATTTATGTGTAAGATTTTATGTGGACATATGTTTTCACTTCTCTTGGATATATATGTAGGAGTGGAAATCCAGGATCATGTAGTAACTTGGTTTTACTTTTTGAGTAACTACCAAACTATTTTCCAAAGTGATTGCACCATTTTAGAGTCCTACTAGCAATGTGTGAGGGTTTGAATTTCTCCATATCCTCACAAACACTTGTCCATCTTTTTTATTAGAGCTGACTTAGTAGATGTGAAGTGGTCTCTCATGGTTTTGGTTTTGGTTTTGGTTTTGGTTTGCATTTACCTAATGGGTAGTGATGTTGAGCATCTTTCTATGTGCTTATTGGCCATTTGTTTACCTTCTTTGGAGAAATGTCTGTGCATACCCTTTGCCCACTTGTAATGGGTTTTTTATCTTTTTATTATAAATTATTTACAAATTCTGGATATAAGTCTCTTACCAGATACATGATTTGCACATATTTTCTCCCATTCTGTGGGTTGTCTTTTCACTTTCTTAAAGTTGTCCTTTGAAGCACAAAAGTTTTTAATTTTTATGAATTCCAATTTATTATTTATTTTTTTGCTTGTGCTTTTAGGTGTCATATCTACAAAATCATGGCCTAATCCAAGGTTGAAAAGTGTATTCCTATGTTTTCTTCTAAGAGTTTTATAGTTTTCATTCTTATGTTGAGATGTTTGCAATATTTTGAGTTATTTTTCGCATATACTATAAGGTAGGAGTTCAACTTCATTCTTTTGCATATGGATATCCAGGCGTTCCAGCACTATTTTTTGGAAAGACTGCTATTTCCCTATTGAATTGTCTTGGTGTCCTTGTTGGAAATTAGCCATAAATATACAGGTTTATTTCTAGACTTTCAATTCAGTTCCACTCATCTTTATTTCTATTCTTAGTACATACAATCTTTTTTTTTTAATTTTTAATTGAAGTATCATTGACATACAATATTAATTTTAGGTGTACAACATAGTGATTCAACATTTGTATACATACAAAATGCTCACCTTGGGGGATAAGCTTAGGATAAGCTTACACCAATGGGTTAACAAGGCATAAAGAAATACAAAGTCATAAAATGCTTACATCCGAGTTTGGGTAAACCAAATTGGCACCCCAGGAATAGGGGGGGCAAAGGCACCCCAAAATAGAAAGGGGGTGCAGAGCCCCTAGACTAGAGAGGGTGGGGCAAAGGCCCAAAATAGGAATGGGCCACAAAGGTGCCCAATACATAGGTATATGAAATAAACAAGATTAGATATTCAGGGTGAAAGCACCCCCAATATAGTACTATAGCAGAAAAGCTGCTTTCACAGGAGGATAGGGCCAAGTTAAGTAAATTGGTGAATTGAACTGTGGACCACTGTGCTGCAGGCCAAGCAGCTCAGAGTGGAGATGGTTCACAAAAGAAAAGGTGCCTTATTAACCCTGAAGTTATTTCCCCATATGTCTCATCCCCTAGGCTAGTAAAGATAAACAGGCATGGCGCCTCCTGTCTGCCATTAACAACCATCTACCCATCTGCTCGGTGCCAGGATTTTGTTTTATATTGACCCAAACCCCAAACACTGTATATCTTCAAAATACCCCTTTTCCCTCATGTCCCCAAGTTAATGTTCACAGTTTCTTTGTCTCTTTGTGCGTGCCCATCACATTTGTAAGCCTTCTGATCTTAATAAATACAGGGCAAGGACCCTTATTTGGGGCTCTTGTGTTTTCCCGGACATCAGCCATCTCTCACTTTAATCCTGCATCTGCTCTTTTGCTGGCCAAAAGAGAACTTTAGACTTAGAGTCTATGACACTCACCAAGTGTAGTTACCATCTGTCATCATATAAAATTATTACAATATTATTGACTACGAGGGGCACCTGGGTGGCCCAGTCAGTTAAGCATCTTACTCTTGGTTTCGTCTCAGGTCATGATCTAGTGGTTCATGAGTTCAAGCCCCGCATCAGGTTCTGTACTAACAGCACAGATCCTGCTTGGGACTCTCTCTCCCTTTCTCTCTGCCCCTCCCCTGCTTGCATGCCATCTCTCTTTCTCTCTATCCCTCAAAAATAAACATTTTTTTAAATGGCCAGTATTAAATACAGTATTATTGGCTACATTCACTATGCTGTATTTTTCATCTCTGTGACTATTTTATAACTGAAAGTTTGTACCTCTTAATCCCTTTCACCTGTTTTGCCCATTCCCCCAACACACAGTACATACACAATCTTGATTACTTTAGTTTTGAAGTAAGTTTTGAAATCGGGAAATGTGAGCTCTCCAACTTTTTCTTTTTCAAGATGTTCTTTGCTTACTCTAGTTCCATTGTATTTCCGTATGAATTTTAGTATCATTCTGTCAATTTCTGCAAGAAAACCAGCTGGGATTTTGATAGGGATTACATTAAATCTTCAGGACAATTTGGAGAGTATTTCCATCTTAACATATTAAGTCTCTGATACGTGAACATAAGATGTCTTTCCATTTATTTAGGTCCTTAATTTCTTCAATGCTGTTGGTTAGTTTCCAGTGCATAAGTCTTGCCTTTCTTTTGTTAAGTTTATTCCTAAATACTTTATTGTTTTTGATGATATTATAAATGGAATTGTTTTTTAATAATTTTTTGATTGTTCATTGCTAGTGTATAGAAATACAATTGTTTTATACAGATCTTATGTCTTGCAACCTTGCTGAATTGATATATTAGTTCTAATAATTTTTTGTGAATTTCTTAGGCTTTCCTATATACAAGATTATGTTACCTTTGAAAACAGATAATTTTACTTCTTCTCCGATCTGGATGTTTTTGTTTCTTTTTCTTTCCTAATTGCCCTGGCTAGGCCCTTCAGTGAAATGTAGAATAGAAGTGACAAGAATGGAAATCCTTGTTTTATTCCTGATCTTAGTGGGGAAATACCGAGTTTTTTACCATTAAGGATGATGTTTGCTTTGGGGCTTTCGTAGGTGCCCTTTATCAGGTTGAGAACGTTCTCTCCTTTTCCCAGTATGTTCAGTGTTTTGTCATGGAAAGGTGTTGGATTTTCTCAAATGCTTTTTCTACATCTATTAAAGTGACCATGTAAGGTTTTTTTCCCTCCTTTATTCTGTTTGCATGGTGTATTCCATTGATTAATTTTCAGATGTTAAAACCAAGCATGCATTCCTGGGACAAATCTAAGTTTGTCATGGTGTATAATCCTTTTTATATGTTGCTAGATTCAGTTTGCTAGTATTTTGCAAAGATTTCTGTGTCTGTATTCATAAGGGATATTAGTGTCTAGTTTTCTTATGAATGCCCTTGTCCGATTTTGATGTGTAGGTAATACTGGCTTCATAGATTTCAAGCTGGGAATTGGGGGCAGGAGTGGAGAACTGAAGTCTTGTTGTTGTTGTTGTTGTTGTTGTTGTTGTTGTTACAGCCCATTACCTTGTTCCTCTGGCACATGCTGAGACATGCTGAGACATTGCTCACATTTTATTGCTCCCACCAAGTCTTAGACTTTTACCTATTTGTTCTTTGGTTGCTTTTCTTCAACCATTTTGAATTAAGGCATTGACTTCTTATATTGTCATGGCCACCTCCTTAAGTTCCTTATTTCTCCTTAACTTTCAATTATGTAACAAGAATAAAAACTTAACTATTATTTCTTTCTTTCTTTTAAAACAATACAGGGCAATCTAGAGCAGCCATGATACCACCCAAGCATCCACGGCAGCCTAAGGGAACTTTGGATGATGCTGTTGTCTTTAGTGGGAAAACAGACGAAGAAACACCTAATGCTTCCCAACCTACACCACCCCCACTGCCAAAGAAAACGATCATAAGAGCCAATACGGAACCAATCCCCAAAGACCTCCAAAAATCCATGGAAACAAGTCTTTGTGTAATGGCTAATCCCACCTATGATATTGACCCCAACTGGGATGCCAGTAGTGCTGGCTCTTCCATCAGTTATGAACTCAAGGGACTGGACATTGAGTCTTATGACTCCTTGGAAAGACCTTTGCTCAAGGAGAGACCTATCCCCTCAGCAGCAAACAGTATCTCCAGCTTAACCACTCTCAGTATTAAGGATAGATTTTCCAACAGCATGGAGTCCCTGTCCAGCCGGCGTGGTCCCTCTTGCAGACAGGGCCGAGGCATACAGAAGCCACAGAGACAAGCACTTTATAGAGGACTTGAGAATCGGGAAGAAGTGGTGGGTAAAATCCGAAGCCTTCATACAGATGCCTTGAAAAAACTGGCTATTAAATGTGAAGACCTCTTCATGGCTGGACAGAAAGATCAGCTCCGTTTTGGGGTGGACAGCTGGTCAGACTTCAGGCTAACTAGTGACAAACCGTGTTGTGAGGCAGGTGATGCAGTTTACTACACAGCTTCATATGCAAAAGATCCACTTAATAACTATGCAGTCAAGGTAAGAAAATATTATACATTTGATTTTAATCTTACCCAACACACTGTTATTGGGATGGGTCTGTTCTTTCCTCCATTCTTTTATTCAGCAAAAAGTTATTGATCATCTACCTTACACCAGATATTATAATAAGCAGGGGAGTTACTTACTATCTAAAGGGGAAAACAGATATGTTAAGAGACAGACTTACAGTATACTGTATTGCTAAGATAGAGGAAAACAGAATTCTGGGAGCTTAGAAGGACTTTAACCCAAACTTTAGAGGCCAGAGAATTCTGAAAGTAGCTAATCCTTGAGCTGTGATTGTTTGCGAAGGCTACCTGTACAAATGGGTCTGTTATGTCCCTTCCACTCCATGTTTCTGTCTTTATTCTCTAGCAAATAAGAGACACTGGTCTGCCCCTGCTCTATAACTGTTCTGCTTCTTGGGGAGACATTTTTACAGAAGAAGGTAACCAATATTTGTTGATGTGCCAGGAACATTATTGGTGTTACATAATTTGATCTTCACATCAAGTTTATGAGGTTAAGATCTTTTTATCCATGTGACGGATGAGGAAAATAAAAGATAGGTGAGCTTACTTGCTTAGGGTCACACACAATTAGTTGAGCTGGGATTTGCACACAGATCTCTCTGACTCCATAGCCCAACTTACTTTATCCATTATGTCACATATTAATTTCTTAACTGTATATTGCCCATTCCAGACAAACAACCTCTTCACAAAAGCTAAAACTATTACCATTGAGAATTCTTGCCCAGTTACATTCACTGTAAATAAGCCATAGGCTTTGTCAATGTAACAAATAAAGCATGATCTTTGTTACATTTCCATTTTCATTTGTCTCAAGCTATTTTTTTTATTTCTCTGGATTTCTTCTTTGACCCATTGGTCGTTCAGTAGCATGTTGTCTAATCTCCACAAATTTATTAATTTCCAAGTTTTCTTTGTGTAATTTTTGTGTTAATTTCTAGTTTCATACCATTGTAGTCAGAAAAGATGCTTGATAAAATTTCAGTCCTCTTAAATTTATTAAGACTTGTTTTTTGTCCTAACATGATCTATCTTGGAAAATGTTCCATGTGTGCTTGAGAAGAATGCGTATTCCATTGCTTTTGAATAGAATGTTGGGTATATATCTGTTAAGCCCATCTGTGGGCTTATGTGGTCTAATGTTTCATTTAAGGCTGACGTTTCCTTGTTGATTTTTTTTGGGGGGGGCGGTCTGGATGATCTATCCATTGATGTAAGTCTCCTAGTATTATTGTATTGTTGTCAATTTCTTCCTTTAGGTCTGTTAGTATTTGCTTTATGTATTTACGTCCTCTTATGTTAGTTGCATAAATGTTGACAAATGTTACAGCCTCTTGTTGGTTGATCCTTTCATCGTTACGTAACTCGTTTCTTTGTCTCTTATTACAGTCTTTGTTTCAAAGTCTATTTTGTCTGATATAAATTAACATTCTAGCTTTCTTTTGGTTTTCATTTGCATGGAATATCTTTTTCCATCCCTTCACTTTCAGTCTTGTCCTTACCTCTAAAGTGGGTCTCAGGGTGCCTGGGTAGCTCAGTTGGTGAAGTGTCCTACTTTGGCCCAGGTCATGATCTCGCAGTTTGTGGGTTCAAGCCCCATGTTGGAGGGCTCTGTGCTGACAGCTCAGAGCCTGGAACCTGCTTTGAATTCTGTGTCTCCCTCTCTCTCTGCCCCTTGCCTGCTCATGCTCTCTCTCTCTCTCTCTCTCTCTCTCAAAAAATAAATAATAAAACATTAAAAAATTTTTTAATAAAGTGGGTCTCTTTAGACAGCATATAGATGGGTCTTTTTTTTTTTTTTTTTTATCCATTCAGCCACTCTGTGTCTTTGGATTGGAGAATTTATCTATTTACATTTAAAGTGATTATTGATAGGTCTGTGCTTATTGCCATTTTGTTTATTGTTTCCAGAAAGACTGTTTTTGTAGGTCATCTGTTTCTTCTCCTGATCTCTTACTTTGTGGTTTCTTTAGTGCTATGCTTATTTTCCTTTCTGTTTCTTTTTTGTGTTTTTGTTTTATGGTTACCATGAGCTTGCATATAACAACTTATATCTATAACAGTCTGTTTTAAGTTGGTTACAGCTTAAGTTTCATCCCATTGTAAAGCTCAAAATTATTCTTCCCTCCACACATTTTGTGGTTTCTTTCATTTTATGTTTTTGATGTCACAGTTAACATCTTTTTATTTTGTGCATCCCTTAACCAATTGTAATCATAATTATTTTTACTAGTTTGTCTTTCTTTTTTTTTTAATTTTTTTTAATGTTTATTTTTGAGAGAGAGAGAGACAGCGTGAGCAGGCAAGGGGCAGAGAGAGAGGGAGACAGAATCCAAAGCAGGCTCCAGGCTCTGAGCTGTCAGCACAGAGCCCTCCAACACAGGGCTCGAACCCACAAACCATGAGATCATGACGTGAGCCAAAGTCAACACTTAACTGACTGAGCCACCCAGGTGCCCCACTAGTTTTGTCTTTCAATCTTTATACTAGTCTCATAAGTGATTGATCCCTACCTTTACTATGTATTTACTTTACAAGTGAGATTTATTCTTTAATATGTGTTCTTGTTACTAATTAGTGCACTTTGTTTTCAACTTAAACAACTTCCTTTGACATTTATTTTAAGGCCAGTTTAATAGTGGTGAACTCCTTCAGCTTTTGCTTGTCTGAAAAACTCTGTCTCTCCTTCACTTCTGAATGCTAGGTAGAGTATTCTTGGTTGGGAGGTTTTTTTGTTTGGTTGGTTGGTTGGTTTTTGGGGGTTTGGTGAGTTTTTTTTAGCACTTTGAATATGTAGTGCCACTCCCTTCTAACTTGCAAAATTTTTGCTGAAAAATCTGTTGAGAGTCTTATGGGGATTCCCTTGTATGTAACAAGTTGTTTTCCTCTTGCTGTTTTTAACATGTTGCCCTTTAACTTGACATTTTAATTGTAATATGTCTTGGTGTGGATATCTTTGGGTTCCTCTTATTTGGAACTCTGGGCTTCCTGGATGTCAATGTCTGTTTATTTCCACAGGTTAGGGAAGTTTTCAGTCATTGTTTCTTCAAATAAGATTTCTATCCCTTTCTCTTTTCTTTTTCTCAGAGCACTATGATGCAAATGTTAGACTATGTGATGTTCTCTACATCCCTTAAGCTATCTTCATTTTTTTTTTCTTTTTTATTTGTTTGGTTTTGCTGCTCTGATTCAGTGAGTAACACTGCCTTATCTTTAAGTTGACTGATCCTTTCTTTTGCTTCATCTAGTCTGCTACTGAACCTGTCTCATGTATTTTTCCATTCAGTTATTGTATTCTTCAGCTCTGTGGCTTCTGTGTGGTACTTTCTTATATTTTCCATCTCTCTGTTGAAGTTCTTTGTGTTCATCCATTTTTCTCCCCATTCATTATAACCATTACTTTGAACTCTTTATCAGGTACATTACTTATCTCCATTTCATTAAGGTTTTTTTGTTTTTGTTTTTTTGTTTGTTTTTTTCTGGGGTTTACTTGGTTTTTTCATTTGGAACATATTTCTCTCTTTTTTCATTTAGCTTGAGTCTGCATTTCCATACAGTAGATGAAACAACCACCTCTCCCAGCCTTAAAGGAGTGGCCTCATGTAGATGAACCTTGTTATTCAATCCTGCCCCAGATCTTTGTCATCTCTCAAACCTTTGTGCCTGTTCAAGCAGGCTATTATATTTTTAATAGCTCCCAGTAGTTGAGAATATGCCAAGACCCGTCAGTGTCCCAAGGGGGAGAATCTCAGCACCTAGACTCAGGCTGACTGAAAGCCAGACCCTCAGGCATCAGCTTTTAAAAATAGGCAAATATAAAAAATAAAAATAAAAAATAGGCAAATATATATAATCCTGCGGGACTGCAAACATACGCAGATCTGGAACAGGTGCCCTCTGGGAAGCAGGTACAGAAACCCAGGCTCTAGACAAGAGTATAAGTTTTTTTCTGTGTGATACTGGTAAACTGGAGCATGGCAGAGAGCACCAACATGGTGTCCATAGCCTATGTTCCTGGAGACCAACTCTACAGGCCACTAAATATGTACCAAACCTGAAGTCTGCCCCTCAGGCCAAAGTTCCAGAACAAGCAAAGAGGACTTCTTCACAGAAAGACTAGGGAGTGTACGACCACTGTCTGTGCAGTGCCCTGAGTGGAAACCTGCCAAGAACTATCTCTCTGCTATAGTCATAGGGGACTCAGGATGCAAGCCCACTGGCCACCAGAGCCAGGTGATCAAGGAGCATTTTCTGGACAGCAGCCATATAAACTGGGGCACCAGACAAAAACCAGGGCACCAAATGTGTGTACAGCTCCTGTCCAGGAGACACTGGCACTCTGGGGCATGGCAGAGGGTGAGTAGGAATATAGCACCCTCTCTCTGAGGTCTCTGGAAAGGTGTATGGTCAGCCCCATGATTAGCTAATAGGCCTTCTTTACAGAAAGACCAAGCTCCTGGGTCTGCTACCTCTTGCTCTGCCCTGGGGTTGGTAGCTGTTTAAGACCTTTTTCTCCATTGGTTACAGTCCTGTGAGACCCATGAACCCCACTGACTGCCAGACCAGATGATAGAGAGGTGTTCCCTGACAGCAATCACAAAACTTGGGGTGTCAGACAGGGGTATAAGCTTTTTTCTGGGTGATACCAATTATTACAGTCCTATGGGACCAGGAACACAAACCCCCCCTGCCTCCAGAGCCACGCAGTCAAGAGGCATCCCCTAGACAGCAGCCATAAAAATCAGGCCACCAGACACACATAAAAGCTCATTCTTTGGGATACTAGTGCCCTGGAGCCTGGCAAAGGGAGAACATAAAAATCATACCTACCAGTCTTTGTCTCTGGAAAGTGTTCCAGCAGGCTCCTAGTTGTATGTTTCAGATTAGATGTCTGCCACTCCACTGGTGCTTTAGTCTCACACCAGTGCTTTAATATAAGCATCTGAGCCTCCTTCACTTTAAGGCAAGGCACAGTTGGCTGCTTCTTGGGTGGGTAAGTCCCAGCACGTAGGCCCTTTAAGAGCGGCTTTTCAGATTGCCACAGTTTTGTGGGTCTCAGGACACAAGCCCTGTTGGGTTTCAAAGTTACATGTTTTAGAGGCTTGTCTCTCAGGTGTATGTCTTAGAAGTTGGGATGCCAGATGTAGGATTTAAATCCTTCACTTCTCAGGGAGAAGCTCCAGGTTTTGAGTTCTCTCCCTGTTATGGGGATACTGCACCAGGGGTGGATTTTATGGCAAGGTTGTGTCCCATTCTCTCCTATCCATGTCAATGTGATTTCTTCTTGTTTGCCCAGTCCTCACCCAGCCAGCCTTTGGATTTTTTTTAAAGAGGAAATTGTTAGTAGAGAATAGACTTTGAAGTCCAAAAGATCCTGGGTTCAAGTTCTGGCTCTGCTACTTAATAGCTTTGTCACAAATTGCTACTCTGAGTCTCAGTTTCCTTAGCTTTGGGTCTGCTTGGCTAAAAGAGAATAAAACATCCCTGATAAGTACTCACTCCTTTCCCTCTCCCTAAGTGTCTTCCCTAGGCTACTTCCCTACCCTACTTTAAAAGGGTAACAATCATTGAGCCTCAATTTCCTCCTCTTTCAGATGTTTACAATGATAATCTGTGGGATTGAGGTTAGGATCAAGGGAGCTAATGCATGTGAAAGAGCTTTTTAAAACACAGAGTTCTAGGTAAATGCGTAATGTTCTCCATTCCCATAGTCCCTTTTTATTGATTCTATTTCCTGGTTCAAAACCAATTAACATATCTAAATGACTTTTACATGTTAATTTGGCTTGGAAAGACCAGATGGTGTCTTAGGAAATTAATGGATAAGGTAAACAATTGGCCTTACCTGTCTATCAAGACAGAATACATATTTGGAGCAGACCTTCAACTGCTGTCTGCAGCTGCAGTGCCCTTACCACTTAACTGTCTGGTGGTGCTAGCAGAGTGACCCTGGCCCCCCAGCCCATACTTTGTAAATTAAACTGAGGGATAGACTGCAGAGAGAGGAGCTGGATTTTAGTTAATACATAACTGTTGAGTCTAAAAAGGCATTTTGAGATTCTGTGTAGCACTCAAGAGCTGTTAAGTCAATTGGGGTTATGGTGCCTCATCTGTCTTGGGCTTTTATTGCTACAAGATCACCAATCCAGGATGAGTACCTATTTCAGAACAGGGCATTGAACTATCTGTTCTTTCAAAACAATGGAGAAGTAGGGCTTGACTAACTTTATGTATTATTGCATGCAATCTTGTCTCTTTCCCAAATCAATGGTGTAGTATTGATTTCTTGGCTTGTAATGATGCAGAAGCAATCTCCAAAGAACAGGTGGCAAGTGGTTATACACTGGGAGTTGTTGGCAGGTTTGGGAAAGGACGTTTTATACTAAATGGTGAATATAAATGTGTCTTTGAAGACTGTTTGGGCATTTCTAGAAGTACCCAATTGATTGTACAACCTTAGAGGAATAAACTACCAGGACACTGTGAACCCTACCTTTGCAGAGGTAAGCAAAAGAGACCAGCAGTTGGCTCACACAGACAGGTTTTTACTGTTTGTCTTCTTAAAATATCCCTTCCAATACTGATGGAATTTAGAGTGGCTAACAGGTTTGACTGTCTCTTGAAGAGACTAAAAGGTCTTTAAAACATTGCAAAAGGAAATCAGTGCTAGAATTTAGCAATTTGAAAGCCAAAGGATGCTATCCCCTTAAATGCCAAGTCCACTGCAATGATAAAAGTACAAAGGTCTTTACTTTGGGTGTTGTCTTAGTTTGTTCAAACTGCTCTAACAAAATACTATATAGATTGGGTGGCTTAAACAATAGAGTTGAATTTTGTCACAGTTCTAAAAAGTGGAAAATTCAAGATAAAGGTTCTGGTTGATTTAGTTTCTAGTGAGAGTTCTCTTTCTGGTTTGCAGATGGCTGCCTTCTCCCTGTGTCCATACATGGCCAAGGGGGGGATGGAGGCTTAGTGTCTCTTTTTCTAGGGATACTAATCCACATCAGGCCCCTCCTTGATGACCTTAATTACCTCTTTGTAGGCCCTATCTCCAAATATGGTCCAAATGGGGGGTTAAATTGTGTGTTCAGAGACTCAGTTTCCAACGTCAGGGGAGGGTGCACACTTCTAACACAACAGAAAGCAATTTTCAGACACCAAAAGGGCATCCTACAATTCACCGTGATTCAACTTACCTACCTGGAGACAGCACCATGTCTCTCAGGTTAAGGGTTCAGTCTACCAGACTGCCACCTTCTACAAACAGCAGACACCAGTCACAAACACAAGTCATTACCTGTGCTTCTGACCAACTGGCTGTAAATCAGAGATTCCCACAACCCCCTCCTTGGGTTCGAGTAATTTACTAGATCATCTCATAGAATGCAAAGAAGCATCTTACTAGATCACCAGCTTATTATAAAAGAATATAACTGAAGAACAGCCAGATAGAAGAGATGCATAGAGCAAGGTGTGGGGAAAGGGCACAGAGCTTCCATGTTCTCTCCATGTGCACCACACTCCCCAAATCTCCATGTGTTTACCAATCTCTTCAAACTCTGTCCATTTGGGGTTTTATGGAGGGTTCATTACATAGCCATGATTGATTAAATCACTGATGATTGGCTATTGATTCAATTTCCAGGCACTTTCTCCATGGAGGTTGGGGTGGGACTGAAAGTTGCAGCCCTTCAGTCATGAGGTTGGTTCCCCTGGCAACCAGCCCCTTCTTTCAGTGGGGTCCATAAGTCACCTTATGAACATAGTAAGAGACACCTTTGTTGCTCTCAATACTTACAAAATTCCAAGGGTTTGGGGAGGTGTGAGTTAAGAACCATGAATGAAGACCATATATATTTGAGAAATATATTCTGGTTATCTGGATGACCTTTTCTTATAAATCACAATATCTCAGGGGTTAGCACTTAACATATTAATTTTGGGGACTCAGAATTCAGTCTATAGCATTCTGTCCCTGGCACCCCAAAATTCATGTTCTTATCACATGCAAAATATATTCAGTTCATCCCAACAGACCCAAAGGTCTTGACTCATTCAAGCATCAACTCTCAAGTCCAAAGTCTCATCTAAATATCATCTAAATCAGATATGGGTATAACTCAGGGTCTGATTCATTCTAAGGCAGATTTCCTCTCTAGCTGTGACCCTATGAAACTAGCCAAGTTATGTGCTTCCAAAATACAATGGTGGTCAGTAATTCCACTATTGGGTATTTGCCCAAAGAAAATGAAAACACTAATTTGAAAAGATCTGTGCACCCCTGTATTTATTGTAGCATTATTTACAACAGCCATGATACAGAAGCAGCCCAAGTGTCTGTCAACAGATGAATGGATAAAGAAGATGCATATATACACCATGGAATATTACTCAACCATAGAAAAGAATGAGATCTTGCCATTTGTAAAACATGGATGGAGCTAGAGAGTATAATGCTAAGTGAATAAGTCAGACAGAGAAAGACAAATATATGATTTCACTTGTATGTGGAATTTAAAATAAAAACACATGAACAGACGATAAAAGAGACAAACCAAAAAACTCTTAACTACAGAGAACAAACTGGTATTTGCCAGAGGGAAGCTGGGTGGAGGGATGGGCAAAATAGGTGAAGGGGATTAAGAGTATGCTTACAGTGATGAACAGTGAATAATACATAGAATTGGTGAATCATTATACCATACACCTGAAACTAATATAACACTATGTTAACTAAAAGTTAACACTATGTTAAAAAATATGATGGTGGACAGGCATAGGATAGACAATTCCATTCTAAAAGGGAGAAATAGAAGGGAAGGAAGGGATGATGGGTCTCAAGCAAGTCCAAAACCTAGCAAGGCAAATTCCATTAGATATGAACACTCACAAACGATCCTCTTTGATTCAGTACTGGCAGCATTGCTCCCATGGCTCTGCTAAGCACCCTGCTCCTCCAGCTCTTTGTAAGGGCCCTGCCCACACTGCCCTCCGTGAGGCCCCATCCACATGGCTCTCTGCCGAGGCAGCCCTACCCTTTGAAACCCAGGAGGAAACAGTCTTGTCTCTTAGATTTGTGATGGGAGTAACAGCCCTGACAATCTCTGAAACACCTTCAGGGTCATTCTTCCCTTTCCTTAAAGAATAATGCACCTTCACAGCTCTATGGACGAGTTATATAGAATCCAAGAAGTCTGACAACTTTCCTTGACTCCATCCTGCTTCTTCTATCCCTTTAGTTCAAACTAGCAGTGTCTTTTCTGGTAGAATCCTCTCTCATTCTGGCTTCTCCTGAGATGACTGATTAATAAGTCCGTGAGTCATACCCCTGATCTCTTTAGAAAAATGGTTATTCAGTCACACCCCTTAGTATTCCTTTTAGAACTAGCTTTCTTGTTTGTTGCAGTATGGATAGGCTGAGAATTATCCAAATCTTAAAGTCTTGGTTCCTTTTTGCTTAACAATTCTTTCTTCAACTTCTCTCTCCCTTTTTGCGTTTTTACTGTAAGCAGTTAGGAGGAAATAAGCTGCTGCTTGACCACTTTGCTTAGAAATCTCAGCTAAATATACAGTTTCATTGTTCACAAGTTCTGCTATCCACAAAATTCTAGAACATTTTAGCCAAGTTCTCTGTCATTTTATAATTTGTCCAGTTTCTGATAGCATGTTCCTCATTTCTGTCTGATTCCTCACCAGAATCACTCTTAATGTTCATATTTCTAACAGTAGTCTCTTCATGATTATCTAGGCTTTTTCTGTCATGAATCTCAAAACTCTTCCAGCTTCTACCCAATTCCAAAGCTGCTTCTACAGTTTTGGGTATTTGTTACAGTGGTACTCTACTTCTCAGTACAAAAATCGTAGTCTGCTCAGGCTGCCATAACAAAACTGACTGGATGGCTAAACAGAAATTTATTTTCTCCCAGCTTTGGAGACTGGAGGACTCTCTTCCTGGCTTGTAGACAGCTACCTTCTCACTGTGTCCTCATATGGGGGTTAAAATGGGGGAAAGAATATGTCATATTAGGAGTTAGGGTTTCAACATAGAAATATAGGGAGGACACAATTCATTCCATAGCTTTATTCTGTTTTTCATTCAGTGTGAATAGTTTTATTAGTTGTATTTGTCTTAAGTAAATTGCTATTATCACAACACATAATAGAGAAAAGTCAATTTGGAGTTAGCTGACATGGGTCAGAATCAGTCTCTGTGTATCCCCAAGTAAGTCATGGTTTTCACATGAATGGATACTACCTGCTCTACCTACCTCATAAGAGTGTTCTTTTCTTAATGTTTATTTTTGAGAGAGACAGAGTGCAAGCTGAGTAGGGGCAGAGAGAGAGGGAGACACAGAATCTGAAGCAGGTTCCAGGCTCTGAGCTGTCAGCACAGAGCCTGATGTGGGGCTCAAACTCACGAACCACAAGATCATGACCTGAGCCAAAGTTGGACACTTACCCAACTGAGCCACCCAGGCACCCCCTCATAAGATTGTTCTAATGCATATGTTTTTATGTAGTGGAACCCCTTTCCAGACTATACATGTACAATAATGCATTATTATTAACAATACTGAAAAGTTAACTGCTCAACATTTTTTAGACCACTCTTTATTCTTCTTTAAAAGTAGGCACTGGTCTGAGTATATTTAGGTAAGTTCTGCCCTTACATGTTTTATTTCTCATTACTTCAAAGATGTAAACATTTTTACTTAAAATTAGGAGAGAAAACTACTAAATGCTAGCATCCTCAAGATTTTTAGCACTGCCAAAAATTGAAAACAAACTGGGTGTCTGATATTAAGGAAACAATTTAATAAATTATGACAATGCCCAATGGAGTCTTTGTGGCCATTAAATGGTAATTATGAAGACTCTAAAAAAATCATGAAAAACAGTTTTTGTAAAATGTCACATGAAAATAACAGAATACCAAATAGTATGATCATAACTTTTTAAAAACTGACTTACAAAATGGTAATATGCAAATAATTCCTGTTAGAGTGGTGATAATTATAGGTGATTTTGATTTCGTTTTGTTTTTTAATGGTGGCATAATGTCTTTTTGATTAAAAAAAAAAAAACAAGGAATTGGAGATTTTAGATCGTTTGACACTGAGTCCTTGAAGGCAGACACCCCTAGTTATTCATCCCTATAGTTGCATCCTCTAGCACAAATCACGAGTAGTTCTTCTATCATGCCACCCAGCCCTACACACACTAGTTCTTCTGTCTGGACTGTACTTCTGGGAATAGCACTGTCATCTACAGGTGACCTATTTCTGTATCACCCAGGGGTCCTCATTAGAAATATACTTTTGTCAGGGCTGCCCAGGTGGCTCAGGCAGTTAGGAATACAACTTTTGATTTCGGCTCAGGTCATGATCTTGCAGTTCATGAGTTCAAGCCCCACATTAGGCTCTGCACTGAAGTGCAAAGTCTGCTTGGGATTCTCTCTCTTCCCTTCTCTCTCTCTGCCACTTCCCCATTCACACTGTCTGTCTGTCTGTCTGTCTCTCTCTCTCTCTCTCTCTCTCTCTCTGTCTCAGAATAAATAAATACATTTAAATATATATATATACACTTTCCTCAGCCGCATCCCATACCTGCAGAATCAGAATCTCTGGAAGTGAGGCCTGGGAAACTGCATTGTTAACAAGCACCCCAGGTAGCTTTAGCATTTAGCATTAGATAGCATTATACTCTATCCGAAATAGTATAGTGTACATAATGGGCATTCAGTAAATATTTCTTGACCTTTTGGCAAATATTTACTGTATAAAGAATTGTGATATCTGTGTGGATTTATAGAAATACATGTGAACAAAACAAAGCCTCACCCTCAAGGAGCTTATATTCCAGTGGGAAAGACAAAGGCATAAATAACTCTTAAACAAGATAAATTATAATGAAGGTTCAGAGTGGTATGCAGAAATGTAAAGATGAATGACAATTAATGAATGAAATAAGTCATTGTTAACATTATCACAGGGCCAATAAAATACGGCCTTTTTTGTCCACAGTGCAGGAAGAGAATATTGAAAAATTTGGCTATGGAAAGATTTGGGACCACATTAGAGCTTTGAATGATGAGTTCAAAAAGTTAGACTTTATTTTTGTGGGGTTTTTTTAATGTTTATTTATTTTTGAGAGAGATAGAGCGTGAGCAGCAGAAGGGCAGAGAGAAAGGGAGACAGAATCTGAAGCAGGCTCCAGGCTTTGAGCTGTCAGCACAGAGCCCGACACAGGGCTGAAACTCACGAACAGCGAGATAATGACCTGAGCCAAAGTCGGAGGCTTAACCGACTGAGCCACCCAGGTGCCCCAAGTTTATTTCGTGTTTTATGGGAAGCCACTAAGGATTTTTAAACAGGGGAATAATATAATATCAATGATTTGGGGGGGGGGGAAAAAAAACCATGGTGAAATGATTTTGGAAGAAAACTATGATAGAAGAGTCCAGAAAGGAAGCCAGTCATGATGCTATTGCAGTAGTCCAGGTAAGTAATAATGAGCCACTGGACAGTGGGAAAGAAGGGGCAGGTGGTAAAAGAGCTGAAACGGTTGGTAGGACCATGTCTGGTGAAAGGCTGGCTGTAGGATGAGAGACAGCCCCAGGAGGAGGGTGCCATCAACTGAAATATAAGTCAGAAAAGCCAGAAGATGAGCTCTTTGTGGAGCATGCCTCTAGGACATCCAGTGCTAGAGAAATGCTGTAGCCAGACAAAAATGTAGGTTTGGTACTCAAAAGGGAGATCAAGACTAGAAATATGGTTACCCAGTCTTCTCGTAGACTTGATTTAGTTCAAACTTTGGGGAATGTATGCTGTTATAGTGGCAGAGTCTATAACATCAAGAAAAGGTCTACACATCTAAGTGACCCAAACAGAAACACAGGAGAAGAAGTAGCAAAGAGCAAGGACCCACCACCAGTCAGAGTCCAGAATTGCAAAAAGCTTGAGCAGCATAAGGAAAAGGCAATCTCTGGTAAACTTTAAGAAAATACAATCTCAATAATAGTGGGAGCAGATACCAGATGCAGCCAGTTAGAGTACGGAACAGGGAGGCAGTGAGCACAGCCTACTTTTTTAAGTGTTTTGGTGAAAGAAAGGCCAAATTGATGCCCAGACAATATTTAACCTTCAACTTCTATTTCTGTTTCTTTCATGTCTCCTTTCATCCCCTCATCACCATTTGGTGAGCCGCCACCCAGCAAATCGGACTTGTCTCTGTGGGCTGTGTATTGGCTGGCCTCCAGCCCTTAACTTCCCTGCTCTCTAAATAAAACTTAACATAAATTTAAGCATGAACTTAAAACTTCCCTGCTCTAAATAAAATCTACCTTGTGTTTTCCTCCTTTCAGAGAATCTGGGTAGCCACTGACTAAACACATAATCCCCAAAGTAGACTCAAGTCAACTTTAGAAGAGCCAGCACTCATCATTCATCATCATACACAGGCGGAAACTGAAGCCAGAGGATAATAATTATAGTTGCATAGGGTCACCAGCTCCATGGCAGGCTGCTTCCTGACTCCTACATGGAACCTATCCTATCATAATGATACCTGAGTAGTGGACTGGCCCTGCTATTCCTCAGTGTTATCCCTGAATGGACAAATGACAGCTCTTTACCTATAAGCAGAATGGCCAGTTGGTAAAATTATGACTCAGTCTCAATGGGACATTCTTTTTCACTGCTTTTCTGAGGTCTTTTTATAATAAATGCTGTTATGTGAGGCCACATAAGAAATTTGGATGAAATTACTTTGGGGAAGATGATAAAAATCTCACATAAGAAAAAAGTATAAAATTCTGTCTTATTTTTCCAACAGTTCCAAATTTGGGGTAGTATGTATCTTCTCTTTGTAAAGGAATCTAAGTCTTTGTTCTCAAGGAACAAGCTCACAGAGCCCCATGAAGATGTGCATGCCCCTGTTACAACTGTGAGCTGCTTCCTTCCGTTTTTTTAAATGTTCTATTTATTTATTTTTAATTTTTTTTTAATGTTTATTTATTTTTAAGAGAGAGTGAGACAGAGAGTGATCTGGGGAGGGGCAGAGAAAGAGGGAGACACAGAATCCGAAGCAGGCTCCAGGCTCTGAGCTGTCAGCACAGGGCCCAATGAGGGGCTCAAACCCACAAACTGTGAGATCATGACCTGAGCCAAAGTTGGCCACTTAACTGACTGAGCCACCCAGGCGCCCCTGCTTCCTTTCTTTTACCAATGCCAAGAATCTTGTTAGAAGCTTGTAATAAGTGGAGGTGAACTGTGGACACCAGCATCCTTTATTGCATTTTGACTCCACAGAGTCTCTGTTTATCTCATTTGGGTGGATGCTGAGAAAGCAAGACACTAAATGAAAAAGCATTAACAGGAATAACTGGTAGGAATTTACAACTAGTTCAGACTATAGACACAGGCAATTAATTACTGGCTTAGTAATAAGGAAAGAAGTATAGAGGGGAAACACTTCCACTTTCATCCTTCAGTACAAATATGTTCAACATTGAAACTTCACAGAGAGCCATTGACCAGTGGCCAGCTATACACACCCATAGCCATCATAGGTCAGTGCCCACTTCATTTCAGGACTGAATGCATACAGAAATTCCTAAGAGTCTCAACTGGGAATTGGTTTAGGAAGGAAGGGTTTGGTGTACTCGTGTAAATCTGGAATCAAAATGAATTGTCTAGGAGGAAAAGGAAGCCATAGCTTTCATTAATGAGGTGAGAAAACATAGTTGGGAATTATAAGTTGGGATTCAAATTAATTGATTCTTAATCTGGGCCTGAGTCAGTTATTGAACTCTGTACTTCAGTTTCTCTAATGTAAACATCCTGGGTGTCATTCTCTCAGCCTAAATTACTAGCTCAGAAACACGAGTGATTTCATTTTGATCCGCATTGCTGAGTAAGAGCATCAAAAGATTTAATGGGTACATGCTACAAATAAAATAGCAAAATCTTATACAGTTGCCTTTTTGAATTTCTCTCTAGACTCCAAAATGGGTTTCTTGGGCAGATGAATATTTTTGTAGCAACCTTAGCTATAAATTACCTGGCCTACCTGACAGGTCTCATAGCAGATTCCTACAGCATGGAATGCTGACTACCTGGGGCCCAGATGGCATTTATATTTTAAATACTTAATCCATTTTTAATATGTTTGTAACAGCATTGAGTGTGTGGGGATCTTAGCTCTGTAACAGCAAGTAAAGCAATACTCCTTCTAGGTAGATCAAGGATTGAGGTCAATACAGGTAATCAGCCTGTATTCTTAGAGCAAGGTTGTACCATATACTGGATATCTATGGCACGTTTGCAGATTTTCGTTTTATGCTGTCTCTCATTTGCAGTTGTGTTTTTGTGTAATGGGACAATATAGTACAGACGGTATAGTGTGTGTGATCTTCAGTGTTTCTCACTTTTGTTCCTCTGCAATTCATTCCCTGCAATACCCATCTCACTGAAGGTTCACTGAGGGGCACTGTAAAATGTATGGTGTGAGATGGAAATGAGACTCCCTACTGATAAAGTGGAAGTAGGCTGAAGGCATCCTAGGCCAACTGGCTCATCAATGGAAAAATAAAAGCTAATGTGGAATATTTTTGAAGGGTCCTATATTTTGTAATTATTGCTTTCTTTGGGGGAAAGGAGAGAAAATTGAATGGAATGATGAAGAGCACTATCATTTTGTGTAGGTTTGTGCAGGGCAAAACCACTGAGCCTCTAGGGCAGCCTGGACTCGGCAGACAGCCCTCATTGTTCAGAGTTTACTCATTTGCCTGGTCCGGTCATGAATGTTCATTATTCACATTAGTCTGCCATTGCCCCCTCCCCATCACCTTGCCAACTTCCATCTGTTTCATAAGAGCTGTGTATATGCTAGCTTCTCTGAGTAAATAACCTTGTGGCTACACCACATCAGATGTAGCCTTTCTCAGTATTTTGTACAGACATATCAAGCATACACAATGTGCCTTGCTCTGTGGTAGGCCCTACTGATATAAATATCTGCTCCTAAGGCAGACAAAAAAAAGATGTGATATCTGTAATAATAGAGACATATACAAGAAACACAGAAAGGAGGTTTAGGGTAGTCAGTACTTTCTCTCCTTGACAGAACTGACATATGATAATGGCTTTGAAAGGGTAAGTAGGAATCCCTCAGGCAGATGAGGGGTGAAGAGAGGCCCCGATCAGAGAGAACACCTGGCAGGTAGAAGAAACCAGGGGGCTGGCTGCTGGTAGTTCAATATGGCAAAAGTGAAAGAGGGGTGAGAAAGAAGACTGGAAAGGGAGCTAGACCAGGACTTTCTTCTGTGAAGATAATGGGGAGCCACTATGAATTTTAAATAGGCAAGTGATATCTGATTTTTTGAAAGGTGGCTCTAGTGGTCATGTGGAAGGTGTGTTTGAGGGGAATCACACGAGAGACAGGCAAACCACTTGGAAATCTTTTGTACTAGTCCTGGCAGGTGATAATGGTAGCAATCGATGATGGAGACAAGAGGATAATTTGAAAGGTATTTAGGAACAGAATCGATTAAAATTGGTAATTTATTAGATGTAGGAAGTGAAGATGGAGAAGAAATTCAGAGTGAATTTCTTAGCCAGATAATTGGGACAGATAACGGCACCATTCACCAAGAGAGGAAGTACTGGAAAAACAGGAGGTTTGGTGAGATGAAGAGTTTGGGTTTGGTTGTGCTAAGTTTAAGGGTCTGTGGTATGGAACAGACACAAGGAGAAATCAAGTAGGCCATTATATAGATGAGTCTAAAGTCCAAGACAAGTCTGGGTTGCAAATGTGGAAATCAGCAATATATCAAGACGATTGAAGCCATGAGTTTGCTGAAGAGTGTGTGTCAGTGAGAAAATAGAACAGTGAATAGGCTCCTCCCCCCGCCCCCCCCCCCCCAAACAACAGCATTCCTTTGGGAAGAAGAGTTCAAGGAGAATGGATAATACCACTCTCTTCAACAACTGATTCATTCCCTAGCCATTTCCTTCCTGTGTTACCAAATGTCCACCTTTTTCCCTACCTCCCCACTTTGTTGCCTTAAACTGGATATCTGCTCTACTCCCCAACATTGAAAGGACAGCAAGATGTACATCCTCTTTACCGGCTCCAGTCTTTGTGGGCATTCTGAAAGGGTCAGTAGTATCAGACACATACACTGTCTTCTTCCCAGATGCTTTTAATGGGGCTCTACAGTCAAAGCTCCCCACACTCTGCTTTTTTTTTAATTTTTTAAACGTTTATTTATTTTTGAGACAGAGAGAGACAGAGCACAAGCGGGGGAGGGTCAGAGAGAGAGGGAGACACAGAATCTGAAATAGGCTCCAGGCCCTGAGCTGTCAGCACAGAACCTGACGTGGGGCAAGAGCTCACAGACCATAAGATCATGACCTGAGCCAAAGTCGGACGCTTAACCAGCTGAGCCATCCAGGCATCCCCACACTCTGCTTTTTAAAAGTTAGCTGTCTTGGTTGAGATTATTATTATAACAAACATAAATGCTTTATAATGGCAAACTTGACTCAAAGGTATGCAGAGCAGTTGCCATGAGCAACACGGAAAATGAGCGCCTGTATTGAAGTGAATGTTTGAAATTAAACTTTTCAGGTTGCATGTGAGGAACAATTATCAAGCTGTTTCCCTACTAGGATCAGGTTGTATAAGCATTGTATGCTTTGACCTGGGTCTAGGAAGGTCTCAGGAGAGGGTAATTTGGCTCTGACCCTGGAAGCATGGGGTTTTCTTTCACTTTCCAGTAGGTCATTTATCAGTGGTTAAAGGGTTCCCCATTCCACTGTATTTGGAGCTCTGTCTAAATTGCTTCAGGATTTTTCCCAGATGGAAAGTGCTAAGGAGCCATCAGATACTTGTTTGCTCAGTTACTATTAATCAATATTTTTCCTTTTCCTTGTCTGTCCTTACTCATCTTTATTAACTCAGACACTCAATTTCTCCACAAGCCCTTGTTTTTGCAACAATCTGTTATCCACATTGGTGGGTGTGTAGCTACCCCTGGCTGGCTTTCCCTTCTGATGTTCTTCTGGCTTCCTCTGGAGAAGTAGCTCAGGAAGGTGTGCCTTCTCAGTGGGCAAGCAGGCCAGTAGGGTCACTGTGGTGACCTCTTCCTGTTTGTGCTTTTCACAGAAAGCGTTTCTCTTGCATGAATTTGGCGTTGTCACCTTCATAGAAGCAGTAACTTGTCCAGAAAGAGGACGTATGGCATATTTTACAAGATTCAACCGTCACCCCCCTGGCTTCGCTAGGCTGCAGTTTGCCCAGAAATGACTCCTGGATGGTGATGTGACAGCTCCCTCTAGTGTCACTGTGGCTCGGGCTCTCGCGGGGCTTTTCTTCCCACTCGGAAAGTGTGGACAGTACAGAATCTGTCAGAATTGGTGGCAGTTTAAATAGGTTGTTCCCACGGAGTCAAAACAAATATGAGATGATTTTTCTCCCGTTAAAAAAGAGAATCTTGCATGAAGATATGGGACCATTCCAGCTCCTGTTCTGTTCCTGTTTCAAAATTTGGGGGAGCCCAGAGTCCTGTGGAAATCATTCTTCTTGGGGAGTGGAATCTTTTTGGAAATTCCTGCAGTTCAAGCCAACTGCCCTTTGAGGGAAGAAATGTAAATTCCTTTCAAGAAAGATAAATGAAAATGGGAGGCCAAGGGGAAGTCACTTTGTTGTAGAATAGAGAAAATAAGAGAGGGAGGTAAAAACAACAACCAGCAGGAAGAACCCTGTCCATTTGTTCTAGAAAGACCAGCTTGTTTTCTGAAATAACTTTTGGACTAGAAATTTATCATCTGAAGTCAGGTAATTTTGAGTTTTTTTAAAAACACTAAAGGAGTCAAGTTATTAATATTTGAAAAATGGCTACTATGTGGTACATAGAATAATATAATACTCCTACCTAAATTAACATCATCACAAAGCTCCATAATAAAGATTTATGAGATACTCATCACATAAGAAATCCTATTTTGGAAATCTCCGTTGGTCTGTATTTTGGTTGTAACTGTTTTCACGGTTATGAACCAGTTAGAAGCCCTAGTATTTTGTTTCCCTCTATCATGCTCCAGTCTTCTCCCTTTTCCCTTTGCCCTTTAAACTAGAGTGACCCATTATTCTTTGGCCTGTCTACATATTGTAAGATGGGGAGATAAGGAAGTGTCACCTGCTCAGGTCAGCTCTCCAGGCAGGCCATTTTCCTTCAGAGCATCTGCACTGGTTGAGCGATTTATCATTTCTTCTTTGTAAATCACTTTGAACCTTTATCTCAAATTGATCTGTGAAACTAAACATAAATTCTTCTTGTAGTGCCCATGTTCATTGTCTAGTCACACAGCTCTGGGGAATCTTATACAAGTGTGTGTGTGTGTGTGTGTGTGTGTGTGTGTGTGTCAGCAGATACCATGAGGATAACAGGAGAGTGGGAGTCACAATGAGAATATCTTCTCTGCTTCTAATGCCAAACCACAGAGTGGCAGGTGTTTTTCAGTGCAGCTTAGCATAGTAAAACCTACAGATTGACCAAACACTTCTGAGAGAGAAGAGAGCCTTATTATATTGGCCTGTCTTGGGGCAGAACATACTGCCAGTTTGATTTGCTTGTCAGGGCTGACCCTGGCCTGGAGGTCCTGGACATTAGCTCTTCCTCTCTGACTGCCCTCTACCAAACCTGTGGTCAGAGAGTCTCACTGCTGGGGCAGGTGGCTCTCAGGACTCAAAAAGAAAGATGCATTTTTCTGTTTTGCTCTCTCTGTTTGAAAAACATGAGGATTCTATAATATTACATCACTTTTAACATTTGCATTATCAGTCATTATCAGTGTTACATTTGTGAAGCTTTGAGATTTATAGATCAACTCTATGGAATTAGTCTCCTTTAATCCTCACAGCTGCTCTGGTGAGGTAGGTTTCAGGATTTTTTTTTTAATTTTATTTTTTATTTTTTTAAATTTACATCCAAATTAGTTAGCATACAGTGCAACAATGATTTCGGGAGTAGATTCCTTAGTGTCCCTTACCCATTTAGCCCATCCTCCCTCCCACAACCGTTCCAGTAACCCTCAGTTTGTTCCCCATATTTATGAGTCTCTTCTGTTTTGTCCCCCTCCCTGTTTTTATATTATTTTTGTTTCCCTTCCCTTATGTTCATCTGTTTTGTCTCTTAAAGTCCTCATATGAGTAAAGTCATATGATTTTTGTCTTTCTCTGACTAATTTCACTTAGCATAATAGCCTCCAGTTCCATCCACGTAGTTGCAATGGCAAGATTTCATTCTTTTTGATGGCCAAGTAATACTCCTTTGTATATATATACACCACATCTTCTTTGTCCATTCATCCATCGATGGACATTTGGGCTCTTTCCATACTTTGGCTATTGTTGATAGTGCTGCTATAAACATGGGGGTGCATGTGTCCCTTCGAAACAGCACACCTGTATCCCTTGGATAAATGCCTAGTAGTGCAATTGCTGGGTCATAGGGTAGTTCTATTTTAGTTTCTTGAGGAACCTCCATACTATTTTCCAGAGTGGCTGCACCAGCTTGCATTCCCACAGGATTTTTTTTTATATTGTCTCCTTTATTTAGGGAGACTGAAACCCAGAGACATGCCCATGGTCACACAGTTAGTGGCAGGAGTAAATCCCAGGCCTGCCAAGTTCATTGGTGAGTGCCCTTTCTATAACATGACTGCTAGCGTTTAACTACAGTCTCATTCAGCTAAACTCAGTGGTACATTGACTTTTCAAAGACCAAGGAGTTGGGAACTTTAAACTTTCATTCCAGCCAGTAATGTGATGTTGAGCAAATTATTAAAATTGGAAATGAGGTTAATGGTGTTGTGTGCTATATCCAACTCCTATACAACTAAATGATGACAAGTATAGGGTTTTTAAATACCTGCTGACACATAAATATGAAATACTGCCAACAGTACAGTATAGAAAGAATTCATGCCATGATTGATGAGTATACAGAATTATATATTATACTGTGTGTACTGAGACTTTGAGAACTTTCCAAAGATAATATTTTCTGAAAGATATATGTTTGAACTTGAACTCTGCCTGGGGTTATCTCAGCTTCAAGACTAGATGATGTAGCTGGTAGAAGACTTGAAAAAACTTGTTTTCAGACCTCTTCCCCTCCCTCCCATCGAGAGAAAGAGAGAGAGAGAGAGGGAGGGAGGAAGAGGGAGGGAGGGAGAGGGAGAGAAAGAGAGAAACCTAAAAAAAAAAAACACTCATTATAATAAATATGTATAAACACAGTGAATGAGAAAGGGATGCTCCTCTCCCATGGGTACTCCTTTACCTTTGATCTGTTGTGGGTGGTTTTTGTGTAAATGTTCACTTATTTTTAAGGAATGGGGGAGGGGCAGAGAAACAGGGAGACACAGAATCCGAAGTAGGCTCCAGGCTCTGAGTTGTCAGCACAGAGCCCAATGCAAAGCTCAAACCCATGGACCGCAAGACCATGACCTGAGCCTAAGTCGGACAGTTAACCAACTCTGCCACCCAGGTGCCGTTTTGGGGGTTTCGTGTTTTTCATTTCTTTTTTTTTCTTTCAGTTTTTTCATCATGATAAGTATACTCTTTAATCCTCATCACCTATTTCATACTTTTCTTAATATCTATTTGAATGGAAATCAGAGCATGCCGTTTCTCAGAACTGAGATTCATCAGCATCCTCCTGGGAAAATGTACATTTTTCTTTTTAAATAAAAATAGCTAGAAAATCCTTTTTAAAATTTGCTTCTTTTCTGTATTACTGCAGCAAACAGGCAGTGTGAACATTTCAGAGTGCCTGTTGCTGGGAGGCTTAGATACCTGTGAAATATGGCAGCATATCCCTGCTAAGGATAGAAAATGTACTTCTCAGTTAATAGGCTCGGGGAGAAGCTGTTCTGACCTGGCTGTTATGATCTGTGAACTAGTGTTAGGGACCGAGTCTTCCATTGTCAGCTTCTCTGCACCCTATCATAAGCAGAGTCCATTTAGGGGTACTTTCATTTACTTTTTGCTTTTCTAACCCTGTAAGACTAGAAATAACAATAGTTGCTTTGGTATGTAGAACTTGTTGCCTAGTGTTTGTGATCAAAAAACTCTCCCATGATCCACAACCCCTTAATCAAATTCTTTCTTAAAGGCCTTATTACCTAAATATGGCCTTTCAATAAGGCCTAATGTTAAGGGAAAGCATGAAACTCAAAGTCCTGCCATTGAAATGTTGGTTTTGCTCTGACTAGGTCAGACCAATGATTCTCTCAAACCTTTATTTCTACCCTGCCAGTCATCCATGAGTGCCTGAATTGTGACCAGCACAATGACATTGATTGAAAATTAGGAAAACCCACACTTTATCTGGCCAATTGTGTGTTACTCTCCTGACCAGTGACAAAATAAGGTATTCTGGCCCACTTTATTGAGCTATCATATAAGTCTCGGCTGTTAGCCTCTACGGAATGTAAGTGAAAAATTATTTTTGGTTGTTCTATTTTCTAGATGAGGTACAAGGTACAGTAGAAAAAGCAAACTTTGGTGTTAGATAGACTTAGGTTTGCAAACTGGTAGCTCTCTTTGTTGTTTTAATTTTTTTTAATGTTTTTATTTATTTTTGAGACAATGCGAGAGACCGAGTGCAAACAGCGGAGGGACAGACAGAGAATCTGAAGCAGGCTCCAGGCTCTGAGCTGTCAGCACAGAGCCTGACGCAGGGCTCGAACTCACCAACCGTGAGATCGTGACCTGAGCTGAAGTCGGACACTTAACCGACTGAGCCACTCAGGTGCCCCTGTTGTTTTAAATTCTTAAACTCTCAGCCTACTTTGAAGAGTTAGTGTAAGGACTAGAGATAAGACACATAAAGTGCTCAGCATGTAGATAGCCATAAAAAATGGTTATTATTGCCATTATTACTGTCACTCAGCAAAGGACTACCAAGACCCTTTCTGAAGACTTCACTATAACACTGTTTCTAACCACTCACCTTCCAATTAATCTTCCTTTACACATCTAAGCCTGGTTATGAAAGTGTGCATTTTATGTTGTTATTTGCTTTCTTCTTTCAGATCTGTAAGAGCAAAGCTAAAGAATCTCAGCAGTATTATCACAGCTTGGCCGTCCGGCAGAGTCTGGCTATCCATTTCAACATCCAACAGGACTGTGGGCATTTCCTTGCTGAAGTCCCTAATCGTCTGCTTCCCTGGGAGGATCCTGATGCCCCTGAAGAGGAAGAGGATGAAATGAAAGAGGCTGAAGAAGAGGTAAAAGGAGAAACTGATGGGAAAAGCCCAGAGCCCTGCTCTGAGACAGAGTCATCCCAGAAAGAAAGCCAGGGGGTCATTAGCAGGAAGCAGAGAAGCCACGTTGTGGTCATTACCAGAGAGGTTCCCTATCTCACCGTGGCTGATTTTGTGCGAGACTCTCTGGCCCAGCACGGGAAAAGCCCTGATTTATATGAGAGACAAGTGTGTCTGCTACTCTTACAGCTGTGCTCTGGCCTTGAGCACCTCAAACCCTACCATGTCACTCACTGCGATCTTCGTCTGGAGAACCTGCTGCTTGTCCACTACCAGCCAGGGAGAACCACCCAGGGCCTTGGGCCTACAGAGTCCAGCCCCACCTCGTCTTGCCCCACAAGGCTCATAGTGAGCAATTTCTCTCAGGCCAAGCAGAAGAGCCATCTGGTGGACCCTGAGATCCTCCGGGACCAGTCCCGCCTTGCTCCAGAGATCATAACAGCCACCCAGTATAAAAAGTGTGATGAGTTCCAGACAGGCATCCTCATCTATGAGATGCTGCACCTGCCCAACCCCTTTGATGAGAACCCAGAGCTGAAGGAGAAAGAATACACTCGAGCAGACCTGCCTCGCATCCCACTCCGCTCCCCCTATTCCCGGGGCCTACAGCAGCTGGCCAGCTGCCTCCTCAATCCCAACCCTTCTGAGCGGATCCTCATTTCAGACGCCAAAGGCATCCTCCAGTGTCTACTCTGGGGCCCCCGGGAGGATCTCTTCCAGACTTTCATGGCCTCTCCTAGCCCAGCGCAGAGGAGCGCCCTTCTCCAAAACTGGCTAGACATCAAGCGAACACTGCTGATGATCAAGTTTGCTGAGAAGTCCCTGGACAGGGAGGGTGGGGTCAGCCTTGAGGACTGGCTTTGTGCTCAGTATTTGGCCTTTGCCACTCCAGACTCCCTCGGCTGCATTGTGAAAACCCTGCAGCACCGCTAGTGTATCCTGGTTGCTGCTTGTCTTTTGTGTTCACCTTCACGTCGCCCATGCACTTCCCCTTCCTAGTACTCACACAGAATTCAAGGAAAGAAGAGAGACCGACCTTCCATCCCTGTCCAGGAAAAATGAGTCTGCTCAGAAAGCTTACCCACAGTTCCAGATCCAGTCAGAAGCTGGGTCTGTCTTCACTGCACAGAAATTCGATTGCACAGCCGTGCAGTCGCCTTCCATTGGAACACCTTTCACCCTAATTGTCCCCAAATGCAGGTAAAAAATGAAAACGTTATCCTTGAAGGGACAGCTCCTTTAGTATGAACTCACTGAGCTGTGTCCAGCTCCTCCATAATTCTGAAGACCACCTGTCTTTTTAACACCAAGTATTTATTCTCACTAGCAATAGACAGATTTGACCAGTCCTTACTATCATCCACTAAGCTCTCACAACAGATTTTTTTCTTCTTTAAAGTATCAATAACTGACTCTTACCAGGCAGAACTGCCATCCTTAGCATCAGCCCAGTCTTGTTTCTGGGGACTATAGCCTTTGTTCCAGCAGATAGTAGAAAGACAAGGAGAGATTCCATCCCTTGGGTCATGGATGCATTTTCATTTGTTACAGGCAAGTGGGCGCACCACCTGGAGGATGGCCCTAGCGGTCCCCTCTGCTGCCACTGCCTGATTCTCCTTCACCTCTACTCTGTTCCCACTTGCCAATGAAGTTTGGGTTTATCAACCACTTGTGGCCCATTATAGAACTGACCCAAGGTGGTGTCTCCAATGCCTCTCCAGGGTGAGTACAGTTCAGATCTTATAAATAGCTGGCAGGACACCGGGAGATGATTTTCCACATGTGCAGTTCCCTAGGGGCCACCTGGGGAATAGCTGAAAGTGCTGTCTTTGATTACTGTCAGAGCTGTCGGCGTGGACAGCCAGCGCTGGCGGAACCCAGCTCCCGGTGTTCCCCTGAGCAGTAATTGGCCAGCTTCTTTCTAGCGGTGGCCAGTGTTAACTAGTCTACCAAATGCTGTGGACAGCAGCCGTGAATGAGATGGCTGTCAGTTGAGCTCTGAGATCTGCTTGGAGGGCACGGTGTGCTGGTGAGAGGCCAGAGAGGGGAGGAGGCCACTGATGAGACCGCTGGCCTCCTCCTCAGAACACTGACCTTTGCTGAAGAGGCTGGCTCCCAGTTGCACTGCACATTGCTCCTTGGGACTCTCCGAAATGGCTCTGGAGGATGGCTGGCAGCAATTTCAAATGCTGGGGTGGGTGCCTGTGAGCTGTGCACCATACATGGGCTCTGTGCTCCTCTCCTATGAATATATGTGCAATTTTTGTATGTATTGTTTTAACTGTATATTACAGTGTTTATGTGGCAACTTCACCTGAAGCAAGTTCTACAGAAATCCTCCCCTTCTTCCCTTGGCACATACGTGTTTGCGCTAAGAGATGAGTGTGGGGGTGGGAGGTGACATGTGTGTGCTTGTTTTCTTCAAAACTGTGAGTATCTGTTTACTTCAACCTTGAAATCCCAAGAGTCACTCAGACGGTTTGAGTGTGTGTACACGTGGGTGCACACACGTGTGCTGGAAGTAGAGGCCAGGCCTCTGAGGGGAACAACCTGTGGCGGGGTTGATGGACACGTTCTCTGCATCTAGTCGGCGAGAGAGCTCTGGGACCCTCCTCTGCCAGCGCAGAGTTCCTTAAAAGCCAAGACTGATTGTGCAGTATTACTTAGATAGCACATTAGTGGCCTTTTGGAAGTTTCTAAACTTTTAACATTTTTAGCAGCCTTTCATATGATTCACCTATATCAAAGAGGATCAAGAAAGGAGAAGAATGTATTTTATTGTGATCTTCTTTGGTTTTGTTTTGTTTTGTTTTGTTTTAAGAAAATGGGACACGTGAGGCTCCAAAGGGAGGATGTCCCTGTCCTCCTGGCCAGCAGTACAGTTCTCCCAAGGAAAAGGACTCACTGGCCCACAGGGTCTGGCCTCCTCTAGCCAGAGAGCAGGGCTCTGCCCCGAGGAATGGCCACAGAGGGGGCGTGCCGCTGCAGGCCAGCAGTCTGCTCTGTCTCGGTGTCCTGTGGCCTGGCTGTGCCTTGCCTGGCAGACTGTGTTTAGTTCACCGTAGCATAGCCCATGTGCACATAACTCCTTGCCTAATTAATACACTGAAGTAGCAGCACACAGACCACTGGCCACGTCGGCCAGCACATTCCCCCAGCAGTCCTCCCTCCCCTCCCCCAGACGGTTTGCAGATTGAGACGCTTTCTCAATGTCATTCTTGTGGTGCCTTGCCCATGTAAATTTGAATGTTGACTATTTAATGAGGTTTCATATTTAATGAAGAATGTTCCCTGGTCCCTCTATTTGCTTATTGGCTCTCTAGATATCCTCTTTCGTTTCTCTTCTTTTTTATTTTATTTTATTTTTTTTCTGTTTGACTTGGATCCAGTCTTCTTCATTTTAACCCTATGGTATTATAGGCATGGACACTCCCCACTACCGTCATCTTTCAGCACTGGTAAACTGAGCACCTCCTTCACATCAGATTTGTTTAGTACTGTTTTTATATTCAAATTTGTGAAGGCCAAAAGATGAATGCCAACTAGTCAGAGAAGGGCCTCAGGCTTCCCAGAGGCAGGTGGCTAGATTAATTTTTCTCTGAGTGGTGGCTGAGGAATGTGAGGGAGAGGGAAAGGGGTGTTAGTTAGAGCAGAACAGACAAGATAACTGTATTTCTAGACAAGAAGTTCTCCATCAGATGGTCCTTGGAATATTTTTCCAGAATAATGAAATTCAGTCAGTCTAATATCATCACAAGTAGTTTTTTACAGTCCCATTTTAATTATAGTAGAATCTTTGAATTCATTCATCAACTGGCAAGAAATCCTACCTTCAGACATCTGTATATACATGAGTTTTGCTTTATGACTAGTATTAGCACTTTATGTTTTCTCGAGTAACATCCAGTTATTGTCTTCAATATTAATTGGAATTTTTTTCTATTCTGTTGAAGTCTGTACTACAGATTCTTCCATTTATATTGAGAGTTTGAACGATTAAGCCATCATTGGGACTTTACCTTAAGCCGCATGAGCAAGAACAATTTCTCTGACACATTTTGGTGCTAGAGAAACAGGGAAATGGGGGGAGTAGCAAAGACCAAGACTGAATGTATAGCAGAGTGCCTTGTTAGAGTGACAACCTAGTCTTGGAAAGAAGAGAATCCCATGTCCTGCGGAGAGGACTAGGACTACGTGACTTCTCCCACGCTGGCCTGAGGAAGAGCCCCTTTGGTAAATGTACACCGACGTGATGCTCAGAAGCTAATTTGTGGAGAATAACTGCAGGATGGGACAAAGAGCAGTTGCAACCTATGGAGTCAACGAAAGAATCCCTAGACGAAGTTAGAATTGGAGGCCAGGACTATAGCAGTCGGCTCCAAGCTTTGCCCTCTGGAGATGAACTGGGTAAAGGTAGACAGGGCCCAAGCACCCATGCTACTGATGTTGGGGCCTAACATATGCTTGTTAGGATTTGAAGAGGCTGAGTAGCCTTCCATTGTCAGATTAAGTGGAGGCCAGTTTTGCTTCCAGACTCGGAAGAAGTTTGTTACCATGGGAAACTGTTAAGCCAAGAGATCTAAACCTCTAGAAATATTAATGATATTTCTGGAAGTAAAACTGTATTTTAAAGTTTCTAGCATTATAAGTTTTCATGAAGGATCTTTGGGGCCTGCTACACAGTAGGGCATGGAAAGATTGCACTCAGCTTCCCAAGTTTGAATTAAACATACTTTGATGCTGGGAAGTAACCTGACCTGGTTTTGCTGGTAACCTGCAAGTAATATTTTTCCCTAGATTATACCGACAGTGATCTGAAAAAAATACAGACCAGTCCCCGAAGTCGGGATGTACTTAGGATACTCCCCTATATTCCAAATGATTCTAGATGTATGAATAAAGTACAAACATACTTGAAGACGAAGGAGAGAGAAACTTGGCTCTCCAGGCCAACTCTGACATGTTTTTTATTTCCCTCGCTAGTTGATAAGGATTGAAAATTCTGGTCCAGCCAAATGAGTGAACAGGATGGCTGCCCACAAAACCAGGTTATTAGTTTTACCTCATTGAAGCTCATATTCTCAGAGGCCCAAAGTGCTGTGCCGAGACAAATCCAAGTGCTGCTCTTGCTGAAGTGTGCACTGAAGTCCAGCTGCCCGTGCTTACGGCAGTGCCCAAAGTCGGGATTCCATGGACCAAAACTGATGCCACAAGGGAAGCCAGAGGAGCTACAGTGCAAGATCCTAGATAGAGATTATACCAAAGAAATCAAGCCTTTTTGTCCTGATGCTTGAGTTATGACAGATGCCAGAGAAGAAGAACTCACATACATTCCATGTCAAGGTATTTGGCTGATAAAATAATCCATCCTCCAAACAAAGCACCTATCTTTTTAAAATAAGTCCATTTTGTATATTAGGAAAAAAAGAAAAGATGATGGTGATGGTGAAAGTCTGGGACAGACAGTGATATTTCCCAGTAATTAAGGAGAAGGAGCCAGCCCCCGCTCTCCCTGTGATGTGACTGTGGCCATTGCCCGGACTTCGGTTTGGGAACTTCATCATGTCCGTGTGATTCGGAAAGCTGAGCAATCTTTTCTAAGAGATGTGGTAGTTTCAACAGCTTTGTTTAAAGAGCTCCTGGGAGATTTCTTAACAAATTCTAGTAGTTTTTATAAACCTTCCTACAGAGGTGGTTACCACTCATCACCATCATTTAATATTTATAAGTGCCCAGAATGTACAAGGTGCTATACAGCTGTTACACATCCCCTCTCTGCAGCTGTTTGAAATTAGAGTAGGTTTTTGCATCAGCCACTGCTACAAGCTTCCCCACCTAAGTGGGCTACAGGGGCCTGCGTTCCGGACATCCCATTACATTTCCCACTCCAGAGAGCCTCTGGGCTCCTTCCAGCTTCTCACCTTCACCCATCCCACTTACCCTCATGCTTTTTTTTTAATCCAGAAAGTTTCAGGGAATCAAAAGAGGTTGGAAATTTTTTAACCTAGCAGAAGTACAGAGTCCTATATTTTGCTACAATTATTATCGTATTATGGAAAATCCACTTTGCCCGTATAGTGTGTGGAAAGTATCTGTGTGTCTGCACTCATGATAACTTGAATGTTGAACAGCCCTATGGCTTCAGGGTAGCATTTTTGAAAGATAAACCACACTGCTTCAGGAAACCTGCTCCAAGTACTACTTGGTTATCCGTTCCCTCACCAGTTTGAAAGTTATGCGTGAACATACTGGGTTGGGATTTTCTGTTGATATGCAGGGCATTTGGGCATGAGATCAGGGCAGAAGCAAGATGTCCTCCTTCTCAGCATTTGAATCATGGCAGTCTTCATTCCAGTCTCACCTTAGTTCCCCATGGCTCTGCCCACACTCTGTATTTGAAAATCTTGTTCTCTTGCTCTTTCCTGGAGCTTTAACCCTCTGCACATTTTAGTTGTATAAATCTACCAACGTAAGGTTCCCTCTGTCACCAGGTGGTGCCGCCCTTTGGTTTGCTGTGGTACTTTGCTGTGTTCTCTGTGGCATCATGTTACTGTGTAAATAAATTTGTTTTAATATACACTAAAAACCAGACAAGCGCTTGTTTTTCAGTAACTCTCCCGTATTGATGTTCTGGGGAGGGTTTGGTTGCAGACGCCCTCTTGGAGCTTCATCCTCTGCTGACCTGGATGGTATTTCCTGTTCATTCCCTCTCTGACCTGAGAAAAGTAGGCCCAGAAGAGAAAGTGAAGACCATGGGCTTTCCCCAGAGCTCTCTGAAGTCTGCAGGTCTGCTGTGTGAGATTGCCCCCTGGTGGCCAGTCCTCATACAGCCTTCCTGGGCTTGTGCTACATTTTGAGGGGCTTGGTTACCGGACTCTGGCTGACCCTCTCAGTGAAGATCTCAGAGTTGTGCAGACAATAGGAGCAGAGGCAGGCCCTTGTACAGCATCAAGCATCATCTGCTACAGAATTCACATACCCTTTACCTGTACATTAATGTACACATCCACAGGACTGTCACAAAGGCAGACAAGCTAATATGCCGACACTTTGGTAGCAGAGAGGCCACCTGGCTTGGGGGGGAAGAGTCAGCAGTTGGCAGTGGCAGCAACAGCTGCCACGTTATTAAGAGTAGAATGGATGAAAGTGCAAACGTGTAGACTCTAAATTTAGACCAGATTTCAGAGCTCTAAACCCTGTACAGTGGACACTATCTGTAGCCCATTGTTTTTGCTCCTCTCCACTAGCAATCACTCTGGAATTTATAGGTACTATTTAAGGCATGTTGCAAAACAGTGGTTGCCAGACTCGAGTTTTGTGTTCTGAGGAGGCAACCCCACATTGGTGTGGCCTCGAAGTTCTCTCTGTGTTGTCTGGGCCCAGAAGGAAGGGTTACAACAAAACTCAAGAGACAGTCCCCAGGGACACAGCTCTTCCTGCTGCGACTCTCAGCCTGCTTGCCGGGGAGGATCCTGGGGAGCTGCCCTTCCTAGCTGTGAGCACAGCATACCGGCTTCTTGGGGCAGGGGGAGGGAGAGGGCCAGAGAAAGAAGCAGGCAGTTGGGGTTGTGAGAGGTCACAGAGAGGGCATACCCCAGGCTTGTGTTCCTGTCTAATTCTCTGCTGGCACGAGTGGACCACCTGAGACTCAGGGCTATGGGCCTAGATGGTGGAGCCAGTTCAAGGTTGCTGTAGCCAGACTCCAGGTGAGATGGAGCAAGGCTAGAGAAAATTGGACATTCTGTCCATCCACTGGGATCACTTTGTCCTTTGGTACAACTTGAGCACCTGGAGAGAAGTCCTGTTGCCCCTCCATCACTTTACCCAGCGTGGGACCCAGCCCTGGGAATATTCCATCAGTGGGTCCTCCGCAAGAGCAGCCTTGGATTCTGCGTTGTCCAGACACTTGAATAGAGTCTTTGGTTTCCATATGCCTGCAGACTGCTTTCAACGCAGATCCAGATTTCTTTCCTACCTGGGATTAACTGGTTCACGTTCCTCTCTGGGTGCCTGGGGCTGTGAGTATGCGCCCTCCGCTCCAGGAGCTCTTTGCCTGCTCTCCAAGGCCCAGCAAATTATGCTTAATTTTAAGTGAGCCTGTGCTATGCAAGGGAAGGAACTTCATTAGTGCCTTAGGAGCCAAGAACTGCAGTTGGCGGATCACAAGTTGCCATTAAGAGCGGCTCAAGGCAATTATAGCTGAAACTTAAAAATTGGATTTCACACAGCGGGGGCAGGAGAGAGTCGGTTGCCAAGATCCAGTTCTCCCAAATTTGCAGAGCTCTGAATGGAAACAGGCTGCCTGGGCACAATCCCTGACTTCCTGGAGATCCCGGATAACAGTACACGTACTATCTGGAAGGTACATGGAAGCAACCAGAAGGCTGAGTGGTGTTGGTCACCAGTCTTGGCTTGAGAATCAGAGTGGGGCTGGGAAGGGTGCTGGACTGCTGGGGAATCTGCACTCTGGGGACCACAAGCCCAGGGGTAGAGGGGTTCCACGTGTCTGTCAAGAGGGCAGAACTCAGTTCTCTCACTTGAGCTGGAGTCCCAGAACCGGGGATCAGAAGTCAAGACAGTGAAAACTTCCAGACCTGCAGCTCATCTTCCACTCCCCCACCCCCCAGCACCTTTGCTCCCCACACCACAGCCAAGTGAGAGCATTAAAACAGTAGCAGTGGTCAATGTGCACTCCGTTCACTCCATCCTCACCACCACCCCATGAGATGGATCCATTCTGCCCATTTTCCACTCAACTAATCAGAGCCAGGATTTCAACCCAGATCTGTGCCACTTCTGGCCAGGCACTCCTTCCTCCATCCCATTCCTGCCGCCTGTGTGTGGCCAGGACACTGGGAGGACCGTGGGGGTTCAGGGGACAGCTTCCAGGGGGCAGTCGTAGAGACTTCTTTCGTTCACTAAGTACCGTGTGCTGGGGACCCAGTGGTGGGCAAAGCCATCAGGAGCTCTGCCTCAATTCTGATAGGCTGAAAGGACAGAGGGAGTGCCAGCTGGAAGGGGAGCAAGGGGCAAAGGCACCTGCTCGCTGCTGTGTGCCGGGGGGGGGGGCAGTTTGGAGGAATGGGGCCAAGGTCTGGAATGAATTGTTTTCCCTGGGCACCAGAGGCCCATCTGCTGGGCCACACATTTATCCTGCAGATAAAGCAAGCACCTCTGGAGGCCCATGTTGGGCCCCAGGGATGCCATATAGCCCAGGACCAGGCAGGCCACCAGTGTTCCTCCCAGCACCACCCTGGGCTAGCTACAATCACTCCCTGCTTCCAGGAAGCCAGAGACCCGGTTTGAAGGGATCTTGAGTACATTTCTTAACCTCCATGAACTCCACTCATCTATAGAATGAGGCCTCATCTACCATCTCCTCCAGGACAGTTAGCTGGCAGGATGGATCAGTGCAAATGTTTTAGCCTGAGTTGTTAAAAAGTAGGGCACACCTGGGGCATTCAGAAGGAAGCTGGGGAAGGGAGAAAAGTGTTTCGTGGATCAGACAAAACTGATCATTGCCTGAGAAAGGCCTTAAAGGGATGGTGTTGGAGGGATGAGGCCCTACTGACCCCATCTCAAGCATCTGCACCCCTGATTTTGCCCACTCTCTTGACCTCCAACCACCTTCAGGCCAATTCATCATGCCTTGCAGAGTGGATGAGGGTCCCAGCCTAAACACCTGGAAGGGGAGTCTTCTCCTCAGAATGCCTGTGTCCCAGTGGGACAGGCTCATGGGGTCTATCTGAATGAAGTGTCAAGGAACCTGCTGGAGGGCAAAGTCACCAGGCCCCAAAGGAAGGACGATGTTGAATGCACTAGAAAATGGAGTCAGTGCCTTCCAGGGTGAAGGACTCAGTCTTCTCTAGGAACCCAGCCGGGATGATTCCCATGAATCAGCTTAATTTTATATTCAAAACCATCCTGTGAGGTTCTAGAACTATTCCCACTTTACCAATGAGAAAAGGAGAGGTTTTGTTTGTCCCAAATGCCTAATGAGGGTCTAGGTTTATTGTTAGGCAATCTGGCTCCTCCTCCCAGCTTCCCAGAGCTTGTGGCCTTCCTCCCTCACCCTCCAGCTGCCACCCCGCTGCCCAACCACAGAGCCCAGGTCCCACCACCTAGTCACTTTCATTTCTGTCCAGACCCATGCCAGCTTCCACCCCACCAGGCTGGCCTCCTCGCTGCCCCATCAGACACGCTTCTGGAATTTCCATGCCCACATTGTTCCTGTCCTTCTCTGTTTCGCAGGGCCCCATCTGGCCAAGAGACTTTTGGGGTGACTCCAATCAGACATGTCCCCTCACCCATCTGAAATCTCCAGTTTGCTCCTCAGATTCGGCTCCTCCCTTCCTGTCAGCACTTGCGGGGGAGGCCTTGGCTTCCACTTCTCCACCTGCTCTCCTCATCTGGCTCCTCGGATTCCGACTCAGACCAGGAGGAGGGCAGGACAGAACTGCTCCTGGCTTCCCCTGAGCACAGGCCATGGACCGGGCTTCCCCATATTTAATCCTCACTACAGCCCTGTGACTCCCTTTCAACAGATGAAGACATTGAAACTCGGAGTAGATAAAGAACATGCCCAAGGCTGCACGGTCAGTAAGTGGTAGGGCTGACTCAAACCTAGCCTGGCTGACTTAAGCCAGTCTTCCTCCCCACCGCTTCCCAAGCCTTCATCTGGTGGCCTGTTAATGTGCCAATGGATAGGTCTGGGTGGTGCAGGCATTCAGTCCAACTGAGACTAGGGCAGCCACAGAAGGTTTCCTGATGCAGACACAGTGGAGATGGGGAAGGGGGCAAATCCAGAGGGGCCTGCCAGGCTGAGCAGTCAGACCCCTGGATCCTTCTATAGACCAGCTGACCAGGAGCAGAGCATCAGCTGAGGAGAGGGAGGCACAGGTCGCCTTCTGGAGCTTCCTGCTTGAGAAGCCCCAGAGCCCACTTGCCTCCTACCACCCACTCAGCTCCACAGGTGAGGAGGGGTGAAATTGTCAAACTAGTGAACCTTGGTTCCACCCACCCGAAGGCCCCTACCAGGGCGGGGGGAGCCTCCCCAACTGCTTCTGAAATGAAAAACACAACCGAGTGACGACCAGCCACCAAAGGCAACTTTGGCACCTTTCTTTTCCTTTTTTTTTTAATGCTTTTTTTAAAGATTGATTGATTGGTTGATTGATTGATTGATTTTGAGAGAGAGAGTGAGCAGGGAAGGGGCAGAAAGAGAGGAAGAGAGAGAGTCCTAAGCAAGCTCCATGCTGTCAGCACAGAGCCTGATTCAGGGCTCCATCTCATGAACTGTGAGATCATGACCTGAGCTGAAATCAAGAGCCAGATGCTTAATGGACTGAGGTACCCAGGCACCCCTTTTTCCTTTCATTTTAGGGAATGAAGGAGGGTTTAATAATCTGCCTTCCATTCATCCACCCCCTCCATTTCCCCCCATAATGGTAATCAAGATTGTAAAATACTCAGTCCCCCACTCCACGCTAGCACAGATATATGCAAACATACACACACATTTACCTGCAGGATATGCACAATACTGTCAGTTGCTTTTCTCATTTAACTTGAGGGCTGACCCCAATAGACATGATGGTCATAATGCTGCTTAAAAGGTAGCTTCTCTCACTAAAAATAATAGTAATATATAACATACATATTTGCAAATTTATGATTCTTATTACTTCTACTTCTCTGGGCATTCAGTCACATACTTGTAGGGATGGCTAAACAATGAAATATGAGAAACTACAAAACTCCCCTGAAAGCTACAGAAGGAGATCATAGAGCAATGATGAGCCAATATGTTGGTTGGAAAGATCATGTTGTCTCCTCAGATATTTTTAATGAAATGTAAGTTAAAAATCTCAGTGTTTTTTTTTTTTTTATTTTACAAGTATTTCTCGGAATCACTTGGAAAAAATGAATAGGTGAAAGAAATCCAGAAACTTGAAATCAGGAGGCTATTTAAGCAGATGAAAAAGCTATGATCTATAAAACAGTGTGATACAGGTATAAGAAAAAAAATAGGTCTTTATAACAAATCACATAACCAAAAACAAAAGTTAGTACCTATAAAAATGTAACAGAGGTGGGGCGCCTGGGTGGCTCAGTCGGTTAAGCGTCCTACTTTGGCTCAGGTCACAATCTCGCGGTCCGTGAGTTCGAGCCCCGCGTCGGGCTCTGTGCTGACTGCTCAGAGCCTGGAGCCTGTTTCAGATTCTGTCTCCCTCTCTCTCTGACCCTCCCCCGTTCATGCTCTGTCTCTCTCTGTCTCAGAAATAAATAAATGTCAAAAAAAAAATGTAACAGAGAATAAGTAAGACATCACTACATGAAAAGGAAAGAAGGTCTTATCCAATAAAATGTTCTGGTACATTGGTTAGCTATTTGGAAAATAATCTGCATGCTGTAAACCAAAATAAATCCAAACAGATCACACAAAGAGCTATGTGCACAAAGGAAAGAAGAAAGAAAAGAAAGCCTAAGAACTAGAAAGAATTCTAAGTCAATATCTGTTTTATCTCTTTTTGATAAAGGACTTTCTAAAAGAAAGCATGGAAAGAAGGCATCTGAAAGGGGAAGATCAATAAGCTTGATTACATACAGCTGGTAAACCATCATCCACTGAAAACATGAGAAGCAAGATAGAAAAGTAAATTGAAAACTATTTAAATAAATATAATGGACATAGGGTCAAAATCCCTAGTTATGAAGAACTTATGTAAATCATTATTAAGTACATAAAATGCCAACAGAAAGTTGAGAATAGACAAGTCAAAGAAGAATCTAAATGTTTGAATTTTCAAGAAATGAAAAGCTAAGGTGACCTACCTAAAAACCATTTTAATAGCTTTTTCTAATGATAAAAGTAATGTATGTTCATGGTAGAAAATCTGGCAAATAAAATTGACCCACTAGATCACCATCCAGAAATAACCACCACTAACACATTTGCGTCCTGCAAATGGGGTTTCCTCTGCCTTTTTCTTTTTTAATTAGGATTGTATTGTTGGCATCACATTTTCTGCCCATCAAATTAGCAAAGGTCTTTTTAAAGCATATTGTCAGAATAGGGTTCTGACCATGTAGATGCAATTGAGTTGGAAAGGGGCTTAAATCATCTGTCCTCTGAGGCCACAGCTGAGCCCAGGTGTCAGGCAAAGTGTGACCCCAGTAGACAGGGAGGGTGTAAGGATTTCAGTTGCCAAGGTCACAGCACTGGAGTCACCAGGGAATTTTCCAACAGGATAGACTCTGGGGCCCCACCCAAGTCCAGTGAATCAGAGGATCCCTCTCCCAGGGTCCCCCAATTATTCTGAGCTTGCCAACGGCCTCTCTGCCCCAAGTCTGGCTCCTAGGTTTGGATCCAGGGTCTATCCCGAACTAGTGGTGTGTACTCGGGCATTCCCTGAGCCTTGGTTTCCGTGGAGACTCCTACCTCGCAAGGGTCATCATGAAGATGTAGGACATAGCCCAGCAAATGCGTTTAGCCCACTGCCAGGCCATAGTACGTGCGCAAATATTGTTAGTTCAAAAGGACGAACTCCAAATCAGTATTTGCTTCTGTTTTTATAACAAAGGGCTCATCAAGGGATTTTTGCTGAACAAAGACACTGTAAATTCAAATCTGTGCCTCGTGAGAATCAGGAAAATATTTGCAGCTTTTAAATGGCAATTTCCCCAGCTTTCCAAATATCTCCTGGCTAAATTTCAGAAAGCCCTGCTAACAGTCCTTTCTTTGAACACCTTCTACCTGTCCAAGGTGACACAGCACATCAGAGGCAGTAATGGGCCCTGGCCCCTGAATCCACAGGTGTCCCTTTATTCCCTCTCCAGTCTTGATCCTTTAATGCACAGGGATGGGCTGAGGGGGGGGGGGGGAGGGGGGGAGGGAAGGGGGGCTGTAGTAGGCAGGGGGATGAGGATGAAGGCAGCTGTAGGCCGTCCCTCAGGTGTGGGCCTGGTTGCTTATTAGGGAGTCACTGTGTCTAGAAGCATGGCCTCCCTCCCTCGCCCTTCCTCAGAGTCGGCTGTCCAGCAGCCCTCGCACATCATGCCTTGGCATAATAAATACTACTTTCTTTTTGGGAAAGTCATTAAACTACTTTTGTGGAAACATTTTAATTGAATTAGACTGTTTTCTGATTGTAATAAATGTTAATTAATTGAGTGGGCTGGGTGTCCTTGGATCTAGCTGGCTTCTCTCAGTTTAATTAGGAGGAGAGTATGGACTTACTTCTTTTTGCCGTGAATCTGCGGTTCAAATTCATCTTTTGTGCTAATAAAGTGATCAGGGAGTGCAGGGAGCAGATTATTTCTTCTATCTGAAATTTAATAGACTGCTTCACTCACAGAGCCAAGTGGCAGCCCCTGCTTGTCATCATTGGGGCGTGACCCAGTCCTCTCATCCGGGCTTAATGAGGTTTCTCCATTTGTCTTGGGGAAAAAAAAGAAGTTTTAAGTTCTGCAAACATCCCTTTGTTTGCCAAGAATATGAGTCACCTAGTTCCAGGGGGGTGACATTGCTGATTCCCGTGGGCACATCTGACCAGAGAGATGGGTAGTCTGCCAAGTAGCCGAGTGCCTACCACCCCCCACCCTCCCCAAGCTTTCTGTCTACACCTGGGGAAGGCAGGCAGGCCCTGGGCAGTTACAGAAACTCAGAACAGCCAAGAGACCCTGGCGGCTTCTTCATTATAGAGACGTGGAAACTGGAGCCTAGAGAGGGAAGAAGCATGTCCAGGACAGCACAGCATTCTTCTGCGACAGTGACATCTACAGCCCAAGGAGACTTCACTAGTAACAAATTCAGTTTGGTTCCAGCAACGCTGACATGAGCCAGATCCTGGGTTAGGCGAGAGGGCGAAGAGTTGCACAATAGTGCAATTGTGATGGTTGTATAAACTGAGACAACAGAGCAGTCCACACAACATCAAAGGCAACGCGAGGGACCAGGCGTGTTGTCTCAGACTTGTGGGGAAGAAGGGGGTCGGGAAGCCTTCAAGAGGAGGTGTGCCTGCACTGAGTTCTGGAGGATAAATAGGACTCTTCCAGGTGGACAAAGTGTGAGGAAGGGCGTCCTGGACATAGGTAACAGCATGTGCAAAGCCAAGTTCATTCTGGTGAACATGAGAGCGGCAGGAAGCTCTCAGAGGGAGGACATATTCAGATTTGCACTCTACGAAAGATCCTTCTGGCTGCTGCAGTGGAGGAGGGTCCAGAGGGGGAATCGAGGAGGAGGGACAGCCAGGGGAGAGAGGCTAGGAGATCCCCCAGTTTGACTCACTGCCATGGAAATGCACGAGCAGGGCCAGATCCTAGAAATTCCCAGGAAGTAAAATCAAGAGTTCCTGGCTTGGGCAACTGCCCAGGAGGTCAGGTCTCCGGAGGACTGACACCCTCCCTTTTGGACAAGCTCCTCTGTAACTGACTGGTTTGTTCTTCCTCTGAATGGTGCTCTGCGGTGACAAGACTTTACAGTCGCAACAACAGCTCCTGTTGTGCAGCTTGGTTTAGCCAGATACCGTTCCCTGCGCTTTACTTGCATAATGCATTTCATCTGCAGAATGGCCCTGTGAGATGGGCCCTGTACCTACCCCCTTTTGCCAGTCAGGAAACCTGGGCATGGAGAGGGTCAATGACTTGCCAAAGGTCACTAAGCTTAGGAAGTGAATGAGCCAGGGCTCCTCTGACCTGTGCCAAAGAAATGTGTGCTCCACATTCACGTAAGGCTTAATTGACTCTCTACTCAAGAAACAGGCAGCAAAAGTTTAGGTTTTCCTTTGAGAAATCAAAAGACATTCCCAGAACCAAACAGCCTTCTCCAGGACCAGACCTTGGCATCTTGTTCCCTCCCCTATCCATGCCCAGACGCTTCCTGTCTGGTGGGAAGAGGTGGGGAGTGCAGGCTGGACTTCCTTCTCGAAGGTCCCACAGTACAGCAAGGAGGGCCTGGGCTCAAACGCACGTCCTCCCGGTGCAACCCTGGGCAAACCCCTCTCCTCTCTGAGCCTCAGCAACCAACCATATCTGCATCAGCCCCTCCCAACGCTACACGGGGTCTCCAGAGCCCTGGCACACAGGAGTTGGTGGTTGCTGTGATTATGGCCATCCCAGCTCTTCTCCCGGCTCTCTCCAGACTGAGGTGGTCTGAGGACACAAGACCACCCTTGGAAAAGGATCCTCACAGGGGCAGCCACTGACCCCAGAAACTGAGTCCCAGGCCGGCCACCCAGAAATCAAGCTCACTGTCAATGGAGTCTCTTTCTTTAGTAGATCCTTGCTCCTCAGAGAATCCTTGGGTAGTTGCGAGAGTCCCAGAAGCACACCCCTTCCCCATCCACATGCCAGCCCCAACTCTGCCTGTCAGGATTCTATTTACCCTTCAAAGCCTCAGTCTGCGCACTGCCTTTCCAATCCCACAGAGCACCTCCCTGACTGCTGTCTGTCTCCCTCTCCCTCATCTGCCCCTCGGCACTTGTCTGATGCTGGTGAGCTCCCAGGCCAGGCCTCTGCCTCTGAATTGCCCCCAAGGCCTGCCAGAGCCATCCTGGAGGAAGCTCCAGCTGAGGGATGGAGATGGGGTGGAATTTACCAGGATGAAGTTCTATCCCCCCCACCTTTCTTTCTTTCTTTCTTTCTTCCTTTCTTTCTTTCTTTTTCCCTCTCTCTCTCTCTCTCTCTGTCACACACACACACACACACACACACACACACAGAAGTGTGCCCATACACACACATACAAGCACACATGCTGTCTGGCTCTCCTCCCCTTTTTGTGGCAATGCTAGCCTTCCCTCTAGCTGTGCCCAGGGTGGCTCTGGGCCTCTCCCCATTCCACCTTTCTCCTCACTGGGCCCCTGGTACATATTCCCACCCCACCTTTCCCTCTGGGACACGTCCTGACTGTGGGGCAGGGGCTGGCAGTAGACAAGGTGCCACCACACACCACAGTAGTCCTGTCCTTAGGAAAATATGGGGAACATGGTTTGGGAGATGGTCACCTACCGGCCTCAGGAAACTCCTACAAAATCCAGCGAGAAAGCAAATCTGGATCCTTCCCACTGAGGCCAGGAAAGTGGGCCCTGAAAAGCAAGATTAAAAAGGTTTTCCCTCTCTCTCCCCATTCACTAGAGAGCAAAGCAGCAGAGCCAACTTGTTCCCAATTGATGGGTTTCCTGTCAGCCCCCCCACCTTCTCCTGTAGGATAGACCAGCTGTTGGTGCCAGATTAATGGCCACAATTAAAAGCAAAATGCCCTTGCTGTGGCCGACTGTCCTCCCACACCTGTGAGTCTGGAGGCTGAGCTTTAAGCCCTGGGAATGGAAGATTTGTAATGAAATCAGACAGGCCTCTTAACCGCTGATGGTATCAGGGCCCAGGGGAGATGCAGACTTATTTCCTAATCTCCTGCGGAGCATCTGTCAGCCCCACCACACAGCAATGTCATTCCTGTGTGCAGCAAGGACCTTTCATGGGGCAGATGGTCAACTGCCTGCCTGGCTACCCACCTGCCCACCTCTTCCGTCCCCTCCTCCAACCCCTTCCAAGCTTAGGCTGCACAGATATTCACAAGTATTCACACACACACACGCGCGCGCGCACACACACCCATTCATAAGTTGCCTGCTGGGATCCATTTGAACAGACAGAAAAAAGGGAAAAATAAGAAGGTCTCTTTAGCAGCAATGGAAAACAGCAAAGAATACCATTGACAACAGAGTAATCATTCTGAGAGATTTCTAGAAGCTGAGAGGCAAAGCTGAGAACCTACGACCCACCAGAGAACTCTGGGGACCAGTTTCCTCACCAGAGCCCAGGAGGCCCCCAACTCAGGGCAGCAGGACTGGGCAAAGTGGCTGGAGGATGCCTCAGAAGCTACATCCAGGCCACTCTTTGTCCTCAGGATTTACTGGATTATGACCACATGCTGAGTCGGTGAGGGGTCCAAGAGGCCTGCATAGCAGAGGGGATAGGACCATGCAATCACAGCACAGGGAAACCATGAGAGGGACTTGACCGAGCAGGGGCAGCTCCTGCCATACCAGAAACTTCTCTACTGCTGTTGCCTCTAACGGCCCACTCCTCTCAGGAAACCCTGAGATCCCATTAGTAGGAGGTGTAAGAGTGGGTGGGTGGAGAGCAGGTGGCATGGCCTGGACTCTACCTCTCCCTGGCCCCAGTCTCTCAGTGGGAAGAGTTCCCCAGGAGACCTAGAACATGAGACACAAGGAATATTGTCTCTCCTGTCCCCACATGGCCATTTTCTCTCAGTTCATGCTCTTGGAAGGACATATTTCCTGTCCACACCCTCCCCAACAAGGTTCAAATTAGGTCAGGAAACCCTGTGTGCTACATCCTCCTCTTGTCATTCATAACACACCTTACCTTAAAGGCTCTGAGAAATCCTGCAGTAACTTTTTTGCCTAATTTACATTCAGTACAGTTACAGGTCTTGAGTGTGCAGTTCAATGAATTTTGACAAAATAACACACCCATATAACCCACAGTCATATCAAGATTCAAAACACTTTCATTGCCCCAGAAAGTTCCTTCATGCCCCTTTCCCATCATCTCTATACCTACCCCAGAGGCAACCACTTTATGACTTCTATGACAATAGATTAGTTTTGCCTGTCCCGAAGCTTCATATACATGGATTCTTATACAGTAGGTGCTCTTTTGTGTCTGGCTTCTTTCACTCAGCGTGATAATTGCAAAATCCATCCATGTTGCTGCATGTGCCAGGAGTTCGTTATTTTTAATTGTTGAGGAGTAGTCCGCTGCAAAAACATATTTATTATAGTTTGCTTATCTCTTTTTGTTTTGTTCAAGCAAAAACCTGGAAAACCCTTAAATATTTAGGGCTTTCCAGTTTTTTGCCTGAACAAAACTACTACAAACACTTCTCTACTAGACTTTGTGAGCACGTGTTTTGCATTTTTCTTGCGTCATTATTCTTAGGAATGGAATTTGCAGGCATATGCAAACTTTGTTCTCCAAAGTACTAATTTACATTTCCCCCAGAAATGCATGAGACTTTCTGTTGTTCCATATCGTCACCATTACTTGGTATTGTTTCTGCAGTAACTTTTTAAATTTTTCGCTTAATTCCTCACTTCTCACACTTATTAGACCACTGAACTATTTTTCCTATAAATCCTTCTAATCTCCCACGGAACTAGTGTGCTGTAGAATTCACTGTGGACGGTGAGGATCTGGACCTTCACTCATAAGTAGGAGAGGGGCACCTGGGTGTTTCAGTCAGTTAAGCGTTGGACTTCAGTTCTGGTCACAATCTCACGGTTTGTGAGTTCAAGCCCCGCATTGGGCTCTCTGCTGTCAGCATGGAACCTGCTTCAGATCTTCTGTCCCGCTCTCTCTCTGCCCCTCTCCAGCTCTTTCTTTCTCTCAAACATAAATAAACATTTTAAAAATAGGAAAAATCAAAATGTTTAGCCACAACAACAAATCACCAAACTATGAGGAGAAAGAAAAGCTCAAAAGAAGGGATCAAGGCAAGAAGTCAGAAGAAAAGGCCTACAGGGAAAAGGAGTGAATTCAATAAATAACTTGGAAATTATTCTGAGATTCAAGAGGATGTCACATAGATAAAACTAGAGCGGGCTACTGTGAAAGAGAAAGAGAACTCAGAAATTACAAACATGACTGCAAATGTGAATGCCACTTTAGAAGCATCTATAAGGGAAATGCTGAAAACACAAAGGCACATGGAGAGAGAACCAAGAGATCAAGAAGTGAGAGGAAGACATCCCCAGAGTAGAGGAAGGCTTGAATTCACAGATTGAAAAAGCACACTACATCTCAAGGAAACCTTGGCAAAGAACAAGATCAACAGCATTTGGTCCTGGTACGTAAACAGACTAAATAAAGGGACAAGTTGAAGACCTCACAAATAGAAATAATATGAGAATTTAGTTTAGGATAAAGGTAGTATTTTAAATCAGAAGGGGAAAACTATCACTCAAAAGTCTTGGTACAACTGTGTATCCAGAGAAAAAGATGGCTCTCCATGTTATTTCTTATTCTAAAGCAAATTCCAGTTGGATTTTAATTGTAAAAATGAAACTATAAAAATAATAGAATCAAACATATATACTAGATAAGGGGCCGTACTAAGTAAATTCCTGAAACATCAGCAGCTTAGTGCAATAGTTTATTTTTTGCTCATGTGGAGTCTGACTGGAGGAGATGGAAAGAGCTGGGGACTTTGCTGTCCACAGTTATCCAGAGACTCAGAGTGAAAGAAGTTCTGTCGTCTTCAACAAGTGGTCTCCAAGGCCTCCCTGAGCATTGACATCCATCTGTGAGTCAGAGAAGGAGAGAGAAGTCATGCATGAGACAGCGCACATGTCCAAAACAGGAAAGACAAGTGGGAATAACTTGAAACTGAGGGAATTTAAAAATGATAAAAGGTTTCTCTGCATAACTCTATGTAAATATATTTGAAAAATCTAGTTGAAATATGGTGATTTTCTAAGAATAGATTATTTATCAAAACTGACCCCAGAAGAGATAGAGAGTCTAAACAGATAAATCTCAGTGAAAGAAACAAAGTTGTGAATGAGCCAATCCCTAGGGGCACCTGGGTGGCTCAGTCGGTTAAGTGTCTGACTCTTGATTTCAGCTTAGGTCATGATCTCACGGTTCATGAGTTCCAGCCCCACATCAGGCTCTGTGCTGATAGTGCAGAGACTGCTTGGGATTCTCTCCCTCTCTCTCTCTCTGTCTCTCTCTGCCCCTCCCCTGCTTGCTCTCTCTCAAAAAATAAATAAACTAAAAATAAATAAATATTTTAAAAATTAATAAAGAGCCAATTCCTAAAAAATGTCAGAGGGGAGCTTTCTAAAGCTGAAGAAACAAATATTCTCAATGCTTATTAAGTTATTCCAGGGAATAGAAAAAATAAGGGCATGAAGAGACAATGTGAAATTATCTAGCAAATGACTATGGAAATTCAGGTGGCCTGGTAGTAAGCAGACTGTTCGCTGGGGGCTACCTTTACCTCAGCAGCCAAAGTTCAATTTTCTACCAGGCTAACCAGGTGCTAGCAGTTAGTGTTCTAGACAACTCTCTGAAAAGCTGGTGTCTAAATTTAAATCGGACTTCTGGACTTGTCTTACACCAGATTTATCTTATTCAATGGGTGAATTATACTCTATTTAATTCTTAATGTAAATAGGAAATTATATGTTCAAATACATTTGCTAATAACTTAAAGATAAGCACTAATAAAATGGATATGGGATATGGAAACTGAAAACCACAAGAGGAAAAGCAACAAAATTCAGAAGAAGGAAAAAAGGAAAGAATATTGAAAAAGAATAATAAACAGAAAAAATGAAATAGAATGGCAGAAAGACCAAACATTTCATTGTTACATTATAACTGTGAATTAAATTTCTTTATTAAAGCTAAAGCCCCTAATATTGGGCATGCACACACATATTCTTGGATACACTCACACGCATAAATCTGATGATACACCAGTTACAAAATACTCACTTATAGCAAAATGACAAAGATTAACATTGGAGATCTGGCAAAGAGATCTCAAGCAAATACTGATGAAAGCAGTGCAGAGTATGCTCATATCAGACAAGGTAGAATTCAAGACAAGACACATGTTAAACAAGATAAAGAATGCATTTTTTCCTCAGTAAAAAACACAGTCTACCAAGGAGATGTGAAATAAAAAGGGACTTTATCCAAACCATAGTCACAGTGGGAGAATTTATCTAACCCAGAATCAAACTGAGTAGAGGAAAGAGGTTTGAATATCAAAATTAACAAGCTTCGTGTGTAGCCTCAAAGCAAACTCTGTGTTTTCTTTTCAAATTCTCATGGAACAATAACAACAACTGACCACACACCAGGCCACAAAGATCTCAGTAACCAAAAAGTATACATTATGTGGGCCACGTTCCCTGATCACAATGTAATCAATCTAGAAAATCGACAACAAAAGGATAACGCCTTCACCTTAAGCCTAACCACTTGGAAATTCTCAAACATTCCTCTAAAAAGCTCAAGTTAAATTGAAAAATGAAATTAGGATTACAAACTGTCTGAAATTATTAACGAGAATATTTCATATCAAAACCTAGATAATCTGATATATATATATATATATATATATACATATATACACACACACATATATATATATATATCTCCACACACCACACACACAATGGAATATTACTCAGCCATAAAAAAGGATGAAATCTTGCCATTTGCAACAACATGGGTGGAGCTAGAGAGTATAATGCTAAGCAAAATAAGTAAGTCAGAGAAAGACAAATACCATATGATTTCATGCGTATGTGGAATTTAAGAAATAAAACAAATGAACAAAAGGAAAAAAAGAGACAAAACAAAAAACAGATTCTGAACTATAGAGAACAAACAGATGGTTACCAGAGGAGAGCTGGGTCAGGGAGTGAGTGAAATAGGTGAAGAGAATTAAGAGTACACCCATCTTGATGAGCACTGAGTAATGTATAGAATTGTTGAATCACTATATTGTACACATGAAACTAGCATAACTGTATATTAACTATATTGGAATTAAAATTAAAAACTTAATTTAAAAAATTAAGATCTGCGCAGACTGTGCCATGCCTAAGAAAAAAGAAAAATCACAAATATGTATCATTAGAAAGGGCAAAACATGTAAAAACTTAGATAAAAAATAGATGGCTATTGTGGATAAAGTGAATAAATTACTAGAAATATATCAATTACCAAAATGGACTCATGTGGTGGAAAAATTGCATGGTGCAATAACTACAGAAGAAAATGGAATGACTGCAGGTTCTATCCACCAAAACACATAAATACCTAGACAAATTCAAAGTAAAATTTGACAAACTATTGAAGCACAGATAATCTTATTTAAACTACATAGGACATAAAGATGGAGAGAGACTCTTTGGCAAGGCTGGCATACCAAACTCTAAAACACAAAATAAATGCTGGAATTATAACAATAAGAGCAGATGCAAGAAGAGCAGGAAGGCTGGAGCACAGATTGCCCTGAGGAAGAAACTGTCACAGTGGGAGTTGCTGTGCGTGTTCACTCGGGCACATGAGTGGCCTGTCACCCAAACACAGCTGTGGGGACATCTCTTAATCTGTGTCCCTGCCCTCTCCTCACTCCTACCACGATCCACATCTATGACTTCATGGGGTGTTCCTTGCACACAGCTGGTCCCCTGGATGTGGACTGCTGTGGTGCTACTGTCCCAGTTGGAGGTGGTCCCAAAAGATGGTGGGGAAGAGAAATTCTCTCAAGGACAGAATGTAGAACAGTACCTCATCCTGACCACTTTCTCCGAAAGCCTGAGATACAGATCTACATTGGTTCATGGGCAATAGCTAGTGGTCTAGCTGGACAATTGGGAGCTTGGAAAGAACAGGATTGGAGGTTGGTGACAAGGTGGTCTCGGGAGAATGTGAGTGGATCTCTCAGAATTGACCCAGAAGCAGAGACTGCTTGTGTCCCATGTTGACGCTCTCCAAAATGTGCCCACTGTGAAGGAAGTTCTCAATGATCAGGTGGACAAGATTCCTACCCAGTGGATGAGTAGATATCTATCAGCTTCTTCCCTCAGCTACCCCCGGGCCCACTCAAAAATAAAGTGGTTTTGGAGGCAGGAACAGAGACCACCTATCCAAGTAAGGAGTTGACAGCCTCTCCAAAGCTGAAGCAGCCACTGCCACTAACAAGACTCTAATTTCCAGTAGTGGAGGCCAATTCCACAAATCCAATGTATTGCAGTAGAGATGACCTGTCAGCATTTGATAGCAAGTTGGTTACACTGGACTCCTTCCATCAGAGAAGGCCCATGGTTTGTCCTCATTGGGATAAATATTTGTATTGGAGTTAAATATGCATTTCCTCTCCTTCATGCTTCTGTCAGGACCACCATTAGTGCACTTAATAAATGCCATCAGAACAACCCACTCAATACTGTTTCTGCCCAAGGAACTCACTTTACAGTAAAAACAGAAGTGAAGCAATGGGCTGATGGACATGGGATTCATGGGGCTTACCACACCCCAGGAGAGTTGGACTGATAGAAAATAGAATGGGCTGTTGAAGATCAGTTAGAGCATCTTGGTAGACAACCTCTTGCGAGTTTGGGATATTGTCCTCCAAGACATGGTATGTGGGCTCAACCAGCAACAAATTTATAGTGATAAAATTTTGGTATTTGTCACTATTGAACCAAATAACCCCCCTTTCAAAAAAAATTTTTGTTCTTATATCTGCTCTATATCTGCTGGTTTAGAGGTTTTGATACCCAAGGGAGGAAAGCTTCAATCTGGGGACATATAGGAAGTTAATAGTGCCAACCAGCCAGTATGGGCTCTCTATGCCACTGGATGAACAGGCCCAAAGGGAGGTCATGGTGTTGGCTGGAATGATTGATTAAGATCTGTGCTGTACAATTTACGGCCAATGTAGCCATTACAAATTAATTTAAATTAAGCAAAATGAGAAATTCCGTTCCTCAGTCACAATAGCCACACGTTGGCTGGTCAGTATCTACACATGGCTATTGGCTACCATATTGGGCTATAGCATATAGCTATTGTCTACAGAATTAGGCAGAGCAGATGTGGAACATTTCTATCACTGCAGAAAGTTGCATTAGACAGTGCCGATTTAGACTATCAAAGGGTAATAGGGAGGTTATTACAACAAGACCTGAAGAAATGAGGTTGACTCTCGGGGAACCCTCTGCTTTACCTGCTAGTACTGGTATGAGTGGTGGTCAAAATGGAAGAAAATCTACACAAACATATTATTTATTATTTACTTATTAATTTTTTAAGAGAGAGAGCATGGGGGAGAGGGGCAGAGAGAGAGAATCTTAAGCAGGCTCCATAGTTAGTGAGCCCAACACGGGGCTCCATCCCATGACTCTGGGATGAAATCAAGAGTTGGGCGCTCAACTGACTGGTGCCACCCAGGTGCCCCACAACAAACAAATTTAGGCAGGACCACCAGGTCTCAGACCCCTCAAGAATAATGGTCCAGGCAACCTTACCAGATAAAGAACCCCTGCCAACTGAGGTGTTGGCTGAAGGCAAAGTCAACCTAGAGTAAATGGTAGAGGAGGGAGGTCACACCTTAGCCAAGGCATAGAGCCCCATATTCCCTACCCGCAGTTTCTTCCTTGCTCAGCCATGTGTATATTCATATATTTTAATGAATTTATCTTATATTTCCCTTTAATCCACTATTGTATATATTGTTTGCAGAATATTGGGACAGGATTGGGACAGAATTAGAGAAGGAATGGACCTTACCCCAGAAATCTTGGACTTGGAGTTGTATAGAGTAACAATAAAAGAATGAAAACATCGTCAGTTTGGCAGGCTGGAACTTTGGTGGTGGTGGTGGGGGGGGCACTATAAGCATGAAAAGCAGGCAGAACTGTAATAGGACTTTATTGGTTATTTTGGCTGCTCCGAGTTTGACTCTCCCAATAACCTTCCCATGTTAGTTTAAGTAGAGCTGGTTTCTGTTGTTTGCAAACAGAACTTCTGACTGGTACAGAAGGATAAATATTGGCAAGGAATTGACCACATGGCTATTTGCAGATGACGTGCTTGTCTTCCTAGAAATTCCTGGAGAATCAATAGGGAAAAAAAATAGAAAACATTAAACAATTAATGTGGTGACCAGATATAAAATTGCTTTCCTGTTTATCAGCCTTCTTCTGCAAGGAAATTTAATTTTTAAAATCCCATTTCAAAAAACATAAAATAAAACCCCATTTTCCACGTAAAATAAAACTAGACCCACAAGGGCCTTGAATGCCAGACTCTTTTGTCTTGATGGTGCTGAAGAGCAAAAGAGAAGGTGTGAGATCATCTAGACCCATCAGAAAGCTGAACAGGGGAGTGTGCAGGAGGGTGAGGGCTCCGGAGACTTATTCCCCCTGGGACATGCCCGTGGCTGCTGCCCGCTGGGCCCAGGAGGGGCGCTGCGGCTTGAGAGCAGTGACAGAGGTAGTGAATGCTGTGCTGGTGGGGCGTGCAAGGGCTCACCCACGGGAGGGCAGGAGGGACAGGAGTTCTGGTGTGGTCTCCAGGGTGTGAGTCAGTGCCGCTCCTCGGGCCACAGCAGATCCACCTTTTGTGGGCCCTTAGGCTTGTGTACATTGGAGGACTTCTGTAAGGAAAATAATAAAAATTATAAATACAAAATCAGGTATGAACATGAATAATTACTGGGAATAAGAAACCAAAACAACCAACAAAACAATGTATAAGAAAAGCTGACATAGTACAAGTATGACAAAATCCCCCCAAATAACACAGAATTCCCCCAAAAGTTTCTTTCGGCTTCACGACGTATTGATAAAGTTGGAAATTTTCAGGATTGTTGCCAAATTGGGGGAAACCTCTATCAAATATCTTTCATAAGTGAGCTGTAAGATTGCAGGGGGAGGACCAGTCTTAAATATTTGGAATTGATGGCTCATTAACCAGAGCAATTCAGATGCATTCTTAAATTGCTGCTACATTGTTTTTAGCTACATAATTGTGTAAGAAAATTACTCTTGCGCTATGTACGCTGTAGTTATTGACGAGTATGTGTAGGAGTTTTGTCACTGGAACACTTGTTTCTCTGGGCCATCTTGTTCTGTTGGGGATTTCGTGTGCCATTTCATCTGGAAATACCAGACCACATCAGGACAAGATGCATCAGTTACACTGAGATGTGATCCCATATAATGAGATGCATAAAACATACAACTTCACCCAGAAGTACTTGCTACTTGTAGGACTCCTACAGTACACAAGCCCTACTAACGATGGAATTCTGACATTCTTTGAGAGGAGAGAATCTCCGTTTTGACTGGGCATCCATGAGAAATGAGTCCTATGTTCTGATGGTGGAAGCATTTTTTACCGACCAGCTCTGGTTCTGTACATTTCAAACCTTGTTTCTCCTCCACAACCTGCCAGTACTGGGTGCTGACACATTCATATTTCATATAAATTCGTATTTCACTATGACCTCTGGTCTGCACCCTTTTGTCATGATAATGGGTGAGTTGGCATGGTGGGTATTGCTGGGTAGGAGTATTATTGCCAAACGGCTACCAATAATTTAGCTATACATCAGAGTGATTGTAAAGTACATAACTATATCCCACTAAACCAAATCTTCAATTCAACTTCCCCTTGGTCAGGTCCCAAAGATGTCCACAGCTATCCAACACCATCCAACATGGTGGAAATATGACATGGGAGTTACAGTGGAAGAGGCAGTGATCTTAATGGAAACATTTCACTTCTGTAAGTTTTACAGAAACATTGTGACCATGTAAATGCATCGCTAAGATCCTTCACAGGGCTTTGGAGAAGATCTGTGTGAGTTTAATTGACATCACAGTATACCCACCTTTGGCTTTGGCTTTCAAACCAGGGGTTGGGGAACCAGGGAATAGTCCCATTAATCATTCCTCTCACTGAAAATCACAACACAGTCCACACCACATACCTCATGCTCACCCTCTCATCTATTCTCACTACAACCTATGAGGCAGGAAATAGCATTCCCGGGCCACAGGTGAAAAAGGGAGGCCCAGAAAGGAAGGACTCTTGGCCAGGGTCACACAATCAACAAGCAATACAGCCCAGCTCTTGTGTCCAGTCCAGGGCGCAGTGCCTACACAAGGCCTACACTGTCACATTTGCACCCACGGTCATCCTGACAGAGAGACAAGGAAGGTGTTATGCTTCTATTTTATAGAGGCAGTAGCTATTATAATTACCTCTCATACCTGCACCCACAGGACGGTTGACAAGCCACTTGTACATCCATGAGTTTATTTAACTGTAACAGCAATCTGCAGGGAGTGCTATCCTCTTTTCTGATAGAGGAAACTGAGGTTCATGGAGGTCATGTGACCTAATTAAAGTCCAACAGCAAGGCACTCCAAGGAGGCACTCCAAACCAGGTCTCCTCACTCTTGGTTCAATGCTCTTTTCACTGCACTTTGCTTTCTTCCCCATTAGAGATCAAAGGAACCCCAGAGTATCATCTAGTCCCATTCCCTTTTGCCACAAATGAGAAACTAAAGCCCAGAGAAGGGAAAGGACTTGCCCAGGTAACACAGATTCTTAACCTAACTGTCAAGTCTGTGTCTCTGCCTCATTTCTCCAGGAGACTTCATCTGCTCCCCCGTGTCTAGGGGACCACAATGCTGGCTGGATCTTTGCCCTGACCTCTGACTGACCCATCCAGAAACAGCATATACTAAGTAAGCCTATCACTGTCTTACTGCCCAAACCCCTCTTTTTGGAAATAGTCTCTAACCACAGCTCCCACTGAAGAGGGAGGGGTATCTTAGTCAGCCCTGTTTGTGCTGCGTAGCCCTGCTCCATGGCCACAGCTCATTGGATGATACCTATGAGGGAGGCCAATCCTATATGAGCAAGGCTAGACTTAGGCACTCTGGTGCAGGGCCAGAGTAGGTGGGCAGTCTGAGCACTGGAAGGAGCCCAGACAGACTCAAATTCGGAGCCGCTTGGCGGAAAGGCAGAAGCACAGAAAAGAGACTAGGGGACCCCAGAAAGAGCCTCCACTCTGTTCCTTTACCAATCCCATGATTCCTAGCAGTAACTTCCAGGTTATTTTTCTCACACTCCCCACATTGAATGGGTTCCCATGAGTGGTTTTTTGTACCATGCAACTTAGACACTATAGAATTAATTTATTTTTATTTTTTAACTAGTCTAATGGGTGGTACAATCATATGGTTCACAAATCTAAACAAAAAGGATACATTTGGAAGTCTCACTCCCACCCCTGTTTCCAAACTCTATTCCTTAGTCCCCAGAAGGGACTTTTCCCACTTTTATTTATTTCTGGTGTATCTTTTTCAGCATTTCTTTATGCAATTATATGCAAATGTGAATATATATATTCTTACTACCTTCCCCTTCCCATGCTTAAACAAAAGTAGCATACTGGTGATTTGGGACTTTCTGTGGTTCCATACAAATTTTAGGATTGTTTGTTCTAGCTCTGTGAAAAATAATGGTGATATTTTGATAGGGATTGCATTAAATGTATGGATTGCTTTAGGTAGTGCAGACATTTTAACAATATTTGCTCTTCTAATGCATGAGCATGGAATGTCCTTCCATTTCTTTGTGTCTTCTTCAATTTCTCTCATCAATGTTTTATAGTTTTCAGAGTACAGGTCTTTCATTTCCTTCATTAAGTTTATTCCTAAGTATCTTATTCCTTTTTTATACAACTGTAAATGGAATTGATTCTTTAAATTCTCTTTCTACTGTTTCATTACTGGTGTATAGATATGGAACAATTTCTGTATATTGATTTTGAATCCTGCAACTTTACTGAATTCATGTATCAATTCTGGTAGCTTTTTTGTGGAGTCTTTCTTTTTCTATATAGAGTATCATATCATCTGCAAATAGTGAAAGTTTTGACTTGTTCCTTGCCAATTTGGATGCCTTTTATTTCTTTGTGTTTGATTGCTGAGGCTAGGACTTCCAGTACTATGTTACATAAAAGTGGCAAGAGTGGTAAGACATTCCTGTCTTATTCCTGAGAGAGGAAAAGCTCTCAGTTGTTCCCCATTGAAGATGACATTAGCTGTGGGTTTTTCAGATATGGCCTTTATCATGTTGAGGCACGTTCCCTCTAAACCTACTTTGTTGAAGGTTTTTATCATGAATGGATGATATACTTTGTCACATGCTTTTTCTTCATCTATTGAGAGGATTATATGGTTTTTATCCTTTCTTTTATTAATTTAGAGTACCACATTGATTGATTTGCAAATATTGAACCACCCTTGCAACCCAGGAATAAATTCCACTTAATTGTGGTGAATGATTTTTTAATGTTTTCTTGGATTTGGATTGCCATTATTTTATTGAGAATTTTTATATCCATGTTCATCAGGGATATTGGCCTGTAGTTCCCTTTTTTAGTTGAGTCTTTATCTGTCTTGGTGTCAGGGTAATGCTGGCCTCATGGAATGAATTTGCAAGTTTTCCTTCCTTTTCTACTTTGTGGAATAGTTTGAGAAGAATAGGTATTAACTCTTCTTTAAATGTTTGGTAGAATTCACCTGTGAAGCTATCCTGCCCTGGACTTCTGTTTGTTGGGAGATTTTTGATTACTGAACCAGTTTCTTTGCTGGTTATCAGTCTGACCCCGAATAGTCAAAGCAACCTTGAAAAAGAAAAGCAGGGCGCCTGGGTGATCTGACTTCAGCTCAGGTCATGATCTCATAGTTCATGAGTTTGAGTTCCACATCAGGTGAGCCTGAGCCCCGTTTTAGGTTAGCATGAGCCCCACTTTGGTTAAAACACAAGCCCTGGGTGAGCCCCATTTCTCTCTCTCTCTCTCTCTCTCTCTCTCTCTCTCTGCCCCTCGTGGGATTCTTTTTCTCTTTGTCTGCCCCTTGCTCACTTGTTCTCTCTCTCTCTCTCTCTCTCTCTCTCTCTCTCTCTCAAAAAAGAAAAAAAAAGAAAAGCTGGAGACATCACATTTCGGAACTTCACATTATATTACAAAGCTGCAGTGATCAAAACAGTACAGTACTGGCACAAAAATAGACACATAGATCAATAGAACAGAATAGAAACCCCAGAAATGAACCCACAACTATCTGGTCAATCTTTGACAAAGCAGGAAAGAATATCCAATGGAAAAAAGACAACAAGTGGTCTCTCCAACAAATGGTGCTGGGAAAACTGGACAGCAACATGCAAAAGAATGAATCTGGACCACTTTCTTATGCCATACACAAACATAAATTCAAAATGGATTAAAGACCTAAATGTGAGATGGGAAATTATAAAAATCCTAGAGGAGAATACAAGCAGTAATTTCTTTGACATTGGCCGTGGCAACTTATTTCTAGATATGTCTCCTCAGGCAAGGGAAACAAAAGCAAAAATAAACTATTGGGTCTTCATCAAAATAAAAAGCAGCTGCACAACAAAGGAAACAATAAAATGAAAAGGCAACCTATGGAATGGGAGAAGATATTTGCAAAATGATGCATCTTTACATATTTAGTATGCAAAATATATAAAGAACTTACAAAACTCAACACCCAAAAAACCAAAAATGGGCAGAAGACATGAACAGACATTTTCCCAAAGAAGACATACAGATGGCCAACAGACACATGAAAAGATGCTCAACAACATTCATCATCAGGGAAATACAAATCAAAACTACAATGAGATATCACCTCACACCTGTCAGAATGGCTAAAATCAACAATACAAGAAACAACAGGTGTTGGCAAGGATGTGGAGAAAGGGGAACCCTCTTGTACGGCAATGTAAACTGGTGCAGCCACTCTGGCGAACAGTATGGAGGCTCCTCAAAAAGTTAAAAATAGAACCACCCTATGACCCAGCAATTGCACTACTAGGTATTCACCCAAAGAATACAAAAACACTAATCAAAAGGGATACATGCACCCCAGTATTTATAGCAGCATTATCTACAATGGACAAATTAGGGAAACAACCCAAATGTCCACTGACTGATGAATGGACAAAGAAGATGTGGTATTTATATATAATGGAATATTACTCAGACATAAAAAAGAATGAAATCTTGCCATTTGCAATGATGTGGATGGAGCCAGACAGTATTATACAAAGCAAAATAAATCAGTCAGAGAAGGACAAATGCCATATGACTTCACTCATGTGAAATTTAAGAAACAAAACAAATGAGCAAAGAGGAAAAAAAGAGAGAGAGAGAGACAGGCAAACCAAGAAAGTGGCTCTTAACTATAGAGAACAAACTGATGGTTATCAGAGGAGAGCTGATAAGCTCAAGGAGAGCACTTGTGATGAGCACTTGATGTTGTATGAAAGTGATGAATCACTATATTGTACCCTTAAAACTAATATTACACTGTATGTTAACTAACTGGAATTTAAATAAAAACTTAAAGACATTTTAAAAAAAAGTAGCAGCGGCACCTGGGTGGCTCAGTTGGTTAAGTGTCCAACTATTGGTTTCAGCTCAGATCATGATCTCACTGTCCATTAGTTTGAGCCCCACATTGGGCTCTGCACTGACAGTGCAGAGCCTGCTTGGGATTCTCTCTCCTCCCTCTCCCTCTGCCTCACTCTTTTCTCTGCCCTTCTCTCTCTCTCTCTCTCTCTCTCTCTCTCAAAATAAGTAAGTAAACTTTTAAAATAAGTAGCACACTATATACATTGCTCTGTATCTTCCTATTTTCATGAACAGTCCTGGAAATCATTCCATGCCATAAAGTGATGCAATTTTCTTTACAATCAAAGTCCATGGTTCATGTTTGGTGCGGTTCCCCACCCCACCCCCCCCCCCCCCATCCCCTGCCGAGGCCTGTCATTTCATGTAAAACAAAAGAGAGGCAATATCAGGAAATATTCCCGGTCTCTCAGCTGGTGGGGAGAATGGCAGAGGTGAGGCTTTGAGGGGTGCCTGGGTGGCTCAGTCGAAGCATCCGACTTCAGCTCAGGTCATGATCTCCTGCTTTGTGAGTTCAAACTGGGTCAGGCTTTGTGCTGACAGCTCAGAGCCTGGAACCTGCTTCAGAGTCTATTGTCTCCCTCTCTCTTCCCCTCCCCTGCTTGCTCTCTCTCTCTCTCTCTCAAAAGTAAATAAAAATTAAAAGAAGAAGAAGGAGGAGGAGGAGGAGGAGGAGGAGGAGGAGGAGGAGGAGGAGGAGGAGAAGGGGAATGAGAAGAAGAACAAGTGAGGCTTTGACCAGTGTCTGCCAGAGACTGAGGCGCCCGACCTAGGGATCTAGGGCTTGGCCATGGCAGGAATAAAAGCCCATCATCATCTTGCCACAAGACTTGCTGGCCTCTGCCCCTCTTCAGCTTCCTCTGGTTTCTTCCCTGTGGAGTTTAGAAATAGGTCTCTCAACTACTTCAGACCATTCTCCCCATATTTCTCTTGCACAGAACTGCTCCACCCACTGAGTCGGTGACTGTAGAAACCGGAAAGCTGCTAAGGCCTCCCTTGCACGTCCCCCCTCTCCACCTGTCTCGGCACTGCTACGCTCACCTCTGCCCCTGGAGGGTCCTCCCTCCCCCATGGCAGCAAGGACTGCGGGCCCAGAACAGGCAGCTTCCCTTGCCCTCTGCCTTGTATCCATGGCCTTGGGGAGGCTGTGTTTGACTCCCCCGCCTGAGCTCCTCTGCCTTTACCCTCTGCCTCCCTCGGGCTTCCCTGGCCCCTGGCCCCTGCTTCTCCACACCCCTTATTCCTGCCCTCTGCCTAGTGCCCCACCCGAGGCACTGGGGCTGCCCTGGGTGCCTGCCTCAGAATCACTCTTCCCATTTACTCTTTCTCCTTCTCCCCCACTTCTTTATTCCATTCTTCTGCAAATTGCTTTTGAAATTCTATTCCTGCTCCAATACTCACTTCCACTGAAATGCCTTTCTTGACTTTCCAGCCTGCTCCAACACCCCACCAACAATTTACTGCTGGTCACCTCCTCTTGTAGTGAACTGTAGTGCATTTGTCTTTCATTCTTCTCTCTCCTTGCCATCTCTCTCTCTCTCTCTCTCTCTCTCTTTTTTTTTTTTTTTTTGCTTTTGGCTTTGGTAGGGCCATTGCACCAAGTTGGTGTCAAGTGCATCTCTATACCTGAAAGGAGTGATTATTTTATTTTATTTTATTTTATTTTATTTTATTTTATTTTATATGTTTATTTATTTTTGAAAAGAGAGAGATAAAGCAGGTGAGGGGCAGAGAGAGAAGGGGACAGAGGAGCTGAAGTAGGCTTCTATGCTGACAGCAGAGAGCCTAATGTGGGGCTCAAACTCACGAACTGGGAGTTCACGACCTGAGCTGAAGTTGGACACTTAACCAACTGAGCCACCAGGTGCCCCAGGAGTGATTATTTTATATGACTGCACATGCACTGTCGTCCCCAGCAGGGCCTGAGAGCCCCTGCTCCAGCTACTCCTTCAGTTGGGAAAACTCCCTGAACTCTAGGGGGACACGCAGAAGAATAGGACGTCCTTGCTGCCCTGCAGGATCCCCCAGTGTGTTGTAGAAGACAAGTCCTGTGTAAGGATAACTGGGGACTACAGGTTGTATTTGTGGTGGAACTTCATCCCCTTTAGTAATTGTTAAGCATTTTTTGAGCATCTATTATGTGTCAGGCATCGTGCTGTTACTTCACTTACGTTGCCTCATTTCATTTTAACAACCACTGCAAGTTTGGTATTGTTAACTTCACTGTACAGATGAGAAAACTGAAGTGAGAAACTTGAGTAACTTACATGAGGTGACATAGGAGGTTCAGAGTCAGGATTTGATTCCGGGATAGTTTGACCCCAACGCTAGGTTCCTTCACTGGCTAGAGCAGCCCTCTCTCAGCTCTGATAGCAAAAAGGAGCAGCTTTCACGCTGGTTCCTTACCTTGTCTCTTTTCTACCCTCAGTGTAACAGGCTGGGGACAGAGCTGGCCCCGGAGGATGGAAGAGGACAATTGGCCTGCACGGGGCTGGAGGGTGGGAAGCAGTGCTTGTCTGTTTGTGTGCACACATGCACAAGGACACAGCTAGTAGGGACAGTAGATCTTATGGGAGTAAATGAGGCTATCCTTGCCTTTTAATGCACTAGCATCTTCACTTGTGTGGAAGCCTTAATACCACCAGAATCACAACTGATAGGAACCCCTAGTTCAAAAAGAGCTACACCCTTCGATCAACAAACCATTACTGAGGTCTTCCCATAAGTGGGGCATGGAATAAAGAGATGCATGAGAAACAGACCTTTCTCCTAAGAGCTCATAACACTGTCCATCACCATGTGGCAAGTAGCTTGACAGAAGAATGCCTGGGGGCTGGGGGGCTGTCAGAGCACAGGGAAGAGGATTTCACTCAGCTTGAGGAGGTAGATCAGGAATCCTTCTTGGAGGTGATGCCTGAGCTGAATTTTAAAGGATGAGCAGTCTTTCAAGTAAAGGCAGGTGAGAGAGGGCATGCCAGCCCATGTGTGTAATGTGTCCAAAGGCTGGGAGAGGAGAGGGGGCAAGGCAGTTTTGGAGAACAGTAAATAGTTGAGTATGACCAGAGCCTCCGCCAGGGGCTTTGTTACAAAGGGTCATTTGCCAAGGTAGGAGTTTGGTCCCTGTTCAGTAGATAAAGAGAATTAATAAAATCCTTTAAGTGAGGGTAAGGCATGGTCAGAGTTGCATTTTAGAGAGATCATTCCAGGAGCTGTCTTATTCTAAATGGTGCCTGGAGAGCAGCCCCTATTATAGCCTCCAGTACTTCTTGCACAAACACACACAAAAAAACACAAAAATGCAAAACAATTCTGAAAATCAAAACTGACAGATAATCAATTACGAGATTCTGAAAGACAAAACAATTGCTTGTCCATGCTTCAACTAGGAAACAAAGCAATCCACTGACATACATAAAGATAGAAATACACTTAATTCTCTTTGTCATCCAGAGACCCCAAATATTTAACAACTAGAAAATTGCACAACTGCCCTTTTGCTGTCATGGGCTGCTTTTTTGAGGTAGCCAGTGCAGTGTTCTCAACTTCCTGTCCTTTCTCTTCTTTTGTAAAGATTGTATTTTGAAGTAATTGCTACACCTAACATGGGGCTTGAACTCACAACCCTAAGATCAATAGGGAGGAAGAAGTTAGAAAAATAAAACAGAGGGCACGTGAGTGGCTCAGTTGGTTGAGTGTCCGACTTTGGCTCAGGTCATGATCTCACGGTTTGTGAGTTCGAGTCCCGCATCAGGCTCTGTGATGACAGCTCGGAGCCTGGAGCCTGCCTCAGATTCTGTCTCATTCTCTCTCTGCCCCTCCCCACTTGTGCTCTATCTCTCTGTCTCTCAAAAATAAATACATGTAAAACAATTTTTTTTTTGAAAAATAAGAAAACTAAGCCCAAGTAAAGTAGAAGAAAGGAAATAATAACAAAAATGAATCAAATAGGAAGGCAATTAATTTATTAATTAAATTTAGCAATGTTGCTGGATCCATCCTCTGTATACCAAAATCAGTAGTACTTCTAACCACCTACAGTTAGTGAAATTCAACAATGAGACCATTTCCAGTAACATTAAAAAAGCAACAAATTTATAGGAACACATCTAGTGAAAGGTGTACAAGACCACATACTATATTACTGAGAAAAATCAAAGAAAACCGAAATCAAGGGAGGAGGGGATGTACCATGTTCATAGATTAAAGGACTAAGAATATTCATACCAGCACCATTCTAAATACCCTAAACTAGAAACAACCCAAATGGTCCTCAACAATAGAAGGCACAAATTCAGCATGATGTAATCCTACAACTGAATACATTCAGCAATGAGAATGAACAAACTTCTGCTGCATGCAGCAACCCAGATGAATTCTATAAACATCATGTGGAACGGTACACATTTATTTCATTTATAAAAAGTTCAAAAACAGACAAAATGACTCTATGGTGTTAGAAGTCTGGATAGCAGGAGATAAAGACAAAGGAGGGGCTAGGAGAGATTTCTGATGTTAGTCATCTGTTTCCTGACCTCGTGGTGGCTTCACAAGGGTGTATGGCACAAGCCATACATTTATGGTTTGTGCACTTTTCTGAATATGTTTCAATTCAAAAACTCAATAAAAAAAGAATATTCAGGAAATGGAAAATTGTGATATAAAGGACTTACAAGGTTTCTCAAATTCCATAATCCAGATGAATTCTGTGTCATATGTGGATACTGCAGCTCAGCAAAAGAGCTGAGCACTTTATAGTTATTCATTTATTTAGCCCTCTCTGATTAAATAGTGTTCTATGAAATAGGCAATACTCTTATCATCCACCTACCCACTCTCAATTTGAAGATAGTTGCAAAAGTCTGGAAAAAAAAAAATAGTGAATATCATTTCTCATTTTCCAGGTGAGAAAACAGGCCCAGAGAGTTTAAAAAAATTTTTTTTTAACACTTATTCATTTTTGAGATTGAGAGAGACAGAGCATGGGTAGGGAGGGGCAGAGAGAGTGGGAGATACAGAATCAGAAGCAGGCTTCTGATGCTGAGCTCGAACTCATGGACCGTGAGATCATTTCCTGAGCCAAAGTCAGAAGCCCAACCAACTGAGCCACCCAGGCACCCCAGGCCCAGAGAGGTTAAAGTAACTTCCGCAAAGTCAAAAGATAACTAAGGAGTAAGAACCAAGAGTCAAACCTTGGCAGTTTAGTCCCAGGACTCATGCCCTATGCCACTCTGCAGAGTCAGCTTGTCAGCTGTTTCTCTTCCATTCCACTCCTTCCCCAGTTCCTGGAACAGTGTTTCTCAAGCTACATAATTCATTCCACAGTCCATGTGGTGTCTTTGCCCATGTTTGATGACACTAAAAACAATAGCGCTTCCTATTGTATTGCAGCACTTGCCAATAATGGACAAACTTTTTAAGAGCTTGGAACCCTGTGCCAGGAAAATCACTGAACAAAAAGTCTTCTGTATTTTTGTCACTAGAAGCAGAGTTGGGAAGGGCACATAATACACATGTTCACTGCCAAGAAACTTGCATAATGATTTTCTGCATCTTTAAAGCCCTGAATCCATTAAGGCTTTTTAACTGGTATTTACCACACAAAGGGCAGATATTATCCATATCCATCCCCAAGCTCCTCTTCATGCCATCTTTTATCTAGAACTGTTAAAATTGCTCAGTTAACTATGCATAAACATGTGGAATAATCAGTATTCTCAGCTATGTAAAAATGCAGAAGAAATTTTTAGGAAATATATCAATTATGAACAGTAGTTATCTTTGGGTTGTAGCTTTTTGCGTTGGTTTTTATTTTTTATTTTTTGGTATCCTCAAATTTTCTACAATGATTATATGTCACCTTTTAAATAATACAATTTTTAAAATCAGCTCAGAGTACATAAATTTTTATATAATCATGTAATCATAATTATGTCAAAATGTGTATATAGTAAAAGACTGGAAGAATTGTTAATAATAATTTTTTCTGGATGTAGGGCAATGAGTTTTTTCCTCATTCTACTTTTTAGAACTTTCCAATTTTTCTGTAACAATCATATCAGTCAAGATTCTTGATTGCAGGGGTGTCTGGGTGGCTCAGTCAGTTAAGTGTCAGACTTCAGCTCAGGTCATGATCTCACTGCTCGTGAGTTTGAGCCCTATGTCAGGCGCTGTGCCTGCTTCAGATTCTGTTTCTGTCTCTTAGCCCCTCCCCTGCTCATGCTCTGTCTCTCTCTTTCTCAAATATAAATAAAAAATGAACATTTAAAAAAAGATAAAAAAGATAAAAAAAGATTCTTGATTATCAAGAGTGGAAATTGAGTCCAGCTACCTTAAGCAGAAAAGGCTTTATTATAAGATCATAAGGTGTTTCTCACTATCTTTTGGAAGCAAAGGAAGGCTTAGTAGGACAGAACCCAACCAAGGTCAAACCAAGGTCAACGATTTGGTTAGGAGACTGTCACTGGAACTGCCACCCAGGCACTCGTAGCCATCGCTGCTGCTGGACTCCCGATGCCTGCATTGCTATAACAAATATACTAACTGTCCCTCTATCTTTGTGTCACTCTTTCATGGTCCAGATTTCTGGGCAGGATCCCCTGATTCACTAACAACAATCATGTGCCCATGTTCTAGCTGCCTGAGCTCAGGGAGGACTGTCTGGCTCTTGACTGGGCTTCCCACAAGGTTCATACAATGGGGATCCTTCCAAATAGACAGGGAGTTCAAATGTGGGATAGCTCAAAAAAAAAGACAAATGTCTACTACACTCAGATATTGTTACTATTATTATTATTGTTATTTGCAATGTCTCAAATCAGGCTTCAGAGCTGGTCTAATAAAGACACCAATCACCATAAGTAGGCATTGCTTTTATAATGGGAATAATAATTTTTTTTTTTTTATAAAACACAAACACTTTGTGTCTGTCACACAACATGGATCAGAGTGCATTTTACTTTACACAGTGTGGATTAAAAAACAGGGTTTTATTGGGAGAAGTTATAAGCCAAGGATCAGTGAAAAAAGGGCACGAGGACTCCATCTTCCCCTTGTTCCCCAGACAGGTGTGCCATGGTCAAGTGCCGCAGGACACAGACTGGGTCTGTGTTTCTGGGGATGGACCTCACACCCTTATTTGCTCCTTTTTTTCTAAGTACAACTTTGCCAGTGAAGGTAAAATCAGATTGCCTGAGCACTGGGCAGGAGGAATTTATAGAGTGCCAGGAGTTACCCGAGAAGGCTACTTTTCTAGAAAGGAGAAGTCTCCTGGTGAGTGGAAGGAGTCAGCAAGGGATAGTATGGGTATTGACACCCAGGTCTTGGTCTGGATGGGACGATGGGTGTGCTGTTCATTGAGCGAAACAACACAAGCAGAAGAGGGATAGCGTAGGCTTGGGGGAAATGATGAGTTTGGTTTGGGTCGTGTTGAGTCTGGAGTACGTATGAGTCACTCCTGGACAAGGTCAGGGTTCCCATTATACACCCCCCACAGCAGCCTGCACCTCTCTTTTGTATTGCTAATCCTGAATGCACTTTAATCAATAACTGCAGAATTAGTATTGAATCTTTATTCCAGATCATGAGTTCCCAGAGGTCTTGGCTCAGGTCTAACCACTTCACTGTTATATCCCCAGCACTTGGCATTCGGTCAGGCACAGAGTAGTTAACCAATACATATGTGTTGAGTGAATTAATGAATCTCTGTGGAGACCTAGAGCAGGCAGTGGGATATGTGGATAGGAAACTGAAAGACCTGGGATGAAGATCTAGATTCAGAAGAGTTCCACACTTAGATAACTGAATCCAAGGCACTGGGTAAGCTGGGTTACCCACTGAGCCCAGGTGCATTGAGAAAACCAAAGAGCCTAAGCCAGAACCCTGGGAAACACCATCATACCAGGGAGGCAAGGAGGGGAGCAGCCAGAGGTAGGTAGAGAACTAAGAGAGAGGGTGGTGTTCCGGAAGCTAAGGCAGAAGAGAGTTTTCAGCATGGTGGAGTGAATGGAGTCAAATGCTGTCAGTTAGGAGTTCTTGTAAAATGAAAAACACCAATACTTGTGAAGTTCTTGTGTGCCAGGCACTGTTCTAACAGCTCTCAATGTATTAACTCCCTTAATTTTCAAGACCACTAAGTGAGATGGGTGTTATCATTATTGTTCCCTCCCGAAAATGAGGATACTGAGGCACAGAGAGGCCACCCACCTAGGAAGTGGGAGGGCTGTATTCTGAACCTAGGTTATCTGTTTCCCAGGTCTGTGCTCTTCACCATTATATCTGCTGCCTCAGAGAAGAGGTAGCCGGTGGGTCACAAGTAACATCAGGGGGAACAAATTTCAGCGGGGCTGTGGGGTGAAGCTACATGGCAATGAGAAAAACGGTGAGTTGGAAGCAAGAGAGTCAAGACCAGAAGTCCAGCCCTTCGCTACAAAGAGTGGTCCAGCTACACTGACCCCACCTGGGAGTCCATGAGACATGCAGAACCTTGAGCCGCAGCCAGCTCTTCTGAATCAGGCTTTGCAGTTTAACAAGCTTCTTGGGTGATTCATGTGCCTGGTGAAGTCTAGTTGGACTAGATGATCTTTCAGGAACTTAGGCTGTGAAGAGAGAGAGACAGAAGAACACAGTGTTCAGTGAAAGGTTTTTTTAGGTTGGAGAGCCTTGAGCAGGTTTATAGACTGAGACCAGTAGTTTGCAACTCCTGTAACATCCTAGAAGCATCTGGGTGCTATTAAAAAATACTAGTTTCCTAAGGCCTACCCTCAGAAAGTCTGTGGCCCAGGTGATTCTAATGAATCTACATGGCCTACCCAAGGGGAAGGCACAAGTAAGGAAGGACAGGATGGAGGTGGAGACGCCAGGGAATAAAAAAATGGATGAAGGTCTCCTCAGGGAAATGGGAAGGGATGGGGTAAGGATGAAGAAATGCAAAGATGTTTTGTGGAAGGAGGGAAAGCAGTAACAATAAAGCAGAGAGAAATGTGTAGAGGGTGGGGACCCGCAGGCCTGAGAGCCATGATTGGTTGATTCTTTAAATGCTAACTAGGACATGCATGGTGTGAGAAGAGGGTACTTTAAGTCAGATGGTGTTACTGGCCTGCTCAGGGCCTTGCAGTATGTTTCCATCACACATGGCTTACTAGGCCCTTGGTGACTTCATTCTCTGCTCTCCACTGACCTCCAGCACACCAACCTCTTCAGTATTCCTTTTCCCACTGACCATGTTCCTGCCTCAGGGCCTTTGCACTTGCTACTCCCACCTATGGGCTGTTGTTCCTCCAGATACTCACATGGCCTGTTCCTTTACTTCAGTCCGGTCTCCTCCAATGCCCTCTTCTCAGAGAAGACTTCCCACATCACTCTCTATTCCCTTTCTCTGAATTGTTTTCTGTTACTGCCCAACATCAGGTCATAAAGCTACTTGCCTATTTGTTTAGGTCTGCCTTCTCTACCAGAACACAAATTCCATTGTCTTGTTCACTGTGGAAAACCCACCACCTAGAACAGTGAGGCACAGAGGTGTGCTTGTAAAAAGTTTGATGAATGAATAAATGACAGGTGCTGCTTGGTGCAAATAAATAGGATACTGAAATGAACAGGTATTGCTGAGAGTGCCTGGGAAGGTGACTAGGTAGGGAGATTGAGGAAGAATAAGATGAGGAAGGACAAGTAAACAGGCAACTTAAAGGCCTGATCGAGGAGGAAGCAAAGGGTTGTAGCAGCAAGAAAGACTATGGTTTCTGCACTACACCAGCAACTCTGTGTTGGTCTGGGAAAGTCTGTTAATCTTCTAAACCTCAATCTCCCCATCAGTAAAATGAGGTTGATGACCATATTACCCTCCACGTAAGTGTATGATGGGGGTTAAGTGAGCTAGTAGTTCTGGGTGGCTCAGTTGATTAAGCATCGGATTTAGGCTCAGGTCAGGATTTCATGGTTGGTGGGTTCGAGCCCTGCATCTGGCTCAGTGTTAGCAGTGCAGAGCCTGCTTGGGATTCTCTCTCACTCTCTCTCTCTCTCTCTCTCTCTGTCCCTCTTCTACTTGCACTCTTTCTCTCTCAAGAGATAAATAAACTTTTTTAAAAAATGTAAAGAAACTATAAGCTCTCAATACGTGCTAATTACTGTGATCAATCCCAGATCGTGGGAAGAGTGTGAAATGTTGTCACCTAAAAAAAAGTTTCTGTAATCATTCCAAGTGTTGACCCAAAATGTCCCATCCTGATATAGCCTTGACTTGTTACCTTGCCACCACCCACCATCCACACAAACATGTCTCTGCTTTGCCAAAGCCATCAGCAGCCTTTTCTCCTTTCTTTTTCTTCTTTTTTAAGTGTTTATTTATTTTTGACAGAGACAGAGCGCGAGCAGGGGAGAAACAGAGAGAGAGGGAGACACAGAATCCGAAGCAGGCTCCAGGCTCTGAGCTGTCAGCACAGAGCCCGACATGGGGCTTGAACCAACAAACCAGGAGATCATGACCTGAGCCGCAGTTGGACCCTTAACCTATTTGAGTCACCCAGGCGCCCCGCCTTTTCTCCTTTCTGATGACTCTTCTGAGAACTACCCTATCGCCTGGCACAATAAGTTCTCCATAAATTGTTGGAGTTCACTACAATTCTCCCAAACAGTGCTGCTTAAGTGTTATCTTGTCAGGAAAACCTTGACGTGAATATGTGGCTCTGGCCTTTTTAAGGAAGATGGGCTACGTACAAAGACAGCATTCTACGGGCTCGGAATCATCTATAAGTCTGGCATAGTAAACATACCTCAATAGGACGGGAGTGGGTTTGTTCCTCTGGAACTTCCCTGATATGCCTTAGGCGTCCAAGGGCGGCCAGAGGCCAAGAGCTGGCGTGGAACCGTCGACTCCTTTAAAAGGCGTGGCCTCGCTGTAGCCGCCGCGGGAGTGATTGGCTCAAACTGCCAGGGGCGGGACTCGGTTGCCAGGGAGCGGCGCGGGGAGCTCGGGGAGCTCGGGGATCTGCGGAGGCTGCGCGAAGAAGCGAGGTGCTTGCTGGGGCCGGGGCTGCGCGACGGCACTGGGGGCTGCGGTGAGCGCCGCGCAGGCCGTGCAGTTCCCAGCGGAGAGGCGCCGCCGCCATTGCCGCCTCGCTCGGTGAGCGCATCCCGCTCGCCGAGCAGGGCCCCAGCGGGGCGCCGGTACCATGGGCCAGTGCGGCATCACCTCCTCCAAGACCGTGCTGGTGTTTCTTAACCTCATCTTCTGGGTGAGCGGGGTCGCCGGGCGGGAAGGGCGAGGGGCCGGCGGCGCGGGTGAGGGGAGGCCTCGTCTGATGCGCCCCAGGGCCCGGCGGCGACGGGGCCCTGCGGCGAGGCCCCTCGCGGGCTGGGACGGAGGCCCCGGGCGTAGAGGGCGGTGAAGGGAAGCCCTCGGGCGGCCTTCGCGGTTGAGCTTCTTGAGTCCCCGACCGGCTGGCTCCGCGCAGTGAGGCTGGGCCGACCCCCCCCCCCCACCTCCCCCCCTCCGGCCCTTCCCCTGGAACAGCCTGCTCGTCCGAGAGCTCTCAATGCAGATTCTTTCAGGACACCAGGCTTGAAATAGGATATTCCCCAAAGGGTCAGGCTCCTCTTTCTTTGTCAGGGCCCGGAGCCCCCGCAGCTCCAGTGGCAGTCCTGAAGCGTGTGAGCAAACGGTGCAGCGACGCGGGGACGCTAGCGGCACCGGGCTGAGGGATTTTGACTTCCAGTTCTTTGTGTATCTAGAACTTGTTATTTGGTTACCAGCCCAGAAAACTGAAAGGTTTCAATTTATTAAGCCAAATAATTCTTTGCCCAGGAAAATCATTATATTTGTTTGGTCATTGGGCGTGAGTAACCTGAGATTATAAACCTTGGTGAAATAGGATTCGGATGTCAAAAGATTTTGAAAGCGATGAGTTCACTTTCAATAAAAGGTGGCTTGTGATTTTTTTTGGACACGCCCCCGAAGAAAGGAGTGTTTATAACCACTTAGTTCATGTTAGTTCGGTTTCTTATCTCACCAGGGACTTGTAATAACCGGTGTTGTTCCTATCATTCTCCACCCTCTAGTCCATCTGGACCTTGCACCCGGATGAATAGTAAGCATTTCCCTTACATCGTTTTAAGAAACAAAATCCAGCCCGAAATCTTCAGCAGTAGAATAAGGTTCAGCCTCCTCTTGGTGTTGCAGCTGAAGTCCTCAGTCACCTTTCCTTCCTCATGACTGGCCAGGTTCTTGCTGTCCAGTCCCCAGACATTCCTTGAATGTTCATACTTACTTTGCTTTTGTGTGTCCCCATTCAACTGCTCCTTCTCACGCACACCTAATTTGGAAGGAATCCTTGCCTCCTTACCACCGCGCCCCGCCCCCCCCCCCCCCCAACAAAGGATGAAGCGCTTCATATCCCAACCCCTGTAGCATAAAAGGATAATTCTATGTAATAAGGCATTTACTACACACTTACTGCCATAGAGTCTTTTAGGGTATTTCTGGTGTGATGGAAAGAGTCCCAATAATACCTGTTCAAAATCACACATGTGACATTGGGATTTCTATGATCTTTTCTAATTAGAACAGTATTTCTCATACTTTAGTTTGAGTTACCAGCCTTTTTACAAGGTAAAAGAATATTTCAGTGATCCTCAAATGAGAAACACTCAATTAGATAATAAGGTACTTAGGTAGAGACTTGGCTTTGTATCCTTTACAGTTTCTTGGGATTTTTGTGGGCATAGCTATTTGACTTTGAAGAGTAAACTATCAAATGAATTCTATGCTATTCAGTCTCAGGGACTGGAATCATTAATGTAACAAAATATTAAACATATAGGAGCCATTTTCTTTAATTAATTTTTCATTTACTGTAAAATATCAGTTAATTCTAAGTGCTCGTGAATCTTTGGAAATTGTGTATCTACTACTGGTACCTCTGTGGAGAAAGGTCATACCGAACTTCACTTGTGCTTGTCATAGTGGGTTATTGCCAAGACTAAAATCATACTGTGTAGTAAAAATACCCTTTTTCTAGGTTAGTAGGATAGTAAAGCTTTTGTGAGCAGTAATAAGTTAAACAGATATGCAGGGTCAGGGGTGGGAAATGTGGCTTAGAGCAGGATTAGTGGAACATAACTAATGAGGAAACAGTATTAGACATGTCTCCCACCTAACAGTTTAGGGACAAACTGTTGGAATCTGATGATGCTAGTAATGATAACTAAGATTTCAGTATTTATACCCAGGTAGTGTGCTGAGCACTTTACAGTCTGTGTCCTCACAGCAACCCTATCTGGCAGTAAATATTCTTATGCATATTTTACAGATGCAGACTTTATGGTTTACTGAGGCGAAGTTGCACACCCAAGGTGTGGCAGAGCCTGTGTTCAATCCCAGGTTGTCTTATTATCTAGAGCCTGTGATGTTAGAGCAAAATGTGATTTTAAAAGATTTGGAAAGGGGAAGGAACTCCTTAGCCAAGTTAAAGTCACTTTCTCTAAACCATACTAATTTTAACCTTGGTTAGAGCCAGTTCTTTCATGTAAACTACACTGACTTGTCAGTTTAAAAAATTAGGTCATTATGAGGAAGTACATAAAACAGATGTTAACTGGTTCTTCCTGAGAATGTAATGCATTCTTCAGTTCTAATAAGTGTATTCTTATATAATGGCCCCTCCCTCCTTTTAATGCCGCATACGTGGAAGAATAAACATTCCCTGCATAGAGCATATCAAAAGTTTATCTAGGTTCCCTGGAGCAACTTTGTGAAGACTATATTAGCTGTGTTGCACTAGTTCCTCACTATCAGATGGTAATGGCTGCTTGTGATAATGGCTGACTGGATTAATTGCTTTGGCAAGATCTTTATACCTTTTAATATCTTGATATCCTGTTTTAGTTGGCAGTTTGTTCAATGAGCTGTGGAAATAGATATGTACCTGAAATACTTAGCCTTGGCACTACATGACCTGCCAGTCAAAATTGTTAATGTGGACTTGACCTGGATTCTTGTGGATGGTGTGGTCTAAGAATATTAACTGTGAAAAGGCACAAACGGTCATTTCTAAAGTCCTAAAGGTTGCCTTATTGGAACTAGAGAGTTCCTTACCAAATTCCAGAATGTTAAGGCTTGAAAGATAATTTGGGACAAGTGAAATCACATGTACAACTTGAATCTCTACTTTTTGGAGTGGCATAGCTTTAAATGTAAGTTTATTAGTGCTAGACCATGATAATTTATGGAAGACAGGGGTGTTTGAGGTACATTACTAAATTTTGAAGACTGTTGGAATAGTCATTAGCCTCTTCTATTAACTGCACCCTTGTACCAAGATCAGAAAGGATTCTTAATTTGGTGGGTCATTTGCTGTGACCCAGAGGCCTCATCTAAAACTTTAAATCAGTACTTTTTAATTTTCAGGTTTTATTCTCGTAAGTTAATTGAGTACTCAGTCAAGTTCCATATTACACAAATTGCCTTTACTTTTTCTACCCTATAAGAAAAAACCAACTGGCTAGTATTTATTTTGCTGATGTGTCTTAGGTATTATATTGACTGCAAGAGAAAACTTTGTTCATGCTTATAGAATTTATAATGTGGCATATCTATTTAGACTTTTGTTTTTCATCCATATGAGAGGTGATAGTAACACTAAAATACCTATGGGGGTAGGAAATACTACATGAAAGTCAGATAACTTTTTAAGTGTCTTTAGAAAGAACTCCAGAATGTGGCACCTTCACTAATCATCGTTCACTTATATGAAGTACCCTATACATACAAATCATATTTGAAAGCCACATATAACCTTTAATATTTATCTTTAAAAAAATCTTTTCATACCACACTTCTATCTGAATATATGTAGTTAAAGAAAATTGCTTTGTTAAACAAATACAGCACAAATACTTGAGCACCTAGTTTATGCTTCTATTATTGATAAACCAATGGAAAAGACAGGGAAGGTCTTGTTCTTACAGAACTGACTTTCTAGTGGAGCAAGCAAAAGTAAGCAAGAAAAATATCAGATAGTGTTGCATTATGCAGACAGTTAAAACAAGGTCATATCATAGAGTGAGTGAATGAATGGCTGCCTTAGGTTGGCAAAGAAGGCTTCTCCAAAGATGTGAACTCTGGAATACAAGGAGGCACCGATTTGGGCATGATTTGGAGAAGATGAGGGCATTCAATACAGGGAATAGCCTGTAGACCTTGTGGCAAAAATATACTTGGTATCTTCAGATTACCAAAAGAAGCTTCAACTATAGTTTTCATGCTTTTGTTTAAAAAAAAATAGAGGCAACGGGGCACCTGGGTGGCTCAGTCGGTTAAGTGGCCGACTTCGCTCAGGTCATGATCTCACAGTCAGTGAGTTCGAGCCCCGAGTCAGGCTCTGTGCTGACAGCTCAGAGCCTGGAGCCTGTTTCCGATTCTGTGTCTCTCTCTCTCTCTCTCTGACCCTCCCCCGTTCATGCTCTGTCTCTCTCTGTCTCAAAAATAAATAAACGTTAAAAAAAATTAAAAAAAAAAAAAATAGAGGCACCTGGGTGGCTCATTTGGTTAAGCATCTGACTTTGGCTCAGATCATGATCTCTCAATTCATGGGTTCGAGCCCCGAGTTGGGCTCTGTGCTGACAGCTCAGAGCCTGGAGCCTGCTTTGGATTCTGTGTCTCTCTCTTTTTCTGCCCCTCCCCTACTCGTGCTCTGTCTCTGTCTCTCTGTCTCTCTCTCTTTCAAAAATAAACATTTAAAGGGTGCCTGGGTGGCTCAGTCAGTAGAGCATCCAGCTTTGGCCCAGGGCATGAACTCGTGGTTTGTGAATTCAAGCCCCACGTTGGGCTCTGTGCTGACAGCTCAGCGCCTGGAGCCTGCTTCAGATTCTGTGTCTCCCGCTCTCTCTGTTCCTCCCCTGTTTGCTCTCTCTCAAAAATGAATATTTAAAAAAATGTATTTTTAAAAAATTTTTTTAAACATTTATTTATTTTTGAGAGAGAGATAGAGGCAGAGCATGAGCAGGGGAGGAACGGAGAGAGAGGGAGACACAGAATCCAAAGCAGCCTCCAGGCTCTGAGCTGTCAGCACAGAGCCTGATGCCGGGCTCAAACTCATGAACCACGAGATCATGACCTGAGCCGAAATCGAGTTGGACGCTTAACTGACTGAGCCACCCAGGCGCCCCAAAATAATTAAAAAAAATAAACATTTAAAAAATAATAATAAATTAAGAAAAATAAAAAAAAATGTATAATGAAATATTTCAAGGAACACTTCCTGTCAGAAATCTCCTTATACATATTTTGTGTTTTCCAGCACATCTTACACGTTTGAGTTAGGAATGTGATTCTTTTAAACTGGAACTTTCATCAGACATCCCGGAATTTGCTTCTCTGTTTCCTGTATTTCTGTCATCATGAATGACTGCTCTAACAAAGACTATGTCATTGGAACACACCTTCAGCTAACAGATTTTTTTCCCCATAATTGTTTTTAGTTCACTATAGAAGAAAAGCTGACTTTGTCAGTAAGCAAGTCATGGTACATAATAGATCTGTTTCTTACCTTGTCTTTGGCAGTTATGAAATTGAATGTTTCCAGTTATATTATTTCATTTTCAGTCATCTGTCCACTGATCAAGTGCCTTGTGGCTCTGAGTAATCATTGACTGAAAGAACTCAGCATTGGGAACTTGGAATCAGCCAGGTGACCATATGCAGGAAAGCTCTCTTTAGTTGGATACTTATTTGCTTTTTAGAATATTTATCATGCATTGAAATATTTTCATGAATTTTATTCCATAAGACCCAGTTCGGGTTGGGATTTTTGCAGAAAATTTATTCCATAAAATTTATACTTGCACCAGACAGGTATACCCTAAGAATCATTCATTCACAAATGCTTGTTGAATATCTGTGCTTTACTTCACTCATAAATGCTTGTTGAATGTCTATACTTTACTTGTTTCTGAGAAATATAAAAGGCAAAAAAGGCATAGTCCCTATTCTGTAACAGCCCATGGGGAGAGGGAGCAGACAGGCAAAATCATCTAATACTTTATTGAATTTAATTTCTAGGCGCACTTTCCCCGTCTCCCCCTCAGATAACTCATGGATAGTCTCAAGTCTTTCTTTATTTCTTCTCCTTCCCCAGCTTAATAGTTTGGTAGAATTGGTAGAGGAGAAAAATTACTTGTGTTTATATATTTGTTTTTAATTTTCTAAAGGCGGTTTGTAGTAAATGCCAGCATATTGTATCTTACATTGTTGCTGCTGCTGATTAAGATGGACAAACTATAAAGTTTATGCATCCCAGGCTCCTACAGTAATAACTGACACTTTTTATAGTCAGAGGAGGTTATGGGGACAGAAGGTCTTAGGAAAAAAGTGCATGTTTAAATTCCATGCTTCTCAGATGACCCTTAGAGCCCTATAATCTGAAAACAGCGTTTCCATGCTGTTAAAATAATTTGGTTTTGGCAATTGGTTGATCTCCAATTACATTGCCACCCAAACTTTTGGGTCTTTTTAACTGGTAGGTATAATTGGATTAAGTGAATAACTTTGTTAAACTAGATAAACAGTGACATAAAAAACTGAATACAGAAAAAGTAAAAATAAGGCAGAATTGAGGAACATGACCCCTGGAATATCATCAAAGTTATAGCGGCGTAAAAGGATTAAAATATTTTTTCTTTAAGAATAAATGACAGGGCTCTAGTAGCTCAGTTGGTTAAGCATCTGACTCTTGATTTTGGCTCAAGTTATGATCTCATGGTTCATGAGTTTGAGTCCCACATCTGGGGGACTCAAGTGCGGAGCTTGCTTGGGATTCTTGCTCTTCCTCTCTGCCCTCTCCTGCTCTCTCTCCCTCTCCTCTGTCTCCCTCTCCTTCTCTCAAAAAATAAATAAACTAAAAAAAAAATTTTTTTTTTTAAATAATAGTGACAGTGACATAGATAATGATGACAGGAGTGGCTTATTGTCAAAACTTTGCGACCCTAAGTAGGAATATTTTCTTTTTTTTACTTGGTCTCCTTGAAAGGTGATATTTATGGGGCGAAAAAAGAATAATGTGTTAGATAATCAGAAAACATCTGAAAATGAGTCAAAGCCAGGAGACCAGAGAAAAGTGATAAACAGGGGAGATTGGCAGAAGTGCCTAAAGTATTTGGGGTTGAAGAGATTCGTGTTTAATGTTGGTGGAATTCATTTGTGAGGGAACAACAGTCTCAATTTCAGATATAATTTTAAATATTTTACTTTTTTTATTATAAATAATATATTTGCTTTTTAAAGAAGACCCTAAAAAGTATTTTAAAACAAACTAACATCACCATAATTTCACATGCAGAGACAAACAATATTTTAGTGTGTTTTTTAAATGTCTGTATGTGATACATGTTTTCCCCCCTACCACAACACAAGTATATTATTAAATTATGCTTTAACAAAATATGTAAAGGCTATAATGCCAAGTATGCCTCTAGATGCCAGGGTTTTTTCTTTTTCTTTTGTTTTTGCTATAATTTTGTTACAGTATTATAACATTTTGATGAACATTTACCTTCTTCCATACAAATCTTTGTTTCTATCTGACTTATTTTCTTCAGGATAGGTTCCTAGAAGTGGAATTAAGTGGTATGAAAGCAGGGTGCCTGGTGGCTCAGTCAGTTAAGCGTCTGACTTTGGTTCAGGTCATTATCTCAGGGTTTGTGAGTTCAAGCCCTGCATTGGGCACCGTGCTGTTAGTGCTTGGGATTCTGTGTCTCTGCCCCTCTCCCACTGGTTCTCTCTCTCTCTCTCTCTGTCTCTCTAAATAAAACCTTTAGAAAAAAAAATAGGTATGAAAGCATAAATACTGAGGTTGGTATGTGTTGCCAGATTGCTTTCTAAAAAGATTATTCTGTATTAATTTTTACTCCAGTTCTTTTCTCTGTACCCTCACACTTCTTTGAATACTGCTTGGCTTAGGGCACCTGAGTGGCTCAGTTGGTTAAGCATCTGACTTGAGCACGGGTCGTGATCCCACAGTTTGTGAGTTTGGGCCCCACATAGGGCTCTCTGCTGTAGGTGCGAAGCCCACTTCTGGTCCTCTGTCTGTCTGTCTGTCTCTCTCTGCCCCTCCCTCACTTGTGCATTCATTAAAAAATTACGTTTGAATACTGCTTGGCTTTATTATTGACCAGTTTGTTAGACAATGATGTAATTATTTTCATAGCTTCAGAAAGTCTTGGTAAGAGTAGATGTAATTTCTGAAACAGGATTTGAAATCTTTGGAGTAGTCTTTTTTTTCTTGAAAGTTGATAAGAAAGTAAACGACATATACAGGCATTGGAGTTAGTAAAGGAGTAATTGTGTTTAATGCTATGAAGTATTTTATCAGAGTAAGAGTTGAAACAAAACATGTCTGGACTAGAGAATATTATGGTATGTAGAATGTTAAAAGATTTAAGGTGATTTTAAGACACTTGTAATGGCACAAAACTGGAGTTTGGGGAAGCTTTCAGAAATACCCTGTGCAGAATTACCAGTAGATTCCTTGCAAGAGAGAAGTATGGTACATAAAAATTAGTATGACTGTACAGGAAACTGAATTAAATGTTAAAAGATGTACATAAGATGGATTTCTGCTGGTATTTTCACCCTCTGCTTCTTTTTTGAAATCTGTTCTCTTACAAAGTCTGGAGAACACAGTGGTTTACCCCTTTCCTTTTCTTGACTGTTTTCTCCCAACATTCCAATCACTTTTACTTTAACAGTTGATTCTTTGAGGCAAAAATTAGTCTGAAGGAGGAGTTGACGAAGACAGACAAGAACTTGTCAGACATTGTGATTTTAACTGAGAGATCTCACATGGTCCCTCATCTTTACACCATCTTGATTCCTGCCACTTCTAGACATGAATCCATGACTTACAGCACTATAAGAAAATCACTTCTATTCTTCTTTGCTTTATCCTCCCCCAAATGTTCTATGGGATGCTTTCACCTTCACGCTTCTGAACTTCCATACAGGTACACTTTTCACAGCAGAGCTGTTATCTCCTAGCTTGTAACAAGTCTGTTTGGTTTTTAATAGTGCCCACATTCCAGTGTCAAGCTTCCCTGTGGTTGATGTGCCTCCTTTTGTTTCATATTCCTTCTTCCTTAGGAAATTAAAGAATTTTGTAGTTTTGTGTATTTCAGCATTTCATCAGCTGTTTCTTTCACAGAGGATTTGAAAAGTACAAAAAAAAAAAAAAAAAAAAACAACCCAAAACAACTATAAACTATAGACAACTATAGTTTATGTAGTGTCTAAACCATAGAAAAAACAATCTTGTATAAGAATGAAATTTTTTTACTTTAGAAGATATTTTACATTTGTGTGTATGTAGTGGAAGGGTTAAAGGATAAAATGAATACCATATTTTTGGAACCCCCCAAAATTTTATAGCAAGATAGCTTTATTTTTTAGAGGAACAGCTTGGTGTGGAAAAACACTGGCTCTCCTAAAATTTTAAAATTCTGTGACTTAATTTAGGGCATCCGTTTTTTAAAAGGTAAAAAATTATTCTTTTGGTAGTTTCAACCCTCAGCCTTTTCTTTAAATTTCCCTTCACTTCTTTGTAAAAAGGATGAATATTTTTAGTATACTGTCCTGGCACAAATCCTCCTTATAAGCTCAGATTTTTTTCAGCGGTGACTAAAGCAGTGCAGTGCAGTTGCTTCCAAGTTCTACATTTCATCTCCTTTTCTATTGTACCTCCTCCCCCTCTGCAGCTGCTTTGCTGGCAAAGTCCTGATCCTTTGATAGATCCCAATCCCATCCTGACCCTTCAAAAGCAGGATTTAACCCAGCTCACCTTTTAACCTTTCTAATAGCCATAACTCCTATATTAAACATGTGTGACAACAAAGTCCCTATGCATACTAGTTCAGAATTATTTATTGCTTCCCCTCCATTTACCATACAACTCTACCTATGTCTTTCATACTGATGGTTAGATGTCATTAAAGAAGTTTCTTATTGTTGTTTTTAGGTCTTCATCTATTGTTAGGACACCTACCCTATATTTTTAAAGAAACTTGTCATTTCATAAGTTTATTTTTTCTTTGAATTTTCTCCATTTTATTTTTTTAAGTTTTATTTTTGAGAGAGTGAAAGAGTGTGAGTGGGGGAGGGACAGAGGGAGAGAGAGAATCTCAAGCAGCTCCACGTTCAGTGTAAGCCTGACACAGGGCTCAATCTCATGATTGCAAGATCATGACCTGAGCTGAAATCAGAAGTTGCACACTTAAACTAACTGAGCCACCCGGGCACCCCTCATAAAGTTGTTTATTATGCAACTTAAGATATAGACCCTATACAGATGTCATTAAAAGAAAATTTTGAAGTTGTCTTCTATTTAGGAAATAAGCCTGTGTTTCCAAGTCATGTGATTTATATACTCTCATATCAGCAATCAGCACAGTTTCTGCTCTGGTGTGTAACTAGTAAGTTGTTTCCCACTATGTGTTCAAAATAGAGTTCTGTTATGTTCTCAGCTCTGCTGTGTGAATTGGATGTTGACTGGTTTGCAGCTTGGGAAAAGATACTGCTCTCAAGTCTATTGGGAAAAAAAACAGGCAGCCTTACAAATGGCATCTCCTGCTAGCCTTCCATTGCATTTGTTACATGTCTCGTTGTATCTGCTGTTGGTTTGTTTTTCTGCTTCCTCAGAGTGTCACTTGCAGTTGAGTGCTTCAGTCTGGGTGAAAGGTAGCAGCACAGGAAGCATTTCCCTTGGCCCATTCCCAGGCAGCACCAAGTGTGAGTCTCTTCAGGTGGAAAACTCATCATTTTGTATTTAAAATGCAAGTATTTCAGTGTCTGTGCTTCAGATTAATTGCTGAGTATATATATTTTCCAGTTTTATCTTGTTTTCACTCATATTTCTGTAGACTAAAATTTCATTTATTGGAAGCTCAAAATGGAGTTGTTTTTTTTTACTTATTTTTTACTTTTTAAGTTTTATTTATTTTGAGATGAAGGAAGGGAAAGAGAGAGAGAGCATGCACACAAGCAGGGCAGGGGCAAAGAGAGAGGGGGGAGAAGGAGAATCCTAAGCAGGTCAGTGTGGAACCCAATGTGGGGCTTGAACTCAGGAACCTTTGAGATCATGACCTGAGCCAAAATCAAGAGTAGCTTAATTGACTGAGCCACCCAGGAGCCCCATTGTGTTTATTTTAATTAAGCCTTTTAAGAAATAAATATTGCCTTTTAGTGTAAGAAAAGCTAAGAACCCAAAGGATGGAAAGATGACTAGTGAAGACAAACTGCACACAATTTGATTAATTTGTATTTAGGATTTCTTCTAAATCAGTTGAACACTGAAAGTATTTAGCAAAGTATGTGTATACATACATGTGTGTGTTTCTATATTGCAGATATATAGTTTCTTTATACCAAAGAAAAAGTAGTATTTGGTAAGAATGTTCAGTAGTCCATGTACTTCTGTCATTAGTTAAGCTACTTTTCTTCTTTTCCCTTTCCTATACCTGCCTTCATCCCATAATAATATACCCCCAGATTAAGTATGTCAGTGAACTCTGAGAACTTTTGAACAGGCATGGTTGCTCTAAGTGCAGCATTTATAAACTAATCTATTCCAGATGTGATGGCCATCAGGAATTTAGTAAAATAGATTAAGTTGCCAAATCATGTTTGAATAGTGAACTGAACACTATACATATTAGACTGAAGAGAAAAAAAAAAACACCAAAGCTAATGATAAAAATGGGGCAGGGGTGTGATTTCAAGGGAAAGGATGAGATGAATTGTACTCAATAAATGTTGACTGATTGTGCCAAACACCGTTTTAGGTGCTGGGTGGTGTTACAGGGCTAAAAGACAGATGAGCAAAGTTTGTGCCCTAAAGGTATACTGAGACCTGTAGTTATAATAAGGGTGTGTGTGTGTGTGTGTGTGTGTGTGTGTGTGTGTGTGTGTGTGCCTGCGTGCATGCGCTGAGATAAATGTAGTTGCAACAGTTGTAACAAATGCTGTTAGAGCCATGTAGGGGGTGAGTGGATAAAGGGCACCTAATCCAGCCTGAAAAACTGAAAAGGTCAAGAATTTGCATTTTAATGGGGACAAGGAGTTCTCAGGCAGATGTGGAGAGGGCATTCCAAAGAGAGCCGCATAGAGGTACAGAAGTGAGAATATGTGGTACATTTGGGTACAACTTTTCTCTCAGGGTGTTTGAAAGGTAATGGAATCTGAGGTGAGTAGCAAGGAAGAGCAGCTTTGTTCATCAGGGGCTTTATTTTATTTGCCTCATCCTGATTTTAAACAAGCTAATGTCTTGATCTGGTTTGCCCAAGCTAAATGGGTCCCCTAGACATAAATAAACTCTCTCATGTGAGAGAGTTCATGATATTTCTAGTATCATTGTAGAAGGCTATTTTCTAGTTTGGAGGTTAATGATTTATATGTTAATTTTTTTTTTTAAGTTTATTTCTTTGAGGGGGGCGGAGAGGCAGAGAGAGGGAGAGAGAATCCCAAGCAGGCTCCACGCTCAGTGCAGAGTCCAACGTGGGGCTCAGACTCACAAAACAGTGAGATCATGACCTGAGCCAAAACCAAGAGTCGGATGCCTAACTGATTGAGCCACCAGGCACCCCTATGTGTTAAATTTTAAAAAGGATAGTGAAATAATTCTTTTGTTGTGAAAGTCTCAAAGTGCTCTACAAATAGTAGCTCGTTATGCCAAATATTTTAACACTTAGCCTCACACTGCATTTGATCATTCCCATATAAGCAAGTGGCATTAGGCATTGAGCAGGTACACAATGATAGCAAAATGGACAACAATAGAGAGGAGAATGCATGTAAAACTCTGCAATTGGAGAATGGTATCTGGAGCAGAGCTGAAATAAGGCATATCTCTGTTCCATGACTTTCTACATTCACTTTCCCTTTAGGTGCTCTAAAACCTTACTATTCAAAGTGTAGTCCAAGAACCAGCAGCATCACCTGGGAACTTGGAAATGCAGAGTCCCATGCCCAGCCCCAGCCCTACTGAATCAGAGTCTGCAGTTTAATAAGATCCTTAGGTGATTCCTGTTCATCTTAGAGTTTGAGAAGCACCATTCTAAAGAACAAATCTAAGGGTTTGCAAAGTTCTTGAGTTGTTTCACAGTCTTGACTTGGGACAGTAAGCATTTTGAAAATGGATATCAAGGTTACTAGCAATTATTATATTTTATTTTTCCCAGTGGGTGGATAGAGGTTAGAAATGCAGATTCTGGAGTCAGATTGCCTGGGTTCAAATCCTGGCTCTGCCACTTCTGCATAATTTCTTCATTCGTTGAGGGCAACTACAATGAGCAAAGGGGTATCCCACCACCCCGCTGATCTGTGGTGGAGGTTTAGTTGAGTTACAAATAAGCCTTTGTTGTGTGTTTGGGGGTAATTTTTGTCAGTATTATTTATTGTATTCATGATTTCTTGGTCTTAACTGAGCCATCAATTATTGAAAAGAAGGTAGTGTTTGGGAAACTTTTCAACTTTAGTAAAGAAATGTTCTTACTAATGAATAATAGACCTTTTGGCTTCACTGTAAAAAGGTGTATAAGTAGATTTAAAAGTGATGGCAAATCTCATTAAATTATAACCTACTAAGAAATAGTAGGAACATTTTACTATCAGAGCTTAGAGACTTTTACCAGTGCTCTGATCTTGTTTTCTACAGGGGGCAGCTGGCATTTTATGCTATGTGGGAGCCTATGTCTTTATCACTTACGATGACTATGACCACTTCTTTGAAGATGTGTACACTCTCATCCCTGCTGTAGTGATCATAGCTGTAGGAGCCCTGCTTTTTATCATTGGGCTAATTGGCTGCTGTGCCACAATCCGAGAAAGCCGCTGCGGACTTGCCACAGTAAGTTAGCACTTTATTGACTGCATGTGTCATCATAATATGTGGGAATATTTCATTTGTGTTACTGGCTTGAATTGAACATAAAATTCCATAGACTCTTTGGCTCTTATAATTGGAACAGAATTAGCACTTGTCTTCTAGCAGTTACCTCTGGTAACTGTTTTTTATCAGTTTTTTAAATTTGTATTTAATTTTTGACAATGTTTTCTTCCTTACAGTTTGTCATCATCCTCCTCTTGGTTTTTGTCACAGAAGTTGTTGTAGTGGTTTTGGGATACGTTTACAGAGCAAAGGTATGTTGTCTACTCTAGTTCATGTTTTAAAAGGCAGTTTAAGTGTTTCGGGTGAAATAGAACAAACTCATTTTATCAAAGTAAACATTTTCTTATGCCTTAACTCCAGTTTAGTCACTGCTTTAAAAACCTAAAGTTGGGGCACCTGGGTGACTCAGTCAGTTAAGTGTCTAACTCTTGATTTATGCTCAGGTCATCATCTCACAATTTGTGGGATCAAGCCCTGTGTTGGGATTTTCTCTCCTGCTCTCTCTACCCCTCCCCCTCTCACTCTCTCACTCCAAATAAATAAATAAACTTAAAAAAAATCTAAAGTTAATTAGAAATTGCACAGAGAGAAGGCCCTGGGTGACTCAGTCACTTGAGCATCTGACTTCAGCGCAGTCATGATCTCACAGTTTGTGAGTTCGAGTCCCACATCAGATTGGCTGCTGTCAGCACAGAGCCCGCTTCAGCTCTTTTGTCCACATCTCCTTTATCTGCCCCTCCCTCAGAAATAAATAAACATTAAAAAAAAGAAAGAAAGAAATTGCATACAGAACAGATTGGTGGTTGCCAGATGTGGGGGCTTTGGCGAAATGGGTGAAGGGAGTCAAAAGGTATAAACTTCCAGTTATAAAGTAAGTCAGTCATGGGGATGTAATGTACAGCATGGCAACTAAGTTAATAATACTGTAATGCATATATGAAAGTTGATAAGGGAGTAACTTTTAAAAGTTCTCTCATCACGATAAAAATTTTTTATAATTATGTATGGTAAAGGAGTTAATTAGACTTATTGTGATCATTTTGCCATATAAAAAGATTGAATCATGCTGAAACTAATGTTAGATGTCAATTATACCTCAATTTAAAAAAAAGAAAAGAAAAAAATACATGTAGTGAACACACAAGTCCAGTTTCCTGGCTTAATAAAGAGTACATACTAGAGAACTGAGCTTTTGTTTTATGTTTAAGAATACTGCAACGTTTCAGGCTCTTTTTTCTGAATAGTTCTTTCCATTGAAGTTACCTATATAGGTGTCAAAAGGTTGTGTTTAATGTGGATTCTGATCTCAGGAAGTCTCCTGTAAGCTTACTTGATTATTTATTTCAGTTTTAAAGTATTTTTCTGCTACAGTAATTTTTTTCTACAATGTATCCTGTGCTGTGTCAGTTGGGGTCTTGTGAGAAGCATATGCAAAGATGGAATTCAGTATGCGTGGATTCTGTTAGAGGAAAGGTCTGTGAGAGAACATGGGGAAGGAACCAGGTCTGACTGAGAACTGTTAGGCCTGATGCAAGTGTAATCCCAAGTACTTGTTAGTGTAATTGTGTGGTTAATTAAATATTGATGAAGTCTAAGAAAATGAGTACATGAAAAAAAGAAAATTGAATAATTTGAAGAGACTTGGTAAAAACAAGTCACTACAACTTTTTTTTTTCAGTTTCATTACTTAGAGAGAGTGTGTGTAGTGGGAGAGGGGCAGAGAAAGAGGGACAGAATCCCCAGGAGGCTCTGTGCTGTCAGTGCCGAGTCAGACTCGAGCTCTGTCTCACAAACTGTTAGATTGTGACCTGAGCCAGAATCAAGAGTCGGACGCTTAACCAACTGGGCCACCCAGGCACCTCAATCACTAAAACATTTTTGATCAAATCAGCTATGAGTACAATTACTGTAAAAGTTTAGGGGAAATTTATTAATAATTAGTAGAATTCGACACTTTGATTGTGTTGCAATGTCTCTGCAGTGTAAAGAAACCCAAACTGGAAGTCGCTGTCAATGTACTAAGGATGTGATTTGTGCAGAACAAATGATAAAGAGCTCTAATCAGTGGATCCTATGCAAAGAAAAGACAGGCTTGCATTTTAAGATTGGTGTGAAATACACATTTCTGTGCTTTAAGCTAAATGAAAATGTTCATTTTTTTAAAGTTTTATTTATTTATTTTTGAGGGAGAAACAGGGCACAAGCAGGGGAGGAGCAGAGAGGGAGGGAGAGAAAGAATCCTAAGCAGTCTCTGCACTGTCAGCACAGAGCCTGACGCGAGTCTCGAACTCACAACTGTGAGATCATGACCTGAGCTGAAATCAAGAGTTGGACACTTAATTGACTGAACCACCCAGGTGCCCCGAAAATGTGTACTTTTTCTAAAAGACTGTGATTTTCTAAAAGCCTGTACTTTTTCTAAAAGCCTCAGTTAACCAACCAACTACTCCTGACCATGCATGGGAGGCTTCTCCATTTGTTAACTACAGTACAACTGCATTTACCACTAATTTTTACATGTAGGATAATAATGAAAACAACAACAACAATATGTTCCTGGGATGGAGAGAGTATGTGAAAGTCAGTTTAGGGTCATGGTTAGGTCCTTTCATTCCACAAATATTCGAGAGGAATGGTTTTAGAACCTTGTCAAAATCATAGATGGCCTACTTGGATTTCACATCTATATTTGACAAACATATGTATATGGGTACTCATATATATACATACACCCAGTTAACCTTTGAACAACACGGGTTTTATATGTATAAATTAATGAATTATATGACATAAATTTCTGGACTCAGGGTAGAGATCAGCCAAAGGGTTTTCTTACTATTTCATATAGTCTCTACCCAAGACATGCTAGGGAATATTCAGCTATCATCTATATTACATTTCAGCTCTCTGTTGAAGGAAGGATTCATTTTAAAATTTGATTCATCCAGGCCTACCTCTAACCCCAGACTATTACATTTGATTGATTTGTTCATACAGAATTTCCAGCTAATCCTTAACTGAACTTTATAGGCATACCCTAGTGACTGTTCCACATGAGGGAGATGTTGTAGCCCTTTGTAAAATCCTTCTGGAACTTAAATTAGAGGCTGTTGTAATATCTGATCATAATTCACTTTCCTCATTTGAGGCAGGATAATAGAAACATTAAATCAACAAGCAAGTAATAACTTTTGGACAAGATAGTTTTCTGTTTCCCCCTTGTTGAATTCTGTTACAGTGTATCTTTTAAAGATCTAGCCTGGGGACTCCAAACTTCTTAAGGGCAAGGCAGTCATCTTTGACTGTCCAGCAGTGGCAAGACACCTGGCATAATAAATGTTAATGAATTTATGGATCTGTTGAATGAAAAAAAAATTACAGGTCAAGACTTCTAATCTTATTTAATATAGCAAAGTGTTCTATTATTCTAACTTGTAAGTATTTAACTTTCTTTAAATTACCTCAGAATGAGAAGTTTGTTCAGATTTCCTCAGCCCATAAATTCCTGGTATGGAAAGGGGGAAATACACATTTTCTGATTTCTTTTTTAGAGCGAAATTGAGGACTTCATTTTCCATTGCCACTTTAAAAAAAAAAAAAAAAAAAAAAGCCTTTGTTCTGGACATAGAAAAAGGTGATTATGAGTTGAGATCCTACCTTCTGTGCCCATCCTGATGAATGAGGGTCCTGCCAACTTGAACACCGAGGCAGCTGTTGCCAGCCATTCCCGTCTGGCCCCTCTTTCCTCTTTCTTAGTCATTTCCTTTTCTTTCGCCTTTCTATTTGCCTGCTTTTCCTTTCCACCTAAGTACCATTTAAGGCTAAACAGGCTGCCTTAAAGTAATTAATTGGGGTATAACTTTAGGGCTATGATAAAGACGTAATAGAGGTGCTGGCTTGGTTTCGGCTCAGGTCATGGTCTCATGGTTTGGGAGTTCAAGTCCTGTGTTGGACTCTCCTGGGATTCTCTCTCTTTCTCTCTCTCTCAAAAATAAATAAACTTAAGAAAAAAAAGAGAAGTATTGTTACTGTAATTTATAATTTTAAATCAAAGGCATAATATGCCAATCTAATTTTCAAACCATTGATACATAAGGTACCAGGTAACTGTGCCCCAAAAAAGAATGTATTGGGTTTGCCCCTACTGGTTATCACCTTGTAGTTAAATCACATAACTGGTATAATTACTAAGTAGGTCTAATCATCTTAGAAGGGTAAGGAGAATCTGGTACAAACACATTTTACTAAATGGTACTTTTCTTGCCATTTAGTGGTTGACAGAAATAAGTTATGAAGAGTTTATTTCCTGTCGCCTAATTCATATAACATCAAACTGCACCTTTTTCATAAAATGCTACTTGTAAGGACTGATTTTTTTCACCTGCTGATTACTTTTGTGTATTTGGCTAAATCGAAACATTGAATAAATAAAATGGAAAGTATGTTGGTATTTGTTCCAAAAGTATCTTGTGGGAGGTCTTTATTTTTAATCTACTTTTGGAAAGGAAAATGAGTAAATCCAACCCACTGAAAGCTTATTTGAAAAGAAAAGCAGTTCATTTATAATTTAGGACATCTGTCTCAGGGTTCAGCTGCTTTCTCTCTCTTGAATAGATTGTTAATCTGCTGTCTTGCACACAGTCTTCTCTTTGAATGCTTATAGTGTGTGATGTAATGTGTCTGCATTTTTACCTGAATCTCTGTGGAGACAAGGAGAAAAATTTTTTTCTTAAAAGAAATTCACAAAGATATCTGACAACTCTGCATACATGTCAGTTAGGTTTCTTAGCTGGAGCCTTGACAAATGTTAATTTTACCAGTATTTTTAAGGGACCGAATTCTTTGTTTTGATTCAGGTGGAAAATGAGGTTGACCGCAGCATTCAGAAAGTGTATAAGACCTACAATGGAACGAACCCTGATGCCGCTAGCCGGGCTATTGATTATGTTCAGAGACAGGTGAGCTCTCTTCAGGTGAATTCGATTTTGAGGGCCAGTCACTGTTGGGTCAACCTTAAACTCAGCTATTACTGTGTAAATTAAACATGTATTTTTGTAGCCATGGATAGCTTCATGGTGTGTCTGATATTTTCACCTTCACTCTTGAAAAGTTTTTTCCACTGTCACCTAGTGACTTTTTACCAAAAAAGAATTAGTCAGAAAGGTGATAACGGAAGAGAGGTATGTGTCACAGGAAAGATGGGATCCTCAAGGGACTTCAAGGAGGTAAGAGGTCTTCATATACCTTTAGAAAGCAAGACCAGAAAAGATAATAGACAAAACTGTTAAAAAAAATTATGGATAATTGGAAATGTGTGAAGGTAGAGAGACTGGTATAGTAGATCCTTATATCCATAAACCTACCTCAAAATTTTCAATTTTTTGTTAATCTTTTTTCATCTTTTACCCCACATATCTTTTGCTAGATTATCTTAAAGCAAATCCCAGACATTTCGGAGAAAATATTTGAAATATATTATCATTGGAAATAATATTTAACATGTAAGATATGAAGATTTTTCTTAGCTATAAATTAGCCCTTGTGGGTAATATGCTTTTCATGTAGAATTTCTGAAGTTACTAGTCATGTGGCTAATTAAAATTTAACATCCAGTTCTTTAGTCATCCTAGCCACGTTGTAAGTGCTCAGTAACCTCAGGTGCCTAGTGGCTACTATGTTGAACAAGCAGACACCGAACATTCTTAATCATTGCAGAAAGTTTTATTGAACTTAACTGGTCTAGAGTAGCTTAAAGCTCTGCAGTGCACAGAATTTTAAAGTTCAACACAGATCTGTGTGTCTTGGGAGGACTAATATTTCTGTTCTCTTTCCCACTAGCTGCACTGTTGTGGAATTCACAACTATTCAGACTGGGAAAATACAGACTGGTTCAAAGAAACCAAAAACCAGAGTGTCCCTCTTAGCTGCTGCAGAGAGACCGCCAGCAGCTGTAATGGCAGTCTGGCCCACCCCTCCGACCTCTATGCCGAGGTAAGTTTGGCTTCTTGGCCAAGACTTGAATCTAGCTTGGTAACCTGGTTGTCTCTGTGAACTATCTTTACCTAGAACTTCTTTTCTACACTCTTTTGTTTGTCTTTATGCTGTTTTATGTTACTGTAAATTATTTTTAAAAACATTGTCTTTCCTTCTTTGGGTTTCTGTTATTTCCATTTCTGCCACTGAGTAGTGATATGTGACCTTATAGCTTTCACTTTAAAAAAAGACTTTTATTGAGGATGACTTTGTGTGTTTCAGGGATGTGAAGCTCTAGTTGTGAAGAAGCTACAAGAAATCATGATGCATGTTATCTGGGCAGCACTGGCATTTGCAGCTATTCAGGTAAGCACAGGGGTTGTTATCAGAATGTGCTCATTCTCTGATGTCAACCATGAATGGTTTTAATCATTAAGTGCATTTAATCCTTGTGTATATAGATAACTTGGAAGTCATTGAGGTACTGGCCGTCAGTTTCCAACGTCTTCCATTTCCTGTGTCTAGTCCTAGACCCATAATGGTTCCAAGAAACCAGAGATCTGGATGCAGGGACTAGGTTTGAGGAGACTTTGCTTTACTTTCTTGACTTGACTAGTGAGTGGCCTGTTCAAAAATACATACTGTCGCCCGGGGCACCTGGGTGGCTCAGTCGGTTAAGTGTCCGACTTCAGCTCAGGTCATGATCTCACGGTCCGTGGGTTCGAGCCCCGCGTCGGGCTCTGGGTTGATGGCTCAGAGCCTGGAGCCTGCTTCGGATTCTGTGTCTCCCTCTCCGTCTGCCCCTCCCCGTTCATGCTCTGTCTCTCTCTGTCTCAAAAATAAAAACGTTAAAAAAAAATTAAAAATACATACTGTTGCCCTAATGTATTCTTGGGAGGTATTTTAATAGAACTTCACAGAATTTTTAAAAATTGTACTGCTTTATTTCACTATGGAAATGGAAAGCTTCATTTCAATCTTTTTGTACTGTTTCTTCTTCTGGTTCTTATTTTTCTGTCCTCAGGGTTTTATATGTCCATATATGTACATCAGGAACTCCTACTACAACACTAGACTCTTATGCTGATAGGAGCAATTGAGTTGCTTTACAGAAAAGACGAAGTAAAAATGAGGTTCTAACCTCTTCTGTATTTCTGGGCTTAGTTTTATCAGACTAATAGCCATCAAGGAGTCTGTGACATCACTTGGCACATCCAAAAGTATACCATATCATTGTTGGTAGCTGAGAGAACTTGTCTTCCCAACTTCTACCAGTGAAAACAATCTTTTTCCCACCTAATAATGGCGTATGCATAGGAGCTGGTAATTGTTTAATTACCTCTCACTTTATCTACTCCTTCCTCCCTCCCTCACCAAAAAATCCCTTCCACCCACATCCTTAGCCCTCACCTGAAAACAAATAAAGATAGCTATTTTTCTGCTCTGTACAACTACCTACGTTGCTAGTTTCATATACAATGTATCTTAGGGATTCTGTTAGAGGAACATCTTAGAGGAATCTTACAACTGAGAATAACCAACTGTTTAAAATGATTGAGAATCCGGGGCACCTGGGTGGCTGAGTCAGTCTGACTTTGGCTCAGAGCATGATCTCACAGTTCGTGGGTTCGAGCCCCACATGTGCTGACAGCTCAGAGCCTGGAGCCTGCTTCAGATTCTGTCTCCATCTCTCTCTGCCCCTCCCCTGCTCATGCACTGTTTCTCTCTCAAATATAAATAAATATTTTTTAAAAATTAAAATGATTGAGAATCCTTTGTGTCAGATCTAGTTCTCAGAGTGTTCTTTGGTTGTTTTTGAAATATGCTTCAGGCCTAGAATCTATTTTAAGAAAGTGTAGTTATCTTTTAATTGTTAGATAAAACCAACGTAATTGCTAGTTTAAAGGTAAGTTGCTTAGATTGCCTGCTGTCTGTGTATTTGAAGAAAAGCTAGTGTATTTAATGAGAAATGCGTTAAAGGTGATTGTTTACTTTGCTGGTACTCAAACAGCTTTGAAATGATTCATTTAAAAGCCTAGCTCTTTATTTGCTATGGTCTCTGCCCTTCTAAGCATTTACTTTGTGGCTCAGCATAGCAGTAATATGTTGATCAGCAGGGATGATATTTTGATTGTCCAAACATATTCATTTAGCTAAAAATAATGAAACATGAAGGAAGTCTCTTCCCAAGTGAAATCCTGGTCTGTGCATTCTTAATTATCTTATTTGTGTTAATAAATCAGCACATACTAGCATGCAGCAAAAAAAAGCTTTGAAACTGTAAGGTGCTTGTGGTCATGAAATATACAGCATGTATAAGGAAGACTGATGAACATCATTACTTTAGCTTCATCCCTCATTTTGTTAAGCTTATTAACCAGGCAGATATTTTTTCATTAAATATTTTTCATTGGGGGCTAATAAATATTTTAGCTAGTCTTTTAATTTTTAAGTATGCCTTCTTCTATTCATTTTATACTTAAATTACCCTTATTTAAGTAATGGCTGATAAAGATTTGATGTGTTCAGTTCAGCAAAACTAAGTCAAGGATTCAGAGCTTTCACAGATTCAAATGCTAATGGTTTAAAAATTTTTAAACTTTGGTTTTAAGGGAAAAAACATACATTAGAAATAACGAAAGAATTTTCCCTAATATGTTTTCTTTTTTTAAAGAGTACCTATAAACCTATAAAGAGTACCTAAACATTTGATACTCAAAATCTGATGTAGATTGGTGCCCTGGGTTTGGAAAACCAGAGCAAAGGTAAAAACAATCCAAAGTGTACTTTTATGCTCATCCTGATAGAGTTAGAGCTAAAAGCACACTTGGAGAGTCTCCAGTCCCTGTTTCCTTCGTAATTGCATTATGTTTTTAATTTCTTTTTTAACATTTATTTATTTTTGAGAGACAGAATATGAGCTGGTGGCAGGGGAGTGGGGGGGTGGCGGAGACAGAGGGAGACACAGAATCCGAAGCAGGCTCCAGGCCCGAGCTGTCAGCACAGAGCCTGATGTGGGTCTTGAACTCACAAGCTGCGAGATCATGACCTGAGCCGAAGTCAGACACTTAACCAACTGAGCCACCCAGGCACCTCTCCTTTGTTTTAAAGGCCATGAAAATGAGGGGGAGCAAGGATAGTATGACTAATGACCATCACTGAAGCTTGAACCCTGGCCCATTGTACTCTGCCTCGAATTAGAAAGTGAAGAATTAAGGTTTTCAAAAGATTAAATTCCTCAATTCTGTTATGCAACCTAACAGTTAATTGACACTTCAGCTTAATAAAATACACAATGTAATAACATTGAAATATCATTAGCACTTTCCTTCAGGTTCTAAAGTGAGAAAGCTAAGAGCTATCATAGGAAATATAGTTCTAAATAATGTTAGGAGTACCTGGCTGGCTCAGTCAGAAAGCATGCAATTCTTGATCTTGGGGTTGTGATTTCGAGCCCCATGTTGGGTGAGGGATTACTTTCTTTTTCTTATTTTTTTTGAGAGGAAGGGGCAGAGGGAGAGAAAGATTCTGAAGCAGGCTCCATGCCCACTGGGGTAAACCCCATGACTCTGAGATTACTTAAGTAAATAAAACTTTGAAAAATAATGTTAAAGATCGAAAGATGCTTTTTGGTAGTATTGTATCAAAACTGTTGGAAGCATTGTTTCCTTTGAATTTGAGAGTACTTTGTGGTACCGTTAAGTACCATGTTCTGTTGAATGAAGTACTGCATTCTGTTGAAGTTCTAAGGCGTAAAAGTGAATTTAAGAAGAAATGTTTTCATGAACCTGATTTACCAATAAAAGCCTGTAGTTCACGTGTTGGCCATCAGTAGGCCCCGTGGACCAGTCTAGCCCACTACCTCTTTTTGTGTTAGCCACACTCATTTATGCATTATCTGTGACTGCTTTTGTATTATAGTGGCAGGGTTGCATGGTTGTGACAGAGACCCAGTTTTGTCTCTTGGTTTACAAAGCCTAAAATATTCATTATATTGCCCTTTCAGAAAACATGTGCTAGGGGTGCCTGAGTGGTTCAGTCGGTTAAGCGTCTGACTTCGGCTCATGTCATGATCTCACAGTTCGTGAGTTGGAGTCCCGCATTGGGCTCTGGGCTGACAGTTCAGAGCCTGGAGCCCGCTTCAGGTTCTGTGTCTCCTGTCTGCCCCTCCGCTGCTTGCACTCTGTCTCTCGCATTGTCTCAAAAGTAAATAAACATTAAAAAAAATTTTTTTTAATAAAAAAAAAAACAAAACAGAAAACACGTGCTAACTCTTGCTCTAGTCTAGTTAAATGATCTAGGTTTGAATAGGACCAAAATGATAAAAACAAAAAAACAAAAAACAGGGGCACCGGGGTGGCTCAGTCAGTTAAACGTCTGACTTTGGCTCAGGTCATGATCTCATGCTTTGTGGGTTTGACCCCTGCATTGGGCTCTGTACTGACAGCTCAGAGCCTGGAATCTGCTTCAGATTCTGTCTGTCTCTCTCTCTCTCTCTCTCTGCCCCTCCCCTGCTCATACTCTGTCTCTCTCTCAATAAATAAACATTAAAAAAATAATTAAAAAAAAAACAAAACCCTGAAAAATACTAGTTAATTGTTAAACAGGATTTTTTAATGTCGGAGAAAGATTTTTAGGATTTTGCTGCACTTCTTATTTTGTTAGCCTTTTTTTTTTTTTTTAAGTTTTTATTTTTAAGTAATCTCCCCTGGACCCAATGTGGGGTGCCAACCCACAATCCTGAGATCAAGAGTCACACACTCAACCAATGAGCCAGTCAGGTGTCCCTTTATTTTGTTGTCTTTTTAATCAGCAAGCTATTTCACTTCGTTGAGTGTCACCAGCCTCTTAAATTAACAATTAATCAATTAGGAATTTTATATTTAAAAGATCTGGTCATAATAATAGACAAAAATCTATGTTTTGATTTGACGATATCAAGTATTTGCTAGGGTAAGGCTTTCTGCAAAGTAAATATGGGAAAAATGGGAATTGTCTGTCTTTGGAGTCTTACAAAGTTGGCATGTCCTCAAGATGGATCACCAAGAGCAAACTTTCACAGAGAACTGTTTCCCAAAGCCATGTTGGTTTTTTCTGGTCTATATTGCCAAGTGTGAAGGAGGTTGAGACTGCTATTTCCTCCTGCTGCTTCTTGACTGTCAGTTACTCATTAATGTGAGTTAAAAACATAAGTGAATAACACTTCACATTGGGCCCCCACATAGGTAAAATCTAGTGGGCTGATTCTGATACACTCTTAAATATTTCAAGTAACTCTTCTTTAAGGCTTGGGAAGCTAATTCTTGAGTGGCTAGGTTTTGTTTTGGTTTAGAGGAAATGAAATCTTGTTAACTTTCTGAAAGTTTTGAAAGTTTTACCCATTTGATAGAATTTTTTTCAGATTATTTAAATTTAGTAAAATGTAGGTCTCCCTCTCAGTTTTACCTTAGTTCTTGAGACCCATTCTCCCCATCCCTCATCAAGTATTAACCACTGATACCAGTTTTCTGTATATCTTCCCAGAAGTAGTTGTGGTTAGACAGCACATAAATATTTTTTATGCAAATAGAAGCTTATGGTATACAGTTTTCTACCTTGCTGTTTTATAAAATTGTTATAATTGTATGTTCACATGTATTTTTTTTAAGGAAACTAGCCCCATTGTGGGGCTCAAACTCATGACCCCGAGATCAGGAGTCGCATGCTCCACCAACTGAGCCAACCAGGCACCCCTATACATGCGCATTTTTAAGAAGTAATACAGACAAATCTTTGTATGCCTTGCCCAGTCCCCCCCGCCCCTGGGGTAATATTTTGCAAAACTGTAGTATATCACAACGAAGGTATGGGCACTGATACAATTCACCAATTTTATTCAGATTTTTCATTTCTACCTGTGTATGTTCAGTTCTGTACAGTTTTATGACCTGGTGGGTTTACTGAACAGTTCTAACACCATAGGGATTCTTCCTGGTACCTGTTTATAACTAACTGCACCCACCTCCATCCTGTGCCTCCTCCCCCCATACCTTGGGCAACCATTAATCTGTTCTCCATTTCTAAAATTTTGTCTTTTCAAAATATATGAATGGAACCATATGGTATGTAACCTTTGGTTCCTTTTTTTTTTTTTTTTTTTTTTAAAGTTTATTTATTTTAGAGGGGGGTGGGAGAAACACAAGTGGGAGAGAGAGGGAGACATAGAATATAAAGCAGGCTCCGGGCTCTGAGCTGTCAGTACAGAGCCCAATGCAGGGCTTGAACCCATGGAACCAGGAGATCATGACCAGAGCTGAAGTCAGATGCTTAACCTACTGAGCCACTCAGGCACCCCTATAAGTGACTTTTTGATACAGAGTTCCACATTTTTCTCAGAAAAGGGTGTTTCCAGTGTGCAGTTCCAAAACCTTATATAACAAACAATACCTATTTTCCCATAATGTCCCCTACATAGTATATTCTAGAACATTTTAATCCTTGGCAGTCAGTTTTTTTAATTACCACTTGCCTCTGTATTTAGCAGTTATTTTTTGCAGTTGCTTGGTATTATATTTAGACTAAGTGCAGATTAGTTCTCATGGCTTGAATGTTGCAGGGCAAATTTTTATTGCAAGAAATAACTCTAAAGCTAAAATATTTCCAAGTCTATTGTTGGAAATTTTTAATCAGTGAAATTTCAGTATAGCAGAGCTTTGGAAGTGGGCCTGTAGCACTTAGTGATGAGGTTTGGAATATAAGAAGTTAATGTGTAGAGTTTAATGTTCATAAACAGACTCATTCCCAAGCATGAGTAGGGTTTTATCAAGTTTATTTAATTGTTTTAAAATCAGGTCAAGTTGACTTAATTGAAATAAAACTCAGGAACAGAAATGATACTTATTTCAGATCCCATTTGAGAGTGCTGACTCCTTCACTAGAAGTTAACCAACTGAAAGGAATGTGAGGGAAGTGGGTTGGGAAGAGAGATTTTTTTTTCCAGAAAATCAGTAATTTCTGAGCTTAGCGTTTTTATTGCTTAATTTAACATTGCCTGGGAACATAATTCTGTTTGATTTTATAACTATTTTGAGGATGTACAGTAAGTAGAAATGTATTTCTTTAGGAATTAGATACTAAACATGTCTAGACTGGCTATAGATATTTACTCAATTTTCAACAATATCCACTTTTAAAATGTCTTCAAGGTGTTTTGTGCTATTACTGCACTCAGCAAATATTGATGTAATGAAACTGATGGATTTAAGCAGCAAATATGTATCTTGAATGGGTAGAATGTGAGCTAATTGAGGCTGGAAATTGGAATGTGTGACTTTATACCATGGGGATTCAGATTGAGGACATCGTTATTCTCTGTATATGTATCTCATTAGCAATCTTCCACTTCAAACATTCAGAGCCTGTTTATAGATCTGGTACATTTTGTTGAAATTGATTGACCCCATATGTACAGAAAGCCCTGCCTTTTAAAATCAAATAACTGAAACCATTATGAAAAGTTAGAACAGCAAATTAAGTTACTCTCATTTAGCTCTTTGGTTACTATTTATATTTTGTAAGAAGCCAGGTCAAAAATTCTAGAATCATTTTCTCTTTAATCCAGTTTAATCCTCTTGCTTATTCAAAATAACATGGCATGACTTTATTACAATTCCAGCTTGCTGCCACAGAGGGATTAGGGCTTATTAAAATAAAATCATGAAGGAAGAGTGACCTTTAAAAAGTAATATGTATGTAATACCACAGAGCCAAATCTGGATTTCAAAAATAGTAAATAATTATGAAAGAAACAAAAACCTTCAGACCAATTGATTGGTTTCCACCATAAGGCTTTTGGGCTGTTCATGCGTGTAGTGAATTTTGTGGTTGTTAATAAAACTTATGTCCCCAAATCCAGATGTCTGAAAAGACCACCAGTAAATTTCCTAAATTCACAAAGTCTTGGTCATTCTACTCCCTAGACCTTTGCTATCAGATACAGAATGTTTCCATCATTGCAGAAAGTTATTTTTTTTTAGAGCACTGCTATTGATCAAGAGTGGGAATGGCAGGAGAGCCTTCCATTTCTCCTCTTCGTGTATTGTTCTTAGGTGTTCTTAGGCAGGGAAACTAAAAGTTGGTATTTAAACAGCTCCTAAAAAGATAATATAGTCATTAGAAATTGCCTCTATTACTGTTGTTATTGCTTTTTTGATGATTTGAGATCACTGAACTTTGAAACAGCTCCATTGCCAACAAAGAAATTACACACTTGCTATGAGAGGGTCTTCAGCCTTCTTTTTTCTCTGTTGTTTTCTTCCCACAGCTGCTGGGCATGCTGTGTGCATGCATCGTATTGTGCAGAAGGAGTAGAGATCCTGCTTATGAGCTCCTCATCACCGGTGGAACCTATGCATAGTAGAAAAATGCAAGCCTGAGCTTTTTAGTCTTGTTGTTCTGATTTGGAAGGTGAATTGAGCCAGGTCTACTGCGTTGGCCTCTGAGTTCATTTAGTTAAAGCACACAGGTGTTGGACAAAGCAGCTTGGCTCTTCATGTACCCACCTACTTCCCTACCCACCTATGACTTTCTTTTCCCTTATTCTGACTCTCCATGTCCCTAAGTTTTTAAGTATGGCAGTATATGTTCTAATTCAGAACCATTTGCAGGTTGCATAGTGTGGGAGAATTAAAGGAGGGCTTGGACCTACTTCTGTTACCTCCATGCAGTAATGGGGCTGCTACCGGAGTGTCCCGGGGCCCTTTCAGTCTTCACAATGGAGAACTCTTGGCCAAAGGTTTTTGGGGGGAGGGGGAGGAAACCAGCTGTGGTTAAAGTTAACACCAGATGGTGCCCCTCATCAGTGTCCTTTTAAAAAACATATACTGTAGTCCAATAAGATAGCAACTGTATAAAATTGCTAAAATAGATTTTAGAATCATACAGTGTGTCTCTTGGTTCATCTTCAAAATCAGACTGATCTTTGAAACTAGCAGTTTTTAATCAAAGCTGGCTTTATAGGAGGAGTATAATATATGCACTACTGTTTTAAAGCAATTAGTGTGAGTGTGTGTGCGTTTTTGTATGACTGAGCCCATTCATCATAAGTCTAAACTCATTAGGATTAATGTACCCATGTAGACTAGCAAAATAGTATGTAGATGTGATCTCAGTTGTAAATAGAAGGATCTAATTCAATAAACTCTGTATCACCCCTCAACATGTACTTTTTAATTATTTGGGGATACTTCAGTTCCCAAGCAGCAGTGTAACGTTTTAAATGTTGGTGCATGTCTACATGATTTGCGTGTGTTTTAATTAGATCAGTTGCCAAATTCTAAAGGCCTTGGGATCCAAAAAGCCAGAGATGCTTTTCACTCTAGTATATCCTACAAATACGAACACCTAACCGTGTGCATGACACTGGGCATACGGTGATGATGCTCTCCTTGTCTTGGAGGAATGTGGAGTCCTATTATAGGACTATATACAGAAGCAGTTAATTTCCATACAATGCAATGATTATAGTAACAAAAAAATGGGAGCCCAAAGGAGGTACCCAGAGAGGTCAGAGGCAACTTCCTGGAGGAGAGGCCTGAGCCCAGAGTTTGGATAGGCTTTGTGAGAGAAAGTACACAGGAATGCAAGATGGGTTGGAGTGTGCAGGGAGCTTCAAGTAGCTTGTTGTACCTGGAGCTTAAAATAACAGGGCTGGGAAAAGTTGAAGTGGCAAAGCCCAAGTCCTCTAGGGTCTCCCACGACATCCTGTAGAGGTTCAATGTTACTTGAAAATGAGGCAGCTGTGTGTGTGCCTGTTGTGGATGTCCGTGACTGCAGTAGGGAGGATGATTGAAGGGGCGTGAGGTAGGTGTAATGGCTCAGGACAGAGCAAGAGCGTGGGTAGGGTATCGTTGGTGGAGGTGGGGAGAGAGATGGTGGAATTCCATCACTGATTGCATATGGGATAGAGAAAAGGGAGAGGAAGGAAGGAGTCTAGGTTGAGGCCCATGTTTCTGGCTCAGTCAACTGAGGAAACAGAATTAGTAACAGAGCTAGGAAGCAAGTAAGGACCGTATCTATGGGCATGAGTTCACATTCGGTTTTGGATCTATCAATTTGGGGAAAATCATGCAGGTCTGTCCTGCCTGAAAATGGAGGCGTTGAGAAGAGTAAAAACAAACTCCTGTTCACAGAGTGGAAGTTAACTAAAACATTCATGGTTTTTGAGAACTACAAGAGGTTTGCTGTGTTCCTCTGACTCATCCCATCTCTTGTCCCTACAGGTTGCACAGTAGGCAGGAATGTTTTGCTTGTCCTCATGACCTTTCACTACTGCCTTCTCCCCCTAGCCGTCTCTTTTCTTCTCCCTTCCGGTTTTCGATATGTACCATTCTTTGGCTGTCCCGTCACAGGTTGGAGCTGGGGTGAGCAATATCTGGACCAACGTTGGCTGTCCTCAGCAATTTCTGCACAGCAGAACTGAACCTCTAGAGTAGGCAGTTGCTTTGGGGAAAATGTACCAATTGTTAGCCTGTTCCTTTAACTTGCCCAGGAGGCTAATTCCACACAGTCTCCTTTACTCGTTCCTCTCTGCTTGCCTGGTGAAAGCGCAGCTTCTTCCCTTTAATGGTGGACTGGGAGTTTGTAGTACCTGAGACTCTGTTCCCCAATGCTTATTCTTCAGAGGGCAAAAGAGCCATTTTTTATGTCTGGATTTAATGGATGAGCTCTCAGGCTGTGTCGCTGTCCCACCGTTGTCTGCACATTGGAATCACCTAAAAGAACTTTGGGAATTACAGACCCCTGGATCCCAGAACCTGGGTAGCGTCCAGAGCATGAAGGCTTAGGGCCACTGCTGTATCCTATTGCCTTTTTTAAAGTTACTTTTATTTGGAAATAATTTCAAACTTAGAGAAAAATTACAAGAATAGAAGGCCCAAATATCCTTCATGTAGATTCATCTATTAATATTTTGCCCTGTTTGATCTGTCATTTGTGTTTTTGCATGTGCTGTCTCTGTAAGTACCTCATGGCCCTTAGCTCTAATACTTTGGTGGGTATTTCCTAAGAATCAGGATATTCTAATTCAGCACATTAAACACTGATACAGTACTTTAACCTACCATTCGTGTTTCATTTGACCTCATAATGTCCTTTACACCATATCTCCTCCAGTTCTGGATCCAGTCAAGGACCAGGTATCATTTGTCCTGTCTCTTTGATCTCCTTTAATCTGGAGCATTGCCATAACTTTGTCACTTATGACACTGACATTTTGGAAGAATACAGTCCCTTCCTTTAAGTGCTGCTGCTCGTTTGGGGTTTGTCAGATGTTTCTTCTTGATTAGACTAGGTTTTGCATTCCAGGTGGCTGGAGCACCACCCATGTCATGTGTCCTCTCAGGGTGTAACAATCAGGAGCACACAATGCCATCTGCCCCACAGTGGTGATGTGGGATGTTAATTTTGATCACCTGGCACCTGGTGTATCCTTCAGGGTGCAGTGAGGGGAATATGAAAACAGGAAACAATATAAACAGTTGCTAACAGTGGTAAAGATTGGTTAGCTACTAAAAGCGGTTTTTAAAAAAAGCTCTAAAGCAGCTTAGTAGGAAACCGCTCCCACACCCAGGGTCAAGGGAAGAGAGGACAAGGAAGGAACTGAGAAAGTCAGAGGAGGGCCCTGCAGGTCTGAGGGTTGGACCTGACAGGAGTGCAGTGCCTGCCCTGTGCTGCAGGATAAACTCCCTAGTGGTGCCCACCACTGAGCCAGGAGAGCCAAGAGCCACCATGGAGAATGCCGCTGAGATCCAGGCCAGACTGAAACACAAAGTCTCCTCCAGCTGGCAAAAGAGAAATGTCCTCACTTCTATATGGCGAGGAAGGGCGAGTTTGGCACACATTAGTTAAGGTGGTTTTTGTTCTCTCAATGGTATAGTTACTATTTTCTCCCAACTCAGGCCATCTCTGGAGACCATACAGTAAGACTGTTTAAAAATCCTGCTTCTCACCAAACTTCCCCTAGGTTTAGCAAATATTGCTGATTCTGGCCTGATTTGATCTTCTCTATGATGATTGTTGTTTTAGATTTCATCTTTACTATGATGGTTGTGAAACACTTTTTCCATTCTGGCACTCCTTCCATGTTTACCAGTCTGTCCTCCCTGCCTTCTCCCCCAGTTTGTTTATGTATGTATGTACGTATGTATGTATGTACACACACACACACACACACACACATTTAAATTCATTATGGACTGATCAAGTCCCATTTTTTTCCCCAGTGATCTATAATTCATTATTGTCCTTTTTTGCTTTTGGTTTTCAAATAGTTTCAGATTTGGCCAGTGGGAGCCCCTTCAAGTTGCTTTTTGTGTCCTGACATTTTTTGTTGAACGTTTTTGTAATTTCTGACTTAACAAGATGTCCCAGGCTTATCTTGTACCCCTGGTGCCCTGAAATCAGTTTCTCTGAGGATCCCTGGTCCCTGACACTAGCTGTGTGCATTACTACAGGGGTGTCTTTGCCGCTCATCCTATCAGAGCTTGTCTTAATCCCTTTTAAAAATTGTTCATAATTCTTTTTTAACAAAAGTAATAGTGCTTTAAAAAATGTAAACCATACAACTATTTTAAAAAAGTACCCACAGGCAAAGTTTAGGGATGGTGTGTATCCTTCCAGACTATTTACATATACAAAAAACTAGATTTGGTGATGGGGTTTAGTTTTGCTTTCTGCTAATATATGAATTCTGTTCTACAAGGTCTTTTTTTCTTCTTCACAGCATAGTGTGTACTCTGTACCAGAATGTAGAATTCTGTCATTTTTGTTTGTCAGCTGCATGGGTATATTAATATCATGCTTAACCAGTGTGCAGTAGATGGACATTCGGATTGACTCCAGCCTTGCTGCAGTGCAGACTTCTGTACACATGCTATTAAGCATTTAACTTTTTTTTAATTTTTAAAAAATTTTTATTGAGTTAAATGCACATAGCATAAAATTAACAATTTTAAAGTGCATGGTTCAGCATTTAGTGCATTCAGCGTTGCACAACCACCTCTCTAGTTCCAGCGCGTTTTCACCACCCCATGTTGTGCATTTTTACGTGGATGCAAGAATGGAGTAATGGATTTACTCTGGACAAAAAGGCACATTAAAAGCTTTTCATGGTTATGTCCAGCTGCCCTCCAGAAAAGCTATTCTAATTTATATTCCCACTAGAGTATGAAAGTGTGCATTTTCCTATACCCTTATTGACATTTTGTGTATTAGCATTTATTTTTCTTCCACTCCAATAAATAAGAATATGTATTCTTTTACTATTAAGATGTTTTAGCCATTTGTATCTGTTGGATTTCCAGTTTCTGTCATCTGCCTAATTTGATAGGGTTTTGGTAGTGGATTTTTTCCCCTTACATATCTTAACAGGGTTAAGTTTACTTAGGAAACTTTTCTATGAAATTCAGTGTCTACTGCTGTGAGTGGGATAATCTTCCTGATACATTTTCTAACTGGTTATTGTTGGTGTGAGGGAGCACCTCCACCTTAGATACATTGATCTTGTATCCAATACAGGTTGGGGGGCAGTTCTTGAAAATAATTTGCACATTCTGGGTGGCTCTTTGTTACAGTGTGTCTGAGGTCTCCTGAGGGTGTTAGTGACCTTGCAAAAATAAGCTAAGTGTTCCTACTAAATACCTTTTTGGACAGTGCTGTGTACATTCCTATTCCTGGGGAAATGGACTTACACACAAGTCCTTCTGAGTGTATTCACTGAAAGAAAAATAGACATGGAAATAATAGGATAGAAAAGAAATGTGTTTATCTTTGCATCCCCAGCACCTGGCACTTAGTGGGCACTGAATGTCTAAAATAAGTTACTATGGTGCCATAAGAATAGGATTTCCATTTTATTTTATTTTTTTAAAGCTGAAAAACCCATTAGCCAGAAGGGTCCTCATCGCTGGCTGCATATTAGAATCACCAGGAGAATGTTTAAAATACTTATGCTCAAATTCGGCTGACTGAGAATTGGTTTCAGTCTATCTAAGGTGGGACCAAAGCATCAGCATTTTTGAAAGTCTTATTAGGTAAACTCCACTGAGAAGCCAGGGTTGAGAACCACTGCTAGTCCAGCATATAAACTCTACAAGTGGAGTTCAAGATGAAATAGGCACTCCCTTCCTCCTCCTTTTGGCCCCTAAGTGGGGCTTTGCTGGACACAGTTGGAAAGCCACATCCCTGGGGTCCTGAGAATCCTGTGAGGATGTTAAGGGTGGTGTGCCCACTTGCTGGTGGCAGCTTTGTTCTGGGCCTGTGCTACTGCCTCACACGCCAGGATGGGAAATAGGCAGACATCTTGGTTCACCAGACTGAGGCAGATGTGGCTGGGCCTGGGAATAGCTATGGGAAGGTGTTTGGCATTAGGTGTTGGAGCTCAGTGATGGCATGCATCTAGTTTGGCCAAAAAGCAGACCGCTTCTTCTTTACTCCTTGTCTCCTTTGGGAAGGACTTACTGACATAACCACAGCCCTCCAAAGGGCATGCTGAGTGAGGATGATTATGCCAAGATTCAGAGGACTTTTTGTTCAAAATGGTCATCTCTTGCTTTTAATTAGTACTTATATCTAATTTGAACTTATATGATGATAGCCGGTACACAAGAGGCTGATAATACCCATCTTACTGATGATGAAGATGAGGTCCAGAGAAATTGTGACTTGCCTAAAACCACACAAGGAAGCACGAGCCTGGCTTTGGACCCTGATGTTCTGACTTCAGAGGCTGTCATCCATCAGGAAGCAGGCTGCCAGCTCCCTCTTTATGTGGTGCCATCTCTTCTGCTGGGAAGGCTGTCCGTCCACACAGTTGTTTCATGGCAGCTGAGGTTCTGACCTGCCTGGTGCATGGAGAATGGAGAAAGCTGCAGAGGCCATGACTCTGACTTAGATTCATTTGTGGGTTTTTTCCCTGGTATAAATTGTGACCTATGAGTTGCTTTCAGCTCCATTCTCTGGCTGCCTGAATGACTAGAGCACAGGCTCTGTTATCTAACACTCATTACCCATCGCCCTCTGGGGCCATAGACACTGCAGCACCTGTCAGAAATGATGATAAATATCTAGGCCAAAGGTTTTTTAAAAAATCTCTGTAGTCGAATGGAATGCTCAGTCAAGATGACAAGGTATTTTCAAGGAACAAATAAAGCACGGATACCTAACTTTCTCTTTTTCTTCCCTCTTGGCTGCCCATACATGACTGACGCCGGTGGTCAGTCTCCTTGGCTGTCCTGCCTCTTCCGGGCCCTTGCTCAGGCTTTGTCCCTGCCGCTGACCCCCCATCCATGTCCTTCTCAGCCTCGGGAGGACCCGTCTGCCCTCAAGGCCTGGCTCAGTTCAGAAGTCGCTCCTTTCCTCCTTCCTTTCCAGTCCTCCCACTTCTGTCTCTTAGCCTGTAAGTTACCAAGTCCTGTTGATCTGCTTTCCCTGGCCTTCCTGAATTGCTCTTCAGCCCCTTTGCCACTTCCCAGACGAGCCACCATCACTTCCATGTTGGACAGTCTGTACCTAGCATCTGGGGCCTACTCTCACTTGCTTGCTTTCTACCTTATATCAGAGGAGTTACAGCATCTGTGCACCCCTTCTGGAGTGAGTGAGCTCTTTGCACCCCTGAACACCCCTCCACTCCCAATTATTAAATACAGGGCCAGTCACAGAAGTCATCAGGAGGCCTTGATCAAATTCCTTCCGAGGCGCCTGGCAGGTCCCACACCTGGCAGTCGCAGGCAGGCATTTCCATAGGGCTTTATTCACTGACCTCTCTCCTTCAGGGGAGTAGAAGACCAAGATTACACACAAGATTATGTTTTCCTTTCCAAACATCCCTATTTATGAACGTCAGATGTGTCAGGGTGTTTGGTCAGTTCCCTTGTAGAATGTGCTTTATAAGGGACAGTGACATTTCCAGGAAGATTTAAGCCTTAGTCTGATTTTTTTCAAAAGCCCAAAGCCTTTCTCTCATCCCATCTGCCACATTGAAGCAGAGGTGGGTGGTATCCAGCAGAGGGCTAGCTGGAGCCCTGCTTCCGGGAGGCCTGCCCTGCACGGGGGCTGCCTCATGCCTTTCCACCTTGCCTGGCCCCAGCATGAGTAACGGGTAGAAAACAACCGTTTCATTGCTTGATGGACTTTTGTGGTGCCCACACCCAAGACAGGTGAGAGGCTGCACCCCAGAGGTACTACCCCTCCCAAGAGAACAGAGCCCATCCCCTCCACCACCAGGTGCCAAGTGTACTTAGTCACCCCTACTTTCTTGCTCACGTGATAAAGATGAGGCACAGAGCTGGAAATCTGCGTAGCCATGGAGGGCAGCCCCCTTTTCTCAGTGCCCTCCTTACCCTCTGCCTAGGGCAGAGCTTGGTCAGATGCCTCATTTTTGCCACCATAGCACCTGACATTTGCCCGGGCATATGGGCCTTCATGGATGCTGCCTGTCACCAGGGATGTTGATGCCGACTGGGGTACCCAGTGGTGGCAGGCAGGGCATTGTGCAGGAGGTCAGATTAGATTCTCCCAGAGTATCTTCTAGTTCTAAATCCTGGGGGATTCCAGTGCTGACCCTCACTCCCTTCTCCATCACACACATGAGCCCTCTCCGGCCCATTGTGGGCTACCAGAGGCAGGCAGAAGAAGAAAGGAGCCCTCTTTTTTCTCTGGGAACAGCCTTTCTGTTTCCTTGGCTTCTCTTGGGTCACCTATTCCCAGAAGTCTCATGACTGCTATGAACCTCAGGACATTTCCTGTACTGTCATTAACTTTCTGGGCTGTTTGGTCCCCTTGACTGGGTCGTGAGCTCCTTGAGTAAAGCAAGACTGAGGTTTACTCCTCTTGCTCGTATGGGGCGGGCCATACAAGTTTATGAATAAGTGAAGTAACGGTCCTAGAGAAAGCTGCCTTCAGGGGATAGTGACTCTCCTCGGCAGTATCTCTCAAGGTGTGCCCAGTGCAGAAGAACGCTGTGTCCCCTGCCACCCCCTTTGGTCGCGCCTGTTGTGCTGGCAGTGTTGGGGTCCCCACAGTTGAGTGGGGGAGTGCCAGGAATGAGGAGCCACTGGTTCCCACGGGCTCTCTCCCCAGCACCCACTCCCAACATCTTTGGCAATGATGGCACCTACTGTGGCCAGAGCAGGGCTTTGGCAGGCCTTGGCCAGCAGTGGAAGTTGTGTTTCTGGGGGCCTGAGAGCCCGGCAACCTCAGGGCCCAGGGCCAGCCTGCGTGGGCTCTGGAGCCCCTACCTGGGTGGGACATGCCATGTTTGATGGAGCGGCACAGGCAGTCGTGCCTTCCCTGAGCCTCAGCTGGGTCTGGAAGATAGGGTCGCTTGCACCCACAAGGCTCCAAGCCTGTTGACTCTGCACTCTGGTCCCTTTACCTTCAGTGGACCCATCACCTATTTCCTCCCCAGACTGAGCTTGGCTCATCCCCAGAATGTTCCAGGCATTCCCACCTCCATCCTGTGCTCACACGTTTACCCCACCCTGATGCTCTTTTCTCTGTGCCCTGTCTGCTACTGCCCTTCTGAGACTCCTTTCCAGTCCCTCTGCCCCCAGAAAGTATGGTCCCCCATCCCAGGTCTCTTGAGCACATGCTCATCGCCATCCCCCATCCCGACCCCTACAGCCTTCTCCCATTGGCCTGTGTGTGAATGTGTCTCCCTGGCAGCGTGGGAGTTCCCAGACTGGGGCCAGGGCTCTTCTCCCTCCCCAGCAGACTTTGCGACAGGACTGGCCCGGGCCTTAGTGATAACACTGGAAGTAAGTGAGCTCTGCTCCCCTGGACTTCTCCATTCACTCCTTTCCCTCATCTTGGACGATGTACTTGGACACAGGGGCAGGAGAAAGAGTGAAAGGGACCCCCACAGACTGAGAAAAAAATGCACTCCTTTATTCCCTGTGGGAGAGACTGCTCAGGGAGCCTCCAGCATCCGTCCTGGGGTGTAGGCTTGGTCTTAGGGCCCCAGCAAGGCTGGGGCAGCAGTGAGGACTCTGCTGGCCCCAGGGCAGGGCAGGTCCAGGTGGGGGCTGCTGCCCCTTCCTCAGAGCTTCTCCAGGTAGGAACCAGGGACGAAGCCACGCTGCCCATTCCGTTCCACTGTCCACCAACCGTCCTCCCCTTCCAGGATGACTTCCAGGATGTCTCCCGCAGAGATATTCAACTCGTCGGAATTCTGGGCAAGAGAATAAAAGTGCATTGGGCTGGAGCGGCCCTTTCAGGGGGGCTCTGGTGGGCACCCCCACCCCAGGCAGTAAATGGGAACTTGTCTCCCCGGTGGGCCAGGTCTTCAGAGCCGTACCTGGCCTCCTGGAGCCACAAGACGAGGCTGCTCTGGCTGGGGCAGCCTCCAGAGACATGTAGCGTGTGGAGTGTCTTGTGGGACTCGGCCTCCTGCCCTCCTTGGTTTGTTATTTTTAGGCCTTCCTCACCCTGGGGCTTCTTCCCCCACTTTCCCCCCTGCTGCCCACTTTCCCAGCTCTGCTTACACAGTCAGGTGTGTTCGTCACGCTCCGAGCCTTCTCAGGCGCACCGCACACAGCCTCCCCACTGCTGCTGAGCCAGCCCCTGTCATGCAAGCACACTCCCATTCTCCTGGCCTGTCCCCCCTCTGACCGAAAACCAGGCTTTGGGAGTCTGCACAACCCAGGGCACAGCCTGCCTGCCCCGAGGGGATTCTTGGCTTCCCTCTGTGTGGACTGAGGGGGGCTCTACAACACCCACCAAAGCAGGGAGCAGATTGGACTCTCAAGGATCTCAGAGCACCCGTCCTATGGCCTCTCGACCCATCCTTTCCCCATGGACCTCAGAAGACCAACCCGAGGTCTCGTTCTTGGCACCTGTGGCCCCAGTCTGAGGGCACAGAGTCTGACCCTTGGTCCATCTCCTGCAGGTTGCCCCAGGTGCTGTCAGCGTGCCTGCACATGCACACCCAGGCACACAGTGTCCGTGAATGCCTGGACACCGCGTGTGTGTGAGAACAGTTTCGGGCACAGGCCCTCGTACCCGTTCCACATTTGCTAGGCAGATACACAGCCACTGCCAAGTGCTGGGGGCTATTCTAGGGGCACATGCCCCAGCTCACTCCACACTCTGGCCTGCCTGTGCCTGCCTGAGGAGAGGGGGTGAGGGCCTCACCTGGGCCGTGTAGTCGTAGAGCACCCTGTAGCCCTGTGCTGGCACGCTTGGGGGGCCCGGCGCCTCCTGCACCGTGATGGCAGAGTAGACAACCTCACTCCGTTCAGGGGTTGGGGTCAGGGTCTCTGTGGAGGCGGAGAGCAAGGTGAGGCTTGGAGCCTACCCCTTTCAAAGGCAGTGATCCCGGAGGCCCCCCTGGCACGGAGCTTCTCCTGACTTGGCTCAGCCTCCCCCCAAAAGCAGAGAACCCGTCTGTGCCACAAAGGAGTCCTCTCCTTTCCCCTGGGCTCAGTTGCTTGGGGGCCCCCACATCACTCCCAGTAACCTGCAGAGGCTGCCAATGATGTGGTCTTGGGACTTCCGTGTAGCAGCCCGGAGAACCTGGGGGCAAGAAGCAAAGCAGGTAGGGAGGGAGAGGGATTCAGCAAAGCCCCAGGGCTGGGGCCATCTGGCCTCTAGGCACAGAGTGACATGAGAGCCCATCAGGCCTGAGGGTGGTCCTTCCCCTGCCTCACCCTTCTAAGCCTCCTCAGCCTGCTTTTTGCAGGCCCTCCTCACTGCATTCCCAAGGCCCTGAGCCCCCAGACCTCTGCTCCATCCTCCTTCTAACCCCCACAGGTGAAGGGGCTGCCCTCTAGAGTTCAGCCCGCTTGGGCCTTGCTGGGACCTTCACCTGCCTGGGCCCAGTCAGACCTCCTCCCTGCGCTCCACCATGACCTGGCCAGCCCAGCCATTCCCTGACCATGGGAAGTAGGGACTCCAATGTACATAGCACCAGGAAACAGTGCCAGGCTAATTCACCCCTTCCCTTGTGCCTGGCTCATGCCTGGACTGAGCGGCAGCCATGAAGGTTTGCTGCATAAAAAGACCAGAGCCAGCAAGAGGCAGACCCTGGGGGCATTGGGGAGACAGACGTGGGTACCCACAAAGCAGGCAGTGCTGAGGGCTGTGTAAGTAGAGGCTGATGCTATTCCTAGCCTCTGGAAAGGCTTCCAGGTGGGGTTGAGTCCTGAAAGACAGCTTTATTTAAGTTTATTCATTTATTTTGAGAGAGAGAAAGAAAGAGCAAATGGGGGAGGGGAGGGGAGAGAATCCCAGGCATGACCTGAGCTGACGTCGGATGCTTAACTGACTGAGCCACCTAGGTGCCCCCTGAAAGAAAGCTTTAACGGACAGAAATGGTGCAAGGCATAGCCTGTGAGTGATTGTGAGGTGCAGGGGGGCTGCCCAGGATACATGCCCAGGATAGAAACACATGGACATGGGTGTGTGGACCTGGTCTGATGATGATACGGGCTGTGCAGGTTCAGCACCAATGACAGAGTCCTGCCCCTACCCAGAGTCAGGGTAAAAGTCGGCAGGGTTGTGGCTGGGAGGAGCAGAGCTCATGGAGGCTGCTGCCCATTTCCCCAGCTTTGTCTATACCTGTGACACTTTACTCACTTCCCGGCCACTGGCCCACCCCTCCTCAGCTGTACGTGGCTTCTAGCTCTCCCCTGCTTTGGCTCCTGCCCATCCCCTCCAGTAGCCAGGCCTCCTCCACCTGGTGGGACCGCTCTCTCATCAAGGCACCCGTGTCAGTCCTTTCTTGACGCTGTCCCAGGTGAGCTTTTCCATCAGGTGTTTAAATGACCATCTGTGCTGAGACCCAGGTCCTTCCTAGGGTTGCAGGGAGGCCTGAGTCCCCCAAGACTACACTAAGACTGTGAGGGTGTGACTGCCCTCCCTTGGGGCCTTTGCTTTCTCACGGTTCCTGGAGGGGCATGCTGTGCCCCCGCTCTGAGCACAGGTGGTCACTCCCTGTCTCCAGAGGTGTCCCACAGGGGAGGCTTCAGGAGTTCCCGAAGCCTCAGAGATAAGCTGTCCTCAGGGAGCTGAGAGGTCCATCAACCCCATCCTCATCCTTACCTACCTCCTGAAGGCAGGGCCTTCTCTGCACGAGGCTGGATGGAGAGAGGGCATCACAGGGGCCTCGGGGTGGGAGTGGGGCACAGGCACCACATGAAACCCACAGATGCAGACTCCTCCCACACACGCACACAGGGCACGTGTCCCCCTCAGGAACCTGGGTGCTCTCAATGAGCTGTCACCATTGTCACCCAAGGCCTGAACCGAGAGGGTCTTTGGATTCTGAGTCTGACCCCAATGACTTCTGGGCTCTGGACCTGGAGAAGGGACTTGTGCAGGTGACACAGTAATGCATGGCACTAGGATCCTCTGCGGCCAGGCCAGGGAAGGGGCCCTGAAAGGCCTGGGGAATTCTCCCAGAGAACTGTCTATAAGGTCTGCTCTTGTGTCCTGATCCTGCACGAGCAGGAGTGTTACTGCCGCAGCATGACAGTCCAGGGTACCAATCCAGGCTAGCAGCAGGGTCCAAGGGACAAGGAAGCCAGCCTGGGGCCTCCCTGGAGCTCTGAGCGCAGTCACCGGCAAGTAAATGGGGTGTGATTATTTGCTTAATGTCTGGGTCCCTTTGGACTGAAGGTGTCATGAGTCCAAAATGAGGCTGTCCTGTCCCCAAAGAATGCCCAACACCTAAACCCAGCACTAGGCCAGCTGTAGGTGCTCAGTAAATACACGTGGAAGAAACACTTGGAGGAGGAGGGGCCGGACCCACTTCCTGGCACTTCCTCAGCCCCATCTGGCACCTCACCTCTTTATCACGCCGCACGATGGTTGTACGCCAGGGCTGCCGGATGAGGGCGCGACCTCCCGATCGTAATAGTTCTGGTAGGGCACCGGAGCTGTGGGCAGCAAGCCTGTGAGGCCCAGGGTGACCGAGGGCAGGGCAGGCGGGACCTGCACCACCTGATACCCGACTTGTCCCCATCCAGAGACCCAGATGGGGGCCCCACTTACCCACTCTGGCCCTAGCCTGCCTCGGTGCTTAGAGAGGGGGCCTCTCTCACTTTGACGAGACACACCCCACTGTGGGCACCACTGAGATCAAATATTCTGGGCTCATGATTTAGTGGAACCAAACCGGCTGTAAGAAGGCTCCCGCCTCCATTTCCCCTTCTGAGAGTTGTGTTCTTAAGCACTGTGCCATCTCTGCCTCAGAGGAGGCAGCAGGCCAGGGCCCTGACCAGGGGGCTGCCCCATCCCTGACCCCTCCTTGGGGTCTGGCCCAGGCTCCTTCACCCAGAAGGGAGCTGTGAGCCTTGTTCTGGCAGTTGAGGCTCAGAGAACTGGGGCCAGGCCTCTTAGGGACAGATGGGCCTGGCCCCAGAGGCTGTCTACCTGCAGGCCGGGCCTCACCCGGGGGCTCAGTGCCTGTGCTCTTGGCCTGGATGAAGCCATCGATGTCGGCTTCCACGCTGCAGCCTTCTAGCGTCACCCGCACCTCCTCGTAGAGCTGGCAGTGGGCAAGAGCAGAGGCTGAGGGATCAGGCCTCACCTTGGGGACTACCCTCTTCAAAGCCCTGCTCCTCAGTGGGTGTGAACTCTGGCCAGGGGCCTCCACCCCACCAGCCTCCTCACGGGCCCTGTGCGCACAGCTCAGTGCCTGTATTTGGGGGCCTTGGCGTGGAACTGAGAGGTCAGAACCCTGGCTGACAGCTTCTTCTACTTCCTGAACACCTATTGTGCACAAGGTCCTATGCAAGGGAGTTATCTCACTCCTGTCCTCTGAAGAAGACACCACTTTCCCCATTTTATAAATGAGGAAACTCAGAAAGGGGAAGTGATTTGCCCAAGGTTGCAGAGCAAGAATTCAGTGTAGCCAGGCTTTGCATTAATGGGAGGATCCAAAGCCCCCATTCCTTCCTCTGCCACAAGGAGACCACCAGTCCGTGGTCCAGGCAGAAGGGTTCAGGCAAGTAACAGCAGTGGGCATCAGGGAGTCTGGGCTGCCTCAAGAGAGCTCATGGCTCTCAGGCTCCACTAACAGAGGTCAGAGCCCCTCGTGTGGAAGTGGGGGCCCCTCTCTGCTGGGGGAACCCACCCCAACACTCCTGGCATGTAGAGTTCAGTAAGGGGAACCAGGACACCCCAGGGAGTTGGGGGCAGAGGAGGGACTGGACCTTGGCTCTTACAAGCACCAGGCCTGGAGTAGAGCAGCCCAGTGTCCTCCAGCCTCTCTGCAAACCTCTGAGGGGCAGTGTCAGAAGGCAGAAGCTCCCTTCTGACCCCAACAGGGAGCAGGTGCTCTGTGGCCTTGAGAGCAGAGCCAAGGACCTGGGAGCAGGGGTGAGCAAAGAGGCAGATGCCAGGGTAACCACAACAACAGTCTTCCAGGCAAGGAGACCAGGGCCTTGTACTGAGTCCCCTGTCCTTTGGGGCCCCAGGGGCAGAGGCTAAGCCCTGAGCTGTTTGTTGATGGACTCGGACCTGGGCATGCTGTTGCCTGGAGTCTGCCCTATCTGCACACCTCCACCCCCAGCTCACTCTCTGCCCCGCCCTGTCCTTAGTCCCCCACCTCATCGTCCTTGACACACTGCAAGGAGAGCTGGTTACAGTGCACCCACAGGGCATTGCGAAGGATGGTCAATCGATCAAACTCTTGCAGCTGGAAAGCCTGCGAGGTGGAGATGGGATGGAGGTGAGAAGTGAGGAGGGGCTCGCAGGGGTCAGGCCAGACTGGGCCCCACTCAGCTACCATGGCACTCAGTAGCCACACGCACCCCCTGCTGAAAGCCAAGTCCAAAGGAAATGCCCTTCTTGGAGGATCCCCACCCCCACCTTTGTGCCAGCCCCTGAGGCTTCTGGTTCCTGCCCTCACCCTTCCTCCAGTCTCCATCACATGCTAGAAAAAAAGCCCTTGGGCATTGTTGTGAGAGGAGCACTGGACCCGGAGTCCTAAGGCCTATCTCCCAGGTCTTGTCCACCAGCAGGACCCAGGGAAGCTATGGGCTTTTTCTGAGCCTGAGGGCCAGCTTCAGCAAAAAGGGGTGAAGGATGCCTGCCTCCCCATCAGGGCATAAAGCCAGATGGGGAGCTCCCTGGGACAGGGGCCCAGCACAGGGCCTGGGGAGAGAGCAGATGGGTGAATGAATGAAAGAATGAGGTCTTCCTCCCACTACTGCCTCACTTTCCCCCATGAAGCAGCTGGAGGGATGGACAACCTTCTCATTTTGCAGCAGGAGAAGCAGGCCTCATGCCCACAGTCACTCACCTCACAAGTGGTCCGGTGCTCCTGCTCCCACTCACCCCGCACCTTCTCCAACTGCTCGATGTTCTGCCTGTACACTCGCTCTGGAAGCACAGGTGGTCCTCAGGGAGGTCAAGGCCTAGACACCCACCCCCAACCTCCACCCCTTTGCTCCCGCAGTGCCCCTGCACAAAGTGCCCTCCTGCCCCAAGTCCTCGGAGTCCCTCCTCCTGCCTCAGAGAGACCTGCCCTGGCTTCTGGTGCCTCATCCAAAAGCCTGTCAGGACCACTTACTCTGGTACTGCTCTTTTTGGAGGTGACTCTTAGCTCCCTGCTGTGCTCTGAGCTGCCCAGGGCTGCAGTAGAGCCCACACCTCAAGATCAGAGTCCAAACCTTTTGCCACCCCCAGGTCCTACCCTCTCACAATTTCTAGATGGGAAACTGAGGCTTGGAAAGGGCAGCATTGAAGGGGGGGTGGGGTAGAGCAGGGGAGCTGTTGAGTTGGAACCCAGCAGGCTGGGTTCCATGACCTCCGTTCCCAGAAATCTGAGGGACACCCATCTGCCAGCCAAGTCAGCAGCTGGGTTCTGGGAGAAGCAGAGAAAAAGGGAGAACATTTTCAGGGGGCAATAGGGGTGAGCTCTCTGCCCTAGGAGGTGTACCAACAGAGATGAAGCGTGTTGGGAAGGTTCTGGCATCAGATGAAGGATAGAGGAGACAGAAACCCAGAGAAGGCTGTGTGTGTGTGTGTGTGTGTGTGTGTGTGTGTGTGTATAAGAGAGAGATGATGAACAGGTCTGTCTCCCATGATGGTGGTTGTGAAAGTCCTGGACTCTGGAGCCAGATAGACTGGGTTGAAATGCATTCACCACCACTTCTTAGCTGTGTGGCCTTGGGTAAGTACTTAACCTCTCTGTGTCTCAGTTTACTCATTTGCTTAAAAAAAGGATTCAACAGTGTGGCCAAGCCACTCAGCCAGCTGTGCTGAGGGCTAACCTCACCCACCAGCACACCTGCAGCAGCTGCAGCCAAGCCTCTCAGCTGGCCATGCTGGTGGCCAGTCCTGCCCATCAGTAAGCCTGCAGCAGTCACAGCCAAGTCACAATAGGAGGATATAAGCAGCCCACACAGGGGATACCTCTAGAGTCCTGGTTCTAGTGACCAGGAAGGATTGTCCTATTGGGACCCACAAGACATACATAGCTGACTTACCTAACACATAGAAACAAGCACAGTCAGACAAAATGGAGAGATAGAGGAATATGTTTCAAATGAAAGAACAAGACAAAACCTCAGAAAAAGAACTAAATGAAATAAAGATAAGCAGTCTACATGTTAAAGAGTTCAAAGTAATAGTCATAAAAATGCTCACCACACTTGAGAGAAGAGTGGATAAACTCAGAACTTAAAGAGATAGAAGATATTAAAAAAAGAACCAAACAGAGCTGAAGAATGTAATAACTAAATGAAAAATACACTAGAGGCAATCCACAGCAGATTAGGGGATGCAAAATTACAGATAAGGTTGTAGAAAATATCCAAGTGGAACATCAAAAAAAATAAGTTTTTATTTTTATTTATTTTTAATTTTTTTATGTTTATTCATTTTTGAGAGACAGAGACAGAGCACGAGTGGGGGAGGGGCAGAGAGGGAAGGAGACATAGAATGTGAAGCAGGCTCCAGGCTCTGAGCTGTCAGCACGGAGCGCGACACGGGGCTTGAACTCATGAACCGTGAGATCATGACCTGAGCCTAAGTCGGACACTTAACCAACTGAGCCACCCAGACACCCCAAGAAAATAACTTTTTAAATGAGGATAGGTTATGGGGCATCTGGGTGGCTCGGTCAGTTGAGCGTCTGACTGATTTTGGCTCAGGTCATGATCTCACAGTTCATGAGATCAAGCCCCACATCAGGCTCTGTGCTGACAGCAAGGAGCCTGCTTGGGATTCTCTCTCTCCCTCTCTCTCTGTCCTTCCCTTGTTTGTGCTCTGTCTCTCTCTCTCTCTCTCTCAAAATAAATAAATGAGCCAAAAAAATTTTTAAATGAGGATAGGTTAGGGGACATCTGGAACATCAGGTGTCCTAAATTTGCATTTTAGGGGTCCCAGAAGGAAAAGAGAGAAGGAAGCAGAAAACTTATTTGAAGAAATAATAGCTGAAAACAACCCTACCACGGGGAAGGAAACAGACATCCAGGTCCAGGAAGCACAGAGAGCCTCAAACAAGACAAACCCAAGGAGGCCCACACCAAAACACATAATCATTACGATGTCAAAAATTAAAGCTAGAGAATCTTAAAAGCAGCAGGAGAAAAACAACTAGTTATATATACACGAAAAACCACAAAGTTATCAGCTGACTTTTTAGCAGAAATTTTGCAGGCTAGAAGGGAGTGATAAAATGCTGACAGAAAAACAAAAACAAAACAAAACCGTAAAACCAAGAATACTCTACCTGACAAGCAGTATAATCAATTATATCTACAAAAATTGGTCAAGAAATATACAAAATAAAAAAGATGTAAAATATGACATCATACATATGAAATGTAGGGGGAGGGAGTAAAAATGTAGTGCTTTTAGAACATGTTGGAACTTAAGTGACCATCAATGTAAAATAAATTACTCTATTCATAGAATGTTATACATGAACCTCATAATAATCATAAACCCAAACCTATAATATAAACAAAAAGAGAAAAGAACCCAGTCATCAAACCACAAGGGAAGACAGCAAAACTACAAAAACATCCAGGAAACAGTTAACAAAATGCCAATAAATGCATGCCTGTCAATAATTACTTTAAATATAAATGGACTAAATGCTCCCGTCAAAAGACACAGGGTGACTGAATGGATAAAAAAACAAGACCCAGCTATATGCTGCCTAGAAGAGATTCATTTCATACTTAAAGACACACACAGGTTGAAAGTGAAAGGATAGAAAAAGATTCCATGCAAATGGAAGCAAAAACAAAATAAACAAAACACAACTGGGGTAGAAATACTCCTATGAGGCAAAATAGACTTTTAAAAAAGATGGTAACAAGAGACAAAGAAGGGCATTATACAATGATAAAGGGATCAGTCCAACAAGATGATGTAACAATTGTAAATAGCCACACACCCAATTCAGAGACACCTAAATATAAAAAGCAAATAATAACAAACACAAAGGGAGAAGTACAATAATATTAGGACACCTGATATTACTTTACACCTGATATTACTGATATTACACCCACTTACATCATGGGTAAATCATCCAGACAGAAAATCAATAAGGAAATGATGGCTTTGAATGATACTTTAGGCCAGATGAACTTAGATATGTGCAGAAGATTCCATCCCAAACCAGCAGAATACACATTCTTTTCAAGTGCACATGGAACATTCTCCAGGATAGACAGATCACATGTTAGGCCACAAAACAAGTCTTAGTAAATTTAAGAATATTGAAATACTACCAAGCATCTTTTCTGATCACAACAGTATGAAACTTGAAACCAATTACAAGGAAAAAATACAAACACATAGAGGCTAAACAACCAATGGGTCAATGAAGAATTCAAAAAGGAAATTAAAAAAATACCTGGAGATGAATAAAAATGGAAACAACATTTCAGAATCTTTGAGGGATGGCAGAAGCAATTCTAAGAGGGCAATTTATACCAATACAGGCCTACCTCAAGAAATAAGAAAAACCTCAAATAAACAATTTAATCTTACATCTAAAGGAACTAGAAAAAGAACAAACAAAGCCAAAAGTTAGTTGAAGGAAGGAAATAATAAAGATGAGAGTGAAAATAAATGAAATAGAGACTTAAAAAAATCAGAAAAGTCAATAAAACTAAGAGCTGTTACTTTGAAAAGATAAACAAAATTCATAAACCTTTATCCAGACTCATCAACAAAAAAAGAAAGAGAACTCAAAAAATAAAATCAGAAATGAATGAGGAGAAGTTACAACCGACACCAGAGAAATACAAAGGATTGTAAGAGACTACTAGAAAAAAACAGATGCAGAAAAGCCATTTGAAAAAACTCAACATCCAGTCATGATAAAAACTCTCAAAAAGTGGGTTTAGAGGGAACATACTTCACCATAATAACCCACAGCTAACACCACAGTCAATGGTAAAAAGTTGAAAGCTTTTCCTCTAAGATCAGGAACACAACAAGGATGCCCATTTTTATTCAGCATAATATTGGAAGTCCTAGCCACAGCAATGAGAAAGGAAAAAGAAATACCCAAAATGATATGGAAGCAGTAAAACTGTCACTGTTTGCAGATGACATGATACTATACATAGAAAACCCTAAAGCTTTCACCAAAAACTATTAGAACTAGTAAATGAACATAGTAAAGTTGCAGAATACAAAATTAATACACAGAAATCTGTTGTGCCTCCATATACCAATAATGAAGTAGTGGAAAGAGAAATTAAGAAAATAATCCCATTTATAATTGCACCGAAAAGAATAAAGTACCTAAAAATAAATTTAATCAAGGAAATGAGAGACCTGTACTCTGAAAACTAAGGCATTAATGAAAGAAATTAAAGACAACACAAATAAATAAATGGAAAGATATTCCATGTTCACGGATTATAAGAATTAATATTATTAAAATGTCACACTACCCAAAGAAATCTACAGATTCAATACAAACCCTATCAAAACACCAACATTTTTCACAGAACCAGAACAAATCCTAAAATTTGTATGGAACCACAAAAGACCCCAAACAGCCAAAGCAATCTTGAGAAAAAAGAACAAAGCTGGAGGTATCACAATCCCAGACTTCAAACTATACCACAAAGCTATAGTAATCAAAACAGTATGGGACTGACACATAAACAGATCCATAGGTCAATGGAACAGAATAGAGAGCCCAGAAATTAACTCATGTGTATATGGTCAATTAATCTATAACAAAGGAGGTAAGAATATACAATGGGGAAAAGACAGTCTCTTCAATAAATGGCATTGGGAAAACTAGACAGCTACATGCAAAAGAATGAAACTGGACTACTTCCTTATACCATACAAAAAAATAAACTCAAAATGTGTTAAAGGCCTAAATGTAAGACCTGAAACTATAAAAGTCCTGAAAGAAAACATAGGCAATAAACTCTTGGATGTCAGCCTTAAGAGTACTTTTCTGGATCTGCTTCTTCAGGCAAGGGAAACAAAAGCGAAAATAAACAATTGGAACTACATCAAACTAAAAGCTTTTGCACAGCTAAAGGAAACGATCAACAGAATGAAAAGACAACCAAATGAATGGGAGAAGATAAGGGGGTAATACCCAAAATACATAAAGGACTCATACAACTCAACGTAAAAAAAAAAAAATCTGATTTAAAAATAGGCAGAGGCCTGAATAGACATTTTTCCAAAAATGACATACAGATGACGAAAAGACACTTGAAAAGATGCACAAATCATTAATCATCAGGGAAATGCAAATCAAAACCACAATGATATATCATCCCATACCACTCAGAATGGCTAGTAGCAAAAAAAAAAAACAAAAAAAACAAAAAAACAAAAAAACAACAAGAAATAACAAGTGTTGGCAAGGATGCAGATAAAGGGAACCTACTTGCACTGTTGGTGGGAAGGCAAACTGGTGCAGCCACTCTGGAAAATAGTATGGAGCTGCCTCAAAAATTAAAAATGGAAATACCAATTCAGTAATTCTACCTCTGGGTATTTACCTGAAGAAACTGAAAACACGAATTTAAAAAGATATATGCATCCCTGTGTTTACTGCAACATTATTTACAAGAGTCAAGATGTGGAAGCAAACCAAGTGTCCATTGATAGATGAATGGATAAAGATGTACAATGGAATATTACTCAGCCATAAAAAGGAATGAAATCTTGCCACTCATGACAACACGGATGAACTTAGAGGGTTATGATGCCAAGTGAAATAAGTCAGACGGAGAAAAACAGATGCCATATGATTTCACTTTATGTGTGGAACTTAAAAAAACAAACAGCAACAACAAAAAACAGATATAGAGTCATAAAAATAGAGAACTGGTGGTTGCCAGAGGGCAGGGGGTTGGGGGATGCAAAATAGGCAAAGGGGATTAAGAGGTGTAAACTTCCATTCATAAAAGAAATAAGTCACAGGGATGAAAAGTACAGCAGAGGGAAAAGAGTCAATAATAGTGTAATGACACTGGTGACAGACAGTAACACTTATCATGGTGAGCACTGCACAATGTTTATAATTGTTGATTCTATGTTGTACACCTGAAATTGATATGATATTGTAGGTCAACTATACTTCAATTGAAAATCTAAAAATTTAAAAGAGATGTAATTAGAGGTGCCTGGGTGGCTCAGTCAGCTAAGTGTCTGACTTCGGCTCAGGTCATGATCTCATGGTTTGTGAGTTCGAAACCCATGTTGGGCTCTGCGCTGACAGCTCAGAGCCTAGAGCCTGCTTCAGATTCTGTGTCCTCCTCTCTCTCTGCCCCTCCCCTGCTCACACTCTGTCTCTCTCTGTCAAAAATAACATAAATAAATAACAAATAAATAAATAAATAAATGGGGGACGATTATAGCAGCCATCTCATAGGACTGCTGTGTTGTGCAGACTGGTTGAAACATGCAAAGTACCAAGAACAGTCTTGGCAAAAGGAAGAACACCAATGTTTTTATTTTACTTGCATGATCGTGTGAGACTGGTAAGCATATGACTCTGTACAGTCCTGCATGAGTGTGTGTCCCCGGGGTGAGGAAAGTGTGGGGTGGGGCAAGGGACAGGCCTATCTGGTCTGCCATCCCAGGGCAGAGGAAATGGGCCAGGCCGCGTACCTGCCTCCGTGGCTGAGTCCTTGCACTGCTTGGCTTTGTTCTGGCTCTGAGGAGACAGAGGAAAAGCAGTGCTGAGCTGGCCCCAGCGCTCGGGCTCCCAGCCTTCCTGGGGGGCTCTGAGGTGCTTCTTTCCCACCCTTCCTGAGCCGCCCAGGGGGACACTTAGGAGCCAACTGTGGGCAAGTTCTACCATTTACTCCAGCCTCACCCCACAAAGGACCACAATCAAAAAGCGTCCAATTAAAAAAATAAAAATAAATGCGTAACCCGTGCAGATACATGTGAAAACTGGATATGAAGATCAGAGGGAGAAATATGGACTGGGGCCAGGTCCCACGGCCCTGGCCACCTCTGAACCCACCAGCTGGGACGTGGGCCCTGCCCTTACCTTGTTGCCCCTAATTCACCCACAGTTCTCTGCCCTTTGTGGGCCTCAGCTTTCCTGTCTGTGCAATGAGCGAAATATGTTCTTGGGCCCTGGTGCCTCTGATGCCTCACCCTGGCCCAGGGGCCAAAAAAGTCAAGATCTTGGGCTCTGGATGACCTGGGTGTGTATCCTTTCTTTATTCCTTCTTGGATCTGAGACCTTGGACAAGCCACCCACTGTCTCTGGGCCTCGGTTTCCTCTCTGTGGCATGGGTCTCCTGAGCCTGTCTCCAAGGGTTATGTGAGAGTTAGCTGGCCCTGTCTATGTCCTGAGATTCCAGGAAACCCATTCCACAGATGGGAAGATGGTAGTTCAGAGAGGAGTAAACAGATGTTCCAGATGTGGACCTTTCTTGGGGTGTCTGTGGCATGCCCTCTTTCCCTCCCTGCCCTGCTCCAGCCCTGGGTGACACCACATGGCCTCAGTGGCCCCACGCACCTTCTCCACTTGCTTCTGGTGGCCATTGGTGCTAATGCGCTCAAAGGCCTGCTCGGCGTCATCGGCGTCCCGGCACTTCTGCTCATATGTCTTCTTGGACTGCGGGTGTGGAGAAGCATGACTGGGTGGGGGGGGGGGGGGTGCGGGGGGCACCCAGAGTGAGGCTCCCTGAACCCAGCCTCCCTTCTCCCTGTCGGGGACTGTGGGTGGAGTGGGGGCCTCCTAACCAGGGACAGGGATCTGGGGGGCCAGAATAGAGATGGAGAAAGGAGTTTTATTTCCAGGCCCTGTCCAGTCTCTTTAGAGACATGGTCACATCAAACCACTAGCAGGTCCCTGAAAATACCATGCATCTGCATGATGCTGGCCTCTGCATATGCTGTCTCCTCTTGCCGAACCTTTTTTCTCCTTTTCACTCAGTGTCCTAGGGGACACAGCTCAGAGGTCCTTTCTCCCTCCACCCCCAAAGTCCCTAGCTAACAGTATGGGTCATCCCGTGGGCCACTTCTGGGACTGACCACCAGCCCATCAGTCAGGACCCCCCCAAGGGCAGGGCCTGGGTCCATCCACATGAGTCCTTGGCTCCCAGCTCAGCCCCAAACACCCAACAGGCAATGGTGTGTGTTGTTGGGCAGGGGTTGAGGCAAGCCCTGTCCCAGGGGCCCAGCCCAGAGCTCCTGAGGTCCACATTGTGAGTCCTCCACCCCTCCAGGCCAAAGACCCTCACACTCACATCCATAGCCTTCTTGTAGAGAGACAGCTTGCTCTTCTGGACACGGTCCATGACAGCCTCATACTGCAGGGGACACAAGGCTCTGAGCAGGGGGCTGCGGCCTCAGGATGCTCCCCTAGGCCAAGAGGACGGGGTGTCCCTGGGATGAGACACAGCATCCCCTCCTGGCTCTGAAGGGAGCAGTGACAAGATGCCACAGAAAACTAGAGCCCGGGGCAGGTTGTGCCCATTGTGTCTCTTTGCTGCAGACTCCAACCAGGACTTGGTCTCTGTCCCGGGAATACTCGCCCTGCGCGCACACACACACACACACACAGTCCTTCACTCACAGTCTCTGTACCTCCTCATGCTGGTCATACACTGTGTACACACCAGCACACATAGGCACACAAAGTTCCACATGACACACAGAAGTACACACTCACAGGCTCCCATTGCTCCCACCGCTCACACTCGCACACACAGGCCTTCATGTGCACACTCACAGAGCACCCACAGACACCATCCAAAAGCACACACAAGCCACTCTCCATGTCCCTGTGCACAGCCATAGGCCTGTTCACACAGGTGAACATACACATGCCAAACTTTTGCCACTCGTGGGCACACAGGGCCACTGCACCCCTACCTCACCTCCCAGGTTCCTCGTTATGGTAGAGAGAATAGAACTCAGCATGGGCAGCCTCAGCAGGGAGCCTGAGGCTTGCTGCCCAGTCACCAAGGTGTGGGCACACATAGACACTGACACACGTGTACATGCTCACAAGTGAGGACACACGCATGCAGGCTCCCCCCTGCTCCCTCTCACACACGCATGTACATATGCACACAAGTCCAGGCTATCTCCCCTACATACTACATCCCAGTTCTCCACTTGTGGGGGCTCTGGCCACCCTGGGGAAGGTGTCTCTCTGTCTGGAACAGCTTTTGCAGACATTACAGCCCCTCTGGCCACAGAAAAACTAAAAATAGCCAGCCTGGGGCCAGTCTCAGCAGGTGCCCTGCACACATGAGGCAAGTCCCAGCTCAGAGTGTTCACCTGCTTCAGCCCCTTGATGCAGAGCTAGCTTTTGGGGCTGGCTTGGGAGACCAACTGTCCACTCAGGGTCCCAAGTTTAGAATCCTAAAAGCCTGAGACCCTGGGTGGCTGGCTGGGCAGAGAGTACAGTCATGCTCTATTTCTGTGGCCAGAGCCACTTCTCAGAGCCTGTCAAAGAAGACTGAAGGAGCCCTGCTTGTGGGCTGGGTCCCCAAAACTTGGGAGATGCACATACGTGTCCCAACCTGTGAGAGGGAAACTGAGGCACAATGAGGAGAAGAGCTTGCCTAGGACTCCCAGGCCTAGCCTGGCCTTAGCTACGAGCTGGCAAGCCCTCCCCTTCACAGCTCCATTTTGTGGGCCTTTCCATTTTTCAATTCTTTGGAGAGTTTGCAAAGATCCTTCATCTCCAAGCAAGAAGTGTTTCTGTGTGCTGCTGGCCTGTCCCATCCTGTCCAGGTGCCACCCTCATCACTAAGGCCTTGTGAGGCTGAGCACGTGTCCCCAGCTGACTTCCCAGCAGCCATGGGCTCAGCCAGTCAGAGAGTCTCCAGCCTGGGAGGAGACCCTGGGACAGAGAGGTCACCGAGCCTACTCTCCACCCCACCTCTGCAGCTTCCCTGACAAATAGCCTCCAGACTCTGCTTACATATCTCCTTTGATGGGGACCTTACTTCCTTTCCATGTAGTCCCTCCATCTGGGAGCAGCTATGCGCTACCCATGGAGGAGAAGTACCTTTGGATGCCGAGGTCAGCGTGACACCCCCCATCCCCCATCTCCATGCAGGATCTGTGGCCCCTCTCAGCCGGGCAGCCCTACAGAGTGGCTACAGTGACTAACCACCAAGTCTGCCTTTGTCCTAGACAAACAGCCTTGACCCTTCAGCTCAGGACCAGTTTCTGGTGACTCAGGCTGCCTCCTTTAGATACCCCCAAACTCTCACGGAGCTAATCAAAAAGACCAATGCCTTTCCCTCTTCCTGGCATGAGAAGCTCAGGAGAAGACCTCCAGTGGGGCTCTCAGGCCTGCATGCTGGGCCCTCATTCCAGTGGCCCGTCTCTGCCCACATGCATCCCCTCTGCCTTCAAGTCACCCTCATCCCCAAGCCTGGAGTGCTGTCCTCCACCGTTCATTGGCTTCATCTCCAAGGTCCATCACCCAACTTCACAGAGATGATGACCACCTCCCACTCGGGGCCCACCCCCAACACCCGCCTCACCTTCTTCCTCTGCTCCTTCTGCCTCTCACGGAACTCCTCGAGGCTTCTCAGCTCCTCACGCAGGGCCAGGGCCAGCTGGATGTGGGAGCTGCCCACATTCTCCATTTCTGGGGGCAGAGCATGGAGGCATGGAGCCCCGGCCTCCCACATACTCACTCCTGCCTGGACTAGCCCAGCCTCAGCCCCATACCCCCAAATCCTCTGCCAGCCTCAGAGTGCTGTGTGCAGCCTGAGCACCCCACCCCCGCCAGGATCTAACTACCTCCCTCTATGGGGACAGGGGTGTTCCCAGAAGGTCCTGTCACCCTGCAGCCTGGGGTTGAGGACAGTCGGGACTTACGCTGCTTTAGGGAGTCAAAGGAGGCCCTCAGGGAGCTGTAAGACAGAAAGGCCAGGATCAGAAGAAGGAGGGCACAACAGATCCTAAAGCCCCCACTGGCCCCAGGGACGTTATGTTTGGTAGGATGGCCCTAGATTGCTCACACACACTGACCTAGGCGCAAGGGACCCTCTGGTCAGACCCAGTGACCATCCACTCAGCCGCTTCTGGAAGATGGAGATTCTCTTTGGAAATGATAAAGCCTTCAAACCTTTCCACTGTGCCAGAATGTTCCTGGCTTCTGCATGTTTTCAAGGCCCTCCCTCCTTCAGTGGGGCCCCTCCCCCACGAGGTCCTCACCTGCCTTCAGGATGAGCTGAAGTAGGAAAGAGCAGCATTCAGACCTGGCTTTAGGCAAGTGGCCTGAAGGATGTTTTGGAAGAAGCTGGATGGGGAAGGCAAGCAGGACAGGGATACCAGAGGAGAGAAATGTGGGGTCTTAGGGCAGTATGAGCAGAACATACAGGTGAGGACAGAGAGAGGCTGTCCCTGTCCCTGGCTGGGGTGGCTGAGCAGACAGTGGTGACATTTCTGAGAGGGGACCCAGGAGCGAGTACATGACCCATGAGCAGTGTACAATAGGGTGCATTAAGCTTGGAGCTCCTGAGAGAACCTCTCAGGAGGAGTCAGGAGGCAGCAAGGTGGCCGTTCTAGAGTAGAGACATGGCATTGTCCACTGCAGGGGGGATGCCAGGGAGGGCAGGAAGGGGAGAGGCTAGCCCGGGCATGGGGGGCGGTGGGGAACATCCAAGGGTAGGGCTGCCAGACAGAACAAATGAAAATAGGGGCGCCTGGGTATCTCAGTCGGTTAAACGTCCGACTTCGGCTCAGGTCATGATCTCGTGGTTTGTGAGTTTGAGCCTGTGTCGGGCTCTGTGCTGACAGCTTGGAGCCTGGAGCCTGGAGCCTGCTTGGGATTCTGTGTCTCCTCTCTCTGCCCCTTCCCCACTTATGCTCTGTCTCTATCAAAAATAAATAAATGTTAAGAAAACCAAATGAAAATACAGGATGTCCAGTTAAATTTGAATTTCAGATAAACAGCAAATACTTCTTGAGTAGAAGTATCCCCATGTAATAGTTGGAGGATACTTACATTTAAAAAGTATTTATTGTTTATCTGAAATTTGAATTTAACTGGGCGTCCTGTATTTTATCCAGCAGCCCTGCCAGGGCCACAAATGGAGCTGGTGCCTGAGCAAAGGTGTCGGAGCCCACCCAGGACACAGTCCCGTCTGCTGGTAGGTAATGGGGCACCATGAGGCAAACCTTTCCTTGGGTCAGAAACAGGACTGGCAGGGGAGAATGCCTCTCTGCAGGTCATTGGATCTCAGGGATAAGGGCCTCTCAGTGGGGTGAGTTCCCCATCCTGGTAGAGAAAGAAGGAGACTCGAAATCCCAGCCTCAGAAAGCAGCAGGGCCTCGGCAGGGGCTCCCTGCTCTGTGCTCCCACATGCATTAGAAGCAGACCCTGGAGCCAGACAGCCTCGGTTCAGTCCAGGCTACTCACTCTGTGGGACCTCGGGCGAGTTACTTACTCTCTCTGTGTCTCAGTTTCCCCTTTTGTAAAATGAGGATAATAGCACAAACATGATGTTTGTGAGGAATAAATGAATTAATATGTATAAAGTACCTTGTCGGGACCCAGTTGCTGTTGTGCAACCCTCCCCTGAGCCCACATTTGCACACCCCTGTCCTGAACTTGACCTGAGCTGGCCTCTAAACTACCCCACATAAGAGCTTACCAGTTTCCCCACTTATCAGGAACCTCCCCAGTTTTGCTTTCAGGTAGGGGTTCTCTTGAGGTAGCGCCATAGGCTGGGCTCCCTTCTCACCTCCCCAAACCCCAAAGCAGGAGGGGCAGCCTGTGTTCACCAGCAGGTGTGTGGGCATGGGCCCATGGGTGCCAAGTCTCCAAGTGCGCAGAGAGACGGTATGCAGGCATTGCAGACTGGACTTAAGGCGGTACTTGTCTGCTCTCTCAGGGGTAAATATCTCCGCCTGAGTTAACTCTGTCCCTTAACCAAGGATGCAAAGTAAGCTGTAGCTCCTTCTGCACCTGGAGGCTCGGTCAGTCGAGGCAGAACGAGAAACTGGGGCCAGAGTGTGGCCAGGCTTGCTGTGGTCACACAGAGGCAGCAGCGAGTCACCCAGGCTCTGGCCACATCCTCTGCCGCTCTCTACCCAGCCAGCCCTGTGCTCCCCTCCCTGCCTCTCTGCCAAGTGGCACGCACGCCCCCTGGTGGCCATATGGCCTCATGACGCCCGCCCGCGACAGCCCTGAACTCTGGCCCTACTGTCAGGGTCCCGCAGTCTTTGCAAGGCAGGCTTTCCAGGGGGCTCCCTCCTCTCATTGGACAGTTAGGGAAACTGAGGCCAATGAGGATCAGCAACCTGGTAGAAGTCACGGGGATCCAGGCCTACAAGAGAACTGTGTGGGGTCTGTCTGGTCAATGCCAGGCCCCTTGCCCTAAACTAAGTGGGTCTCAAAGGGTGGTCTGAAGACCAGCCACATGACCATCAGCTGGAAGCGCGTTGGAAATACGGATTCTTGGGCTCCACCTTAGTCCTCGTGAAGCAGAAACTCCGGGGTGGAGCCCAGCACCCTGTTTTCACAAGCCTCTGGGTGCTGATGATATACATTCAAATGTGAGAATGGCTGGCCTAAATTATTTAATCCTCACAGCTCTGCCAGGGAGGGTCTCATCCTTATCCGCATTTTACAGGTGAGAAAAACAAGCATCAGCGAGGTGAAGAAAGTGATCCACGGCCACACAACAGGTAAGATGGCAAGGCCAGCCCTCTGCTTCTCACCAGAGGAAGGAGGGGTGACTGCCAGGGTGACCCCACCTGCCCTGGGGATGAAGGGTCAGGACTCTTCTCTGACTGAATTGATGCCTTGCCGGCGGCTACACCTCCAACCCCTCTGCTTACCCACACACTCATGTCCTGCCTCAGTCTCTCTATTCACGGTGAGAGCCTCTCCAGACTCAGTGGGGCCCCTCCCCCACCACCAGCCCTCACCCACACCACCTTCAGGCCCCAACTACTTCACGACCACATCTCCTGCCAGAACTCAGGGCCTGAACACCCACAGCCTGGTCTTCACCTCTTTTTAGATCTCACAGCTCACAGACACCTCAAGTGCAGTGTCCAAAACTGGACTCAGCTCCCCACAAAACTCTGTTCTCAGCAAGGTTCCCCTCTCAGCAAAGGCATCGCCCTCTACCTGGCTGTACACACCAGAGACCAGGAGTCATCCTTGTCTCTACCTTCTCCCTCCCCCTGCACTATCTTCCTTCTCACCTCCTAAATCTCTTATCCATCCACCTCACTGCCACCACGCTGGCCCCTGCCTCATCAGCTCCATGCCTCCAGTTTCACCTATTAGACCTGTTTTCTGGGCTACCTGGTCACCTGGCCACCCACCAGTTCCTTCTATTCGCCATGTTCATTCTTGCTTCAGGGCATTTGCACGTGCTGATTCCTTATGTGCAACATCTTTGCAGGTCTTCTTCTTCTGTCTCTTCTGGGCATTTGTCCCTGTTGTCACCTTGGGGTGATGCATTGAGTATCTGTCCCTGCACTGACCTGTGAGCCCACTAAACAGGGGCAAGGGCTGGTTCTCCTCCCCACCTTGTCCCCAGGCTTGTAGTCCAGGGCAACAAATTCAATATTTGATAAATACCAAGTCCTTTCTCAATCCCAAACCTACCCTGACCCACCCTCCTTGGCCCATGGCCCTGGGGTGACGGTAAGGAGTCACAACCTCCTGGGACAGCTGGTCCTTCTCCCTACACCCCTCCCTGCCCCCCAGAATGGATTCTGGGAGCCCCTGAGTCCATAGCACTGCCACGTGGACATTCTCCGTTCCCACCCAGCACAGTCCTGATGGTGACAGAGTCCATTCTCGTCTTGGGCTCCTGTTTGTCTGCCAGCTTGCTGCCCCTTGGGGCTGCACGGATGAGGCCACCCTCATTCTACCTGGGACAGTGGGGTAGGGTTGCAGGCCATGAGCCCTCCATGTTCCCTACCTGCTCACCTCTGGGCTGTGGTCCTTCCCGCCCAGCCCCACGCATTCCTGGTGCTGGGGATTTTCCGGCCACTACAGCTCCACTCACACAGGGCCCAGGACACCACCTCTCTTTCTTGGCCCCAGACTTTCAAGAAGGTAGCCTCTGTTCTATGGGGGAGGGGATACTTCACTGTTCTTGGGACCAGAGGCAGCCCACTGTGGGTTAGCCACAATTCTCCCTTGGAGAACAGCCTTCATTTCTGATCTTGTGAAGGACTTGGGGAGCATTTGAAGTTTTCCTCTGCTCCATGAGACCCAGAAAAGATGGCATCTTGTAGCTTGCCTCCCTCTTGCCACTAGGACCTCCTAGAGTTTCTCTTCTATTGTGTCTCTCTCGCACGGTAAGGGCGGGGCCCCATGCAGGCCTCTATCCTGTGTTATCTGCCACCAATGTCCTCATGTGTGACTCATCCCGTTGTCCTTTTTTGACTTGGCTGTCAGGACACAGAGCCTGAAACGCCATGCTCAAACACGGTCTAAATTGCCAGTGTAAACATGTCCTTCCATATCCTCCCCACCACCTCATGCCCCTGCCTAGACATGTCTACCCCTGCCCACCTACTGGCCAGGAGGCTCCTGCCTCCCAGCTTACAGGAGCAGACTCTTCTCACCTCTGTGCTGGAGGCTGGGCCTCACTGAGCTGGTGTCAGAGGACCCCTGATGGGAACAGGGCCTGCCTCTCTCCCTCTAACACCAACAGCATGTCTTCATTTTCTGAGCTCAGAAAAGAGATCATGAAAAAAAACCAAAAAACAAAACCGCTTCTGACAGGAAAAGCACAGCATTTTAGGCAGTGGCCAAACAGTGAGGCGGGGACTCAAATTCACGGCCTTTGAGGAGCTATCCTGGCCTGCAGTAGCTGCCTAGGGGCTCACAGGAAGTTGGCCGCAGCCCTTTCAGCCTTGATTTCCTTCCATTTCCAGAATGCCTGCCCTCTGCAGCTGCTGGGAGCACGTGGCACCCCAGCACCCCACCCGAGGCAAGATGAGGACTGGACAGGGGAGAAATGAGAGCAACCAGCAGAGCAAAGGCCTGGAGGCTGGAAGGGAGAGTCCAAGCGAACTTTCTGCAGAGAAGGACATGGAGTTTAAGCTTGGATAAGCTTGGATAATGGATATCAATGGATAAGCCCTTCACTCATTGAACGAGGTCTTTAAAATGCATTGAGAGGGCTTGTGGGGATCCCTTAGTTTGGGGACTGGGTCTCATATGTGTGTTCTCCATTGCCCCTGCCCAGGAGGTGTTTGCTGAGTCCGTGTGTGAAGGAGGTGAATGTTAGAAATTATTTAACGATGGGGGGAACCTCCCTTTAATGTATATGGCTGAGTCTCCAGGCCTGAGAGAGGTTTCTGGCCAGGCTGAGGTCAGAGGATAATGCAGAAATGCTGCATCTTCTGGCAGCAGAGGTCAGGGAGGCTGGCCCACTCTGCTGTCTTTGCTCTCACTGGGCTTCCTCTGGGGTCACTTAACCCTCCAGCTTTTGTTCTCCCCACTTGCTCCTGCCCAGTCTGTGCACCCCCCAGCCCTCTACTTGCCCTCCATAGAGCTAAGAATGAGCATCTCACGGGACCCAGGGGGGTTGGCCGTGGGGAGGCTGGGAGCTCCACCCTACCAGGGGATGGGCCCTAGAGGATGAGCCGCCAGCCCCATGCTGAATAGCCGGCCATTCCCAGGTGCAAACCTCAAACACAGCCCCCACAAGTCTCCATGAAAACAAGGAGGTGACCCATGTTGTCATGGCCACCCTTCACTCTCCCCACAAAGAGCCCTCCAGGTTGGTAGGGGACAGGATGACCTGGTCTAATCCAAGACTCTAACAGTCACACAAAGCTGAGTGTCTGGGAGGACCTCCTAGAGGAGGTAGGGCATGAGAAGGCCCTAAAGGGAGGCTCTAATGCAAAGGATTGGGAAGGTTTCACTCAGTGTGTTCGAGTCTGGCTTCAGGGTGGTAGGACCATTTATTTTACATTATTTTTAAATTCTTGAATCCTCCTAACTCAGCATAGGGCATGACACATAGTAGGTGCTCCATAAATGCTTGCTGAATAAATGGATGGATGATGGATGCTTGGCCCCCAGTTAAAGAAAGGAATGACTGAAGAGTCTCACTAATCCTAGTACATGCCACATGGCTCAATAGCAACACTTATTGAGCACCTAGTATGTGCAGTCAGCTGAGCTGGGACCTGCATAGGGCATGACTCTGAGGGAGGCAGCAGGTGAACTGAGATGGGTTCAGCTCTTGCCCTGTCACTCACTGGCTCTGAATGTGTCCTGACCTTGTCCACCTTTAGCAAGGTCTCTGACATCTCCCCTCTGTCTCCGTCTCTCCCAGGAGGTGCCCTCCCCAGTCCACCCTGTTCTGACCATCCGAGCCTAATGGTGAGCTTGGGGCCCTGCTGGCTCTCCCCCACCACCCCCGCCTGCTCTGGGAGCATGTGCACAGGGATGTGGGTTTTATTTCTGCCTTTCCTGCTGCTGGGCAGACTGACCCATGGAGCCTGGTGTTTCTGGCCTAGGCTCCAGCTCCTCCTTGGTGGGCAGCAAGGCAGACCTTGACTCTACCCCTTGCTCTGGGCTGGGGCTCTACCACTGATGCTCCCACCTTAGATGAAGGCTGACCCTCCAGTGATACTGACTTCTAGCTTTCTGGGCCAGGGAGGGGCTGGGCCTCAAAGGAAATGGTCTAGACCACCAAGTCAGGCTTCTCAGCCCTAAACTAAATAGGGTGAGCCCAACTTATCTGACCTACACAGGGGCCGGTAAGACCATAAAGAACCCCACTGTTTATTGAGCATTGCCATGGCCTGGTACTTTCTGCTTGACATCGTGACTCCAGAGCAGCTCCTGGGGGCGACTCCCCTTTCACAGCCCAGCCCAGGAGTCAGCGAGGTGTAGTGACCACCCCACTGCCACACAGTATATGGAGCAGGGCAGACCTAGCCCCACTTGGCCTCTTACAGCCATGCAAGGGATCAGGACCACCTAGAGCATTACCCTGGCCACTTCTTAATCCTACAATGGAGCAAGATACTGTGTACCTCCTGCATTTCCCGCAGTCCACCTGGCTCCCCTTCCATTTTGTTCTCTTTTTCAGTGGCTTCTCCTTCTCTGTTTAAGTCCCCAGTGACTCACAGGCTTCTGAGTATGAGTGTGCCCTACAGCCTGGTCTCCTGTCATGGCCCTGCCCGGAACACCCTCTCTATCCAACCCCCAGAAGAGGTGACCTTTCCCATCTGGCTTGGGTGGCCAGGAAGCAGAAAGGGATGCCTCCTGGGTCGTACTCCCTCAGCTCCCCTTCCCCAGGGAAGACAAAGAAGGGTTACATCAGACTTTCATTCATTCCTTACCATGCCCTGAGCCCTCCTCTGCACCCAGCCTGCATCTAACCCCAGCCCTGCCCTGTTTATCGGTAAACAGCCCACTGGAGTGGGCAAATGAGAACCAAACTCAACTTGCCCACCGTCACATAGCTCACAAAGGCCAGGTGGGGACTAGACCTCATGCATTCTTACTTCTAGGGCTGTGTTCGTGCTTTCTGGTCCAATGCACAAACCTTTGGGCATTGAGGATTAATCTCCCCTGGCTCACACCACTTTTAAACCTTCCTCCAGCTCTTCCTGTGTTTTCTCTGGCTCCAGTTTGGAAGCAGAAACCAGCCATGGTCCCACATATCTTTAGAAGACCCAGAAAGTGTTGTATGTTCAAGGCTCAAAATGAGGGAACCTGGGTTCGTTCCAAGTTTTGGAGCTGACAGCCTTTCGCGTCACTCCCCTTGTGCAGAGCCAGATACTCATAGGCTTGACCTCCAAGGGGTTGCTATGGCAGCTGCAGACCCCATAGGTGGGGCTCCTGGGTAGGAGGTGCTCACCCAGGGGGAGACTCCACACCTTCACAAGGCAGCCACAAGACTTACTGTTAGAAGCAGTCACAAGACTTACTGTTAGAAAGTCCTTCAGGGGCTCTCAAATCATCCTGCTCTCTCTACTGCCTCCCTATCCCCCAGTCTGCACACTGGGACCCAGGCCTCGGGGCTGGAGAAGACCCCTGCTTCACAGCAGAACTACTCCTATTGTCTCCCCTTTGGGCCGGGCCTGAGCCAAGCCCCCGGACTGTATTAATCCTTTGATGAAGGTTGTATTGTTATTCTGCTCACTGTTGAGGAAATGGAGGCACAGAGAGTGTCAGTGGCCAGCCTGAGATCCCACAGCTGTTGGATGATGAGATGCCTCTGGAACCCAGATGTATCCCCTCCCGCCACTGTCTCTGGCCACACCTGTCCCCTTGAAGCCCAGGCTAAGCCAAGGCCACGGTGGGGCTTGAGCAACCAGTGGAGGGCCCATCACCTGGCCCTCAGGGCTCTCAGGACTTGGGTGGAGGCTGTCCAGGTGCCGCTGGCTGTGCTACAAACCCCTGAGGACAGTCTCTGCCCCCTGCCCAGAGTCTTCTCGGCACTGAGACAGCAGGGTGTTCTCCCCTACACAGAACCTGACCTCACCCAGAATGCCCTGTAAGCCAAGAGACTTGTCCTCCAGGCATCTCCGACTTGGAGCCATCCAGACCCTTCCAGGTCCTCCCAGGTCCACCCCAAGCCAGGAAGTCCTAAACCCCATCCAAGGGCCCAGAAGTGCCTGGACAAGGAGCAGAGAGCCCAGGGCACGGGGCCTCTTACTTGATCTCTGTCTGGCCGCCTGCCTTCCGGGCGATCTGCACCAGCTCCTTCCCATACCTCTCCTCTGCTTGGGCCCTGCAAGAACAAAGGGTGGTCACTGTCCCTTTACTTCTGCTGGCTGCGGCTCCCTTAGATATCTAAGTGGTGGAAGCTGAGGGTCCACTCACTCAGCCTCTTGGGGCAGGCTGAGCCTGCAGGCCCCTCCTTGACAAAGTTTGGCTCCCAGCCCTCCTTCCAAATACATGTTGGGCCAAATACCCGCACATCTGAGGGGACACCAGATCATTTGCTCGTGAGGGGAGGCCCTGGCTGGGAAAACCAGGAGAGTCACACTTCCAACAGCAGGGTGGCCGGGCTGTCTGTTCCCACAGAGCCAGGAGGACAGCCCACGCCCTGCCGGCCCTCGCCCAGTGGCTGGCTCACCTCTGCCTCAGCAGCTCCTCCACGTCCTTGCACATCTTCCTGCCGTCGAGCAGCCGCTGCAGCAGCACCTCATAGCCTGTGTGGGCCGTGAAGTCCCTGCACTGGAACACGAGACAGAGGGACGCGTGAGTGCCGCTGTGTGGGTTGGGAGGGGCACTGAGCTCGAGGTCCTGGCAAGGACTCCGCTGACATCCAGGAAAAGTCTGTGTCCAGCGTCTGGGGCCTGCCCTGCCTGTCTGCCTCCATTCTCCCATTCAAAGACGAGCTCTTGGGCTTCAGGATGTGGTTTCGCACCACGGGGCCCCTGTCTGTGGGGGTGCCAGGTGTGTGAGCCCTACTCACCATGGCGCTCACAGTCTGGGACACATCAGCTTCACACAAGATGGCCGCGGGGAGGGCCGGCTCCAAGGCCTGGTAATGACAGCCCCGTAGGGTGCCCAGCAGGGCTCGTTTCCGTCACATTCCCAATAACCCTATTATCTTGGTTGTCCAAGTGAGAACACTGAGGCGCGGATGGGTACGGTGCCCATAGTGACACAGCTTGGCAGTGGTAGGCCTGGCGTTGGACCCAGGCTGTCAGGCTGGAGTCCATGCTCACCACCTCTGCACCGCACAGCCTCTGCGAAAAACTGCACCAATCATGTCTCCATCAACAACTGTGTGCCAGATGCCATGCCAGGCTCTGTGTGGGCTCCCGTAACCGTCTTGTACCCACCTGGCAAGGTGGGCATCGAGAGTGACTTGCATCAGGATGCAGGCACATCCTAACACACCCAGGACACCTGACACATGCTTAGCACCTTAGGGCCAGCCCTGAAACAGGACAGTGGGGAGAGGGGCATTTGGGAGAGTTCTCCTGGATACGACTGCCCCTCTGCTGCCTGGCACTTTCTCAGCCTGTCCCAGGGCTCCTGACCAATCTGATTCTCCTTTCTCACCCCTGGAATGCATTCTGAGCTGCTGGTGCTGGACTTAGTCCTCATAGTCAAGAACTATAAGAGTCGGTCTAGGGAGTGGGTCTTGGGGCCAGGCTGCACACGTGGCTGATTGGCAGAGGAGGGAGATTGATCCTAAGAGAAAGTAGTGAAACATTACGCTGAGAGCAGGGGCTTCTGTGTGTGTTTCTTACCTGAGCCTGGCCCCCACATCCAGTCTTGGGGAAGGACCACCCCCCAGGATGCTTGGCCAGGCAACTGTAAATTGAGGCAATCCCTGAGATTCAGCACCTAGTCTGTCTTCTTTTCCATCCCCATGGACCCCCAAAAGCCTCAGAGACTGGAGAAAGGGTCCCTGCTCTCCTGAGTGCACACATCATAGCCCCATGTCAGACCTCAGCAAATCAGTGGGGCTTTCCCAAGGCCACACCTTGGGGGAGGTAAGTCTAGCCCATCTTAGAGTCAAGAGCTGATGGTGCACCTTTCCCTGCCCCATGTCTTTCCTCAAATGCTGTGTATGGGCATGTAGAGAAAGTCAGGAGAGGAGTCTAAGTCAAGGAGAGCTTCCCCCAGGAAGAGGCATTTGAGCCAGGTTCTGGGAGAGAAGGTGCTGTTCTTCCAAGTCTAAGTAGAATAGACATGGTAGAAAGGGCAGAAATTCCACAAATTGTCCCAACAGGCCCTGTGCCAGGCCCAGCCACCCTCAGCAAACTCAGAATCGTGGAATCTCCAGGCCTATAGCTCACCTACGACCCCAAACTTATTCCCTCCTCCATAAGCATCCCTAGAAATCCCTGAGGCCCAGACTCAGCTGCTGACTGGATCTCAAGCAGTGTGCCTGGGCTCTGGCTGGCTATTTGGGGCCCCAGGGGAAGGAAGTTGTCCCCCTAACTAACCCCTGCCAGCCTGTCCTGGATCAGGCATCAGCCCCCAGGCTGGTGTGGTTGAGCCAGGCTTTCATTTCTGTGGTTTTTGTGAGTGGCCACTTGCCCACTAACTGGTCAGCAGACCCTGGTTTCCCACCTCTCAGCCTCTGCTCTCCCTCCAAATGCCCCTGGCAGAAGGCTATGACAGCTGGGGAGGAAAAGGAATCTGGAGCCTCAGCCTCCTTCCTTCTCCCCACGAGGGAGGCACTCTGAGCTGGACACCACCATTCAGGACTGAATTCCACAGACCACCAAACCGGGAAGCATCTTGTCCAGTGCCCCCCAGTCCCAGGGAAACTGAGGGCCAGAGAAGGGAAGGACCTACCTCAGGAAACACAGGCAGAGGCAGGACAAGAATGTGGACTTGCAGGGGCCCTGTCACTCTCCATGAAGCCTCTGGGAGAGAGGGCAGAGCTGGCAGACTCTGTACCCTGCCCCACACCCCACCACAGCAGGTTGCTCTGTTCTTCCCTCCTAGGCCCCCGCCCGACCCCAACTCTCCAGGGAAGCCCCTCCGTCCTTACTGAGACTCCCAGAGTGGAAAGAAGCAAAACCAAACCTACACTGGCCATTCTGTAGGATGCAGAAGGTAGCAAGGCCCTTCAGGCTGGGTCCCCAGGAGCTCAAGTCCCCAGAGCGCTGTAGGCTCAAGAATCTTGTCTAGCCTTTGCTCAGAGCCACAGTGGTGCTAGCAGTGGCTGTGGCCAAGTGAGCCACTGTCGCAAGTGACTAGATTGTTCCGAGGAAGTGCTTGGTTCCCCCAGGGCTGCTCCTTCTCAGCACCGCTCCCCTTCCCCCAGCCTGCATCCTCCTCCTTAGCCCCTACTCCACCACCTCCTCCGGGGAGTGGGTTCTGACTCATTATTCAGAGCTGGGCAGAGTCCTGCTCAGGCTGCTGTTGAGGAAACGAATGAACCATTCAGTTAGATAATCAATCAGTCCTGCAAGTTCACAGGCCCGGGCCCAGCCACACAGTCACCCCTGCCAGGGCCCACCCTGGCCTTCCTTCCCAGCACCCACCCAGTTCCACCCTGTGAGTACCAAGGGCTCCATGTCAGCCCCGCTCCTGTGCCGGCTGACATTTCCACAATGCAGAAGCCACCAGGCAGGGCCATTCACCTCCTTCCATCTACTCACAGCCTCTGTTGCCTGAAATCCACCCATGGCCTTGATCGTGGTGAAGTCTACCGGCCACACAGTGCACTGTGAACATCACAGGGGTTTTCTCATTGAAAACGCCACACACCCAGGGTGGTTAGGACGGTAAGGAAGATGCCTCAAGGGGGGAGGTGACTACCCAAGATCACCCAAATGGTAAAGGTCAGAATCTGGAATATGAATCTAGGTCGGCCTGTCCCCAAGCCCACATACCTACACCAGTCATTCAATAGATAGTCCAGCACTGTTTTTCATGTTGAAACATCAAAAACTAGTTTTAAAAAATAACTTTGGAAAATGATTACTGAAATTCTTTCCAGCTTAAATCAAAGCTGTATTTTGGGCTATCATTCAGTTACCATGGATTCACAGAGACCAGGTCTGTGCCCAGGCTAGGTCAGAGAAACTCTTCCCTGGAGAAGGGCCACGCGGGCTCTGCAGATGTGCACACTAAGAACCAGCAAGCGGCCAGAAGCCATGCCCCATCCCCACCAAGTGGCACCTACAGCAAGCCACTCTGGGGTATGACGCCAGGTGGTGAGAAGGGTCCCCTCCTTTGGGAGGCCTGCACAAGCCAGATGTGGGGACTTGCCATCACACTTGTGTGGCTACTCTGGGCCTCCCTTTCCCCACAGAGGAGCCAGATCAGGGCTGAAAGATGTCTCCCAAGGCTCTAAAAGGAATGCTCAGGAAAGCTCTGAGCAAGTGGAATCATATCTGTGCCTCAGCCTCAAGGCAGTGTGGGGAAGGCCTGGGTGCTCTGTTCTACCTGGGGACAGCCCATCTGCTTCCTTCTCTAGGTGGGTCTAGGTGACAGCCATTGTCCAGGCCTGAGCTCTGCCATGCTCCCACTTGGGTGGATAGAAAAACAGCCTTTGTACCCACCATGACTTCACCCTTTTCCTACCCACATCGCCTTTTTCTTTTTTGAATGTTTTATTTATTTTTGAGAGAGAGAGAAAGAGAGTGGGTGAGGGGCAGAGAGAGGTGGGGCAAAGGATCTGAAGCTGGCTCTACTGTCAGCAGAGAGCCCAATGCGGGGCTCGAACTCACGAACCGTGAGATCATGACATGAGCCTAAGTCAGACGCTTAACCGATTAAGCCACCCAGGTGCCCCTACCCATAGCACTCTTGGTGGTTGCAGGGGCTAGGCCACAGAGACCAGGGCCTGAGCATGCCATTTCCCCTTTGTGGGACTTGGTTTCCTCATGAAGGAAGTGGGAAGAGACCAACCTCTCCCCTCTAGGGCACAGCCCCATCAGGCAGACCTACACAGTCAGGGAAGGTGCCCGGGCCTGGTCTGAGAGACTGTACAGACATCAGCAGACTAGCTGTCAGTTCACACCTCTGGTCCAGTAAAATGGGCCCAACAGATCCCACCACTTATGGTTGATCTGAGAAGCCAATGAAATAATATGCAAAGGTGAGAATGGTGAACAGAGATCAGAGCATGCCCTAAGTAGGGTATGAGGCTAAGGATTATTACCCACATTTTACAGGTGAGGAAAATGGAACCCAGGGAGTTCACCTAACTTGCCCAGAGCCTGCAGGACACAGCCCGGATTTGAACCCAGCTCTCCTAGGGCAAGATCTTGGCTCCTACCCTCTCAATCTCTTGCCTCTCTGCAGTTCCCCAAGCTCAGCAGCTGCTCCGCAAGTTGTAGCTCCCCAGGCCCTGCCCTGTCCCTGCCTGCCAGCCTGGTGCCACCCCCAACAGACAGCAGGGTGAGAGGGTTGGCCTGTCCAGGAATTAGCACTGATATTTTTCTGGGGACCAAGTGGAGGGTGTGGAAGGTAGCTGGGAAGAGCCATCTTGTGACTTTCTGCCCATGAGACCTTGCTGACAGGGAGGAAGGAGCCACCGCAAAGGGCTGTGTGGAGGGGACTGCTGGGTGCAACTAAGAGGAGTCAGAAGTGGACAGGTGCAGGCAGCAGAACAGGGGGAGACTCGGTGGGGGAATGGGGACACCGAGGAACCAGCCGAAGTACCCAGGAGACCAAGAGCTGGCCTGCGGGAATCTGCCACCTGCTGGGCCATTGCCAGCTACCACCTTTCACCCCTTTAGAGTCACTGAGCCCACACCTCACCACAGCTGCGGAGACACCAGAAGTAGCCAGCAGTGGGTATGGGTAGAACACAGCAAATGAAGAAACGAACCCCGTTCTTCCCCATCGTAGGCTCCCAATGTGGAGTGTTCAACTGAGCAAGACAGTGAACTTGTGACATGAGATAGAGCTGGAGTGAGTTATACTGAGACTAGAAAAGGACTAGAAAAGCTCTAACACATGCCCAGGCATGGGGAAGGGAAAGCTAACAGTGGCTTTAGAAGGTGGAAGAAAGAAAAGTTAAGTTGCCAGCTTGCACCTTACTGGGCTCAAAAAACATTTTGCAAAATGTTAACCATTCTTGTTGAAAATGTTTCTAATGTCTGTCATGCTCTTGGGTTGATGGGCTCTTCGTTCTTTATTTTTATCCTTTTTTAAAAAAGAAATATTTGGGGCACCTGGGTGGCTCAGTCAGTTAAGCGACCGACTTCAGCTCAGGTCATGATCTCACAATTCGTGAGTTCAAGCCCCACGTCAGGCTCTTTGCTGACAGCTCGGAGCCTGGAGCCTGCTTCAGGTTCTATGTCTCCCTCTCTCTCTGCTCCTCCTCTGCTTGTGCTCTGTCTCTCAATAATAAATAAACATTAAAAAAAATTTTTTTTAAATAAAAAGAAATATTTATTTTTGGAAGAGCGCGAGTGGGGGAGGGGCAGAGAGAGGGGTACAGAAGATCTGAAGGGGGTTCTGCCCTGATAGGCTGACAGCAGAGAGCCCAATGCAGGGCTCAGATTCAGGAACCACGATATCATGACCTGAGCCAAAGACATATGCTCTATCAACTGAGCCACCCAGGTGCTCCAACCATTAAAAAAAAAATGGTTTTTTTTTTTAATGTTTACTTATTTTTGAGAGACAGAGAGAGACAGAGCGTAAGCTGGGGAGGGGCAGAGACAGAGGGAGACACAGAATCCAAAACAGGCTGCAGGCTCTAAGCTGTCATCACAGAGCACCACACAGGGCTCAAACCCCCGAACAATATGATCATGACCTGAGCCAAAGAGGCTTAACCAACTGAACCACTCAGACACCCCTGCCACTGACTTTTGTGGAAAACCACCTTTTATCAGCGGGAGAGGAGACGGAACAGGAGACTAGACTCACTCTTCTCACCCCAGAAGCCCCAGACAGTGGCCTGAGCAGGCATCAGGGGCGGCACGGTGCCAGCCGCACTGTCCTATCCTCTCGCACACTACTTTCACTGAAGGGACCTCTGCAGCCAGTGTGCCTCCTATGGCCAGTTTACCGGCCACAGTTTACTGTTGCCAGTCTTCTGTGGACTGAGAAACCAAAGCCTAAAGACAGGAAACCTGACGTGAGCACTGAACTCTCCAGAAGGCAGCTCCATGAAGGCAGAAAGTGGGTCTGTTCTCTTGCTGGGTCCCAGAGCCCAGAATCTGCACAGCAAATACATTGGACAAGGGCTAAATAAATGTCTTAGGGAGGCCCTCGAGAGGCTGTGGCTTTAAGACTGCTGGCTCCTGAGGTTCCCCATGGAGGGGACCAGATCACTGGCTTGCATTTCAATGATTCATTACCCAGCACCTTTATATAAACCAGACAGACCCATCCCCTCTACTTCTTAAAGCAGTATTATCATCCCCATTGTACAGATAAGGAAACTGAGACTCAGGGAGGCTCAGTCAATGAATAGTAGCCAGGGTCTTTCCACTGCCCCACAGCTACTTCCTCACAGTGGGGCTAATCTCCACCATTCTTAGTTAGCAAATTGAGGAAGGCAAAGGGCCAAAAGCTCAGGTATGGCTTGGATGGATGGATGGATGGTTGGATGGATGACCAGAGACTTCAGTAAGCAAGCTAGTTGCGTACCTGTTGTAAAGCAGGTGGCAGGTGGGTAAAGACAGGGTCCCAAGCCAAGGCCCTTGGGGAATTGGTGAGGAACACTGTCACCTGCAGACCTTTGTGGGGCTATCAGGAATAGAAGGAGTGTCTGTGGCTGGTGTCCCCAGAGGCCCAAGCCAGGACTCATGGAGATAGAGAGAGGGAGGCCGACTCCAGATCAGCACAAGGGCTTCCCAAAAGCCGAAGTGATCCCAAATATGGCTACACAGGGTGAGCTGCTTCACCAGGTGGAGAGCACCCTGTCACAGGGGTCTGTAAGCAGGTTAGGGATTCTGCAGAGAGGTCTCAGCTGGGTCTAAGTGTCCCTGGCCCAAGGATTTGGGGGGTCCATGCATAAGCAGATAAATGTGGGGTGATTTATAGTTTTTCTAAGATGGCCCAGGGTAGGTGTCAGAGGGAGAGATTCAAGAAGGTAAAGGTGGACTTTTATTTTTAAAAGAACAAAAGCACGTTGAATGTGGTTAGATGAGCTACACTGAGATCAGCTAGGCTGACAGGAGCTTGAGATTAGACATGAGTTTCCAGAGGCATATGGGTGGATCAGCTGATTAAGCATCTCTAGACCTTGGTTTAGATCACGATCTTACGGTTTATGGGTTCAAGCCCCGCATCGGGCTCTGTGTTAACAGTGAAGAGCCTGCTTGGGATTCTCTCTCTCCCTTTCAAAATAAATAAACTTAAATAAATAAATTTAAAAAAAAGAAATGAGTTTCCAGAGGACTCCACTTCTCCACTGAGCCCAGTCTGACCGCCTCCCCGGGGCCTTCAGGGGCCTTCACCCAAGCAGCCAAGCAGTAGAGCTGCCTGGTTGGCAGGGGCCCTGAGATGTCTGGGCCCCTCAGCCTATGGCCAGCAGTCACCCTGAGCCTTCCAGGGGCCCTGTCAGAGCCCTGCGAACTTTCAGAGCTTCTCAGGGATCCCACATAACCAGGTATGGGGGGCAACACTAGCACCAGAAGAGGACTACCATGTATGCGGGTGGGGAGACGGTGGGGGGTGGGGGGGGGCATAGGGAAACACTTATCTTAGTAATACTGACCACAGGGTGCTGTTGTTTGAGGAAAGCAAGAATGAGAGAGGTTATGTAACTTGTCCAGGCCCAATCAGCAATTGTGTGGGCGGGCCTGGCTTTCAACCAAAGTCTGTCTGGTTTGAAAGCTTTGTTCTTTTAAATAAGCCTCCTCAGATTATCAGGAAGGAAAGGTCTTGGCTACCACACTCCCCTCCCCAAGTCTGTGAAGTCCTGCCCACTTCCCTTATGCATTCTCAAGTCTTAAAGGAGTAGCTCGACCCCCACTTCTTCCTACTGCTTTGTGAAACCAAAACGTGTAGAAAGATTAGAAAAGGGAAGGGACAGGGAGTGAACACAAGTCCAGGCAGAAGCCTGCGGGTGGGAATGGGCCCCTGAGGTTTAGAAGACTGGAAGTCTAACGCACAGAGCTCTAAGTGGTCACGGTGAGATCTGAGTGAGGCTGGAGCAGGTGTCTGAAGAGGTAGCCTAAGGCCAGCTGGAGGAGAGACTCATGAGCAGGTGTGGGACCTTCCCAGGAGGTAAAGGGAAGCTTCGCCAGGTTCTGAGTTCAGGGGATGGGAGCTGGGTGGGATGCAGACAGGCAGAGGTCAGTGCTCTAAATCCATTATCACCTCTAATCCTCAGCACCCCCTGGAATGTCAGGCCTGTGCTATTCTTATTGCCCCCTGTTACAGATGAGCACCTGAGGCTCAGCAAATGGATGATTGCTCAGGTCACACAGTCCCTCTGCACTGGCCCCACCAAGCTGGTGGGGCAGTGGGGACTCCCTAGATCTAGCACTGGGTGGAGTAGAAAGCAGATGCCAGTGGCCGAGGGTGAGGGAAGCAGTGGGATGCAGAGGATAGTTAATGGAGAAGAGGAGAGAACTGAGCCACCCCAGACATTGAGCCCTGGAGGAGACTGACCCCTTCAGCAAGGAGAGGCACCGTCCATTCCCTGTCCATAGCCAGCCACACAGGGCCTCTCGCCACATAGTTTGTGGGTGACCAGCCAGAGACTAGAGGCCAGCACTGATGGTCCACCTACTTACCCTGCACATCCCGTTCCCCTAGTTTCACCCCTCCTACACACCTACACCTGCCAGGGGATACCCTACAGAACACCACCCCAGGAGGAAGCCCAGGCAGTGGGATGTGGGCAGAGCTCAGGCATTGGGTTCTCGTCCTGGCCAGTTCCATGAAACAGGCAGTGCAACCTTGGGCAAGTCACTTAACATCCTGAGCACAGAGCCCCTCCTGTGTAAAATGAATGTGAACATATTGCCCACCTCTGGGCTCTAGGACTAAATGAAATAATACATGGAGGAGCCCAGCAATGGGCACCCTGACACTTAATGAGCTCCTGGAAAATGGTGGCCATGGTGATGAGTACATATGAAGTCAAAGAAAGGAAATAAAAAAGGAAAGCTAGGTGTGAATCTTAGCTGTGATACTTATTTGGACTGGTTGCCTCTAATCTCTCAGACTCAATTGTTTTTATTTGTAAAGTGGGATGAACACTTGCACTTTGTGCCCTCACAGGGCTGATGCAGGGTGTCTTTCTTTGTGGCCGTGAATTGCTCCTCCTTTGGGCTTGAGACTTGCTCAAGATACAGAGATGAAGCCCTGGAGCTGCAGAGGAGCCCCGTTCCCATCCCTACGCCTTTTCCTGAAGGCAGGGACAGACCGCTGCAGCCTCTGAAGAAGGCCCTGTGGCCTCCTCTGCCAGCCTTGTCAGGTTCTGGATCTCAGAGCTGACCCTGGGTTCTGGGTGCTAGCTGGGCTCCTGCACCTGCAGGGGGTCTGCACGTGAAGCTCCTTGCCTTTGCAAGGCCATTAACAAGCATGTTGCCACAAAAATCAATTTAATACAGACAAAGAGTCAGGCTCAGAGAGTGGAAGGACTCACCAGGGCCACCCTGTAAATGTAGTAGAATCAAAGCAGGGCATTAGCTTCTAAAGGCAGTGTAAGAGACAAAGATGGCACCTTCTACAGTAATTTAAATCGTATGGTACTGTCATAAGGATAGGCATATAGACCAATGGAATAGAATAGAAAGCCCAGAAATAAGCACATATATGATTTTCCACAAAGACATCAAGGTCATTCAATGCGGAAAGGAGTCTTTTCAACAAATGGTGCTGGGGAAAGTGATATCCACATGCAAAAGAATGAAGTTGGACCCAGTCTTTACACTGTATACAAAAATTAACTCTAAATTTATCCATGGCCTAAATGTAAGAGCTAAAACTGTAAAACCCTGAAAAGAAAACATAGGAGAAAAGCCTCAAAACACTGGACTTAGCAATGATTTCTTGGATTTGACACCAAAACCACAGATAACAAAAGAAAAAATAGATAAATTAGATTTCATGAAAATTAAAAACTTATGCATCAAAAGACAACATCAAGAGAGTAAAAAGATAATGCCCAGATTGAGAGAAAGTATTTGCAAATTATATATATGATAAGGGATTAATATCCAGAATATATAAAGACTTCTTACAACTCAGAAAACACTAACAAAAGAGAGAGAGTATGAGCAGGGGAGGGGCAGAGAGAGAGAGTTGAGAGCTGTCCACACAGAGCTGAGGACACAGGGCTTGATCGCAGGAACCATGAGATCACAACCTGAGCCAAAATCAAGACTCGGACGCTTCACCGACTGAGCCACCCAGGCACCCCAAGAAATGAAATTCTGATGTCTGTTGAAACACAGATAAACCTTAAAGACATGCTAAGTGAAATAAGCCAGACACAAAAGGTCAAATATTGTATGATTCTACTTATATGAGGTTCCTAGGGTAGGCAAATTCATAGAAAGAAAGTAAGAGACGAGGGAAGGGAGATGAAGAGTTACTGTTTAATGAGTCCAGAGTTTCTGCTTGGGATGATGAAAAGTTCTGGAAATAGGTAGTAGTAATGGTCGTGCAACATTATAAATATATTAATGCTGCTGCATTGCACGTTTAAAAATGGTTAAAGTGTTGGGGCGCCTGGGTGGCTCAGTTGGTGAAGCATCCGACTTCAGCGCAGGTCATGATCTCACGGTCTGTGAGTTCGAGCCCCATGTGGGGCTCTGTGCTGACAGCTCGGAGCCTGGAGCCTGCTTCCGATTCTGTGTCTCCCTCTCTCTCTGTCCCTCCCCCACTCATGCTCTGTCTCTCTCTCTCTCTCTCTCTCTCAAAAATAAATAAACATTAAAAAAATTTTTAAATGGTTAAAGTGTTAAGTTTTATGTTATGTATATTTACCACAATAAAAAAACATAATCGTAGATTATAAGGTTAAAAAGCAAAACGAAACAAACCTCTACCCTCTATTCATTCACAAGTGAGTCAAATGAGGTCACCTAAGTGGTAAAAGCCAGCTGTATGCTGGTTATCAGCAATGGCAATGCATCCAGCATCACAATTATCCACGCCAACGGTTCTCAACCCTGGCTGCACTTTGGAAACACTCAAGAACTTAGGAAAATACTGATGCCCAGCCTCCCACCCTGAAATTCTTATGTAATTGACCTTGGGTGTGGCCTGGGCATTGGGATGTTTGAGAACAACAGTCCTACAAGGTTTGGCTCCCTGTCACATTTTCGATATTATCTCCAAGTACTACCCACCTCGGTCATTTGGCCTCAGTCACACAGGTCTCCTTGTCCCTTGAATATGTCAAGCACTGTCCTGCCTCAGCCCGTCATCCCCTCTTTCCTTCCCAGTATGGCTCAGCTTCTGTTTTCCCATGTCCACTGCTGGGAAACCCTGAGTCCCATCTGGCCACCCCATCCCTGCCTTGGCTGTGGTCTCTGGAGCTCCAGCAGGCACTTCCTGTTGCCCAATAGTGGGTGCTGTCAACACCAGCGGAAGGGGCTGTCATTCCCCCACGTTCTCCTCACCCACTGCTCAGAGTGCCAGGTCTTAGCGAACCACCGCACCTCCCAGTAACCCCCAAGGGCTCTCTGACCTAAGCCTGAGAAGGTAGCAGCCAGGTCTAGACCAGCAACCCCAAAGTCCACCTCGGTGGTATCCCCAGTCCCACATCCCCTCTGAGATTTCTGCCTGCAAAACAGGCATAAGAATACCAAGTTCACAGAGCTATTGTTGGAAGGAAATGCATCTTGTCATTTGAAGCCATGGGAATGACTCTCTGATGGCAGAATTTAATGTGTAATGGTGAACAGAGTTGGGGAGGCATTCTGGGAGTAGGAGGATGCACATACGTGGCTCACCCTGTAGTGTACATGCAATCCTAAGTCTGGGTCCCTTAGAACCTGTTTCTGGTCTGCTAACTCCCCATAGTGAGCAGCAGAAGGTGGTCCCCTTAGTGCTGCCCTTAGCCTCCTCATCTTTAAAGCCTCTGTCTTAGATGAGCATCACTCTGACATCCCACATGAGGAATCTGAAGTTCAGAGAAGGGAAATGATTCTCCCCGGCCCAGCAAGTGAAGGTGGAGGCTAGGAGAGGCATTAAAGAAGGCCTGGAGGGAGGAGCTGTTGGAGTGAGTCCAGGGAAGAGCCCCAGCACGGGCAAGCCCCCAGGGCACAGGGTGCTACTCTCTCTTGCTGGAAGTCCAGGCAGTTTCAGTTTCCACACCAAGTTCCCTTCATTGTGTGGTTTGCGGCATCAGCTAGACTCTGGGTGAGGAGGGAGGGCATCCCGCCCACAGCCTGCAGCTCCTTTTCATGATAGGAAACATCCGCTGCTGGAGAGGGTGCAGGGAGGCAGAAGAAAGCGTCTCTGTCACCTCTTAAGGCCGGTCAGGACCTTTCACAATCTCCAGTCACTTTCCTACCAGTCGCCCTGCATGAGCCTGTGGGCCAGAAAACTGCCTTCCAAACCCATTGTGCCCACTCCCCACTTCCACACCTTCGTCCATGCCATTCCTTCCCCTGGGCTGCCATCTGCCAGCCTGCCTTCTCCCAAATCCTTGCCTGCCCTCCATAGTCCAAGCAAGGCCCTCCCGCTCCATTCTGGGGGGCTACCCCCGTGGTGTGTAGTACACAAATCCCAGGAACTGGAGTGCAGGGGGTCATTGAGAAGCAGACCTTGTTTTCCACCAAGAATAAAATTGAGGGTGACCAAGGCTGCTGTGGCCAGTAGATCCTCCAGGTGACCTCTGCCAGCCTCACAAATGCACAGCAAGCATAACCAGAGACCTCTGCCTCCTTCTCACACCATCAAACAGCTGGCCATGTCCTGGGAAATAGGCACAGATGAACCAAGTTCTTGGGCCCCAGGGGGACGATGTACCACAAAGTGCACACAGAGTATGTGCAAGAGGTAATGCTATCAAACCACAAATTTCACTTAAAATCTCAGGCTTGAAAACAGCAGTTGCTTAGTTTTGTTTTCAAGTATTTTCCTTTTAATGACATACATAATCTGTGTTCACTTACAGAAAATTAGAGGGGAAATGGAGAGAAAAATAACCCTACTTCCAAAATGACCGAAATCAATGTCAACATAGAGAGTCAACATATACAATGTCATGTATCCTATAAGAATTATAACTGAACCAAGAAGAAACTAGTCAATCTCCTTGAATTCAGAGGCAGAATATGATGGTGTCCAATAGACCTGGGAGGGAGTCCCTGCTCTGCCCTGGACATGTGGCCATGGAGTAGGCCCGCCCATGCCTCCATTCAGGAGATAGGAGGACATTGACAGAGAGAGTCTGTCCTCACTCCTTCAGACGGCCATGGCCAAGGACACACTGGGAAGGCATTTGGTAGCAGCAAAGGCAGGACAGCTAGGGCCTCCCTCTCCTACCTCCTGCACTGTCTACAAGCCCCTGATGCTTGGGAGGACCCCTTCCCCAGCCACTGGCCTCCTTGGCCTTCAAGGCCATAGGGGCCTGCCCTGCTGCAAATTCTTGAACAAAGTCTGAGCAGGCTTCAGTTCGTGGCAGAGCCCCTCCAGGCCTGGCCCTCCCAGCCCCTTCCAGGCCACTCCGGTCCCTCCTTCCTGCATAAAAAGGCTCCTGCCCAGCTAGAGATGCGGTCCCACTATCTCACTCAGGAATGTCTCTTCTCCTGGGAATCCACCCAAGAAAATAATCCTCAAGTGAAAAATTTTGATACACAAAGATCTACCCAATGCATCACTGTCTAGAGTAATGAATAATAGGCAGCAGCAACCTACATGTCCAACAATAGGGATTGGATAAATGAATCATACATCTACCAAATCCACAAGCTGGACTGTGTAGCCATTAACAATGGTGTTTTGAAACGAGGAAATCACACCCACACCCACACATGTTCAAAATGGAATTATGATGAAAAGAGGCAGGAGCGTCCACAACAATGTGAGTATACTTAACCCTACTGAACTGTACACTTAAATGTTAAAATGATAAATTTCATGTTAAGTATACTTTACCACAATTAAAAATAAAGTTTAAAGTGAAAAGGGGTGCCTGGGCCGCTCAGTTGGTTGAGCGTCTGACTCTTGATTTCAGCTCAGGTCATGATCTTGCCGTTCGTGGGATTGAGCCCCACACCCAGCTCAGCGCTGAAAGTGTGAAACTGGCTTGGGAGTCTCTCTCTCTCTCTGTCTCTCTGTCTGTCTCTCTCTCTCAAAAATAAATAAATAAACATTACAAAAATTAAAATGCAAGGAAAAAAGGTACAGGAGAATACAAAATTGTGTACACAATGTGCTTGCACCTATGTCAAATAATGTTAGGGAAGCAGAGCAAAATATTACCAGTTGTCTTTGTGTGATGAGACTAAGGGTGCTTTTCTCCTGGCTTTCTCTATTTTCCTACTTTCTTCTTAGGATCTTATATTTATTGATTTTATTTCTTTAGAAGGTATGTACATAGCTTTAAGGGCTCAGAACAGAGTAGGTATCCAATGAGCATCAGCCTCTCCTGATTTTCTGTGAGGCCCCAAGACAGTGGTTGGCAGGTCCTGGGGTGGGGGACAGGCCAAAGTGGGGCCTCTATCCTAAATGGGGAACCTCAGAGTCTCAGAACTGGGAAGGGGAAGAGGCAACAGCAGCTGAGCCGACACAAGAGGGGAGGGATGGGCCCATCCTCAGCCCCTGTGTATCCCTGGTGAGTCATTCCCCCACCCGGAAAGTGGTGCCTTCCTCTGTGCTCTGTCTGTTGGGGAGCTCAGCCCCTCCCAGGATGACACAGAGGTTTCCAGATGATGCTAGAGCCTAGCCTCAAAGGGGAGAGATGTGACTACAAGTCAGAGGGAAAAGTTCAGGCTTGCTCCCTCTGTCCTCTTTGGTGGTCCATCTTACCCCTTAGGGGTGAGATGTCACTGTAATATATGTGGCCCATCCTCCTCAAGCCCTTACGTTTCCTTTTAACAACACCAAAAGGGATAGGATGTGGATCTCAATAAAACCTGGTTCAAAACTAGATTTTCCTTCTTAAAACAATACTCAGTGGCTTCTTCGCAAAGCCTGGGAGGGAGCCAGAGGGTGGGATGGGAAGGTACAGCTCAGAGCAGGGCACCTCGTGCCTGGCCCAGTTATTAGGGAACCTCAGTGTTCAGTGTTGGACAGTAACTTCCTTGAAGGCCAGTCTCACTCACCTGATTGGATGTGGGGGTGAGGGTAGGTAGGGATCCAGCTTAGACCACCTAGCAGAGAATACTGCTCAACAAATATTTGTAGAATAGAACTCAAAAGAAATGAAGGAGAAAATGGGTTCAGGAAGGCAGTGGAACCATGTTCATGCATTCATTCTACAAACATAGACTGAACACTGTCCCTCGCTTGCCAGCCCTGTGTTGAGAATTTAGACAGATGTTTTCTGCAATAGAGTTTGGCTGCCTGCTGGGAGCCGAGACACTGGCAAGGAGACACTGGGAGGTGAGGGGCAGGACCTTGCCTTTTTTGGGTTTCTGTGCCCGTCTGACTCACTGCTGGGCAGGTTATATGAGATCTAAACCCTTCTCAGCTCAGGCACCTGATATTCTTACCCTCAACTTCGTCTCACTGACAAGCCCCACTCTGAGGCCCAGCCACTAACTTCCTGCAAAGCTGCGATGCTTTTTATCATTTGTATGTGTAACAGAAATTAAATTATCCCTTCCTTCCCCCTGTGGCTAGTCCACCCCTGCCTCACTCCATAGTGGCCTGCATCTGAATGTTTTGCCACAGAAAATAGCAGGCTATAAATAAATACTGGGTAGTCACATTGATAAATTAGAAATACAGGCCTGTTGAGAAACAGAACTGGCCTGCTCCCACACTGAATGTTCCCATCACTTCTGAGCCATTATGTCGGCTTTTTATAATTTTTTGGTCTCCCACCTTGCTATCAGCTATCAGCTATCTGTCAAGCTGTCTTTAACAGTTCATATCACTCATCAATGTATATCATGTTCCATGTAGACCCCCTCTAACTGATACATCTATAAATTAAAAGCTTGGGGCCCCTGGGTGGCTCAGTTAGTTAAGCCTCCGACTTCGGCTCAGGTCATGATCTCGCAGTTTGTGAGTTTGAGCCCCGCGTCGGGCTCTGTGCTGACAGCTCAGAGCCTGGAGCCTGCTTTGGGTTCTGTGTCCCCCTCTCTCTGCCCCTTCTCTGCTCATGCTCTGTCTCTCCTTCTCTCTCAAAAATAAATAAACATTAAAAAAATTTTTTTAATTAAAAGCTTGTTAAAATTATGGGTAAAATTAGAGTTCTTAAGCCCTAAGTAAAAATTATGGGGCATCTCATATGATTAAAGTATATGAGCTTTAATATAAGCTCTTAGCTCCTCAGAAACCGCTTGTGTTTCTCTTACTCTGAGCTAGTGCCAGGAATGGGGCTACATACCACCTGTGTTCTGGATGGTTGAGACTGCCGAATAACTGCAGTGCTATGGTGTTAGACATGATCCTTCTAGTTCATGGGCTTCCTTCCACTATTTAAGACTACTCATTTTGAACTGCTAAGCTATGGAATGGCTTGCCTTGGGCTGGGGTAGGAGGAAAGATGGGGGAGGGGCAGGTTGGGCTCTGTCCCTAGTATTTCTACAGCAGTAAGATCACTGTCTTTTGTTTTACAGATTTGTCTGTAAACTGAGCTTCAAAATACTTCTATAAACCTCGTCTGATCTTCTTACTTCTCTGGGAGGTAGGAAAAACAGACATTTTCCCTCCAATTTGCTGATGTGGCCCAAAGACCCAGTGATCTACTGTGTTGATAGAGGGTGTTGAAGCACCTTGGGTGAGAGCCCAGACACTGGAGCTAGCCTGTCAGGGTTTAATCCCCACTGTGTGACCTTGGGCAAGCTATTTAAGCTCTGTGCCTCAACTTCCTCCTCTGAATAATAGAGATAACAATAGCATCTACTTCATCAGTTTAAGTAGATGAATAGATCAACAGTCCTGAGAACAGTGCCTGGCACTTCTTTAGTACAAGTAAGTGTCATTTGTCCTCATGGGCTGAGCTGAGCATCAGGGAGAGGGGTTAGAATTCAGAGCCCTGGGGTCAGTGATGATGACCATGACCTCCTGGTGTGTTTGCCAGGCTCAGGGTGAGAGGCTCCCACTGGGCACTTCTCTCTGCTCTGGCCTTGCCTAGGCTATACCCTCACTCCAGTCCAGGGAGCCAGCAGGGGAGGAGAGGAGGCACTGGAGGTCTTGAAGCCTGCGATGGCTCAGAGGTGGGGCAGGCACAAAGCATGGCTGGATGTCCCTTAGAAAGCCACCACAGCCGCAGCTCCTTTATTGCTGCTGCTGCTGTCCCTGCCACACCTTACCCACTCTTATGCCATCCCCCACTGCCCAGATCCTGCCATGGGGGCTGCTCCTTGCCAGAGCTCTGCCCTCAGGAAGGTGGGGCCAGGGGCCCTGGGGTGGGACAGACGTCCTAGAGGTGAAACGATCAGGGTCTCCTGGTCTGCCCTGGGCTACAGAGCACCCTGGATTTCCAGGCCCTACCTCTTTCCCCCACTTTTCACTCTAAGTCACAGCAGAGGTGATGACTCACTGCCCCACCCCCTACTGCAGCCAGCACCCCTTCGAGAGGACCCAGTTACCAGCCTGGTACTTGGGCTGGGCTGAGCCAGGTCTGCCTCCATTGTTTTCTCTGGACTGAGCCCACCTCTTCTTTGTAGAGATGGGGAAACAGAGACCCAGAGAGGAACGGAACGGGTACCCTCCCCAGGTGGCCCTCTGCCCACTGTGTGGTCAGGGCAGGTGAGAAGCAGGCCACTCATATGTTGGCCACAAGCCCCAAGCAGAGCACGGCCCGGAACGGAAGGAAGGCCTAGCTTGTTAACTGTCATCCTCCTAGCCACAGGCCCCAGGAAAGGGCCCAGGGAGGGCCAGGATATTGTCTAAGGCTGAGACGGCTGAGTGAAGGACCAGGGAGTCCTCTGTGTGGTTGAAGGGAGGCACCCTCAGGACAGCCTCATTCCCCAGCTCTAACCAGAGAGGTCTCTGCTTTTTCCCATGAGCTGCTGGGGACAGCCAGAGCTTGAGAAGCAGAGGAAAGATAGAGGCAGGGCTGCTAAAAAGCTGAGGGGATCTGGGGTCCAAAGTGGGCTTGCAGGCTGTGTGGCCCATGCCAAGCCATTTCACCTCCACAAGCCTATTGCATGCCATCATTTCATGGGGGAAAGGATTTGAAGTATGCTTGCACTGAATTTAAGAAAGTTAGCAAGGAATTGCCCAGCCGTGCTGCCTCCTTAAAGGACCCCTAAAGTCTGCAAAGAAGAGAGGTTATATCAGGAAAAAAGAACTGTCATTTGATTACATTAGATCACCTTTTTAAATCCTCCCATTCAGTTGAGATGCTTATTAATATTTATCTGGACTGTATAGCTGGAAAAAATGAGGCTCAGAGAAATAAGATAGCTTGTCCAGTCTCTAAGTAGCAGGGCCAAGATCCCAATTCAAGTTTGTCTGGTCCCCAAACCCATGACCACCCCCCCTCCCTCCTTCACCTCACATGGCCTCCTCAAGCCCCTATCCATATATTAGATTTTCCTTTTTTAAAAAATATTTTTAGGGGTACCTAGGTGGCTCAGTCAGTTAAGTGTCCAACTTCGGCTCAGGTCATGATATCGCAGTTCGTGAGTTTGAGCCCTACGTCAGGCTCTGTGCTGACAGCTCAGAGCCTGGAGCCTGCTTTGGATTCTGTGTCTCCCTCTCTCTTCCCCTCCCCTGCTTGTGCTCTGTCTCTCTCTCTCTCTCTCAAAAATAAATAAACATTAAAACAATTTTTTTTAATTTTTTAAAAGTTTATTTATTTTGAGAAAGAGAGCGTAAGTAGGGGAGGGGCAGAGAAAGAGGGAGGGAGAGAGAGAGAGAGAGAGAGAGAGAGAATCCCAAGCAGACTCTGCACTGTCAGCTCAGAGCCTGATGCGGGGTTCAAACTCATGATCCCCAAGATCATGACCTGAGCCGAAGTCATACGCTTAACCGACTGAGCCACCCAGGCACCCCTAGATTCTCCTAAAAAGATCCTGCAGTGGGGAGATGGTCTCTCAGAGAAATCAGGCCTGGGTGTTTAGAGGATATCCCTCCCCCACCTCACTGTGGAGAAGTTTGCAGAGAAATCAGCACCCCAGGCCAAGGACCCCCTTCATCTTCCAACTCAGAAGGGACAGAAGCCCGGGTCACCTCCACAATAATTAAGACCAAAACATCAACCGCTATATTTATGAGCAAACCTCCTTCCTGGAGCCACACCCCCACCGGCTGCCGAGGGGGAAATTTCAGTGGAGCCAGCCTCCCCAGAGCCCATTCCACTTGTTCAATGCCCCAGCTGTCTTCACTCACCCAAAAGGCATCTCTGAACTGAAGCTGGGGCATCATCTTCAGGCAACTGCCACGGCAAAGCTTGCTCTCCTGCCACAGACAGGGCTGAACGAGGGCCAGGAGCCAGGCGCACCGTCCCAGTCCCGACAGGGCTGGCCCAGGCCCCCCCTCTCTGGCCGGCACCGTTTGCAGCGGCTCAGAAGGCAGCCGCAAGCCAGAGAGGAGCTGCCGGAGGGAGGAAAAGGGCTCAACCTGTTTTGTTTGGGGCTAGAATCAGCAGCAAAATGAGGAAGGAGCAGTACCCTTCCAGGGATGGGAGGGCGGGCCCTGGTGTCCGGCAGGCCCCTTGCCAACCCTGTGGTGATGGAGACACAGTCCAGGCTGCAGGACTGAGAGCAGGGATGCCAGCCGCAGTAGCCAGCAGGAGAGGCAGGCTGGTGCACAGGCCAGGCGGGAAGGCAGCCTGGGGCCTGCGCAGGAAGGTTTGTGCAACCTCCCCCCCCCCCCCACCCCGCCCGGGGCAGGCACCGGGCCCTCACCCACAGGAAGTGGAGCCGCGGTGCTCCCTGGTGCAGCCCCGCCTGACACCTGCCACTCTGCTGCCCGCCTCCACTTGCCCCCTTCCAAAGCCCTAGCTGGGCCATTCTCAGAGCCCATAAACTTAGGGAGCCTGAAGCCCACCGAAGGTGTGGGTGAGGATGGGGCAGGAACCCCAGTGCTGTCGCCCACCATCCCAGCCCCATGGCCAAGCCAGGTGCAGAGATGCTAGATCTCCACTCCCCAGCAGCAAACCATACTGGAGGGCTCACCCAGGTCCAGGACATCACTATCACTCATCAAACCCTGGCTGCCTAGTGCCTCAGTCCACAGTCTGCCCTCAAGGAGCTCGCAGCCTGGGGGCAGACAGCCCTGTGCTATTGTTGGGTGGGGGTGGGGGGCAGGGGGGTGGGGGGAGTGGAAGACAGAGATGGAGTGACTAGGTAACTAGCAAGGGAAAACAGCCTGAGGTCTCATAAGCACTGCCCACACCCCCACCCCACCCCCCCCCCCCCCCCCCCCCCCCCCCCCGCCAAGTCTCCAGATTACACACTCTCTGGGGCAGGAAACCTCCCTCAGGAAATGGAGTCTTCAGGCTGAAGAACGTGGTTGAACTGAGAGACAGGATTATGAAGGCATAGTGTGGGAGTCTGAAAACCCAGGCTGAGGCGCCCATTTTTGTTTTGCCTGGCCCCTACACTTTAGTGGTCGAGGGACCTTAATCGACCCTCTAACTCTCTGAGTCTCAGTTTCCCTATCTGCCACCACCACCCCGTCCCCCAACTTTGGAAAGGAGACAGTGTTGAGAACATTACTGGGATTTCCAGTTTGGCTGGGCAGATGCTGGGGGCACTGTCTGGTACCACCTTGGAAAGAGCCCTGGGCTGCAGCCCCGAACACAGCCCCAAAGAGCCAGGGCCTGAATGCTCAGCAGAAAATGCCGGCAGGGGAGCCTGAGCCCAGGCTGGGTAGGCAAGAAGGGATGAGTCAGCCTTGTCTACAAATCACCACCCTCACCAATGCCTCCTTTACCACCGACTGAGGTGATAAGACAGATGAAAGCTGGTGTGCAAGACAGCTAAGCTCCCAAGTGCCAGTTCTGTGTGCCCAGACTTAGAGATGGGGCACACCCATACTTCTGAAATAGCCGCCCAGGAGAGAATACTTCAGGGAGAATTGTAGAGCAGTGGGGCTGCCCCTGGGAGTCCCCTACCTCCAGAACCCTTAGGTTTGAGCCACTAAACATCTTCAGCATTGAAGGCACCAAGCCAGGTTTTCTGTTGCTTGCAGCTGATGACAGCTAATGGTGTAAATATCACCTTGAACTTTGAATGCTGAGGCTGCACCTTATCCTAACGGCAGCTGATAGCACTGACTCAGCCTCCCTGGCCTGTTTTTCCATCTATCAATTGGGGTGATGCCTCTAGTTCTGGAGGCAGACTAGAAACCCTATGGTAACAGGAGGTTACCATTGGCAGAAAACTTCACAGCCAGGTTCCTTCCCCTGACTCTCCAGGGGTTCCTCCCATCACCCTCAACAAATTTCTGTTCCTAACAGGCCTTTTCCCTTGCCCCAGAGGTACCCTTCTCGCTGCTACACTTTTCCCCTCTGTTCTCCAGCCTTCCTCCTGGCATGACTTCCTTGACCTACCTTACCTGGGCAAGTCCCCCCAAGGTCCACCTCAAGGACCCCCAAAATAAAGAATTCCTATCCTGACTGCTCTGGTCTAGCCAGGGCAGCCTCGGAAAGATTTGCTGTGCTGGTCATGGGCCAGAGCAATTGTGGAAGGAAGTAATGGGAGGCATCCAAAGAGGCTCTAAAGTTCTCCACTGCAAAGAGGTCTTTCTCCTCCCCTCACACCGCCCCACCTTTCACAGCTTCCGAGGCTGGGCCACCAGGGCAGCCAACTGGGCTTCAGAACACTTGCCAAGTACTGGGGACACCATTAAGCTTTCTACACACACTGTCTCACCTAGTCCTCACCCCATCCTGTGGGGTGCAGGCTATCATTGCCCCCACTTCCCAGTGGAACAAACTAGGGATTAAAGTTTATGTGACTCACCCAAGGCCTCACAGCCAAGTGAACAGAGTGCTGGGCTGCACACTCAGGTCTGTCTGATGCCAAAGCCCAGGCTCTTGACCTCCGCGGTATCTTTTGCCAACAGATCTCTCTTTTAATTTAATTTAGTTAAAAAATTTTTTTTGATGTTTATTTATTTTTGAGAGAAGGAGAGAGAGAGACAGAGCATGAGAAGTGGAAGGGCAGAGAGAGAGGGAGACACAGAACCCAAAGCAGGCTCCAGGCTCTGAGCTGTCAGCACAGAGTCCGACGTGGGGCTTGAACCCACAAACCGCCAGATCATGACCTGAGCTGAAGTCGGACACTTAAATGACTGAGCCACCCAGGCGCCCCAACAGCCCTCTCTTAACAATGGGTTTCAGCCTTCCTTTCTCCAGTTCTGCCTCCAGACCCTCTCACCGCAATCCTGAGCTGGAAATACTGAGCCTCAGGAGGCTGTTGGGGCTGGTGGTGTTATTGGGTGAGAGTCCAGTGCTGGCACATGGTCTTCACTGTGTTATTTGCATCCATTGAGGATGTCTTGGTTGCAAGAAACATAAAACCAAAGGGTTTATTATGGAGGAAGTGTGTTATCTCCCACATGAGGGGTCTGGAGGCAGCGTGGCCTCCAGGTGGGGTACTTTAGGGCTTCAGCTCAGTTTCTTTGTGGTTCTCCTCCATTTGCTTTCTTCCCCCATGGGTTGCAGCAGCTCTGGCCTACAGCTCCAGACAAAGCCACATCTAGGGGAAGAAACAGGCTACCTCCCCTTGCATCTCATTTTCTTCAAAGTCCTCTCTATCCCCATCCTCCCAGGAGACCTCCCCTCATGTCTTGTGGCCAGAAGTGAGCCACATGTTTGTACTTCACCACTGGGGGGGGGGATCCCTTGGGGTGTCATAGGTGTTGGGAGCCAACCGCTGTTACTACCACAGCCTTCTCTAACCCAGGTCCACAAACACTGCTGGACGCCAACCCCTGCCAGAACTTGCTAGAACTGGGGCCCAGAGAGGAGGCAGACCTGGTCTCTGCCTGGAGGAGCCCACAGACAGATTCTAGAAGAACTTTCCCGATGAGAAGTGGTTTGGGGTAGGAGTGGGGGGTGGGTGAAACCAGAAGAGGGTGTTGTTATATCCCTAAAGGAGAGAGAGAGAGAGAGATGAGGCCTGGAAAAGGCAGCAGGGATGGGGAAGATGGACCGTGGACGATCCAGGAGGTAGAGAAGCAAGACAGAGACATCTGAGTGCCCCTCAGAAAGGGAACTCTTTTCGGGCCTCCCTCATTCACTAGCCCCCTAGAGAGGTGAATCCAGTCCTGAAAATCACAGCTTTTTAATCACTGTTCCAGCTGCTTCAAAACTCAACTTGCCTTGAGGTCTGGGCAGCTATGCCTCAGGCCAGGCTATGGCTCCTCTTTTAAGGGGGATCCCCCTGCGCAGGCAACGTCCCATCCTGTTTTGCATGGCATTTGAACACATCTGCTTGAAGAATTCAAGTTGTAGTAGGCCCAAGGATTGAGAATAAAATGGAAAATAGGTTACAACATCGATTGCCACAGCCAGCCACTGGGCAAGGCTCAGCTCCCGAAGCTACTTCATTTATCCTAGCCAAATAAACAACAAGATCAATAATACTAGCCTCCATTAAGGGAATATCAGTACCTACAGGCCTGCATGTATTTTACATGCTTTATCTCATTGATTGCTTTCTACCAGGATGAGCTATATCCTTTGCGGGGTCAATGCAAAATGAAAATGTAAGGCCTCTTACTAAAAAGGCAAAGACAAAAATTGCCATTAAAGGTACCAAAATGTAAAGTTTCTCCCTTAGCCATGTTCTCTCACTCTCAGTTTTGCGGTGCTTTATTTGTTATTTAATGTGCTTCTGCGCAAACCCTGTCGGCTTTTGGGCTTCCTGTCCAGCCAACCATGGCACTGTCTTCCCTGGCTGGGGACAGGGAAGTCTAGCCAGTCGTCTCCCTTTCCTCTGTAGATAGCAGTCCCGAAAGGTATTGCAAACTCCCGCCAAGACACACTTTTCACCTGCATCAGGAATGAGAGAACGACTCACCCCTGAATCACCTGCTGAATGTGCCATGGTGCTGTCCACCCAGGGCAGTGACTGTCACCGACATGCCTCATCCTGAGGTACCACCAGACAACCCCGAGCCTCCCCACACATGCACCCAGATCCCTTCGGGGGGCACAGAGTGGCAGTGGTTGCTAGGAAGGACTGGGGAGGAGGGAGCTGAGAACCTGTGCAGGGGAGGTAGCAGGAGTCAGGACCACATAGGAGCCAGGGCTCCCCACCCTTCACCGTCTCAGACTTCGCTTACAAAACACAAATTCAAAAGATAATATTATTAAGAATTTCAAATGGCAACTGCAGGGTTTTAAGCCCCGAGTGCAGGGTCCTTCTGATCAATAGTGCCCTGCACAACAGCACTAGTAGCTCATCCCTGAAGCCAAATCTGTTCACTACTGTCTGTTCTCCACACAGCAGAATGATATTTTCAGACCCAAATTTGATCATGTACCATCCCTTCGTCACCTTGCTATGACTTCCCATTGTCCTAAGAACAATGGTCATTGCTCTCACATAGCTTACAGACCCTGTGTGATCCGGCCCCAGCCTACCTTTCAACCTCATCTCATATAGGAAGAGTCTGAAGCAAGAGCTTGGACCCTCCTGGAGAGGGGAAGGGCTATAAAGAAGGAGGGTCTCAAAGCTGCTCGGTGACATCGGGAAACCAGAGGGCCTTTACCATAAATTTCACTTGGAAATGGCATTGCCTGTGGTCCAAGGGACATTTATTTTGTTCCTTTCATTGCTGACATGCTGTCTTGATAACATCTGCCATTCTCTAGGCAGGCCAAGCAACATGTGTATCTCCTTCCTTCCTGGAGGAGCAGAGTGCACTGCCATAATGTTGGCCATGGCTGTCAGGTGCCCAAGTTCAGGTGCTGAACTGGAATGTTCCCACTGCCATGCACTGTTCTGGGATGCCTGCAGAGTACCTCTGGGCAGCCAGAGGCTGGGCCACTAGGCTGGGGCTCCCACTCTCAACCCCACCTAGCTTGCCCTGGAATGGGACAAACCCCACTGCAGTGCACCCATCAGCATTTACTGATCTTCCTTCTGGGGACATGAAAACAAGGCATGGCTCCTGCTAGTCTGGTGGGGGAGGCAACCCAGGTGGGGAAATGTGCTGAGTGGCAGGACAGCAGTGTAGCAGTGAGAGAGAGACTCTGCTGGGAGGTCCTCCCATAGGAGGGGATCTGGAGCCTGATTAAGGAGAAGGAACTCACTGGTGAGATCAGGCAGGAAGGGAATTCCAGAAAAACTGCCAAAGCTTGTTGGGTGTCTCACTGCATCAGGCCCTGTGCTATGCACTTCACGTACTTTAGGTCTCACCTAATCCAGCAGATACAGAAATTGAGGCTCAGAGAGGTCGGACAATTGTCAGAGTCCCATCCTAACCAGGATCTTTCCTTCCTAGAGGGTAGGGCTGGAGGTGAGAGGCTGGGCCAGGGTCTGGGGCAAAAGCCTGGCGGGAGGGGAAAGAAAGGAAGTCCCCAGCTGAGGAGGAAGTAAAGAGACCTGGGGCCAGGCTGGGTGGGGGTGGGGCTCCTAGATCTTATGTCTGAACCTGGAGATCTCCTTCTCTCAGAACCTTGATGGTTCCTGAGGATGTGGCCCTCAGCCCTCAGGATGTGATATAGTTTGTTTTTCAGTTTGTACCAGGAAAGCAGTTGCAAATAATAGTAAGTCTTCTTCCCACTCAGACAGCTCTTCTGAGATGACAAGGAGCTTTCAGATTTACTAATTAGCAGCCACAAAAGTGTGACTCTGAGTTTCCATGCACTGTCAATCTTCAGAAGCTGGGGTGCTGCTCAGGATCCTTGAAAGATGTCAAAGAGGTACAAAGTGGCCAGTGGGCAGCCTGCAGAGTAACTGAACAGAGGACCAGCAGACATGGAGAAGGAGCTCCTTCAGTGAGGGCCAAGAATCCCCACCACCAGCTCACTAGTCAGAGGACAGAGGCCTGCAAAGACCATCTGGAGGTTCTCAAATAGTGGGAGGAGTGTCTACCAGAAGCTCTGTGTGACTTCGTAAAAGAGTGTAAGGCCGGGCTCCAACTTAGACCTACTGACTGGGTGGGGGCCAGGGAATCTGCAAAGTTTATAGGTTTCATAAGTGAGTCAGACATACACCCTTGGATCAGAACACCTGCTATTGCCTTACTGCTTCATTTTACAGATGGGGAGACTGAGGCCCAGCAGAAAAGAAGACTGACCTGACTCTAACAGGGAAGGCAGGATGTAACCACCTCCCACCCACTCCACCCCTTGCCCCGCCCTCATCCTTTCCAGCCTGTTTGTGTTTTCTATTGCGCAGCTGTCTCGAATTAGGAGCTTTAAAACAGCTTCTCAGCATTGTCTCCTCAATTGGGTTGGTTTTAATTTAGTCAGAAAATGACTTGTTCACAGGAAAGCCAAGCTTGATTCTGGCCTTGTTGGTGTTTTATGTATCACCGAGAACCTGGGATTCAGGGGCAGGAGACCTTGACTTCACTTTGGCCTGCAGGAAATTCATGAAGTTCACATAGGAGGAGGGGACCATGGATGCAGGCAAAGGAATGGCACGTGCCAAGGTGTGGAGGCAGGAAAGTCTCTGGCACATCCAGGGAGGGGGCCGAGAGCCCTAGACTTGGAGTCAGAACAGCAGTGTTTGCAACTTGTTCCAACCTCACCGTGCCAAGACTCGGTTTCTTCATCTGAAAAGCAGGGAATTATCCTATGTATTTAACAGGATTGCTTTAAAGCTTAAATAAGGAGTTTCTCATGTGCCTAGCCCAGAGTCTGAGAACATGAAAAGGTGCCTGGCCCTGAGCCCATGCACAGCAGGCTTCCAACCCACAGTGGTGATGCACCCTTAGACCTGGCATTGTTGCTTCCCACAGCCCTGTGCCCTCAGGCTTGGTGGGAGAAGCCTCACTCTCAGGACTTAAACAGCAGAACCAAGCTGAGGAGTGACTGGTAGCTTGAGCAGTATGGGGAACTCGACAACAGACTCTCATTGGACCATGAGACTCCCTACTCTTGGGTGCAGGTACCCATCTGCCTAGTTCCTTCCCAAGCCTGGCCCTCAGCAGCACCCTCCTCTGGGTTATCTGTAGGAAGCATGTTTTCTCATTTTGTAAAATACATGTACATTTTTATTCTGGTATAACTTTAAATTTAGAGAAAAGTGTACAAAGAACTCGTCTCCTTTACCCAGTTTACCAGATTAATTTTTACCCCAAGTGCTTTACTATTGTTTCTTTCTCTATTTTTATATATGCTTATTAATTTCTTTTTTTTTTTTTTTTTTGCTTATTTCTTATGTTAGCATGGCATCCCTTCACCCCTAAATTCTTATACCATAGAGACATGGTATCCCTTCACCCCTAATTTCTTCAGTGTATATTTCCTAAAAACAAAAACATTCTCTTACATAACCACAGGACAATTTTTATTTCTAAATGTTCATTTATTTTTGAGAGAGAGAGAGTAGGGGAAGAGCAGTGAGAGGGAGACAGAGGATCTGTGCTGAGAGTGCAGAGCCTGGAGCAGGCCTTGAACTCACGAACTGTAATGTATGTTTTTTCTCCTGGTCTCCTTCAATCTATGACAGTTCCTGCCAGTGATTCTATAGAATGTCTTTCTATTTGGATTTGTGTCTAGTCCCTTCCTCATGATGAGATCCAGATCATGCATTTTTGGCAGTAATTCCAGATAAATGATTCTGTGTCCTTCTGGGTGCATCACATCAGGAGGCATGTGATGTCAACTTGTCCCATCAAGGGGATGTTAGCTTTGGTCATTTGACTGAGGTGGTGTCCACCAGTTTTCTTCACCATAAAGTTGCTCTTTTCCCCTTTGTGATTAATCAATAGCTCACAGGAAAATTCTTTGAGACTATGTAAATATGTGTATCCTGTTCCTCATCCCAACCTCACCCATTTGTTTTGGCTTCCAATGATGATTTTCTAACTCCGTCATTGCAAATGTGTCTGTTGGTATCCTACTAAAAGGAGAGAGCCCCCTTTACCTCATTTATTTATTCATTTACTTATAATAATGAGAACTCAGTAACTTCTATTTCATCCAATGGGTTATAATCTGTTACTATTATTTATTTTGATGCTCAAACTGTCGCAGACTTGGCCAGTGGGAGCCCCTCTAGAGTGGTTTCTGTTTCCTTCAGATATGGCTCTGTTGCCTTTTGAGCACTTTCTTAACTTCTTGCACAAGATATTCCAGGCTCATCTGGTACGTTACCTGCCCCAAGCTCTGCAGTCAACCTTTCTCCAAGGATCCCTGTTTCCTTTCAATGGTGAGTCCAAAGCTTTTGCTCTTAACTAAATGCTCTTTATCCCTTGTCTCCCAGAAATGGTTGGAGTAGACTTTGAGGAGAGAGTCCAGGTTTTGCATGAGCAGGAGAGCCAAGAAGTTTTAGGCCATTGCTTCTTCTACTGAACCCTAGGAGTGCCTGTTGTCTGGTGGAGCCTAGAGAAGCATGAGTTCTTTTATTATTATTATTATCACTATTAATAACAACAAACATTTCCATTGTGACACTCACTGAGTCCCCACTCCGTGGCAGCCTGGAAGGAGGCAGGGCCAGCCATAAAGGCATTACATGCCAGGCTGAAGATTTGAGACTTCAAGCTAAGGACACTAAAGGGCTATTGAAGGTCTTGGAGCCAGAGGGTCCTCCTATCTCCTCCTTTCCCTCGAAGACTCAAGGCTCAGGTCATGTCTCTTTCTAGGATTGCCTGTTTTCTTCCTGACATCAAGGCCTCGGGGCCAGATCACACAGAAATGGGAAAAGGAGAGAGATAATGTTTAACTGAAGAATAATCTGACACCCTCTCCCAGCAGAAAGCATATTACCAGACCCAGGAGCAAGCATAGAAGGAGGAGAGGGAAGTGGTGAGATATGACAAGCCGGACATTTCAAAACTGCCAGGCCAGAAAATCAGGAACCAGTGTGCTCAGAGGATCTGACTCTCCTGATAGGGGACTCCATTGGTACAAATACAACGATTTCTCATTTAATTTTCTTTTCTCTATCTAATCTTTTTAAGCATGTGGACAAGGCACAGGTTTGATCCTCTAAAATTTCTCTTCCAACAGGACTGCCACGTACAAGGTGGTTCCTTGACCAAGGTGTCACAAACATGAAGATACACTACCCAGATTCCTCTTCAAGGCGGGACCTGCTGCCCAGATGCAGGGAGAGTAGTTAGCAGATAGTCTCCAGCTGTCACTTCCTTCATAGCCTTTCTCGGCTGCAGAGTGAACCAGTGCCTGGCAAGGGCGGGGTTCTTGTCTAGGGTCACACAGTGAGCTAATCATAGAAGTGCCGGGCAGCTTGTCAGAGCCCTTTGATGCCCAACTCCTGCCTTGGGCCAGCCTCTGCTGACCTGGTACCTGGATTCACCTTACGTCCTGGTATTAAACCGGCCCTTCGCTTTGGACCTCAGCCCCTCGGTCTTGACTTTTCCTGTGGGCCCCTCAAGCCCTGTTCCTCCACCCCACCACTTCCTTCTCCTTCCCAGATCTCCTTCTCAATCAGCCAGGAGATCACTTCCTCCCTCTGTTCTGCCCTCCGAACCCTTTGTTCACTTTCTCTGGCTTTGGCCTTTGCCTTCTGCCCTGCTGTCTGCAGGGTTCCTGGGGGCCTTGGCTTATTCAATGGAAGGGCACATATGCCTCAGTTGGTGGAGACTGGAGCCAAGGCCTCACCTGGCAGCATCAGCTTACAGAAGGCATGAATTCACTCCAGTCCCAGTCGGGAAGTGTCACACTGTAGCCGTAAGCAATTAGTGTGTTCCTACCGTGTGCCAGGTGCTGAGTTCTATGCTTTATACTCACTTCACAAAACTGCCTAAGGACAGTATCATCACTCCTGTCATACTGTCCTCAGGAAGGAGAACTGATGTCGCCAGGGTTATGAGACCCCCAAGTCTGTTTGATTCAAACCCCACCCCACTCTATCTTTCTATTATAATCCTGTAAATACCTCCAAACAGACCCAAGGACTGACAATGCCACCACCACTGCAGGGTACACTAGGAAAACCACTTCAGAAAGTCATTTGGTGGTAAATATCAAGGGACTGTTGACGATCTTAACATGTTGACGTCCTGTCAGGAATCCTGTGCCTGGAAATCTACCCCAAGGAAATACCAAGAAACATAGGAAACAACTTGTACACAAAGATGTTCGTAACAGTATTATTTATTATAGGAAAACAGGAACCCTGAAAACAACCTAAATGTCCAAGCCTAATTACATTATGGCATTGCTCTACTCAAAATATACTGCAGCCACTGAAAGTATTTACAAAAGTTTAATGATAACATGGGGGAAATATTTATGACATAATGCCAATAAAAACAGCAGGTCTTAAAACTATGTGTACCGCTCGGTCTCGACCATGAAAACATGCTATGCAATTAAAATAAGAAAAAAGGAAGTGCAAGTCTTCAGCAGCTCCACTTCCTCAGTGTACCCCGCCTGGTGGGGCACAACCCCAACAGCAGTTTCCACTCTGATGGTGTTTCCCTGCTTTGCCTCTCTCCCTATAGGGCTGTGGGCATCTCAGGTGGGGGGCAACTAGGTCTTAGTCCTGTCTGATTTTGTTTAAGTATATTTATTTATTTTGAGAGAAAGAGGCAGAAAGAGGGAGGGAGAGAGAGAATTCTGAGCCGGCAGTGCAGAGCCCAATGCAGGGCTTGAACCCACGAACTGCGAGATCATGACCTGAGCTGAAATCAAGAGTCAGACACTTAACTGACTGAGCCACCTCGGTGCCCCTTCAGTCCTGTCTGATTGAGAGGCAGCCGGGACAGAGTCTCTTTCTGAGTGGATGCTCCATCCACACTGTGGAACGAGAGAGCAAATGAAGGAACAGAAGGGGTGGGAATGTTGGCCCAGGTCCCAGGCCACTCACCTCCTTGGGATCAAGCAGTCCAGGATAGGGAAGAGAGAGTGTCCCCATCACCCTGGGCCAGGGGAAGGGAGCTGATGCCTAAGCTGCCGCCCAGAACGGGCACCATATATGCATCATTACCTCGAGTGCTCACAGCTCTAAAATGTTAGAATTGCAAGCCCCTGTTAACATTTACAGAAACTAAGACTCGGTTGTAACTTGCTCCAGCTCTTAGTAAGTGGCAGAGATGGGATTCAGATTTCTCTATCTGCAAAACCCACACCACTGTTATGCCAAGAATTCGTGATCCCCAAATACCACCAGGGAGCCGAGTCCGATGTAAAAGCAAAAGAGCCTTTATTGGAGCTAGCTCGAGCTCAATCCCCTACCTGCACCAACGCAGCGGTGAGATACCGAGGAGAGAGAGCGAGTTTCAAAAGGACAAAGGTTTTATTGGGGCCTAGGGGCAGTTGGTGAGGTAATGGCTATGGCCTCAGCCGATTGGCTGGGGAAGGGTCCTGGGGAAGGGTCCGAGTCCTGTTAGGCAGGTGAGGGGGTGGTTACTCAAGGGGAGGAGGTGTGGTCAAGGTGAAGGACACAGAACAAGATGGAGTCGGCCGGCGTAGGCCCGCCCTTTCAACCACGACTGTAAAAGTGACCTTGGGCAAGTCCCTTCTCCTGTATGAGCCCTGGGCTTCCCCTCTGGACAGCGAGGTGCTGACTCAGAGGGCTCAGCTCTCCCTCCCCACCATCACAGATAGCCTGTGATGATAAAATACTCTGATTCAACCCCAACCCCACCTAAGTCCCTTGGGGACTTAGGACTGCAATCCATCCAAGTGAAGGTATCTCTACCAACCCCTTTCAGGCAGCTTCGGTCTGGGGTCTGGGTCTGCCCCTTACCAGACACTGGGAGAAACCCCAGGAGCATAGGAGCATCTCATCCACACCTCAGATAGACACCTGTGTGGCAGGTTGCTGGCCATTTCCCCCTGCCTTATTCTCCCTGGGCTGACATCTGAGGGGCATGGAAGGTCCTAGGCCAGCTTTGCTCAGCTCAGCTCTTATGGCCAAGTAGCTCTAAGAAACACTCATCCCCCTCCACCCCCAACACACACATCCTGATTGCAGGGGAAACCTGCAATAATAACAGCCTGCACCTGCACAGAATCTCCCACCCACCTTAACCCAATAAAGTGGCCAGGACAAGGATGGTAGTTTCATTTTACAGCTAGAGATCTAAAGGCCCAGGGAAAGACAGTAGCTCTCCACAGCCACACAGTTTGTAAGTGGCAAAGCTGGGATTAAGCTCTAGACTCTCAAACCAGTGTTTAGCGCTTTCCAATCAGAGCCTGCATTTGTCCTATTTATGTGACACACATTTATTGTTTATTAATCCCTGCCACAGGCAGGATGCTGCGGGGCCGTGAAATGGGCAATACACAGCCTCTGCTGCTGAAGGTTTACAGTTGCATGGAGCAGGAGAGGAAGGATAAGGTCTCACATGGGTGGTTAGTTGGTGGGTTACTGAGATCACAATACAAGGATGAGGTGTCAGAGCAGAGAGCACACAGTGAGGTGCCTGAAATACCTGCTGAATGAAAGGCTGCCTGAGCGAGTTGTTTTATTAACTAGATGGGGAGAGGAGAGCAGGATGGAGAAGGAGCCTGAGGTGTGGCAGCAGGAATGAGCACACACAGCCTGACACATGGACAGGATACACATCTGAAAGGAAGGAGAAATAAAGCTAAAAAGTTCAGTAGGACCACATTCTTGAACCACTTTAAATGCCAGGCCAGGAAGTTTCAAAGATCCTTTGTAGATAAAGGTCGTAGTTATAATACATGTTTTCAGACCAGTAGTTTGGCAGCAAAACAGTGAATAATCAGGAAAACAACGGCAGCACTGGTAGATAGGTGTGAGGGGTAAAGCTGCAGGCAGAGAGGCAGGTGAGGGTTCTAGAAAGGCATGAAGGGGCGGGGCCAGGCCAGGCTGGCACAGAGGAAAAGGGAAGCATGGACATGGGTGAAGAGTGCATGGGCTTGGCTTCTGACAGTGCTCCCAAAAGCTGGGGCACCCTGCTGGCCACCTCAGCCTCACCCCATCCCAAGGGTCAGGCCTGATTCACATAAGGAGGGTAAGAAGGCATCCAGCGGCAGGTCTCATCAGCTCTGCTGCTAGTCCTTTTCCTACCTGGATGAAACACAGTAACACAGTGATGTGCCTGGCTTGGTGCCTGGCACACAGTGGGCACTCAGCCCACAGTGGTAACCCTAGACCCTGAGCTGCACCTTCCAGACCCCTTAAATGCCACTTTGTCCGGATGTGGGACTGCCCTGCCTCAGCTTGACAGAGCTGGAGTTAGGGCCCCGGATGCCAGACCAAGCTGCTTGTGGCCCTGATGCTAGGAGCCACCTGACTCCATGTGTGCCCCTGCCCCCACCTCGTTAGGACTGCCTGTTGGACCACACCATCCTAGGCTGCAGTGGTAGACAAGGGGAGGGAGATGTGAAGATAAACCTGGGTGTGAATTCAACTCTGCCCCTGACTAGCTGCCAGTTCTTGGCAAGTTACTTAACTTCCCTGGGCATCATCTATAGAAAGCGGCCAACAATACTCATGTAACAGGATGTTAAATGGGGCTTTCAGTTATCTGAGAGTTTGGTCTGATGCCCAAAGGTGAGGAGGAAAAAAGACATTAGGAAACTACCCGCATTGACAGGATCTGCCAAAAGGGGGCTCCATATAGGTCCTGCACTATTGCCCATCATCACCTCCAGCTTTATGTAGAGTTTGGGGCAGAGAGGAGACTGGTGAAGGAGGATGATTCCAAAGAGAGTTTTGGGGAATGCTGATGTATCTCTTCCTTTCCCCTCTGTAGATTCAGAGAATCAAAAATGGCCTTAGAGCTTGATCATTACACCTCTCTCCCCCATTTCCATTTTCTTTCTCTCCCTCTCCATTACCCAACTCTGCTTTCCTGGGAGTGGGCTCTGTTCTCACTTAGCCTCTTCCCATGTGGCTGCCCCTGGCTGTTCAAGGCTGACATCCTCGTTTATCATCCTCAAAAAGGGATACACTTCTTGTCCAATGCTCCAGCCAAAGTCCCTGCCTAACTCTCCTTTGCCATGTTTGGGTCATGTACCCATCTCTGAACCAATCACTGTGGCCAGGGTAGGATGAGGGTTCCCGATTGGCCAGATCTGTGTTACATGTCCACTCCAGGAGCCTATGCAGATCAAGAGTAAGGGAGGGAACTTGCTATACAAGAGGAGGGAACAGGAGGCTAGGCCAGGTGAAATGTCCCATAATTCACTGCTTCAGCCATAGGAGAAAAACACAGCATCTCCTTTCCGGATGGCCATATTTGATGTAGCTCTCCCCCCACACCCCATTATTCTCTATCTCAGCACCCTCCCAGTTTCTCTTATTGTTCTTATTGCAATTTATAACTATGTATTTTACTTAACACACTGCCCTGACACGTAAGAGATGCTTAAAGAATAGTTGTGGAATCAATGAGTAAATGTTACCCTTACAGTGACTGCCCTTGCTCTAGACAGCAGCCATACTTAATAGGGTATGCCACCCACCCCTACCCTAGGCTGCGGCAGAGGGCATTCACACCCCATGGCCTCCTACTCACCTCTCCACTCTGACAGGCCCACCCCCAATCTCACTGGCCTTGCCCCAGCGTGGGTGTCCTTAACCTGCATTCGTGCCCATAAGATAAGGGTCCAGAAGGCAAAGAAAAGTATCTCTCCTCCACTGTTTACTGTGTGGTGGTGTCTATTATACTTGTTGTTGCTTATGTCTTCCTGAGATAAAGCATTCAGGGAGCCTACCAGGGAAGGTCACTGCTCTCCTGCTAGGGAGGAGAGGACGCAAGAAATGGAACTGCAGCACTAGCCAGTGGTGAGGTGAGGGCTCAGCCTATCTTGGTCACTTTGGGAAGGGTCTGGACGAATAGGAGGAGCTCCTGAAACAATGGTGAAAGATGGTTCTGTTGGAGCACAGTGGAAGAGAACCAAGCTATACCCCAAAGGACTTACCTTGGTTTGGATTCTGCCTGGGCCAATTTCCCTTGATTCTCCCCAAGGCTTTATCTGAGTAGTCTTTACCATCCCCAGAGGCCCCACCAAGCTCTCCCTTGGTACCTGCCCTTGGTTATGGCTCAGACCCTCAGATGTTGGAGAAACAGCGCCCTCTAAAGGTCAGAGGGGTGGGGCCATGGAAATCAGCAAGAAGTCCTCTAAGGTTCCATCTTTGGGCTTCAAGAACTTCATGCCAGAGTCAAAAATTTCTGAATTGTATTTAGTTCAAGAACCTTGAACTTCCTAAGGTGGCTCAGGCCAACAGTAAATGAAGATGCTCCCCACAGGCCTGCCTGGCCACGTGCATAGGCGCCACCTGATCCCAAGTGCACCCGCTCAAGTCTTCTGCCTGCCCTGTCCTGCTCCCAAATCTCTTCAGCTTTGGGGCAAGAGGTGGCTGTTTCCCTACCCTGAGCTATGCTCAGTATTCAGGACTTGTAAGCAATATTCGAGCAAATTCTTCAGAGATGTTGGGCCTCTCAACTGGATCCCAGAATGACTACAGAGGAGGGAAGACTGGCTGCTGCTCAACTCCAACTTACATACCCCAAATCTTATAGTTCGAAGAGTTAATCCTGGCACTACCTCTCTACAGAGAGGCATTGTGGCTGTTCAGACTTTCAGAATGTCTCTTCCAGGCACAGGGAAAGGGTTTTGGCATTTGCTGCACTAACATGTTTCCAGACTAAAGCCTCTGTCTTCGTCCTATGACCCAGAAGTTCTGTTCCTGTGCCCGTCCGTGTTGGGGGAGGGAGCAGGCTGAGAGTCCATCGGCAGGGGAGTGGATTAGTAAAACGTGGCCATGGCTGATGCACTATAGGCAACATGGATGCATCATAAAATTGAAGTGCTTCTTTTAAAAACCAGGAAATCAGAGGTGCCTGGGTGGCTCAGTCAGTTAAGCGTCTGACATCAGTTCGGCTCATGATCTCACGGTTCGTGAGTTTGAGCCCATGTTAGGCTCTGAGCTGTCAGCACAGAGCCTGGCACCTGCTTTGGATTCTGTGTCTCCCTCTCTCTCTGCCCCTCCCCTGCTTGTTCTCACTTTCTCTCTCTCAAAGATAAATAAATGTTAAAAAAATTTTTTAAGTAAGAAATCAACTGAGATTTTATAATGTGATTCCATTTCTATGCATTAATAATACAGGCATAGGTGCATACTTATTTTTAGCATACTTATTTTATTGTGCTATTGCCTCTGGTGTTAATAAAAGGAACATGACTATCTTGTATCAGTGTGTAAAATATTTCCATGACTTCGCTTATTCTTAGGATACTAGGGAAATGTATTTTCATCCAAAATTTGAGCACAAACTTCATAGACCAGCATGATTGTATAACATCTCCCTTGTGTTAAAAAAAAATTTGTTTTAATTTGCAACTTTCACATTTTTCACATGTGAAAAATTTTTCACATTTTACACAACAGTTGAAAGCTATTTCAGTAATTACGGTAATTTAGTACTATTCAGTACTATTCAATAAGTCAGTATTATTTTAACAATAAAATTTGAAAATTTACCAATTGACAGAAATAATATACATAAGTGGAAATGTACATATGTGAGTTAATCACAATATATTTTTGCTCCCCAAATTGTTTTTAAGCCACAAGTGTGGAATAACATGCTTATTCTATATTTGGATAAAGTCCTGGTAATGTAGTAATGCTTATAATTTTCCACTTACATTTAAGAAAAATACATAATTTTCCAAGTTAAAAAATAGATATTCACACACATCATGTGCAAGAATACATGCAAATAAAAAGGCATCTAGCGCATCAGAATGCTTATCTGTGGGATAAGTGGGAAGGGTGAAGGAAGGAAACTAAGAAATAAAAGGGAATTCATTAATTCAAAATCAAGGAGGGAGTCTCACTGAGGGTGATAAATGGGCCAAGAAGGCTGAGTAACTCAACCTACTTCTGACACCTAAGGGCAAAAATATAAAACATCTCGCAAAGCTCCTGTCTCCAGGCCAAAGTAAGTCCATCTACTCCAGCTCTGGGGCCCAACTTCTTCCAAGAGTTTGAAACAAAAGCACAGTGGCCTGTGGCTTATCACCTACCCAGAGATCCAGCATTATAAAAAAACTCCCAGAAGCTTGTATGGAGGATGGTCAAGGCTCAGGGAGTTTCACACTATAACCTGTTAGACAGAGAGAAGCGCCCCCTAGAGGCCAGAAATGTGGCAGCGGTCACAGAATTCTCTTTCTGGTCTATTTGAGTTTAACCAAAACTTCCTGGCCAACTTAGAAGCCCTTGACTGCCCCCAAAGCTCTAGCTATGAGCAGTGTTCAGACTGCTGTAGCTGTGAGGCCAGGAATGGGCTGGCAGAGCACTGGTCAACCTGAAACCTGTGCCTTTGGTCCTTAATATCCAGCTCCTAAAAAAAAAAATCAGGATTCCAAGAAGACACAAGTCTCAGATTCGCAGTGTGCTGCCTGGCTTATAGAACTCTGAAAAATTCCTGCTGTTTTATATCTGTAATACATTCTGCATCACAGCCTCCTGTGGTACAGGAGCCCTCAGTAAAATTATGAAGAAGGCAAACTTGGGTGGAAGTCTGTACCCCATCTGAAGTCCTCTGTTTATTCTTCACCCCTTCCATTCAAGGGCCAGGGTGCCTGAGACTCTGTTGCCCTTGCCCTTCCTGTGAGAAAAGCTGGTCAACTTGTTCTCACTAAGGTGTGAAGGTCTGAGAGGTTTTCCTTCCTAGGACAAGTTGCATTTGCTCTAAGAGCCTGATGTATATTGCTGCTGATGCTAACAAAGTACTGATGGTGGGACTTTAAGCAACTGAGAAGCAAAGATTTTTCAAGTTAGGCCAAGAGATTGCCACCTGGTCAACCAAACCAATAAATCTTGGAGGCATTATCCCCTGCTGTTTGGTTTTGGAATGCATACCAGTTTCATCTTGGAGGCACAATATGAATTTTATTTCAATAAGTGCTGTGACTTTTTAGAAGATACGATGTGTATAATTGAACTGATATTTATTTTCCTCTCCAATCAAACCAAAATAACTATATTATTTATAATGTTACTCCAAATAGTCAAATTTTAAACCCTCAAAGGATAAATCAGTCTTCTGATTTAAGATGGCTTCTAGGACACCCTTTCCATTTGTATGCCTTGATTTTGCTGTGGCTGGTCATCTTGCTGTGGGAATAGGGTTGCAGATGAAAAAATTATCCTTTTTCCAAAAGGCATGTATTTAATTTTGGATTTTGAAAATTCTAAGGGCCTTTCAGTTTTGCTTCATCTGAGATAAAATTTCCATCCTCTCACCAGCCATTCACTGGTATCACTCTGGGGACCCAAGGACTCTGGCCCCCATCATGGACCTCCCCCAACCACATTCCTCTCCACAGCATGAGGAGTCAATAGGAACAAAGAGACATACCCAAGCAGAGCTGTGTCCCCTTCCTGGAACAAATTTCAGATTCCTGAAACTCTGGAATAGCCTTCCCAAACTGCCTCCAAGCCTTGTGAGGGCCTCTTCTTCATACCTGTGTCCTCCTGTGGGTAAACTAAACTGTTGGCATGTGCAGCCATAGGTCCAGAGGATGGGGCAGCTTTGGTAGGCAGCGTGGACAGAGGTTGGACATGTGAGCTGGGATACCCACATGCATGTGCACAAGGTTCTTTGCAATGTAGGACAAAGTTGGGGGGAGGAAGAAAAAGGGAGCCCTTTCCAAGATTCCATGTTCCAGCACAGTCTAGGTATTTGAAATTTGAACCTGGTTTTCCAGGTCTGTATGAAAGTGTATTTGTCAAGGTAAGAGGATAAAACAAATTTTACTTAGTAATTGTTAGTCTGATTTATAACTTTTATGATTTAGACATCCCATGGCACGTTGCCTCCATTTATACTCTTAGCTTGGGCCCTGCAAATTTGGGGAAAGGCCTGACCCTATATTCTCTTGTGAGTTTGAGACACAAACATCTGTTCTCTTGTTCTATGAGGCAGGGAAGGAGATGCAAAAGGAACTTGAGAAGAGAGTAGAGGAAAACAATGCCTCTAAATACCCCTTCCAGCCCATCTTCCACACGGCCACTACAGGGATCTTTCTTTTCTTCTCATTGCTTTTTTATATTTTTAAACATTTTATTGTGGAAAATCTCAAACATATCCAAAAGTAAGATAGAAGGTAGAACAGAAAAATGAACTCCCATGTCCCCAACACCCACTTGCAGCAATTATCAATTTACAGTCAAATTTATTTAATCTCTATCCCCATTCACGTCCTCCCCCTCTGCTATTATTTTGAAGCAAATCCCAGATATTATATCATTTCATATGTAAATATTTTTGTATATATTTCTCAAAGTTAAGGACTCTTGGGAAAAACCCATAACCACCTCACACTTAAAAACTATAAACAATAGGGATGCTGGGGTGGCTCAGTTGGTTAAGCCTCCGACTTCAGCTCAGGTCATGATCTCACAGCTTGTGGGTTCGAGCCCCATGTTGGGCTCTGTGCTGACAGCCCCGAGCCTGGAGCCTGCTTCGTATTCTGTGTCTCCATCTCTCTCTACCCCTCTCCTGCTCTTGCTCTGTCTCTCTCTCTCTCTCAAAAATTAATAAAATATTTTAAAAAACAATTAATAATTTTAATGTCAAATATCCAGCCATGTTCACATTTTAAATTTTTTGTATTAATTTTTAAATATTTTATTTTTACGTCATCTCTAACCCAATGTGGGGCTCATACTCCCAACCCCAAGATCAACAGTCGCATACTCCACTGACTGAGGCAGCCAGGTGCCCCAAATTTCTAATAGCCTTTTATTTATTTATTTTTATTATTTTTTTAATGTTTATTTATTTTTGAGACAGAGGGAGACAGAGTGTGAGTGGGGGAGGGGCAGAGGGAGAGGGAGACAGAATCTGAAACAGGCTCCAGACTCCGAGCTGTCAGCACAGAGCCCATGCAGGGCTCGAACCCACGAACTGTGAGATCATGACCTGAGCCGAAGTTGGACACTTAACTGACTGAGCTACCCAGGCGCCCCTCTAAGAGTCTTTTAAATGTCACAAATGTCTTGTTTTTTTAGTTTGTTTGAATCTTGATACAAATAAGTTGTGATTGGTGATATGTCTCTTAAATTTCTTTTAAATATCAGTTTTATATCTCTTGTCTCTTTTTTTTTCTTGCAAGTTATTTAAGAAATGAGATCATTTATCCTATCGAGTATCCCATGATGGAGATTTTACAAATTGCATGCCCATGGTGTCCTTTTATATTTTCTTTTGTCCCTTATAATTCCTGTAAATTGCCATTTGAATATAGATTTAGGCTGAAAATCTTGACAAGAATACTTCCTAGAAGGCTTGTGATGTCTGGTTGTCTCTATTTGTTTTGTTTTGTTTAAAGTTTATTTATTTTATTTTGAGAGAGAGAGAGAGAGAGAGAGAGAGCACGAGCAGGGGAGGGGCAGAGAAAGAGAGACTCTCAAGCAGGCTCTGCACTGTTAGTGCAGAGCCTGACATGGAGCTCAAACTCAAGAACCATGAGATCATGACCTGAGCCGAAATCAAGAGTTAGACACTTAACCACCCGACCACCCAGGCACCCTGGTTGTCTCTATTTGTGATAGCAGATACCACTAATCAGTGCCACCATTCATTAATTAATTAGGGGTTGCCAAATGGTGATATTCCAATTCTATCATTCCCTTTTCATTTATAAAGGGAATTACTTCTATAAAGAGAAACTCCCCCTCATCACTGTTGGGTTCCCCAGTAGTACAGTTTGTATTGGAAAGACAGATAAATGCTCAATTACTTGTCTTTATAAATTTCAAAATAATGAATTTATTCATGAGCATGCTCCAAAGGCAACCGATCAGATTTGTTTTAATTTCATTATGAACTCATGGAGTTAAACTTGATGTGCTTCACTCCATTGCAGTTTTACCTATATTGATGCTAAAATTGTCCTTCTTTGTCCAGAGGGAGCCTCTTCAAGTTGACTCCTAAATCCTTTTAACCCTGTCCTAGCAGTCTTTGAGGACTTCCTTGTCATCTGGTTTGATTGATGTTCCAGGCTCCTCTTGTCCATTTCCTGTCCCAGACCTGGAATCAACCATTTTTTCATGGAGCCTATCCTTTTATCAGAAAGGGGGATTTCAAGACCACAATCTGGGCACTGGGGGTGCTCACTGCTACTGGATAGGTTATTGGTCCTAGATCCTTTCAGAGATCAGAACAAGGAAATGTGTCTTTTGTTAGTTTTAAAGATAAAACACATAAATTCATAATGATACTGTCAATTCAAATTCAAGGGTACAGTGTTTTTGCATAACCTCTTATTTCTTCCACCTGAGTCTCCTTTCTTCCATGCTAAAAATCTCATTTCTCAAAGACACCAAGAATTATAGAATTAGAATTTCACATAGTTTCTCATTTGTTTCATCTCATATGTACACACGACAGTCTCTGAATACCAATATCAATTCTCCCATCAGCCAAATGATTGCTGAAAATGGCTTAAGATCATTTGTTTACTATTCTCTTTGTTCTTAGCTTATTTCTTTCTGTAGATATATAGTCAAATTACTGTGTTTGGAACAGTTTCCCTGTGTGCTTATTCCACCAACAGCAAGCATACTTCTCTTTATTTGTTTCATTTCATTTTTTATTTTCAGGGATTCCTTTTTTAAAAATGTTTGTTTGTTTGTTTGTTTGGAGAGGCAGAGAGAGAGGGTGAGAGAGAATTCCAGAGCCCGACACAGGGCTCAAACTCACAAACCATGAGAACATGACCTGAGCCAAAATCAAGTCAGTGGCTCAACTGATTGAGCCACCCAGGCACCCCCCCCCCAGGGATTCCTTTTTATTTGATTTTGTTTTTTACTTGAATGAAATCTTTACTTGGTCCCAAAGTTAATATACAAGGCTAATATACAATGTACATTCAAATAAGTTCAGCTTCTTTGTTTTTAAGTTTATTTTTTTATTCTTGAGAGAGAGAGAGAGAGAGAGAGAGAGAATCCCAAGCAGGCTCCACACTCTCAGTGTGGAGCCTAATGTGGGGCTCAAACTCACAAACCAAGAGATCATGACCTGAGCCAAAATCAAGAGTCAGACGCTTAACCAACTGAGCTACTCAGGCACCCCCAAATAAGTTCAGCTTCTACCCCCATCCCCTCCAGTCTATACCCTCCTTCTCCGTATAAGTAACCATTTTTCACTGGTTTATCTCTCCAATGCTTGTCTGTTTTAAATATAAGCAGATAAGTTTATATGTTTATATGTTTGTATCCCTGCCTTTCTTAGACAAATATTATACACACGTCTTTTTTACTCAATGGTATGTCTTAGGTGGAGATATTCCTCATTCCTTTTTACAGCTGCCTAGTACTTCTGCACATGGGAATGCCAAAATTTATTCAACCAGCCTGCTGATAGACATGTGGGCTGTTTCCCATTACAAATAGTCCTGAAATTAATTGCTTTTTATATTTTGCCCCAAGTTTATTTGGATACAAATCTTAGACATCATATCATCTCATAGAGGAGTACAGAGGTGGTCATAACTCTCCCTTCCTTAAAACCCAGTAATGGCTCCTCCTCACTTGTGGGATAAAGTCCAAACTCCCTAGCTCAGTAGACAGCACCCTACCAGATCTTACCCTGCTCAGCTCACCAGGTCACATGCTGCCCCTCACTCCCCAGCACCTCTCATGCCCCCTCCACCCAGGAGGATGGTCCATTCTTCCCTGACACTGGGCTTCTTACACATGCTCTACTTTCTGCTTTGAAGGCTTTTTGTCCTTCTTTTCTTCACCTGGTTAACCATGTAGCAGCTTGTGTAAACCAATTGCTGACAATGCATGGATGTATGGATCATGATTTTCTTACATCTACCACCTCACCTCCTGGCCCCTTCAGAATTAGGTTTGACTTAATATCTTCCATGCCCAGCAGAAGCCCAGCATCTCTATGTGCTCACCAAATGTTTGTTGAATGACCAAACAATTGCCTTTCCTTTTAAATAAGCAAAATCAGGGATGCTTGGGTGGCTCAGTGGGTTGAGCGTCCAACTCTTGAATTTGGCTTAGGTCATGATCCCAGGCTTGTAGAATCGAGTCCTGCATCAGGCTCTGTGCTGAGCTTGGGATTCTCTCTCTCTTTCTCTCTCTCTGTCTCTCTCTGTCTCTCTCTTACCACACTCCCTCTCTCTAAAAATAAAATTTTTTTAAATTTAAATAAACATAATCAGCTCCAGGTCACAGCCATACCTCTTGCCAACCAGAGAAGCGGCTGTACCATACTAAGCTCTCCTTGGTGTTATTCTTTGTGTGCCCTCCTGAAGGGAAAGCATTTTCTGCCTGTTAGATATTTATAAGAGAGACTTGAGTTATCACCACTGTGGAAAAAAAGAAAGATGTTAGAATCCAGAAACTCAAGTAGGCCAAGAATTTTATGACAGGAACTCGGTTCTGTTGGAAAAAGGCAGACTCAGAGCCAGCAGATTTTGGGCAGAGAAGGGAGGGCCCTGGAGGTCAGCCCTCCACAGCAGGTCCTTGGGCCATCTCACATTTGGCCCCTTCAGAGTTGAAGAAGGCTCCCTTGTTCGCCTCTGAGACCCCTTCCAAGGCAGGCCCAGACAGCCTTCTAGGCTGCCTTCAAGATGGGTTTCCCACAGCATGGCAGAACCAATTCCGTTCACGCTTACCTGTTGGCCCAGGCTTTGGGATCTGCCTGCTTTGTCATGTCTGCACTAAAGCTGGCTGAAGACAGGCATGTCCCACTTGAGTGAGCTCCAATCACAGCCTCAGCTCTCTCCCTGCCACTATGATCCTCAGCCTCAACTTGGAAGGCCTTCACTGCGTGCCATCCCTGAGAAGGACATGTGAGCCATGTGGCTGCAGGAGCACACACTCTTGGATTTGTCCCACCCCCTTTAAACATCACCATCTTGGTGATACCACGTTGAAGGAAGCTCTTGGGGAGCTCAGGAGAAGCCTAGAGAGGAAAGAGAAGTTCTGGTTCGAAAAGTTATCAAAGCACCACAGAATCAGAGAGTGCCCCAGGGATCACTAAAGAGGCCTCTCTTCAAACTGTTTTATAAATTTAGGTACCATGGTGTACTTTCTAGCTTGAAGGAGTTCTGATTAAAAAATAATAGTAATAAGTCTGCAAAACCCTAGCCCTACGGCGGCTTCTTGCCTGATACAAGAATTCCCTTTACTATGGCATCTTTGTCACGTGGCCATCCAGACTTACATGCTCTATGAGCCAGGAGGCTCCTTATTGCCCCTAAGATGCCTTTCTATTATTGGGCAGCTCTAATGATCGTAAGGAGTCCCCAAAGCCTCCATGGTTCTCTGCATTGGTCCTTTTCCCGGTCTTCTTCCCTTTGACTGGGCTGCAGCCAGTTAGTTGAAGGCAGAGCTCAAATCCTTCCCCTCTTCCCACCTCACCTCTTCTCCTTATTAATATCCTCAGGTCCTTGGTCTGCTCCCTAAAGGGATTCTCTTGTCAGAAGTAAAAATGTTTTATGGCTATCTCTTCAATTTGCTGTGCTACTGATTCAAAACAGCAGTTGTTTTTCTCTTTAATGGTTTTTTTTTTCCTCCTACTTGTGAGTTCTCTCCCTTTTTAAAGGTGTGAAGATGGAAAGCAGGCACCAGCAGGTCTGAGATTGCCTCCCCAGGCGTTTCCCAACACCGTGCTTCTTCCCTTCCTGTCACGGAGGTTGTTGCTGTCAGCAGCCTTACAAGGAGGCAACTTCAGGTATGCAGAATTACAAAGGAAAGACTTTCTAAATTAGAAGTAAAGCGGTTTGATGATCCACACCAATAGAAACAGTGGTTCAAATTGGTAGTTTTGCACCTGACCGCCTGCACTAGAATTACCCAGAAGGCTTGTTAAAACAGATTCCTGGACCCAGCCCCAAGTTTCTCATTCAGGGGGTGTGTGGTGGGGCCAACATGCATTTATAACTTGTTCCCAGATGATGCGTGTGCTACTGGTCTCAGAACTATACTTTGAGAACCACTGGATGAAATGACCAGAGAAAGATTCCCAAAGGAAGCAAAGTTTCAGAGAATGGAAGTGTTTCTAAGTGCCCAGTAGGAAAGCTTGCTGCTGGACTTGCACACCCTGCAGGTACCTGAGCTCTCTGATGCCCCCGCTCCAGGTGGTTCCTCTCCTGCCTGCCTTCAGCATCCCTCCTCCCAAAAGGAGTCTCACAGCATCCCTCCTCCCAAAAGGAGTCTCACTGGGCCGGAAGCACTGCGCCTGGCACTTAAGCCTTGCTTTGCTGACCATTTTATCTCAGAGACTAAAGGAAACTGCTCCTCTGGACCCAATTTTGGCCATTAAAAAAGAATTGGCAAGAAAACAGCCATTTTGTCTTGGAGGTGGCAATCACCAGAGAACAGAACAAGTCATGGCTCTCAACCAGCATTTAAACAACTCCCGTGCATGTCAAAGGGCCCTGCAGACATGTCTCAGTGTCTTCAACACTGCACGGTTCAAAATTCTGGGAAATATGGTTCCCAAGAGATGTGGCTCCCGAGAGAGATGAGAAATACTTTAACAATAACGGTGGCCTGATTTTGCAATGCTAGAGGATGCTAGTAAGGAAGGGAAGCTGAGCAGGAAACCAAAGCAGGAGAACGGGCTGTCACCAGGACCAGGAGGTGTTAGAGTTTGTGGTGGTGGTGGGGGTGGTGGGTGTTGGTTTTTAAAATTTTTCACACCACCTGAGCATCAAAGACTGACAACACACTGTGAAACTTCCTGGTCCAAGAGAAAAGGCAGTTAAGTTTCAGGGGCAGGAGCTGTCAATTGGTAGCCAGTGTGTGTGGAAAAGGAGCCTTCATCTCTGGCATCTTAACTCCAGGCTGTGGGGATTCATCTCACCCTGCAGCCTTATCAAAGCACTGCCCTTTTGTTGCTTAGAAAATCACTTTATGGAGATCTTAAAATGCCAAAGTTTTCAAACCATTGTCAGTGGCTATCAGAACTCAGATGAGCTTTAATCAGAATGTGTGTATTTTCTGTTTTAACCTTCAAGAGGAACTTCTACAGTACCCACTGAGGTTTGACGAGAACTGTTTTACGACAGCGGGTTCCAGAGCTTTCCTTCACATTGTATTTTGGCCATGCTTGCTTCATCTTTTTATTACCTAGCAGGGAAAGAATTTCCTTTTTTTTTTTTTTCTAGTCTAAACATTCCCCACGAGAAAAACAGTCTGCTTCTCTATTGAATAATAGACCAAAGAGTCTGTTAATAAAAAGTAAAGTCTATTTAGAAATTAATGGTAGGTAAGAATCAATATAACTCATGTTAATCTTATTTTTGCTACCCTATAGAGCACACAAAAAGCAGATTGCCTTCCTGAGCTTGCTTTGAAGGAGTTGATTCTCTCCAAAATGTCTCCACCATCTGTTGTGAGGACAGTTGTCTTACCCAAGGGCTCATTATTCCTTTCTAGATGAGTCAACATCCTCCTAACTCCCCACCCCCACTGTCCTTCCCTTCCCATTTTGCTAATAATCCTTTCTCCATACACTTCCCAAACATTCCTCCTCAGGGGGGCACCACAGAGCCCCCCACCAACATTCCTTTCCAGCTTCACCTAGCCCAGGCTCCCAGTTCCCAGCTCCTACCTCAGAGCCATCACTTTTGAGTCAAGCAGCCAGGAGCTCTTTCATTCACTCAGCACCCACTATGCCCTTTGGCCCTGGGCCACAGTTTTAATAACAATAACAACAGCTAACATTTACTAAGGACTTTCCATGGGCCAGGCACTGTGCTAGTCCTTTCAGGTAAGAACTCATTTGATCCACACAATGACCCTATTAGGTAAATATAGTAACTCCTCAGTCTCTGTTAACAGTAATGAAACAGACTCAGAGATGCTAAGCAGTTTGCCCAAGGAGATGCTTCACAGTTTTGGGGAGAGACAGAAGATCTAAAGATTAAGTGCTATAGTAGAGGTATGAAAGTATAGTGGGTGACCAGAGGAGGCTTCAACCTACCTTTTTTCCTTCCTCCCGTCCTCTCTTCCTTCCCTCCTTCTTTCCTCCCTCTTTCTTTCTTTCTTTCCTCCTTCTTTTTCTTTCTTTCTTTCTTTCCTCCTTCCTTTCTTTTCTTGCTTTCTCTTTCTCTTTCTTTCTTTTTCTTTTCTTCTAGTGGTTTTGGTGCACCTGTTATGTTCCAGGCATTGTTCTCAGTGCTTGCAAAATATGAGAGAAGAAAACAAAGAACTCTGCCTTCATGGAGCTTATATTCTTGTGGCAAGAAATGAACAAAAGAGAACAGACATTATAAGTAAATTATTTAGTGTGTTTGAAGGTGGTAAGGAATCAAATGAAGAGAAGGGCCTAGGGAAAGGGGAGTCAGTATGTGAGTGGCAGATTGCGGTATTAAATAGGGTAGTCAGGGTGGCTGAATTAAGCAGGGGACCTTTTACCAAGACCTGATGGAAGGAAAGGAGTTACCCTATGGCTGTATGGGGGAAGAGCATCCTTGGGAGAAGGAACTGGCTAGTGCAAAAGTCCCGAGGCAGGAATATGCCAAGTGCCTGGTGTGTTTGAGGAACTAGAAAGGTGTGGAGGGAGAAGAGTAAATGAGGGAAAATAGCAGATGAGGTCTGAGATAAAAGAGGAGGGGTGGGAAGTCAGATTCTATAGGACCTTGTAGCTATCATAAGGACTTTGGTTTTCAAACTGAGTGAAGTGTGAAGTGGTGGGGAGCTGTTCTATTCTATTCTATTCTATTCTATTCTATTCTATTCTATTCTTTCTATTCTGGTGCCCTCTAGAGAAGAGATTATGGAGAAGAAGGTGGAGGGTGGGGGAAAGGGAGTCAAAATGGAAGCAAGAAATAGGAGTTGATTACATTAATCAGAAGAGATGGGTCTGGCAGGAGCAGTGCAGGGGTGAAAAGAGGTGGCTAGACTAGAAATGGAATGAGAGAAAGAGAGGAGTTAAGGACTCAAGGCTTCCCAGAGCCTCACTTAGAAGCCCAAGTGCTTTGTCTCTTGTCCCACCTTCTGTCTACCTTCTGCTCTATTCTGCCTCTTTACAGGTTCCTCTGATTTCACTGTTGGCTTTTAAAGGGCAATGCACCAGTCCTAGCTGATTTTGTATCCCCAGTGCCCAGCAGGGCTCCTGTTTGCACAACTCCAGTGTTCTCCATTCACATTGTAACCTATAGGCAATGCTGCTGTCCTGTGGGGTGCTTCATTATGGGGAACGCAATCAATGATTATCGGAGAAGAAGAAAGGAGGGGGCTGTGGAGGAAGGAAGGAAATCTCTTTGAATTAGCAGATTTGTTTGCAATCACACACTCCAAACTGGAAATAGTTCATTTAAGTTAATTTAATATTAGCATTATATTTTTAATATATTATTATTTAAAAAATAATATCTATATAAAAAGTAACACCTACATTTTAAAATTCCTACAGACATTTTTTGTCTGTGAGAGTTGAAGTGTTAAATCCATCATCTCCACTTTTAAATTCCTCTCATAAAAAGCAGTGTTTCTTCCTGCCTGTTTAAATCATATTCCACACTGAAATTGGTTATGTAACTTAGGAATGAAAACAATGTCATGCCTTACTTTTAGTTTGTCCCCTGGGAGGTTGGTACAAGGAAACTTATTGAGGTGGAGTGGAGAATCAATAAATTCATAACCGTAAAGCAATTTGATGAACTTTTTCTTAATTAAATGGGAAATATAAAATTCTTTTCAATAACCGTATCAATTATTAAAACACTCCAATCCAAGTGGCTGCTAGGTAAAGCAGGAAAAGACAGAGCTGGAAAGAAATGTAAAGATCCACTTTGGTTTGTTTGTTTATTTATTTATTTTGAGAGGGAGAGAGAGAGAGAGCACAAGCAGGTGAGGGGCAGAGAGAAAGGGAGAGACAGAATCCCAAGCGGGGCTCGAAACCACAAAACTGCGAGATCATGACCTGAGCTGAGATCAAGTCAGACACTTAAGCGACTGAGCCACCCAAGCACTCTGTTTGTGTGTGATCTTTTCCATAGCCCTCTGATGAGGAACAGGACCCAGGGAAGGAGAGAGTGTGGCTGGGATTGTAACGCTGTTGAGCAGCCAAAACCCAGGTCTGCCTTCTCACACCAGCTTAGCGCCTTTCCCAGACACAGTGATGCAGCTTCCTGTCAGAGAAGACACAGAAAACAAAATTACAGGCTTTCAAAGCCAGGCTCTTAAAGCAATACACGGAACCATAGACCAGTGGTTCCAAATGGGGTGATTTTACCCCATGGGAGGCATTTGGTAACACCTGGAGATATTGTCTATCACAAGTATAGAGTGGGGAGGTGCTATTGGCATCTCACCAATAGAGGCCAAGGACACTGCTAAACATCCTAACATACACAGGACAGGCCCCCAGCAAGGAATTATTCAGCCCCAATCATCAATGGTGCTAAGGTGGAGAAACTCTGAACTAGACTGCAGCCCCCAAATGAAGATAAAACCAGTGAGGCAGCTCCCACCCTGGGGGCCAGGACCACAGTGAACTACAGAAAGAGCTGCATTGGTGAGGGCCCCTGAGCTTCTGTTTGGATTCTATTTCCATGGGATGCCAGCCCGGTGAGCAAGCAGGCAAAGGGACCCAGCTTCTCTGGTAGGCTAGGATTCAAGGCTTCAGTCATCAAAACTAGATGTGTCCTCCTCTGAGATCCTGTTTGCCTGGGATTTTATCCTATCAGTATCATTAGTGAGCTCTATTCTCTCATGATTTTTTTTATGTTTATTTATTTTTGAGAGAGAGAGAGAGAGAGTGAGAGAGCATGAGCAGGGGAGGGGCAGAGAGAGAGGGAGACAGAATTTGAAGCAGGCTCCAGGCTCTGAGCTGTCAGCACAGAGCCTGACAGAGCACAGAGATGGGTTGAGCTGGCTCAAACCCATAAACTGTGAGATCATGACCTGAGCTGAAATTGGATGCTTGACTGACTGAGCCACCAAGGCGCCCCTCTCTCATGGGATTTTGAATAAGGTCACCATACACCAAAGTATTTAGGGCCCCTTTTTCTTTTGCCAATCTTCTCAGTTACAATAAAAACTGAGCCTGGGTGGCTCAGTCAGTTAAGCATCTGACTCTTGGTTTTGGCTCAGGTCATGATCTCACAGTTCTTGGTATCAAGCCCTGTGTTGGGCTTTGCGCCGAAGGTGCAGAGCCTGCTTGGGATTCTCTTCTCCCTCTCTCTCTGCCCCTCCACTGCTCTCTCTTTCTCTCAAAAGTAAATAAATAAACTTAAAAAAAAACCTTAATATGATGCACATATATATGAGAGAGAAAATATTCTTCTGCTTTAAAAGATCTCAAGAGGGTAGGAACAGAAGTCAAAAGGGAGGGTAATGTTGATGAGCCTGGGAATTTATAAGGAAAGTCAGTGGGAAGGAAAGAGTTGAGGACATCAGAGGACATCAGATATAGAGTATCTAGAGGAGGATGGGATGGGGACTGGGGCTTAGAACCAACTCTGGTGGCTCTACACTTCAGCTACACATGCCTATTCCAGATCATTTTTTTCCAAAATGATCTTCTCAAAGTCAACCTGATAACATACACTTAGTGGTGTTTTCCAGTAAACTCTGAAATGACCCACTTGGTTTCCTGCCTTTACCTCCTGGTTATATCCATCTGCAGAATCAACCTTGATCCAAGGTCTAAGGTCAAGCCTATCATTAGGAAGTATTTTAAGGGGTAATTCTTACATTTTGATATAATTTCACACCTAAGAAAAGTTTCAAGAATATGACTTTGACTCAGATTCACCAACTGTTTATGTTTTACCTCATTTGCATCATTATTCTCTTTCTCTTCCCCTCCCTCCCCACCCTCTCCATGCATACACAGATTTTTTTAAATGATTTGAAAGTAAGTTGCAGATATCATGCTCCTTTGTCTTCCAAGTACTTCAGTGTGTATTTTTAGAACAAGGACATTCTTATTAAAACCATGGTTCAATTGTCAAAAATAGGGAGATTTATCATTGGTACAATATTAACAAATTACAGTACATTTCCAAATGTCAGTATTGTTCCACTAATGTCCTTTATCCCTATATTTTCTTTCTTCAGGATCCAGTACAGGATCATGTGTTGTATCTGGCTGTCATATTTCAATCTCCTTTAAACTAGAAGAGTTCCATGACCCTTTTTATCTTTCTTCACCTATCATTTTTGAAGAACATAAGTATTTGTAGAATGTCCCTTGCTTTGTGTCTGTCCGAGGTTTCCTTGCAGTGATTCAGACTATTTTTGTCAGGAATGCCACAGAAATGATGGTGTGTCCTTCTCAATGACTATATCATAAGACAAATAATATTAGTTTGTCCCAGTATTGGTGATGTTAATTTTTATCGCTTGGTTAAGGTGGTGTCCTCCAGGCTTCTCAGCTATAAATTTACTGTTTTTCTCTTTGCAATGAAAGAATCATTTGTGGTAAGATGCTTTGAAACTGTAAATATAGTGTTCTTCATCAAGCTTTCACCCACTAGTTTTAGCATCCATTGATGATTTTCTAACCCCATCATTTGTTTTATGTTTATTGGTTGGCATTCTACCATATGGAGGGAGGTTCCCTCTTCTGCTCACTTGTTTCATTCATTACTTTATATCACCATGGACTCATAGATTCTTATTTTATTCAAAATGTTATAATCTATTACCATGATTCATTTTGATGCTTAAATTGTGCCATATTTGGCCAGTGGGAGCCCCTACAAGCTGACTCCAGTGTCCCTTTCATGCATCCCCATTATTCTTCGTTTGAGGAATTTTAAGAATTCTTGTTTAGTCATTTAGTTGACTCAACAGGTCTCTGGTTTGCTCTGACCTCATGGCTAAGTCTCAGAAAGAAAATGCAAATGAGATCAAAATAGCAGTGGGATTTTTCTGACAAGCTGCACATAGCATTTTTATTTGAAAAGCATGTAAGACTGCATTATATACGTTGCTTTATTTTTGCACTATTAGATGCTCCTATTTTGTGGTTATGTAACATCTCCAGCTCTCTTGCAATATAAATTAACATGAATTCTTGTAGTAATCATGGCTGACTGAAATCCTGCTCCAAATAAATAGAAATGCTGGACAAAATACAAAATGTTTAATATAAATCAGAGTACAAGAGTAAGAACATCTCCAGGTTCTAGAAACAAAGAAGGAATAAACACAAAGAAGGAGTCAGCAGGGGCACAATGGCTCACAGGGGAATCAGATATGGCCACTGGATATGGGCCTTAACCACTGGCGCTGAGGTCTAATGCCAAAGAGAGGGAACGAAATGATGCTTGTATATGTGGAGAGCTAGCCAGGACCACGAAGGAAGATCTCTTTGAGATGGAGACTAGAAAAATGCCACTTACTGGTCTAAAAGGAACAAAGAATTACAGTATCTGCCAGTCATGGGTATATAAGGTCACTGATGAGAAATTGGGATCCAAAACTGTGCCTGTGCAGATACAGGGGAGGTCCTAATTCACTCTATTATGAAGTACGGAAACTTCAGGCTAAGAAATTTAACAAAGAAACCTGTCTAGAACAGATAAAACCACAGGGTTTAACAAAGGACACTTCCACGATGTTCCAGATTCCCATGAAAACAATCCTCACTAAATATGAATTCAGCCATAATTTGCAAACCACAGTGAAACAGAGTCATTGGACTACTAAATGGGAATATAACTAGAAGTCACAAAATCATCTCAAAGACACTTTAACATAAATAAACTTAAATATCCAAAGAGATAAAGAATATATAGAGACTATAAGGCAAGAAAAAGGGACATAAAAAGAGACAAAGAAAAAAAAAGCCACAGCCATTGAAACAAACATATATTATGTCAGCTCTCTCATCTTGTACCATTAGTACATTCACTCAGTAGATATCTACTATGTGCTAATCACATCCTGGACACACAATGGTAAAGAAGATATAGCTGCAAGCCCTCAAGAAGCTTACATTCCATTTTTTAAGTGCAAGATAATAAACTGATTTCTAGATAAACTGTTATACTTTTTCTTCTTGCCACACATAAACTTTTATAAATGTTTATCATGTCTTTAAATTTAGCAGGGTAGTGGCATTAATACAAACCATCCCCATTTCTTTCCCTCTGTTAAGCATTAGGAATTGTTTTTGCTTTGGTAGCTTGTTTGGGAGTGAGAGGGTTTAGCTGAGATGTTGCAGTATATAATGGGGAAGGGCTGAAGGAGCAGACTGAAGACTAACTTGTTGTGTGACCATCAGGTAATGTGTAAATCGCTTCATCACAGTTCAGTCTCAGCTGAGCCTAGCTCCCCTTTCCTTATCACCCTGCAGGCAGTCCACAATTAAATGTGATCAAGTTTTTCATTAGAGTATTCTTAGGAAATCAATCACTTGCATAATGTCATTGTCATAGACAGAACAACACGGCATCACTTCTGACGGTCCAGCAGCTGGCACAAAAATACCCATGTTTATGTTTTCAGTGTATCTTGTAATGGGATAGCCTCTTTGCCTGTGTCACTAACCACTGCTAATGGTACAAAAGAGCAAAACAGTGATGCCTTCTGTTCATTGGAACCTGGTCTCAGAAGAGATGAAAAATATCTTTGTAGAACAGAGAACTAGTTAGGACTTTATTTTTTAAGGTATGTAAAGTCAAGATTAAAGGCTATCTTATTCTAAAGATATTCTAATATTCTAATGATTCTTTAACCATTTTTAATAGTTTTATAAACTCAAATGATTTCCTTTCTACACCTCATGAACTAACTTTGGTTAATTTGAAATGAAGATATGGCAAACTTTAGGTATTAGTTTTTCTTTGTGTTTGGATTGAGTCCTTTTTTCCAAATAAAACTGAGATATATTTGGTAGCTTCTCTGGAAGCCCTTAGGTAGGAGATGCTCATTGATATCAGTTATAAAAATAATTTATAGCAGCCAGGAAATCTAGCCAAATATTTATTCCACAAAACTCAATGTTGAAATAAAGCAAATTAGTTGTTAATACTTTTATCAAAATTTTCACTCTAATTGGTTTTCCTAAACCATTTTCCAAAGTGAAAAAAAGATTTCATAGCTTAAGTAGAAATTTCTCACTGAAAAGGAAATATTGTTACACAAAAACCTTAGAGAACGAACAGCACAAATTTATTCTTACATTTAAAACTGTAAAGGAATCTGAAAAGACCACATACTGTATGATTCCAACTATATGACTTCTTAAAAAAGGCAAAACTAGAGATACTAAATTCAGTAGTTACCAGGGGTTAGGGATGGAGAAGCACAGATGATTCTTAGGGCAGTGAAACAACTCTATATGATACTATAATGGTGGATGCATGTCATTATATATTTGTCCAAATCCACAGAATGTGCAACACCAAGCGTGAACGCTAACATAAACCATGATCTTTGGTCTTTGAGTAATAATATCGTGTCATTGTATGGTCACTGATTGTAACAAATATTCCACCCTAGTGTAGGATTTTGAGAGCAGGAAGGCTGGTCGTATATGGGGAGCAGAAAGTATATGGAAAAATCACTGTACCTTGTGCTCAATTTTGTTGTGAACCTGCAAGTGCTGTAAAAAATAAAGCTGCAAATGGAAAATAAAAATAAAGCTGCTGTAAAAAACCGCAATGGAAAGAACAAGCCAAACATGACATCATGGCTTTTACCCTGAGTGTCCTGGCTTCCTTTAAATTCATATCACAAACTAAACAGCCATTTTCTGTCCTGTAAAATTGCCCAATCAGAACCACCTAAGAATTGATTTGTACAAATCCTGTCAACTTTTTCATTTTGAAGTAGTACCTGCAGTCAAACAATGGAAGTGATTAAGTCCTTTTGCCAGAATCAGCCAATAATTCAAAAAGTCACATTCCATTTTTACTCTCATGCTACAAAGATAAATTCAAATTCTCCTAATTCCATCAAAATAAAAACAAAAGCTTTATTTTTAAATTTTTTAATTTTTAATAAATTTGTAATAATTTTTCTAGTTTGACTTATTAGAAGATATAGAAGCTCTTCTCAAGCAGATGATTCTTTTTCTCCGTTTGCCTGTAAAATCCAGTTGTTTAATACTAAATTTTCACTCAGGATAAGCTAGGCTCTGCTGTGGTTAAACATACATATCCCCCTCCCCCAAGATCTCAGTGGCTTAACAACCACACACACAATCTCAGCAGCTTAACAGAGTAAAAGTTTATATTTTTTGATCATGCAAAGTCCACTGAGGGTCCAGCTGACCTCCATGTGGTCACTCAGAAATCAAGGCCTCTTTGATCTTGTGGCCCCACCATGTCACCTGAGGCCTTCTCTACAATGCCATGGCAAAGGAAATGGGTTGGTCACTGGCCCAGTCTGAGAGTGACACGCACTATTTCCACTCACTTTTAACTGGTCAGAGGTAACTGTCTGCCTACAGGGAGGCTGGGAAGTGTAATTTTCCTCTTGCCAGGAATAAAGGAGAACAGATATTACTGAACACTAATAATATCACCAAAATTCTTATATGTGATGATATCAAGGCTGAATGTAGAATGTTAATTCTTGGGGCACCGGGGCGGTTCAGTGAGTTGAGCTGACTTCGGCTCAGGTCATGGTCTCATGGTTTATGAGTCGGGCTCTGTGCTGACAGCTCTGAGCCTGGAGTCTGCTTGAGATTCGGTGTCTCCTTTACTCTCTGCCCCTCTCCTGCTTGCGCTCTGTCTCTCTCTCTCTCTCAAAATTAAATGTAAAAAAAAAAAAATTAGAATGTTAATTTTTAACTCATTAAGATAAAAATAAAATCCGTATCTAATGATCTAAAAATTCTGATATAGATTTTGAAGAACCTAATAACAAAAACAAATAGTATCATGCTAATCAAACTGGTTATTTCTAATATCCCAACTTCAGTAAGGCTGACAAGTGACAAGTGAGTGATAATGGTGTATCTTTAAATCTTAAACTGCTATCACCAGATAGGTGTTGTAGGTTAAAATGAAAACCTTATACTTTAGGTACCAGGGTAAGCAAGCTATCAGTATGGTGTAAGAGTTTACAATTTGCATTCACACTTCACATCAGCAAAGATGGGGACAACAGAGAGGTAGGCAGATGCTGTTAATTCTATCAAAAAGAGCTTCAGTCTTTCCCAAATACTCATTGAGGACTTGCTAAGCCCCCTGACTGCTATGTGTGCCATAGAAGACACAACTTTAGTCTGGAAGAAGATTAACAGAATATGTAGCTGACCTCTTCCCCCACAAATAAAAGTAATTAAAAAAATTTTTTTAAATGTTTATTCATTTTTGAGAGAGACAGACAGTGGGGGAGGGGCGGAGAGAGGGAGACCCAGAATCCAGAATCCAAAAGCAGGCTCCAGGCTCTGAGCTGTCGGCACAGAGCCCGATGAGAGGCTCAAACCCACGAACTGCAAGATCATCATGACCTGAACCGACGCTGGCATTCCACCAACTGAGCCACCTAAGTGCCCCAAAGTAATTAAAAAAAAAAAAAAAAAAAAAAAGGAAGACTATCTGTAGGTAAGAGCTAGGAAAGCAAATTCCTCACCTTGTCACTTTTCTTCCCCCCCACAAAGGTGAATAAATGGATCCCCTGAATGAGGTTGAAACTGACAAATACTTACCAAGTATGATTTTAATTTCAATAGAATGGACAGTAAACGATATCACTGATAACTAACCAGCTCTACTACTGATTTCAACCTGTGTAATTCTTAGGGTTATTTCTAGCACAAAACAGCAAGACTACATTTGTTACAATAGCAACCGAAGTAGGTCAAGTGTACATTCAATTATAACTTGATTCTTTTATCAAAAAAAGAAAAAAAAAAAAATAAGAATATGTAGCAAGAATAATTTAAGTTTTGAGAACACTCACTACCAAAATCTAAGAACGAATAAGGTGAGATCATGTATAATAACAAAACCTATGTGAAATATCTGGGAGATCAAAGAAAAACAAACAAACATATAAAAAGATAGGACATTTCATTTTTAATCAGTCAAAAATGAAGAGTTCTGGACAATGTCAAATTCCACACACCATAACGCTATAGTTACACATTAAATATAATTACTATCTATACATATGCAAAAATATAGTTCTATTTCATACAATAAAACCCTTTATAGAAACCATTTTAAAATTAAGCAGAACTTCTCAACATTAAAATGTGAGGTGTAAGTCCTTCTAAAGGTTCCTTTAAAGGTTTTAAAACAAAATGCTAAATCTAAAAACAATGTCCTTTCTGTCAGTTCCAAAGTTAAATCTACTTAAAACAAAAGAAAAACTGATAGCTCAGTCACATACTATTTAAATAATATTGTTCAGGCATCTCTAAAATCCTGCATTTTTTTCAAGTATGGAAATAGAACTCAAATATCCCACGATACAGTACTAAACAGATGGAATATTTAGGAAAGACTTTGTTGTCATATGGCACAATATTGTTTTATTCCTTCAATATATTTTGAAATAAATACCAGGTTTGGTTCTGTTCTTCTAAAAGGCCAAAATTACAATCTACATTTAAAATCATTTTGACTGTGTTAAGACTTGAGTGTAAAATATAACATCAATATTTTATCACAAAAGTAAAGCTGGTAACAAATTATAAAAGAGACAGTACTCTACTCAGATCTACCCAGGGATTAAAGCTCATCGTGATAGAAATACTCATCATGAAGCTGTCTGCCATAATCTGTAGCTTCACTGGTAAGAAACAAGTCCTGGTTCTCCAGAATCTCTGCTTCAGAGAGCTTTCTGTCACTATTCAAATCCATTTCATCAATTAGGTGAAGAGCCTTTAAAACAAAACAAAACAAAATAAAACCAAAAGGTGTCAAGTATAAGTTTTCAGCAAGATGTTCACATTTCAATGTGATTGGATTTGTCAAAATCATTCAGGTGTGCCAAATACTCATTACTATCTCAGTATCTCAAAATATTACACATTATAACCAAGCTATCTACCGCTTCTCTTACTATCTCCTTTCTTAATTTCTGCTAGGTTCTGCCTCCTCCCTACTCAAATCCAATTCAGGATACCTCAAAGTTAAGCAAAATTAATATAACCCACTTTGGGCCCTTATAGGTAAAGTATAAACTTTTATTGTTCTATTCACTGTACTATCAAATTAATACATGATATAATCTTAACCTCCTTGACAATCTAAAACAGTTCACAGATTTAAGTCAAGAAATTGTAATGCATGGATCCTAAAGAAACAATGATTCCATTACTTCTTTCTTCAGCTTATGGCTTTGAACTTCTTTTCTATTAATAGCACCAAATCTGGGGAAGAGGAGAATATATAGTCACTTTTTAACACTCACCTCTTCTTGTGCAATTCCTTGATTATTGGGTACTACCCAAGACAACAGCTCTTGGGGGTCAAGCCTGCCATCGGTATCTTTGTCATAATCATTCAGGAATCTATCTTTCTCAACCAGTATCCACTCTGGATCCTCATTTGCTGCTTAATTAAAAAAATAAAACACAATATGCATACACAAGAATAGAACCTGTATCCAATAAGAAGTTTGGTACATCCCTAGAATAAAGGAAATGAATTTAAAGCTTACTACATCAAGGAAGCCCAATGAAACAGATCTACATATCTGAAAAGTCCTAAAATAAGTATACACTATATAATTTTCAAAAGTGACATGTAAGTCTAAATGACCCAGAGTTTTTATTTTTTATTAAAGGTTTGGTTTTTTTTTGAGAGAGAGAGATAGAGAGAGAGAATGAGCAGGAAAAGGACAGAGAAGGAGAGGAATAGAGGATCAGAAGCGGGCTCTTTGCTGACAGCAGAGAGCCTGACATAGAGCTCGAACTCACGAGAACTCATGAACTGTGAGATCATGACCTGAGCCAAAGTAGGACACTTAACTGAGTGAGCCACCCAGGTGCCCCACCACTCAGAGTTTTTAAAATGATGTATATTATCACAACAAGTTAAGTCTGTTAACTGCTGCTAATTGTTCTGGTATCTAGTTTCCCCACATTTGAGCGGGGTACATGTACCCATGTACACATTACATGTACATCATGCGGCTATATAAAGCTTGCCATGTGTGCTTATAAAGTAACGTGTGTAATTTTAAAGTGAAATTCACACTAAGTGATGCTTTGAAGCAACAATTCCAAAAAGACCGCTGTGAAAATAAAAAGCTACACATGCAGACTCCTCAAATTTCAAACACTCAGTAAGACGCCATCCATGGTCTATACCAGTAATTATAGTATTTTGTTTCTTTTTCTTTTAAGATCTACATGCAAAGGTACAGGATTTTGTTTAAAAATATCAACCTCTACCTCCTTGCCCATTTGAATTGATAATTATGTTACGTTTGTTTGGAAAGGAAGAAAACTCTTTGAATCTACAAGTGGAACTAAAAGTGAGATAGCATTCTCACATAAGCCATGAGTCTGTTTTGCTTATATTATATTTACTCGGCAGAACAAGCAGAAATCAGGCACAATTCTTCTTGTTCCATTTCCCTCTGTCAAACAGACCTCAAACAGAGTAAGGCTCTCTCCCAATTCCTTTCTTCTTTAATTCCCATTTTTCCTTCCTCCTTCCACACATCCCAGGGTACTTACTTGGATCCCGCCTGTAGTCACCAAGAAATTCTTCCAAACTAACAAATCCATCACCATTTTTGTCATGTTCTTCTAAAGCCTCTTGAATGACAAATTCCTATTGTATGTTCATAAACAACAACAACAACAACAACAATTAATTACAAAATTTTCCCACCACCATCTGGATCCATCCCAGTACAGAAGTTCTTTAGGAATAATCATTTCAATTGTCCATACTTGCAAGACAATCTTTCTAAACTGGAATTTAGAAGCAGGAATAAAACCACAAATATTAAGTAGTTTTAAATTCAATGTCTTTAAGCTTCTGCTATTGAGAAGAACTCCACTTCACCCTCCTAAACAACCTGAACACTAAACTCACAATCCTATTTTTTGCACATTCCCCTCCTTCTCCAGAAGGACACCTCTTATCACCTAGGTCTCCTTCAGCTCCACTTTTCGTCTAGTCCATTAACAAACCCAAAAGAACCCCCATTTTAGATCCCTTTGCGTGGAAGTGTTCTGCCTCTAGATCTAAGTGAAATGTGTCAGTCCCCCATAAACCTACACCTCCTTTCTTCCTCTTCCACCAAATCTACCCCATCCACCCCAAACTGCCCCAAATCTGCTCCTCATTCTTATCATGGCTTATCAACCAACCCTCTCTAACCCAAAGATTACACGCTTTCTAGTTACATTTGACCCAAGGTGACCTGTTTAATGGCCAGCTATTTCAGGCCTTCCCTTATTACCTTCCTGTATCTTCTTGTACCCTTTTCTTACTTTGCCAATCTCCACCCTGTATAGCAGACCCACATCACTTTCTCCTTTATTCCACAATCATAAAGTCTAAAAGAAAGAGAAACACAAATACAAATACAAACCTAACGCTTATAAATTAATTTTATTCCTTTCAGTGGGCTCTCACTGCAGTTTGGAAGTCTGTCTCTGCTTCAGTTTCCCTAACACATACTCTAAAGCTGTTTTTTGAAAATTCTACTTTGAGCCTGACTACAATTCTATCCAAATACTCTCCCATTTTTCCAAACAAGGTACAGGTCTTCTGAGAGATAGAGCGTGAATGGGGAAGGGAGAGAAGGGGACAGAGGATCTAAACTGGCTCCACACTAACAGCACAGAGCCCGATGTGGGGCTTGAACTCATGAACTGTGAGATCATGACCTGAGCTGAAGTCAGAAGCATCTGACTGAGCCACCCAGGCGCCCCAAGGTATGCCTGTTTATCAGCATTGCATCCTCACCTTTAATTACCTCTATTTTTATGCCTATTCCTCTCATCCTTCTCTTCAATCTCAGGAATTTGCTGTCTTTCCCTTTTCTCTAGGGTGAATCCCTCAACACTCTTCCTAGGAAGACTTTTCCCATACTTTTCCATTTCCTGAGTGTTTTCTTTCACTCTTAACTCTGGCCTCTCCTAAGGCTCCAATCTCTTCTCATCAGCTTCTTCTTCTATGCCTTTAACACATTCAAGTCCCCAGGACTTTGCTATACTCTTTAATTACCATCCTGGATTCTTTGATGCCTAGCTTCTTATGGGTTACATTTATTACTTTGTCCTCACGACCTGCTGCCACCCAAACACCTTTCCACCTGGATTCTAGCATCACAACTGTAACAAAAACATATTCTCAAAAGTCTCTAATTCTAGCCAAACCCAAAGGCTTCCTTTACATCTGCATGAAATAACTTAAATACAAGTTGTTAGTTTTCTAAAAATCAAATGTTACAAATTTTATATATAGAAATCAGGGGATCTTAACCTGGATATCCAAAGATTAGTTTTAGAGAATCTGAGAATCTCCTGAAATTATAATCCCATATTTTGTGTGTAGGAGCCTATGTGATTTTTCTGGGATAGTCTACAGGTTGCTCCATATTTTTAAAGGAGTCTGTGATCCCATACAAGTTAAGAATCACTGTAATCCCATACAAGTTAAGTAATCCTCTTGGGAGACAACAGACTTATTTCAATAATGTTGCCATGATTAAAAGAAATTTTGGGGGGCACCTGGGTGGCTCAGTCGGTTAAGCATCTGACTCTTGATTTCAGCTCAGGCATCTCATGGTTGTGAGATGAGGCTAAACCTGCTTGGGATTCTCTCTCTCCCTCAAAAAAAAAAAAAAAAAAAAGGAAATTTTGGAACTACATGAATGAAAGTACTTTAAATTCTAACTTTTAATCCAAAGTAAAACCGTCTAGTTGATCTTGTACTCTGCCTTTTCCTTTATCAAATATATCTTTAAATGGAAAAAGGGATACACCAAAACAAATTAAGGTAAATAAGAATTAATGAAGCTGCTTTGAATGAGACACCACTTTTTGGTCACATATCTTATGTGCCACAGTCACGTAAGTGGGAGTCAACTCCCACTTGGCATATCCTGTCCCGTCCTGACACAACCCATTCTGTCAATGGTACTACTGTTTTGATCATTTTTATACAAGCTCAAAACCTCACAGTCCTCTCTAGCTTTTCCTTTCTCTTCCCACACTTATTTAGTCAGTCAACATTCTTGCTGTGTTTTCTTCAAAATGTTGTTCATGCCTATTTCGTTCCATTGCCACATTGTTCTCTGGGGCCGTGGCACATGATGCCCAAATTATTTCATTGTTTTCACTGGTCATTCCCCTCCTCAGTCTTCAATTCAATTGTTCCTTATTCCCCAGAGAATCAATAACTGCCTGCCATGCTAGGGTTCAATTAGCTAGTCTTAACTTAATTTTGGCACTTAAACAAACTGTGCCCAGCATTGTTCTAAAACTAGGTCGTGTGTTTTGTGCCATGTGAGAAATCAGAAGCCTCAGTGGCAAATGTGGTCGCAATTGTGGTGTCTTGCCGCTGGGCTATGGAGAAAAAGGTTAACTGCAGCCTTGTTATTCAAGGCAGCAGCTTTTGGCCATGACCCATTTAATATAAAGCTATGTTCCCTCCTTGAAATATCTTCCCTCCCTGAAATATCCAGAGAACCAAGCCACACAGCTGGAGGCTGAGGCTAGGCAACAGACCTCAATATTGAATGTTTAGTCTATTTTTTTATAAGGCTATTTGTTATATTAGCCTTTACAATAGTAAAGTTAACTAGCCTTTACAATAGTTTCTGTTCTCAAGAAGCTTGCCGCGTCATAGTAGGGACTCAATCAATGTTTGTTGAGCTAAATTCTAGAGTTCAACAAAAATTCTGAAGAACTGGTAATTCTTTTAAGTACTAAAGTGATGAGAGGGATCATTCCTCACGCTGCAAACATGTTATTCAGCAGCGGCTACACCTACACCCCTCACCAACACCCTAGGAAAAGGGATCCGAAGGTGATATGTTTTCCCAGACCTGAAGTTTTTACAAGTGATGTCGTAAACTAAATAGAAGTACTGATGCTACTGATACTGGAAAACAGAAAAGTGTGAAAGCTACAAAAGGACAAGGAAGGCAATGAAAGTAATGTGGTTATAAGGGAGAAAACAGCCAAGGGAAGCATGCCACTCACACATTTGACAGAGATTTGCCTTCTCCCTCCTAATCAGCACTCCTCCCCGATCAGCAGAAATCCTTTCCCACCTCTCATCTTAAGTAGGGAGATCTTTGGATCTTGGGTTCTCTTAAAAATTCTCATTGCTAGACGATTCATTTTAACAACTTAGAAAAAAACAGGTTTTAAAGTTTTGGTTACTCAAGAATTCTCTTAAAACTTCCTTACCGTCATATAATCAACTTCTTCAGGATGCTCAAAAGCAATAAATTCCTCAAGATTCAACCCAGGACCAGAATCTTGGTTCGCTTTCTCAAATCGCTTCTTGTCCTTTAAATGAAGCTTTGAAAATTAAACATTGAATTTATTTAAGGTCTCATCCACACAACATCATTACACATACTTTGAAAAATACATACTATGTGAAATCTGAAGTACATTCTCGTACATTATCTTCACATTGCCCTTTTGAAGGTAGGTTAGACAAATTAACAAACATTTATGAGAAGCAACTGAGACACAGACTCTAGAGTCAGAGACTCAGATCTGAATGCCAGCAATGCCACTTACCAGCTGTGGTAAGAGCACGTTGCTTAACCTCTCTGGTTTCCTCAGCTATAAAATCAGGATAAAAATCTCCATTAAGCAATTGGGATGAGAATCCCTCTCAAGCAATTAGTAAACCTTAGCATTTAAAAACTGTTACATATTACTATTATTGATAGAAAACTGAAATTAAATGATTGAGAGAGATGTCAGAAATACAGCTGGTATGCTGAATTTTGATCCTCCCTGTTCTTCTACAGTACTACACATTATCTTCTTTAACAATCTCAACTTTTCCGAATGCCCCAAAAGCAATAAATTCAGACTATGTATTAATTCTTGATATATCATTTTCAAATAATTTCTGGTCCTTGGAATGACTTTTCAAAAATGTTAACAGATTTTAGAAAAATAGTCCTCTTATGAGAATACTTCTGGTATATGTATCTAATATTTGAAAGTCTATTGTTGGTAGGCCCTTTAGAGTGCTAATAATTACTCAGGTACAAACACATCAAAAGGTGAAATGGACCTATTTTGAGGTTAAGTAAACATACTTTTTTACTTTCTCACACCATCTTCCTTTTTTTCCTTTTGTAAAGTATGCACAAGTAGTAAATCAAGAAGCAGCTATTAGAGACAAGGCTGTTTTTAATGCATTTCTCAAAAGGAATTCTGTAATCAAAAACCTTGGAAGCCAATAGTGCTATATTGCTAATCTTGCATAAATTCTATTTTGAGAATTTATGGGAAAAACTTTCCTTTCTGTAAACTGTATGTATTAAACAGCACATGAAAAAAAACCACAATTTCAAATATTTTGGAAGTTTTTAATATATGTATCTCATTGTTGAAAATAAATGCTCTTTTCAGTTTTCTAGAATAGAGGTTAGGTAGCAGTCATTTACTGAAACACTAGTTCTTTTAAAATGACTGATTTACAGTGGAGAGGCTCACTTCTTCCCCCAAAGAGTTCATCTTTTAAACCATCCAGATCCCACTAGCCAGTTATTACTAAATCATGACAGAAAGAAAAAAAAAAAAATAACAACAACCTTGTTTCCAAATAGCTGCTTTTAACTTAATGTTTCCTAATTTCACATAACTAGACCAAATAATTTACATTTGCTGTTCAGGGGCTTAACATGGGAAAAAGTAGACAAGAATTTGAGGTACTTTGTTGAGTCAATCAAGTTCTTTTTGAATAAACTACTATTCAAAATACCAAGTGCTTAGATTTCCTTATGAAAGAACCCTTCAGTTTGGAGCAAAAAGGTCCATGTTTCAGCAGCGGGAGCTGAATTTGGCCAAATTTGCCTATGGAAAGAAAGGATCTCTTTCAACAAGCTCAGATTGTTTTTTAAAAAATTAAGGAAAGTAGTTTTCTTGTTCATATTTCTCAGATTTTTAAAATCAAATGAAATAATGAGATTTTAAAAAAGTTTTATTCATGGTTATTTGAAGAAAACAATTTAAGAGCAACTCAAATTAAAGAAGCCAATACACAGGAAGATTGTTTTTCCAAAGTGGCAAAAGATTACAACAAAAAAGGCTGTCAGCTTCATAAAACCTCAACAGTCTTCTGTGTAAAAACACTGTATTTTAGTGGAGAGTAGAAAGTGCTACATACAGTTAGTAAAAAGGTAGAAATGACCATAATCATTTATTTTTATATTGTCACAGAAACTTGTGAAGAACAAAACTGCCATCTTTTGGTAGACTAATGATTTTACACGAGGAAATATATAACCTGTGATGCCAGAACAAAAGTCTAGGTCTTAAAAATTCTGATCAGCCACGTGCCAGATTCTATCTTACATAAATAAATATTGCTTGTACATGCACATTCAGCAGCTGGCTTTAAAAGTTAGACCAATTGAACTTTTGCCAGGTAGATGCCCAAACTTTAATTATCCTGCCTAAAAGTGCTGACTATTATTGTTCACCATAACGTAAAGAAATGCTTTTTCAAGCATTTTACAGCCTTAGAGGGCCATTATTACAGGTTATCTCTATTCTCTACATGGAAAGTTACTAAAAATAAGATAAAATTCAGGCATCAAATTGATTTTTGTTTAATAGGCTTCCATATAGAAAAATTTTATTTTATTTAGATATGCAATTACTTTTGATGATTAGTTATGGTATAATGTTAAGTCTGTAACTTTGAGTAAGACTGATTCATTCTTCATCCTTGTTGATTTTTATTTTGAAGAATAATACATACGTTTCTGAGTTCATCTTTATAATCCATATCCACTTTGAGGGGGTTATATATAACAAATTCTAATAAAGTATTATCAATGGAACTTCATATAGAGACATGAAGAGAGAGACATGAGATAACACCTGGTGCAGAGATATTCCTGGGTTGTCAAAGAATAACCAGTAGGACTTCCATTGAGAAGTGTTCATTTTAGGGATCCATCAATTCCTTTACACTATTAAGATCTAATTCACTCTTAAAAAGTAGAGTCTTATAATCAAAATGTACTGAGTACCTTGGTGGCGAACCCATTATCAGAACCACACATTTTTTAAAAGAAAAACTGTTCTTAAGTAGATTATATTAATGAGTCATGTATCCCTTCAAAGTGAAGATTTTTTTCTCAACACCATCATCTATTACTAATCACCCTGTTCCAAGAATATAGACTCAAGAAACCACATATAAACATTTCTCATGTTTTGATGGAATAGTTATTAAATCTTTTGGGTGCCAAAAGAAAAAAAAAGACACAATTATAGTCTGATGCTGGTAAGATTTTAAAATATTGTATTTAACTTCTCTCTTGTTACCTAGCAGTTAAGTCATTATATCATTCCATGGTTTGGTTTTAGAGAAGTCTCAGAACTCAAACAATACTTTTAAGATTAATTGATTCCTATAGGATATCTAGGAGACAGGCAAATCCCAAATCTCATTATTGTTTGTTTCTTTTTTAGCATTAAGTAGTAAAAAGACTAATTTCCACTCTCTGTAGTCCACTGTAAGATGAAGACCCAAATAAAGAGGAAAAAAGGGAAAAGGAATCTTAACTAATCTAAAGCTGATATAGTTAACCAATTCTTCAATAATTTTTAAAAGCTAATTATGTATTAAATATAAACCTATGTGAATCACACATGCTTTCTTCAATAATATTCTTTTGTGGGGCACCTGGGTGGCTCAGTCAGTTAAGTGTCAAACTTCAGTTCAGGCCATGATCTCATGGTTCCTGAGTTCGAGCCCCACATCAGGCTCTGTGCTGACAGCTCAGAGCCTGGAGCCTGCTCCAGATTCTGTGTCTCCCTCTCTCCTGCCCCTCCCCCAATCATACTCTGTCTCTCTTAAAAATAAACATTAAAATAATATTCTTAACCGTCTGAGCCACCCAGGCACCCCTAAAATATTATTCTTTTGTTTACTGTTTAATATTCTGTTGACCTACCCAACTGCTACTATTTATTGCTATCTCTCCATACTATTATTATCCTCATTTTTTGAGATGAGGAAACTGAGGCATAGGGAGGTTTAATAGCTTACCCAAAGCTGCACAATTGTTAAGCTGTACAGCTGGATGTGAAGCCAGGCAGACTGGCTCCAAGGCTGAAGCCCTTAACCTCTACACTGATGGCATACACATAGCATAATCATTAGCAGAAAAAACAATCCACTTTGAGTTAGTGATGGCCTATAGAGCTCAAGTGGCCAATATGATTCTGAAATAAATAGAATGTATAATGATAAATATGGCCACAACAAAACCTAAAAAGTAGACACCATAATGGAATATTAAAGAATGGAAGAGGCTCAAATGTTATACAAGTATCCTTGACTAATATTTTGGGATGTAATAATTTGCAACAAGGTGTTTAGTTTAATTGAATCAGTTACTTTGTTTATTCATTTATTTAAAAAAAAAAATTTTTTTTAACATTTATTTATTTTTGAGACAGAGAGAGACAGAGCATGAATGGGGGAGGGTCAGAGAGAGAGGGAGACACAGAATCCGAAACAGGCTCCAGGCTCTGAGCGGTCAGCACAGAGCCCGTTGCGGGGCTTGAACCCATGGACCGGACCGTGAGATCATGACCTGAGCTGAAGTCAGACGCTTAACGGACTGAGCCACCCAGGCACCCCTCATTTATTTTTTAAATAGGCTCCATGCTGGGTCCCTAACACAGGACTTGAACTCAGGACTCTGAGATGAAGAGTTGGACACTTAACTGACCGAGTCACCCAGGTGCCCCTGGATTTATTTTTTCCACATAGAAAAAACTATTCAAAAAAAGTCTTTAGAGTTACCTTTGAAATATAAAAGTTCATATTGAAATAGCAATTTCTTAAGCTTATTTTCCTTTGTGTTAAGAAGTTCGTACAAATTAATAATTAAAAGTTCTTATTAACTCCTAAATAAAAATTGTCTTCCTCACCTCTGTTTAAGAAGCATTAGAACCTGTGTGGCTCAGTCAGTTAAGTGACCGATTCTTGCTTTTGGCTCATGTCATGATCTTACGGTTTGTGAGTTCCAGCCCTGAGTCGGGCTCTAAAGCTGGCAGCATGGAGCCTGCTTGGGATTCTCTCTCTCTCCCTCTCTCTCTGCTCCTCCCCTGCTCATGCTATCTCTGTCTCTCTCAAAATAAATAAACTTAAAATTAAAAAAAAATTTTTAAAAAAAAAGCATTAGAACAAGACATATTTTAATTATGACAAATTAAACCATGAGAATCAACAAAACTTATAGTGACACTGAATCTTCAAAAATGAGTTACTTTAAATGGTACAGCCTCTATGGAAGACCATATGGCAGTTCTTCAAAAAATTAAAAATATAAGTACTACACAATCCAGCAATTCCATTTCAGGGTGTATATCCCAAAGAATTAAAAGCAGGATCTCAAAGAGGTATTTGTACACCCATGCTCATAGCAACATTATTCACAAGAGCCAAAAAGTTGAAGCAACCCAAGTGTCCATGGATAAACAAAGTGTGGTATATACACACAATATATCCATGGATATACATGTGGTACATACATACGATAGAGTATCACTCAGTCTTAAAAAGGAAATTCTTACACATACTACAACATTATGAGGACATGATGTTAAGTGAAGTAAGCCACTCACAAAAAGACAAAAATATGTATGATTCCACTTATATGAGGTTCCTAGAATAATCAAATTCAAAGACAGAAAATACAATGGTGACTGCCAGGGACCCAGGGGAGGAGGAATGGGGAGTTGTTGTTTTATGGGTTTAGAATTTCAGCTTTGCAAGGTGAAAAGAGTTCTGGAGATTGGTTGTATTAACAATGTGAATGTACTTAACACTACTGAACTGAACACTTAAAAATGGTTAAGATGGGGGTGGCTGGGTGGCTCAGTCAGTTAAGCATCTGGCTTCAGTTCAGGTCATGATCTCACGGTTCATGAGTTCAAGTCCCGCATCAGGCTCTCTGCTGTCAGTGCAGAGCCTGCTTCAGATCCTCTGTCCCCGTCTCTCTGCCCCTCCCCTGCTCATGCTCTCTCAAAAATAAAAATAAACATTTAAAAAATTTTTAAAAAATGGTAAATTTTAAGTGTATTTTATTACAATTAATTTTTTCAAATAGTTATTTTATATAAAACTATCTGTTTACAAATGGGAATGGGCCTCTAGTCTTAGTCAATATGATATAAAACTGTTCAATAATAACAAAAAATAAAATACTGAGGTACATATTCAAAATACACTAAAAAGCAACTGTAGCAATGAGGACAAATGATGCAGCTGGGAAAAAAAAAATGCAAGGATAATTTAGGTAGTCCGGAATAAGAGTCCTGAATCCGGTGAGAAAGGAAGCCATCAAAATGACCACTGAAGTGGAACAGGTGATTGCCCAGAGGACAAGGCAATCCCAGTCTATAACCTCAGAACCTCTTGTGCTCATTCATGCAGGAAGGGAAAGTGAACTGATAGATCAAAAGGAACAGCCCATGCACGCATACTCACCTGCCGAAAAGACTCCTCTTCTGCATCATCCAGAGCAGTGTTCTCATCAAAGTCAATCACACGATCATACATCTGAATGTTGTATTCATCCCATGACACACTACCGTCACCGTTTTTGTCATATTCAACAAACTGTTGTTTCGCTTCTTGCATAGCATAATGTTTGAAAGACATCTGAATCCATGAACTGAGTTCACCTGTGAGAATTTCCCAGAACACAATGAATGTTGACGGTAATTCTGGTATTTACAGAAGTGAACGTTTCTAAACTTTATCTAAAAGAAAAAAATCCTGAGTGTTTTCAAATACTGAGAGAGAATTAGCCTAGTTGTATTCAATAGAAATAGGAGTAGAAGGTGGTGAGAGCAGTTTGGAATCTAAGAATATAATATTATGTGATCCAAATAGAATGCAAACTCTGAGTACAGAGTTTGGGTATGTTTTGTTCATTAAGGTACTCTAAATGCCTAGAAAGTGCCTGGCTCAATAAGTTATTTGTTAAATGAATTACCAATTAGCCAAAATAGTATTTGACTTTTAAAAATTATCCACAAAATTGCAGATGACCTTTGCTAACTATCACAGATCTCTTGGGAAGTACAAATATGTTAGTAACTACCTATTTATTTTAATATGCATTAGAAATAAATTTTTCATTTATGAAAGTAACATAAAGTTTCCCTTTAAAATAAATTTCATGTTGAGTTGAATCAAAACCATATTAAGGAAGTAACAGATGGCAAGTAGCTATGGTCTAAATTGTGAAAATGTATTCAAGTGACTGATGTTTGAGAAACACTATTACAGTATATGTCCTTCAACCATGTCATAAAACTTCTGGGTGAAATTTTAACAAAAGTTATGGGTAGCATTTAGGATTTAAGCCCTCTTGCAACAGCTCTCTGTCTTATCTTGGTACCTGAAGACATGGGAGAAAGTTTCTAATCTCTAATGTCCACATTCAGATCAACTTTAAAAAAATCTATTCAGAGATATTTACTCTATTGCATTATAGAAAAAAGGTGGTGGGGGAAGAACATGAATATTTGCCAGGACAGCAGGAGTACACCATTTGGTTTAAAAGTGATATACCATTTGGTTTAGAGTGGTACTCCTCTACTGGTTTGGGGGAGGTCAAGTGGATAGAAAAGTGAAGACACTTTGTCTCTCCTGAAACTCTAAATTAGGGCAGAATAATTCAGTACATGGTAACCATGTATTGAACAATTATTATATATCAGGTCCTCTACATATGTTGTCTCTAATCTTCAAAGCAAGGCAATTCTAATCACTGCCCATTTCCGTTTCTAATCTAATTTATTTTACAGTTCAAGAAATTGCCATTTGGAATTGAGGACTCACAGCCAGTAAGCAGAATCCAGATTCAAACCTATGTCTGTTTCTAAAGCCCAAAATCCTTCCACAGAATTTCGGGCTCTCAAGAACCTGAGTCCAGTCCTACCTCTTACAGTGCAAATTAGCAAACTTCTCTGAAGGGTCCTTCAAGTACAATGAGGGTTTCTTCTGGTTTATTTAAAGAGATCATCATGACATAATAGAATACAGATTGGAAAAGGGACCAGAAACATGGGTTCACACTTGAGCTCTGCCATAAGGGGTAAGTTTACTCACCCAAGTTTTTGTTTTCTCATATGTAAAATGAAGATTTGAACTAAGTTCCTTTTGACTTTAAATTTAAAGTTTACTATTAAATATTTGAACATATCTAGGCCCTAATAGGTACCACAAAGTCTTCCAAATCAATTTTTTCTGTGTGCTTGCTAGTATAACCAAAGATAGACCTATTTTTAGTGGACAACTAGAGTCAAAGCTTTGTTTTTATTTGAAGTAGAGAACCCAAAACCTTAATATTTCTGAGGGCACCAATTTTACTGACAACACATCTTAAATTTACCAATTATTTTGTACTTCTCTGTCCAGCAATTTTCTTTATGATTGACTTCAGATGATGAGAAGCATTTAAATAAGAGTTATAGCAAAATATGGGATGCCTGGGTGGCTCAGTCGGTTAAGCATTCAACCTTTGGTTTCTGCTCAGGTGATGATCTCACAGTTTGTGAGTTTGAGGTCCACATAGGGCTCTGCACTGACAGCACAGAGCCTGCTTGGGATTATCTCTCTCCCTCTCTCTTCCCCTCTCATGTTCTCTTTCTTTCTCTCTAAATAAATAAATGAGCTTAAAAAAAAAAAGAGTTATAACAAAATATCTCCTGAATTTTTCTGGATGATCGACTTAGAAAGTTGAGAGGGTTTACCACTTGAATTAAGCAATGAAGAGAAACAGTTGCACAGCAATTTAATATTCTTTTAATAATCTGTGTGTTTCATTTCTGACTGGAGAACCTACCTGAGAGCAAATTTTTTAAAGTAAACTCTACCAACTGAGCCAGCCAGGTACTCCTCATTAAAAAAAAAAAAAAAAAAAAAAAAAATTAATGTTTATTTATCTTTGAAAGAGAGAAACAGAGCGTAAGTGGGGGTGGGACAGTGAGAGAAGAAGACACAGAAACCAAAGCAGGCTCCAAGCTCTGAGCTGTCAGCACAGAGCCCAATGTGGGGCTTGAACCCATGAACCATAACATGATGACCTAAGCCGAAACTGGATGCTTAACCAGGTGCCCCTCAGATTTTTTTTTAAGTGAAGGATATTAAAAACTGAATTAAGAGCAAGAAATCTGGATTCTAATCCTGGCCACTCGTTTAAGAAAGGCACTTACCCCTCTGGACTTCAGTTTCTTCAGCTCTACAAAGAGAGGTGGACAAGATGATTCTAAGGCCCCTACCAGGTGTAGTTAGTTGTAATAAACATAATTTACATGCAACAGGTCTTTTTCTACTTATGAAAAAGAAGCAAATTCTTAAATTGCTAATGAAGCATATATCAAAAGAGCAATACAGCATGTAACACCATAAGGTTTTCGACATATTTCTCTAAAAGTCATATTGTTGACATTGATAAAAGTCATATGAGAAACAGGGTGTTTGCTCAATGTATGATTTACACATACCGTGTAGCGTCCACGATGTTTATATATTACCGGAGAGCACTGATTTTTACTTGGAACCCATGCCTAAAGATTTCCAGATAAAACCTACTCAACATGTTCCCCCCACCCCACCCCCGTCACAGTACCTCTCATTTGTTGCAACACTAGCAATCTACACTCAACAGATAGACCTGCTTAATAAAATGTTTATATTTCTATCTCCTACAAAGGGATTTCTCCCTAACATTGTTAGTTGTGTAGGACGTCCTTACTTTCGGTGAGGAAGCCATCTGAGTCCAAGTCAATTTTCTTTATGATTGACTTCAGTCTCTTGTGTTGCTCTTCAGGGGTAAGTTTAACATACTCATCGACTTCTTCCTTTGGGGGGGGGTAAGCAATACACAGGGGGGTAAAGCATTACCATCAGTGCGGTAAAATGGTGGAAAAAATAAGGCTACCAGAAGCCTCTCCTGTCCAGGGTTTTGGGGTGACCCACACTTGCTCTCCAAGGCCCCCACCTCCTACACACCTTCAGTGATCCTGCCCCGTGTCGGAAGGGTGGAAGGGTCCCGGCTCCCGGGCCGCTCTATTTCCTCAGGCTCAGAGGCCTCGGGGTCCCCCTGAGAGTGAGAGGCGCCCCGCCCGGACCCCATTGTCAGGCAGCCCGGGCCAGGCCTCGTCTGGCCGCCCCTCTTTGTCCCGGGACAAAGCCCGCCGCAGCCGCGGTGCGAGGCCCGGCCCTCCCAGCCCCCGGCCTGGCCACCTCACCTGGCCGCCCAACAGAGCCTCACGGTCGTATTCGCTGCGGTGCTCGCCCTGCGGGTAGTGCAGCTCCTCGGCGTCTCCGGCGCCGACTGTCGCGGCACACAGCAACAGCAGCCCCAGCGCCGCGGGCCTCGGGCCCAGCTGCATCGCGCCGACCCGCCGCGGACACAGAGAGGCGAGGAAGGAGACCGGCGGGGGCTCAGGCCCGCGGCGGCACTTCGCGGGCTGCTGCGGACCGGCGGTGCGGCGTATGTGGGAAGGAAGGAGACGCGGAGGGGGCGGTGGCCGTCTTTCCTCGGGCCGTAGGCGGCTGAGGCCTGAGCGACTACTGCGGTGTTGGGGCTGGCCAGCCCAAGGCCTAAATGGCCCCGGCGGAGGGGCGGGGCGCCAGGCCGCGCCGCTGATTGGGCCGTCCGGCGCTGGGGGAGGGCCGCGGCGATGTGGCGGTCTGTTGCCGGTCCGAAAGCTCCACAGCGCTAGCGGTGGCTGCCGGGAGGCGAGACCCCCGCGGGCGCCTTCGTCTGCGCCAAGAAACCCTCAGAAAGCACGACCCCACCTTACTCCCTCCCTGTCTTTTCCCGTCAGTCTTGTTAATGGCAGAAATGCCTCACTCCATGTGTCCATCCGCCCTCGAGAAAAGCTGGAGATTTGGATCAAAAAAATATGGTACCTAGAAAAATGTTTATCTTGAGGAACCAACCAACAGTATGCATTTCCCAGTCTTCAAGTGTATGTCTACTTATTTATTTCACCAGAGCAGGAAGAACAAACCCAGCTGCTGAAGTCAGGTATTTGTAGCTGATGCTCAATTTCGTGACTTACAGGTTCTGTGACCATGGCAAAGTTCCTTGGCCCTTGAAAACTTGTTTGCTTACTTATAAAATGGACGTCAATTGACCTTAAAGAGTTGTGAAGATTATATTAAATAAAATAATGCGTTTAGAACAGTAGCTGCAGCATATGGTAAAGTGTTCAATAAATGTGAGCTTACATCCATGTGGGTGAAAAAGTAGATGAATGGACAGGTGGCATAGCTTAGAAAGTACCTAGGAAAACCTTGATGAATAGAATGCATGTACTCGTAGCTTCTATTCCATGTGTGTCTACAGGTCTATGTAATTTCTGTACCTCATCCACACTAAACACAAAAAAAATTTGTAGGCTGCAGCTTGAGGCCTTTTCTTTCATTGACTGCTCCACTTAGGATCAGGCCTTTTCACACGGAAGAAAAGGCTTTCTGGGTTCTCTTTCACTTCCCACAGTTTCTATTTGGATTGGGAGTAAGAATCCTGTTCCAAACTGAAAAACTGAGTGGGCACAAATCAGACAAATTTCCTGGGTCAAGATGGAATTTTATTGTTTTTAGTCAGAGACCATTGAAAGGTTTACAGAGTAGACTAAGTTCAAATGGGATCTTTTCAGCGTTATAAGGAGCAATGCAAAATAAAGTTTTAAGTTTCAGAGTCTAAGTGTAGGCTCTAGAGTTGATTTCTCTAAAACAAACAGAAAAGAAGGAAAAAACTTTTATCACCAAGCCATTTTAATTTTAACTTCAGCTCTGGGTTTTCAGGCAGTCTGTGAAAAAAAGAGACACAAATGTCTCTAACTCAGCTTTGTACCTATTGTTCTCCAGTAAGTGCAAGGTAAACTTTGACTAGCTTCTGATGTGATTCCAATTACAAAGGTTAGGATAAAAGGTATTATAGAAGTTCTTCCGGTCTCAAGGGCTCTACAGGTGGGGGTTTTGGGGCAAAGGGAATCTAATGATATCTAAAGAGGCAGTGGTGAACAGACAAATGTCTGAGCATCAGAACACTTGGGTTCTGTCTTCCCTCAGCCCCTAAGCAGGCTGCTTTTCCTCCTTGTGCCTATTTTTTTCCTCTGTTGCAAAAGGATTGGGTTAGCTCTGAGGATCTTAATTTGAGAATTTAGGGCTGCTAAGGGTTCCTAAATGGTGTGATAATCTCAAAATCTCATGCAAAATTGTGTGCATATGTACATTTCTGGGGAGGAGGTCTATAGTTTTGCTTTCATCAGAGTCTCAAAAAGATCCATGGTAGCAACACTTGTAGAAGTTTCTAAACAACTCTTCATCTCTTAAATGCACAATTTTATGATCTTGGCAGTCAGAATTGTTAGGGGGCAGATTACAGTAACGACCTGTGCTTAAGAGAGGCAAGATTGATGCATTGTCGTTATTTGTAATTAATCCATTTTATTCAGGGAAAAATAAGTATCTAAAATAAGCAGCCTGTTCATAAAAAAAAAAAAAAAAGGCATTATGAGAATCTGGAGATCAACTTTCTTGACCTATAAAAGTCATAGCACGTAGAAAATTTGTTTTTATTTGTATTCGAAGTATAATTTATATATAGTACAGTGCACAAATCTTATGTGTACAGCTCAATGAACTTTTAGATATATATACACCTTTGAAACCTGCCCGGCACCCCAAAAAAACTCCCTCCTGCTCCCTAGATATCATCTCTGCTAAATGTAGTTACTATTCTGACCTCTCTCATCATAGATAAGTTTTGGCTATAAAGATGACATCATATAGCATTAAAAATTACTAATCATATGCCCTTCTGCCCTGCTGGAAAGCAGTATGGTGCCATGGAAAGAACACAGACAATCTTGGAATCACACATACAGAGTTTGAATCTTCAGTCTCCATAGCTTACTCCCTATGTAACCTTGAACAAATGGCTTAATCTTGTTTTTGACCCTGTAGAAAAATGGAATAATATAAAACTGATAAGTTTTGTGTGATAAGTATATTAAATAATCTATATATCTGATCCATAGAAGAAGCTTAAGTTTTTTACTTTCCTTTCTTTTTCCCTAGAGAATTCCTACTCAACCTTCCAGACCCAACACAAGTGTTTCCTAAATGAGGCCTTTTCCAACTCCCTGACAACTAAAATTTTTAATCTCTTAGGTCTCTCTGTTTCCTCATTGTCCCAACATTGTACATATGTTCTTTGGTACAGCATTTAGCACAATCTACTGTGACTATTTGTTGACACTACTACAAGAACATGGGAGCCTTGAGGTCAGGAAATGTGTGATTGTGCCTGTATTTCACTAGTGTCCCTACTAGTAAGAGGAGCTCAATAAATTTTTGTGGAATGAATGAATCCTGCTGTAGTGACATTCTTTTAGAAGTATGGAGATAGGAGAGTTAGAAGGGGACATTTATAGATTTCTTCTTGAGTTGGGTAAAATATGTGTTATGATGACAGTGGCTTACAAAACAAAGCAATTCTTAACATACATAGTGTGGGCATTTGTGTTATAAGCCAAGGTCCATGGAAATGAATGATTTTTGGCACAATAAACAACTTAAGTGGAAAAGCCAACAAATTCCATGAATTTGTAGCTTTTCCAAAGTTGGAAAACACAGGACAAAAGAACAGACTATAGGGCAGTGAATGAAGGAACAACTTAGACTGAATGATCACACAATTACAGGGATTTTGCCGGTTGTTAATCTTTTATTAGTCTTTTGAGGAGAGGAGATGTGAAAATTCCAGGGTCACAGTAGAGTCCTAGAAGGTGACAGAAAATATGAAGGTGGGTAGGAGTGTTATACTACTTAGAAAATATTTTCATTTCCAAGTGTGTAAGTAGTCATAAAATCTTAATAATCTATATAATTCCAAAAAATTCAATGTTATTGTTTCTTGCTGAATGAAAGTTCCTTAAATTAAACATGAATTTGTCCCAATGATCAAATGTAATGACAGCTCTGTCCTCAAATAAAAGGCATCCTCTATATCCGGCAATTCACATTTATGGCCCCAGGCCAGTTACACCCATCTCTGGCTCTAAAGGCAGCCCAAGTGGACAGATACTAGTCAGATTCCTTCCCTGATTTGTTCCCTAAATCCATAGGGTAAATGCATATCTTGGTTGACCTGGCATAATTGTTAATCATGTCCCCTTTCACTCTCAAAAGTTCCAGAATGGGGTGATAAATTATAATGTCACCGTACCTTTGGGCCCCACACTCAAACTGTCCAGCCCCCTCTCAGTACCCCTCCCCAAGTCCCAGTCTTTATTAAGCCTCAGAACCCTTTCCCACACTCTATTCCTCAGGTTCTCAACAATAGGTCCTTGAAGGCTTAGTCAAACACAGTGGCAGTAAAAACAATGAGTACAAAGAAGGAAGGGATGAAACTTAGCTGAAGAAGGCAGTGAGACAAGGAACCAGAAGAGTAAGATTGTGGACTAAAACAGGAGTTTTAATGAATTATAACGGAATTCATTTTCTTTAGGCATTACTAAACCAGCTCTGAAGACAATTTTGTCAGAGGAAATCCAAAACTGATATGAGCAGAGTGGCTTCTCTGAAAGACAGTACTTCCTGAATGTATAAGTTTTGGGTGATTATAGGATGAAAACTCAGGATTGCTTTATAGTCACACCATGCATGCAAGCCCTACATGTTCTCAGATCCAACCAACAAAGAGAAAATACAGTTGCTATGATTGCAGCTCCATCACAAGATGGTGTTCTGGGACTTGTGAATGATATGGGCTTCAGTTTTTTGGATTCAAGATCAAACTCAGGTCTGTGGGCCTTTGAGGTTGGTTTCTGTTTAAAAAAAAAAAAGGCTTGTACTGCAATGTAGTGCAGAAACAAAGGATATATATAATGCATGCTTGTTTATTTTAGGAAAGTCAGTATATACAAATAAGCAAAAAAAAAAGATCGCAAATCACATTCTTAAAAATAACTGCTATTAACATTGGTGTTTAACTTTCGAGAGTTTTTCTGTATGTGTTATACATATTTTTGAAGGCAGAGATGCTTTATGCAAAACTAAGATACAAAGGAAGGTACTACTATCAATGAAATAGCTTGAAGAAACAGAGGAGCATAGCCTAGAATGTCCTACAAGGTCTGGGGACAAGGTAAAAATCCTCACCAAATATCTGCATTCCATCTCAGGAATTTCTTTGTGTCAGTTCTCTGTAATGAACTTTTGCCTGATATGCTTTTCCTTATTTTCTCCCTTTCTTGTTGCATGTCTTCACCTCCCACCACAAATGCTGCTTGGCCTAGATCCATCTCACCTCTATGAACATATGCTTTGGAATTGAGTATAACAAACTATACCTTTGAATCTCCTCCAAAATATGGCTCCTGGTCTCTATCCTTACATTTTACTCATAATACCCAAAGTGAAAGGTATCTCTCATGCCCTCTCTCCCCAGCACTCAGTAGGAGAGTGGAATTGGAATACAAGGGGAAAAGACAGACATGATTGTATCTGTTATTTATTCTGTTACAGAGGCCAGTTCTTGGACTCCTATTCCCCATGTCTTCTTCTAAAGAGTTCCCCCACCTGGTGCCTTGGGGCAAAAATAATCTGTGTTCTGAAGTTGTTGATTGCAATTTTCTATGTGTATCAATTAGGTAACGTTCATTCATTGCACAGTATGGATCTTTTATGACTCTACTGGTATTTTGCCAGCTTGTTTTATCAGTTACTGAGAGATAGGTTTCATAATCTCCTACTCTGGTTATTTCTCTACTTTTTTAAGTTTTGTCAATTTTTGTCATATATATTTGAAGCTATGTTAGTAAGGACCTACAGTTCTGGGGTGTCTGTGTGGCTCAGTTGGTTAAGCATCCAATTCTTGATTTCGTCTCAGGTCATGATCTCTTGGTTTGTGGGTTCAAGCCTTGCACCAGCTCTGTGCTGACAGTGCAGAGCCTGCTTGGGATTTTCTCTCTCTCTCTCTCTCTCTCTCTCCCTTTCTCTCAAAATAAATAAATAAATAAAAAGGACATACAACTACATGATTTTTATTATCTTTCTGGTAGACTGACATTTTGACATTATGAAATGTTATCTTTAGTTTTAAAGCTTTTTGTCATAAAGACTACCTTGTCTGATGTTAGTATAACTACATCAGGGTTCTTTTCATTACTGTTTGCAGGTATACATTTTTCTATACATTTACTTTTAGCCTCATTGTATCTTTATATTTAAGGTGTATTTCTTGAAACAGCAATGATTGAATATTTATATTTAGTTTTCAAAATTTTTGCCTTCTAATTTACTTATTTTTGATATAGTGACTGAGAGATTGGGTTTAAATCCATCATCTTACTATTTCTTTTCTACCTGTCTGATATGTTCTATGTTCCTTTTTCTTGCCTTTTTAAAATTCATTTTCTTTTCATTATTTTGTTTTTTCTCTTATTCATGTGCTAGTTACACATTGATTTACTGTTCCTTTAGTGTTTGTTATCAAAGAGATTATAACCTTGATCTTTGATTTCTGAAAATTTCTCTAATATAAGATAGGACTTTCACCACTCTCTGAATAGTGCAGGGATCTTAGAATCCTTTAATAACATTTACTACCCACCACATGCCTTAATGCTGTTGTTGTTATGTAGTATAATTCTCTCTACATGTTAGACTCTACAAGATATTGTTGTTGTTGTTGTTGTTGTTGTTGTTGTTGTTGTTGTTGTTGTTGTTATTTCACAAATCAGAGGTGCCTGGGTGGCTCAGTTGGTTGAGCATCGGACTCTTGATTTCGGCTCAGGTCATGATCCTAGTGTTGTAGGATAGAGCCCCACAATCAAGCTCTGCTCTGAGCATGGAGCCTGCTTCAAATTTTCTCTTTCTCCTTCTGACCCTCTCCCCAACTTGCATGCATGATCTCTCTTCCTAAAATAAAAATATTTTTTTTTAAATCAACATTTATTTATTACCTACATATTTACCCTAGCAAGTCCCAGTAGGAGAGTCATAGTACAGACCACTTGGGTTCTATAGTAAAGCCATGAGGTCTATAGCAGAGAATTTTCTTTGAAAATAGAGTTAAACTCTATTTTAACCATTTGAAAAGTATCTCTACGTATGCTATTGTGCCTTGGTAAAGAATGAACATCTGGCTATGATGATATTTTGTGAGGATGGTCTCTATCTTTCTTTATTCCTTCATCCAACAATCATTCTGTGGTTCTGGTTCCCCAGTCAGTACAATACATGGGTCGGGAACCAGAGAGTGGAAGTAGGAGCAGCTCCATTCACTGTCATTCTTAGAAACCCATTTGAAGAATTTAGGTTTTTTGTCTCCATAACTTTAGGTCTTATGGTTCTGTATATCCTGCTTTCTGGAAAGAGGATACCAATACCAGGAAACAAAGAATCCCACTGAACTTAATACTATGACTGCCTCCTTACTACTTTGGGTTCTTTGTGCCAGTAGAAAGGAGTTATAACCTTGTGAAGGAAATCATGAGGAGACAGGTCTGCTGCTGCACAGTGGGGATAGGCAGAAATGTTTGGCACTTGGGTGATCCACTAAAGAGTCTCTTCATACTCATGGCAATTTTAACTATAAATGGAACTATTCCTAATAAGGGCATGGTAATCGGGAGCTCAGGCTCCCCAGAGATGAGGATTGGGTCACCTCACGAAACAAACCATGTAGACCAGCAGAAGTACTACCTGCGGATGAGGAGAATCTAGATTGGATGGTAGAGGAGAAAGATGATGAATATCATCGATGGCCTTGGGTCCCGCTACAGAGGAGAGACTGTAGCTCATCTCACAAAGACTCCTTTCTTCTATTTTGCCAGAAATTGTAATTCACCAGAATCCTTGAGAAAGACATGACAGAGTAGAGTGAACCCAATGTGTAAAGCACTCGGATCTGAACGGTACAAGAGGTAGCCTTTGCAGATATCGTTGATGCTCTGCCCAGATCTTCTGAGATCCCTTTTCCCAGTTTGGTTGGGTAGTATCCACTACCCAGCAGCCATAGGTACTTGAAGTAATGCGCCATACCTGCAACTTTCTCTGGAGGATTTCCCTTGTATATTTAAATCCTCTGGGGCTGGAGGTTCCTGGAGTTGGACCAACCTCCCATTTCATAAACTGTGACAAATAATTGATTGGGGGCAAGGGTACAAAAATTCTACTCCCTTGTTTCAAGGCAAGACAAGATCTTTGTGCACTTTATACTTCCCCAGCTTCTTGTAGGATGAGGTTGAAACTAGATTTCACTTGGAATCCCATTATTCCATAGTTCCTTGCCTATCCTGCTTTCCTCCCCCACTTCTCTGTCTCTTCTGCTTTCCTCCCCCACTTCTCTGTCTCTTCTGAGTGCATTCTCAATAAATTACATGCAAACAAATACCTATTTCAAGGAAGCTTACTTAAAATTTCTCCCAAATAAACTACCTGCACCCAATTCTTTCTCCAATGTAAGAAAGTAGTCATTTATCCAATTGATATTTAATACCTGGGAAGACCATATGACCCTAAGTTATTATAGGAAACAACACCTGGACTTCAACTGTTATAAAAACCATTAAACTTGAATCACAGTATATATTGGCATGCATAACTATATTTATACTTTTAAGGCATTTTAACTCACTTTCTATATGAAAGATTATGTGCGTTTGTAGAAACCTCATTAACAATGAAATATGAAAAACTTCAAGATGTGAAATTAGTTTCAAGGGTATAAATTACAGTAACAAGAAAATCCATTTATAGGGAGAACTTTTAGCTTTTAGAGTGGCCTCAGATTAGGTTGAATTTCCTGTCATCTTAGATTTTCAAACACAAGCTGGATGATCACATGGTGAAAACAAAATAAAGGGCTCATCAAGCATCAGAAGCATTGTATTGGTAGCTAGTTGATGCAGATGATCTATAGTTATGATCTATATTCAGGAACTTAAATATAGTATTTTGAACCCTCTGTTGGAGAAGGATTCAACTGAGAAATTATTATTTCCAATTATTTACTTTTTCTGTTTTTTTTTTTAAATTTTGCTTTCTGATACCTAGTACTAAATCCATCATTTGTTTTGTAGACTTTTTGCTTTAACCAAATATCATCTTTATAGTAATTACTATTAACTAAAAACATAACCAACACACCAGCCTATGTGATCTTTCAATGAATTGTGTTGGGCAGTGACCATGACTGGAGGTATGGACTGAAAACCATCAGCTTTCTATACCTGTAGATGGCTGAAAACCAGATTTAAATTTCAGTTGTTGAATTTAAGCACTTATTGAATTCATAGCCTTTCTCTCATGTGAAAATTAAAGCATCAATTAGGAAGTAGGATGCTTAGAATCGAAGTGGGATATATGGTAGTCTTTGGATGATTGCTGTCTGATGGTACCATTCAATATCCCTGCCCACCATGCCTTAGACCATACCATCATCCATAGCCCTTAAATATCTTATACACCTTCATGGTATCCCATGTAATATTGCTTCTGGCAAAGAAAACACACTTTATGATGAAAGAGTTAAGGCAATGAACTGATATCTATGGGATTTGCTGGTCTTATCATTTATTCCATCACCCAGAAACAAATGGTCTTATAGATGGCCTATTGAAAACTAAAATAATGCTGGCCAGAAGATTTTCCAAGGTTAAGGTGCTACTTTTCAAGGTGTCCTCTAAGTCAGCAGTCAAGATATAGTCTTATTTTCTTTTTCCATTGTAAAAGTATAGGTTCCAAGATGGAAGTGAGAAGTATACCTTTTTTTTTAAAGTTTATTTATTTATTAAATTTTTTTAATGTTTATTTATTTTTGAGAGTGAGAGTGAGAGAGAAAGAGAGAGAGCACAAGTTGAGGAGGGCTAGAGAGAGAGGGAGACACAGAACCTGAAGCAAGCTCCAGGCTCTGGTTGTCATTACAGAGCCCGATGCGGGGCTCGAACCCACAAATCGTGAGATCATGACCTGAGCTGAAGTCAGACGCTTAACCTGCTGAGCCACCCAGGTGCCCCTAAGTTTATATATTTATTTTGAGAGAGAGAAAGAGAGTGAGCAAGAGAGAGAGCATGCACTTGAGCAGGAGGGGCAGAGAGAAAGGGAGACAGAGAATCCCAAGCAAGCTCCACTCAGTGCAGAGCCCAAGTGGGGCTCAATCGCACCAACCACGAGATCATGACCCAATCTGAAATCAAGAGTCAGATGTTCAACCAACTGAGCCACCCAAGCACCCTGGAAGTGTATCTTTCATACATAACGCAAATTAGAAAAAATTTTGGTTTTCTTTCCATGATCCTTGATGGGCTAGTTTAGAGGTTTTGGTATGCATGAGAGAAATGCTTCTGCCAGAGGCAGGTCCAATTCAGGTCCTCTGAATTGGAAATTAAGACTGCCACCTGGGTGCTTGAAGTTCTTTCTATCACTAGAAAAACAGTTCAAAAAAGGTACTGACTCGGGTGATTGATCGTCCCTATCAAGAAGAGATAGTGTTGGGGCGCCTGGGTGGCTCAGTCGGTTGGGTGTCCGACTTCGGCTCAGGTCATGATCTCGCAGTCCGTGAGTTCGAGCCCTGCGTCGGGCTCTGTGCTGACAATTCAGAGCCTGGAGCCTGTTTCAGATTCTGTGTCTCCCTCTCTCTCTGACCCTCCCCCATTCATGCTCTGTCTCTCTCTCTGTCTCAAAAATAAATAAACGTTAAAAAAATTAAAAAAAAAAAAAGAAGAGATAGTGTCACTGATAAGTGGCAGGGGCTTAACAGACTACAGCTGGGACTCACAGATCTCCTTGGGGTCACCCTTATTACTGCCATGTCCAGTGGTAAAGTAAATGGAAGACTCCAACAATCTTAAGTGGGCAAGGCTATCAAAGGCTCAGATCCCTTGGGAATGAAGGTTTGGGTCATTCAAACAAGTAATGAAGCCTGACCAGCTGGAATTGTTGCTCTGGGCAAGAGAACATGAAATGAGTGGTGGAGGATAAAGGTTAGAAATATCAATTCCAGTCTTGTGACTATTTGCAGAAATAAAGCTTATAGAATCTGCCTAATTTTCTCACATGTTCTGCTCTGCATATACTTTAAACTAGTTTTATTTTCTTTTCCATCCCTTTCTTCCAGGGCATGCTGGTGGTGCTTAGCTTTACAAGTTCACTCATGGGTTACAGAATTCTGAGAGGATCTTGATGGGACTAGATGAGGACTGAATACCATACAGAGAGTCAAACTGTATTCAGCTACCAATGGGATTTGAGGTTATCATTCTTTTAGGGAGGGAGTGAGCACATTTTAATTTTTTCTTCTGCAGGATTAAATACAGGAAGAAGAGTTATGTTAATATTGGACAGGGGCAGCAAAGAAGTGAGCTCTAGTGAATATTATCACTTTTTTTCCATCTAGCATGGATGATTGGATGATTGGATGATTTCGATGATTGGAGAATTCCCCACCTTAAATCTGCCTCTTACTCTAGAAGTTGAAAATGGCAAATATTTTCTTACCTTCCTTACAGTAAGGGTATGGGTGCATGATCTAGGACCCACCACTAACCAGACACAATCTTCCAATACTCTATATCAGGAGTAAGCCACAGGAGGACTGTGGGGAATTCTCAGCAGCATTACAGAAGGATCAAGTTCCTTGGGCAGAAGTAGTGCTTTCAATGACAAGTTTTGGGGTGTGAATTTGGGTATGTTTCTGGCTGGGTAGCACTGAGAAATTCTTGGAACAGCTCCTATGTCATGTTTTTTTTTGGTTTGCAAAATTTGATTTTTGTATAATTTCATACTTGTCAGCAAAATTGTAAGAATAGTTAAGGAGCCATATGCCCTTAGGACAGGGAGAAAGTGGGGGGTGGGGGTGGAAGAGAGCAAGCACTGGGAAGAATGGTAAAAGAAATGAAGCAAAGTGTAAACAATTGGTAAATTTAAATGAAAGGAATATGGGAGTTCCTTAACCATTTTTGCAACACACACACACATACACACATGCACATACTTTCTCTGATCCATCTGATAGTAAGTTGTAAACATAGCTCCATACCCCAAAATACTTCAGTGTATATTTCCTAAAAACATGAATATTCTTTTACATAACTACCATACATTTATCTAAATCAGAAAATGTAGGGGCACCTGGGTGGCTCAGTCGGTTAAGCGTCCAACTTTGGCTCAGGTCATGATCTCACAGTCCGTGAGTTCGAGCCCCGTGTCGGGCTCTGTGCTGACAGCTCAGAGCCTGGAGCCTGCTTCAGATTCTGTGTCTCCCTCTCTCTCTGACCCTCCCCCATTCATGCTCTGTCTCCCTCTGTCTCAAAAATAAATAAACATTAAAAAAAATGTTTAAATCGGAAAATGTAACATTGATATAACACTATTATCTAAAGTATAGTCCACATTCAAATTCCTGTATCAGTTAAACAAATTTATTTTCTGCTTAAATGAATCAGTGTTAGCTTCTGTGAACTCTGATTAATTCAAAGTCTCAGAGAGCTATCACTTCCTCCCTGATATGTTCCTGGGCCCCAACTTTGGGTTAGATGACTCTCTTATGTACTCTTTATAATAGAGGGTACTCTACCTACCAGAGTATTTATAACACTATTCCTGATTATGTATCTGCCTCTCTAACCTGAATTAAGCCACTTAAAAGGGTAGCTATATCTCTTTTTCACTGGTCTTTCTTCACTGGCTAGCACAGTTTCTGAGATATGGTATATGCTCATAAATATTTGTTGAACAATTGGATCTGTACACTTTAGTGGCAACTCAAATTAAATATGTTCTTTTTAAAATTTTATATATTTTTAAATGTTTATTTTTGAGATAGTGAGAGCAAGTGGGGGAGGGGCAGAGAGAGAGGGGGAACAGTGGTTTGGAAAGAGGCTCTGTGCGGACAGCACAGCTGTGGTGTCAAACTTACAAACCACAAGATCATGACTTGGGCTGAACCGACTGAGCCACCTAGGCCCCCCTCAAATTAAATATATTCTAAGTTGAATTTGTCATATTCACTTTTTCAGTTGAAAGGTGTATCTTTCATGGTTCAATGCAGAAATTAGAAACCATTCCATGTACTTTTTATAGGAAGAAACTTATTACAAGAAACTGATGCATATAAGGTCTAGGAGAGCAAGATCTAGGCTGGGCCACTGGAAATTATTCCCAGAAAAATACAGAACTGGACCATCAGCAACATTCTGAGGTCATCATTTGAATTATTCAAGACACACCTATATAGTTTTGGACCAGGGGTCTGGAAACTGTAATTAAGAAGCTGTTGCCTCTACCACCATGGATGACTTCACTGCCTCTTGGCACTCAGAAAGCTGGAAAATGGCTATGGGAATTCAGCTGCAGAAAAAAATTCACATTTTCACAAGTTTTCTTGATAGTATAAAGGGTAAAAAGGTGATTTTCAGCTTCATCTCACTTCTACTTGTCATATTTCATGAGTTTATCCCATTATCAGAAACTAATTCACATTCAGAAACCTAGTTGCAAAGGAGTCTGAAAAAAGTAGTTTTCTGCTATCCAGGCTTTGCAATGAAGGAAGATAGCCCGCAGAGATGGAGTTGATCCCCAGCATGCACCACAATGGCATCCCCATTCATGAAGTTGCAGAAGTTAGACACCAGTGTGCCCAGTGTGCAAACCTCCACTCCTTTCTGATACCAAGCTGCTCTTCTTGGATGGATGGAGGTGGCAGCACCTCTTCTCTGTGAGATTAAATTTAGAGGATTAAATTTAGTATTCTGAGGGAATGGAATGAAGTACACCTTGGTTGACTGCTCCAGAATCACTGATCCTCTGAGCAATTTTCTGCCCAAGAAAATGGCAGTCACATGACTAACTTGGACTTTCCTCCCTCTGGAGGTGGCAATAACAGATTAATTCATTTTCCAGGTACCCTGTGACTTTTGGGGTCATGTAGTAGAAGGAAAGTGGAGAAACCAAAGCCCAGATTGGTGAGGAGATCTGGGTGACGTTATGGAAAGAGCGAGGATTTTATAGTCAGGTGACCCTGGATTTGCCTCTTACTAAATATAACACCTAGAACAAGTTCCTAAGTTTCCCTATATCTTGATTTGTTTATCTTTAAAATACCTATCTCCTAGTGTTGTTGTGAGGATTAAATTAGATAATACACATAGAATGCAGGTATATAAAAGTACACAAAGAAAATGTTGGTTCCTTTATTGATTTCCTATGGCTACAGTGATAAATTATGATACTCTTAGTGGCTTAAAACAACATATATTTACTCCTTTACAGTTTTGGAGGTAGAAGTCTCAATTCAGTTTGACTGGGCTGAAATGAAGGTGTTGGGAGGGCCATACTCGCTCCAGAAGCTCCAGGGGAGAACTTGCTTTTACCACCTTCTAGATTGTTTGGAGAGAGCTGGAGATATGGAGGAAATATAGCCACTAATGGACATGTTGCCTGAGAAAAGAGTGAGAGAGCATAATACCCTGATTGTCCCTTCCTTCCACCTTTCAGTACTCTGTCAGGGCCTCTCACTGGCCAAATCTACCTGGAAGCCACTTGCCAAGGGATGCCAGGAAATGTAGTTCCCTGAGAGCAGAGCAGAGGAAGATCAGGGAACGGGCCAAGAGCAAAAGGCAAATAAGTGTCACAGTCCACATCATTAGCTATTCAAAATATTTACCTCCTTTATTACAGTTTCATGCTTCTTTCTAACAGGATGCAGCTGTGCTTCACACAAATGAAGATGCCCTCATCATCTCCTCAACCTGGGTGAGATAAGTCATCATTGCCATCTTAAAGTCCATCATCTGTAGGAAATTCAGTCTTTCCCAATAAACTGTGTTTCTTATAGTCTGGTAACATCTGAACTTATTGGCAAAGTTAATACCATTGACATTCTTTGTGTAAATTAGTAGGAAGAAGGAGAAAAAAAAGAAATGATTATATTAAAATATACATAACACAAATATGCATAGCTGTTACTAATTTCTATAACTGGTCATAAGAGCAGAGTTGATATTTATCACTTCCTTCTTTCGCTATTCATTCCATGCTTCTGTTGTCCTTAGTTAGTGCTTGACTGTTTGTTGTTTTTACCTGGGTAGTGACCTAAACCTTCATTCTTGAAGGATCTGAATCCTACTGGTCTTGCCTTTATTGGGTTTTGCCTTTTTTGGGGGTTTTCCTTTAAACTTTTCAATTGGAGATGGAAAAACAGAGGCACCCCATTGATTCCCCTGGGTACCAGATAGGGTCCTCTTTGTCTTCATTGCTAATTGGACTTACTGCTTCATCCAGTATTGTAACCTCTCCTCTGGCTATTGGTTCAGTGGCATGAGGCCCCAAAATAGTCAGGTGGCAGTTTCTTTTTCTCATTCATTATTGTGTACTCTCATGAAAGCATACCTCCCTTGGGACTGTAGCAGATGAGGTGGATGCCTCTCTCCATGTCCTATCAGTCCACCTGAGTTCATCTGCAGCCGCAATGGAGAGTTCCCTGAACAATGACAGCTTTCTCCCTTCTCTTGTCTCTTCTGGTGGGCTTTCTCTGGCACTCTGCCAAAGGGAATTATAGCCCAGGAATGTGAGAAAGTTAATGTCCTGTGAGTAGGAGTTGTTGGGTATATTCCTTGGTTTCTTGTACCCCAAAAGGACAATTCTGAAGCTTATTTCATACTGTTTTTCAGAGGGTTTTTGGTGAGATTGAGCTTTAGTTGCCTACAGTGCTCATCTACTCATTGTCACACGTTTATTGGTTTTTCTCCCTTCTCTGGCTCACTTTCCTTTCTTCCTCACTTGTGTTTACTAGGATCATTGCCCAAACAAACAATTTGCACCCAAGACCTGTCTTAGGACAAGAACCCAAACTAAAAGAGGAACTAAGACCTCTAGAAGGGTCTAAGGTTGTGGACTTTGTCAGTGGGTCATTAGGTTTCCGGAACCTAGGTGTTCTGGCTGTAAGAGAAACAGCACCATCTGTTGGTCACTAGCTCAAAGCAAATACAGTATTCCATTCTGTAGGACAGCACTGTGTCTCACAGGGGTGTTATTATCCTATGGGGGTGCTGTAATTATGACTTCAGTAGGCCATTCCACCAATCTACTAGGTCAGTTATTCTCTGATGATTCTCACCCCTGCTTCCATGCCTATAGTACACAGGCCCACTGAACCAGGCTGAGGTGGCTTAATAAAGGATCTGACCATAGTTCATGAAGTGAGTGGGTCGTTCACGTGGTTATATTGAGAGCCCTCTCTTCAGTGAATGCCTTTTGATAAGCATTCACATGAGAAGCAAAAATCCTCATCCTACTGGCCAATTTCGAGAGATCTATCCACATACCTCTCCCATAGGTTTCTTTGTTATCAATATTCCAATATGATTCTTTCCAAGTCTCTGAGTAACAGGCATAATAATTAATTACTACCCCTGAGCCAGAAGAGGTTTGTACTTTGGGCCATGTTTTCTTCAGGCAAAATGGACATCCAGAAGTGCTGCCCAAAGTTCTCCCTATTGGGGAGAGAGTTGACTTTCACCATTTTCCTTCAGAGTGATTCCTGAATGGAATGGTGATAGTCCAGCAGTCCACTTCCACCTGATGCCAACATATTGTACAAACCCATTTTTAAACTAGGCCCAGGTTTTTTTTCCCTCTGTGACAACTGGTTATAGGGAACTCTTCAGTGGGGTGTGAGCCACCTGCCCATGCAACCTCCTGGTCTGCGCAAGTGTAATCTTTTCTATACCATTTTCAATTGATGATGGTTTATTGCTATGTATGCCCAATCTTATGGCAGTTCAAGAATGGCATGGGGTGCCTGGGTGGCTCAGTCAGTTAAGTGGTTAAGCATCTGACTCTTGATTTTGGCTCAGGTCATGATCTCACAGTTTGGGAGATCAAGCCCTGCGTCAGGCTCTGCACTGACAGTGTGGAGCATGCTTGGGATTCTCTCTCTCCCTCTCTTTCTCTGCCCCTCACCCCTCTCAAAATAAATAAATAAACATTAAAAAAAAAGAATGGCAGCTGAGATCACATCGATCTTGATGTCATCAAGACATGGTCTCTACCAGAATCCAGTGCCCTTTCAGCAGAGGAGAACATGGTATTGTGTTCAAAATCCTAAAATTCTGTGCATCAGATATCTTATTGGGGTTTGCCAGAGGGTCCAAACAGTATCCTTACTTGCCACAGACACTTTGGATCTTCTGAATCATTAGGCTGGAGTGGCAGAGACTTTCATTTCCTGGGAACACAGGTTTCTCAGTAAATGGGTCAAAGAAATATACCCAAATGTGGTATATATGTTGCCTCCAAAATTCAAAGGCTCATCAAGATTGTGCCTCTTTCTTAGTGTTAGGATGTGCAAAGTATAGAAACTTCTCTTTCACTTTAAGGCAGGGATTCTCAACCTCAGTCTTAACATTTGGGCTTGATAATTCTTGGTTGGGGGGAGCTGTCCCGTGCATTGCAGGATATTTAGCAGCATTTTTGGCTTCTACACACTAGATGCCAGTAGCCACTAACTCCCTTACTCCCAGTTGTAACAACCAAAAATCTCTCTAGATATTGCCTGTTAAATGTTCCCTTGGGGACAAAATTGCTTCTGGTTGAGAACCACTGCTATAGGGAGATATTCCAACAATCCTTTCACTGAGTTTTTGTATTTATGGCATTCATGTGTCTTACTAAGAATATTTGCTACTTCCTGTTCACCAAGCCAATCAGCATGGTGTTATCAATGTAGTAGATCAGAGTGATGTTCTATGAGATGATCAAGATCCCTGTGGGCTAGACTGTGACAAAAGTTTGAGAGTTGACATGGCCCTGAAGTAAGACTGTAAAGGTGTATTGCCAACAGCTGAAACTTTGCTGCTAATTGATATGAGGGGAGAATGATTTGTCAGATAATAGCAGCATAGTAGATGGCAGGACTATGTTGACTTGTTCTAGAAAAGGTGCCATATATGGATCGGAAGCTGCAAGTGAAGCCACCATCTAGCTTTGTCACTGTCAAACATAGGAGTTAAACAGAAGTGTGTTGAGAATCATCACTCCTGCATCTATCAAATCTTTGATGGCGGCACGAATTCCTGCAGTTCCCACAGGGATGTGATATTACCTTTGGCTTACTATTTTGTTAGGGAAGAGCAGTTCCAGGGGCTTCTGCTTGGTCGTACATACCATGGTAGCCCGTTCATTATGGGTCAGGGAGCCAGTGCAGAGAATTTGCCAGTTACCAACATCTAGCCCAAATATGCATTTAGGACCTAGAAATTGCCTTAGAATGTATCTACAGAGGCCATTGAGTTCTCTGTGTGGTGGACTTGGATATACATTTAGCTTATCATCTGATCACCCAAAGCCCTCCATCTATTCAGCTTTAATCTAAGCTGCCTAATGCTTGTGAAGTTGTTACCTTACTCTATAGTCCTTGTGATTATCATTACTAACACATGGCAGAATATAGCAGGTCCCCAAGAATGTGCATGAATTCAGAGCAGCGTCTAATAATCCTTCAAAAGTCTAGTTATGTTCCTTTCTTCAGTGCTCACTCATCTTGTTAATAGTCACAGCTTCTTTTGGGAAAGACTTGGAGATATATTTATAGTATGTAGTCATGACAATGTTGAAGTGTCTTTCCTCAAGAAGACCCAGTTTCTCCTTCAATCACTGGGCCCTGGGTATGTGGCATAACTTAGGTCTGCAACTAAATGAGAGGCTATGACTTCCTTTTGTAACAACTCAAGTCAGGTCTTTGTACACTAGACCTATAGTTTTCCCAGTTGTATATATCAAGTAATACTTTAGTAGGCTGCCCATCTATTTCATTCCTAAAGACCTTGTCATCAGGGAAGTACCCCCACATATCCTTGAGGGTCAAAACATTCCAATTGCCACTTTGCCCCTGTTGTCCATTATGGTAATCGTGCCCCCTTGTCTCTGATGGTTAAGTATTGACACATGGCCTCTGCCACTCTGCCAACATTACCACTGAAATCAGAAAACCCATCCTTGCTCTAGAAAGGATAGTCATTTCAGAGCTTTCAAGGATGCCTATGTTTCTGTCACTAACGTTTTCTCAGTACCTTAGTGCCCTCTGGTCCCTTTCATGCAACATAGTCAGGAAAAGGGTGAGCAGGTTACACATAACAAATCCACTCCAACATTCCCATCACCTTGATGCTTTCGTATATTCTGTGGCTTGGCCCTTTTGAATAGGAACTTTTACATTCATTTCTCCATATTATGTGAGGTGAATTTCTGGCATCTCAGCTTCATTGAAGTCAACCAACCAAGTACACCATTAGATACTCAACTTAGTATATCAAAATTGGGATCTTAGGTAAGGACCTATGTATTTAAATTTAGCCTGGCTTGTCAAATATATTCTATCTTTTCTGATGTAACATCCTTAGAATCTACTCCATATAGTTTTCCAGGTTACTGCTAATGTAAATGCACAAGATATTGCAATTCTTTGAGTGTATAAGTTTTGTTTTGTTTTGTTTTGTTTTCTGAAATAGACCTTACAATTCTGTTCTGGGTTCCTGGATTTGATTATAGAAGTGGGTTTGGAGGTAATGAGGGGTGGTGGATAGTATCTGGAGAGAATAGACATCTCTTTGCCAGGCAACTGCTGCATACAGAATCATTAAACAAGGGAATGTCAGTTTCCTAAGATAGAATAGGGATCTCAGGGATATTTACGGGGCTAGTCTGAGGTCCCCTCAAATGTCCCCATCCTAAGTCTCAGAATCCCACTTCTTTCCAATCTATGTCCTATCTTTAACACAGTGATTTAGAAAACCTGTGAGTTCAATTTCATTTTACCCTAGCAACTTGCACAAATAAATTTGGTTCTGATCCTAAGCCATGGTCTGTCCTTAGGCCATAAGAAATAAGAGATTCTCAGCCATGAGCTGAGAGTTTAAAGCACTAATTTTAGCATTTAGTAGCTTCCTAATGCTTGCGAAGTTGTCAACTTACTCTATAGTCCTTGTGATTATCATTACTTTCATGGCAGAGTACAGCAGCTCCAGAATTTTCAATTCCCTTACCTCCATCTGGCATTTTATTTCAAGCAACCACAGATATTAATTTAAGTGATTACACTACCATTGCCTGCCATGGATTACTAGAATTCTACTTTCCACTTACTAGGAGGTGATAACGGCATTCAAGTCAAATAGGTGAGAAAATTAATCCCTTGGTGAACAGTGGAATGGGGTGCTGGTATCAGAACCTCAAAGTCAAGGCTGTCAGGGAAAATCCAGAATCATGGCCAGAGATTTCCAGTTGGAGCTACTGCCGTGGAAGAGGTGCATTGGCCACTGGAGATGACACCTGAGGGAACTGTTATACTTTGATCTCTATATGCTAAACTATTCTAACTGCTTTCTAAAAATTGATTAATTTAATACAAAACCCACTTAGGTATATCTTATTGCTCCATTTTACAGATGAGGAAAATGGAGTTTAGAGATGTTTAATAATTTTCTCAAGAACACACAATTACATAATCTGACTCCAAAATCAGAGTCTTAACTGCTATGGGATACCACTATTCTATACTATACTTCCATTTCATATAATTTCTTATTTATTTATTTATTTATTTATTTATTTATTTATTTAAGTAATCTCCACATCCAATGTGGGGCTCGAACCCACAACCCTGAGATCAAGAATCACACACTCTTCCGACTGAGCCAGCCAGGTGCCCCTCATATAATTTCTTTATGTGGATTAAATACAGTCCATGCGAAGTGCCTCAGCATGGTGCCTCCTACAGTAAATACTGAAGAAAAGCTAACTCCCTTTAGCTATTATTATAGCCTAATGCTTCAAAGAGGAGCTTTGGAGTCAAAGAGACCTGGTTTCAAATCCTAGCACGACCCCCTTCTAGCTGTCTGCCCTAGGAAAAGTAAATCTAGGGCCTTTCTTGATTTGTAAAATAGTAGAAACTACCTAATTCTCAGGTTTTTTTTTTTTTTTTTCAGATGAAATAAGACTCTCTCTCTCTCTATAGTCTTACACATAGAAAATTCTTAGGCAAAATTATCTATTACCATTCCAGTAATAAGGAAGAACTTGAACAAAGAGAGAGGAAGAAATGAATTTCAGGGTTTCAGTGTACTGTATTTTGTCTGGAACATAGGCTGGTTGAGGAAATGGCCTGGAAATGAGGTTGAAGAAGTTATCAGGCCTGATTCAAGCCTTGTGGGCCATGTTAAGGAGGCTGGAGAGATAGTAGATCCACACAGCACATGGGACAAGTGATACTTTAGCAGAGGCTAGGTTATGGTGCAGTAACAAATGTACCAAGCATCTGAGTGGCTTACCAAAATAAATGCTGCATATCCATTGGGGAATCATGCAGTTACACAATCTGGTTCTGTTCCATGCCATCTTCACTCTGGAACCCAGGTTGATGGAACAACTTTTCTCTGAAATAAATCACCAATCTTGTGGCAGACAGAAAAGAGACATGGTGAACCCACAAGCTGGCTTTTAAAATTTCTGCTTGAAATGTGATCCTCACATTTTATTGGTCAAAGCAAGTCACCTGGTCAAGTCTGCCATTGGTGGGGCTGAGGAAGGGGCATTTCATGGAAGGGCACTAGAATATTTGGCAGAACAATAATCAGAACAGATTTTGTGGCAAAATTTAATGAGTTGTGGGGCGCCTGGGTGGCTCAGTCAGTTGAGTGTCTGAGTTCAGCTCGGGTCATCATCTCACGGTTTGTGAGTTTGAGTCCCGTGTTGGGGTCTGTGTGGACAGCTCAGAGTCTGGAGCCTGCTTTGGATTCTGTGTCTCTCTCTCTCTCTCTGCCCCTCCCCAGCTTGCACTCTGTCTCTCCCGCTCTCAAAAATAAATAAACATTAAAAAAAAAATTTTTTTTTAAGTTAATGAGTGGTAATCCAATTAAAAAATGACCAAAGGATTTGAATAGACATTTCTTCAGGGACATACACAAATGGCCAATAAGCACATGAAAAGCAGTTGAACATAATTAGTCATTAGGAGAATATAAATCACAACCACACTTTACCCACTAGGATGGCTGCAATCCAAAAGACAGACGATACAACGGTCGGAAAAAGTGTGGAGAAATTGGAACCCTTGTAAACTGCAGGTAGGAATGTAAAATGGTGCAGCTGGTTTTGGAAATAGTCTGGCAGTTTTTAAGAAAGTTGAACATAGAATTAGCATATGACCCAGCAATTCCACTCCTAGGTCTATACCCAAGAAAAATGAAAACATATGTCCACCCAAAACTTGTACGCAAATGTTCATAGCAATATTATTCATAATAGTGAAAAAGTAGTGATACCTAAATGTCCTTCAACTAATGAATGGATAAATAAAATGTGGTATATCCATACAATGGAATATTATTCAGCCACAAAAAAGGATTGAAGTATTGATACATGTTATAGTGTGGTTGTGCTTTGAAAACATTATCCTGAATGAAAGAGGCCAGTCACAAAATACCACATATTGCATGATTCCCTTCACATGAAATGAATAGGGAATTGAGGGAAAATGGGCAAGTGACTATTAATGAATATGAGGTTTCTTTCTGTAGTGATGAAAATCTTCTAAAATTGACTGTAGTGATGATTGCACAATCCTGTAAATGTTTTTAAAACCACTGAAACATTAAGTGGGTGAATTGTGTGGTATGTAAATTATATCCCATAAGGCTGTTTTACATGTATATAAGAAAGATAATGAGTGTTTTTATTTTCATCTTGTTGGTTTTGAGAGGCTCAAGTGGAACTAACCAGGTAGTTAACCATGTAGATCTGAAGCTCAGGAGCAGAAATCAGGCCTGGAGATATATACTGGGAAATCTAGAGCACAAAAATGCTAACTGAAATTATGTAAAAAGAAGCAATCACCAAGAGAGTGTGTCCAGTGGGAAAAGAGAGGGCTTGCACCTATCCCTGAGGGATACCAACATTTAAGAGATGGGAAAAATAAGAGGAGACTTCAAAAGAGACGAAGAAAGGGTGGTTAGAGGTGAAAAAGTGAGATCAAGAGAGTAAAAATGGTAGGTGAGGAAAAAGTGTTTCCAGAAGGAAGAAGTGTCAAAATTTGCAGAGAAATTAAGTTAGGTCATGATGAATACATCCAAAGCATCTGTAGTCAGTCGAGCCCTAGTGACTTTAGAAAGAATGGTTTTCATAGGGCGGTAGGGAAGAAACCAGAGTGCAATAACACTAGTTATCAGACATGAGTTGTAGTTGATGAAGTAGAGACATCCTACACTGGAGAAATGTAGTTGTGAAGGGCAGATCTGCAAAGAAGAAAAATAAAGTGGAGATTGAAATGGGGTTTGTTGGGTGGGACATTTCAAGATGGGAGAGGTTGTTTAAACCCTTATGGGAATTGAGAGAGGAGAAAAGGAACAGTTGATTAGAGGAATAAAAGCCCTGACTACACTTTATGAAATTGCAGTATGTTCCCTACTCCATCCTTCTTATCCTACTCACTTTGTTTACTGTAGGGTTTATCACATTATCATGTAATTTACTTATATGTTCACTATTTATTGTCTCCAGCTGGCTCCAAGAAGGCAGGCATCTTTATTTACTTTTATTTTATTTTTTAAAGCATTGTTTTAAAAAATGTTTATTTTTGTGAAAGAGAGAGAGGGCATGAGCTGGGGGGGGGGGGGGGGGTGGTTGGCGGGGAAGGGCAGAGAAAGATAGAGACATAGAATTGGAAGCAGGCTCCAGGCTCTGAGCTGTCATCACAGAGCTGGAGGTGCTGGGCTGGAACCCATGAGCTGTGTGTGAGATCATGACCTGAGCTGAAGTTAGATGCTTAACCAACTGAGCCACCCAGGCACCCCAAGGCAAGCATTTAAAAAAATGTTTATTTATTTTGAGAGAGAGAGAGAGAGAGAGAGAGAGAAAATTCCAAGCAGGTTCCACACTGTCAGCTCAGAGCCCAATGCACGGCTTGAACCCAAGAACCATGAGATCAGGACCTGAGCCAAAACCAAGAGTCAGATACTTAAAGAACTGAGCTACCCAGGTGCCCTAGAAGGCAGGCATTTTTAATGTTTTTTTTTTTTTATTTATTAACTCCAACCATCTAAAATACCATTTGTCATATGGTAAATGCCCTACAAACAGTTGTTAAATAAATAAAAAGAAATTTTCTAAGAAGGCAAAAGGGGAAAGGAGCCAGAACATAGCCATTTGATGTGGTTCCTGCCTTCACAGCGTTTATAGTCTATTTGTGAGGCAGACTCCATTAGATTCCATGAGTTCTGCTTATTGTGGGTAACAAGGGAAAGGGAAAGGTAGAGTCTGAACTTCCCAGGTGGATGAAAAGTGATGAGGAATATTCACTTGATAATTACGGTCTGCGCGGAGTTTTTCTATTTCATTCAGAACTATGATTTAAACATCGTTAAATTATTTAATTGGTGTGTTTATTTCGTCTTTGAGGTAGAGAAAACATTTGGTAGATCCTTGTACTTTGAGCCTTTCAAGGCTGGCACGCAGGGGATGAAAAAAGGTTTACCGCGGAGGGTAAGCAATGCTTGGTGTAGTGCTGCGTGCTTTTCCGAAGCGTTTTCACAAGTATAGATTTTTGTAAGGCAGACCTCTAGGTCGTTATCTGTGGGACTGTGACGATAAGACAGGCAGAGGGAAGGGACTGAATCCAAGATTGTAGCTAAAAGCCGCGGTGAGAATGCAGCCTAACGAAGGGAAGAGCTCCACGGAAGCAAGCGCGCCGGTACAACGAAAGCCAACCCACGCCAAGTCTCCCCGCCTTCTCGGCCGGTCGGCGCGAACCTGGCTGCGCCTGCGCGCGGGAGGCCGCAACTAGGGCGGGGGGCAGCACAGCCCCGGCTGGGGGTCACGTGGTGCTCCGGCAGCTGCCCCGCCCCCCGTAGCCTCCCCGCCCCGCCCCGCCCCTTTCCCGGCGGGACGCTCGGAGCCGCCCCGAACTGCGCAGGGCTGCCGGGGGTGAGTGTCCGCGAGGGGCGCGCGTAGCGCAGACCCAGGAGGCCCGGGGCTGGGGCCTGGCCGGGCGGAATGCGTTGTGGGGTCCAAGGGACAAAATGGCGGCGGGTACTCCCCTTCACCCTCTCCCCTCACCTGGCAGTGTGGGCGGAGAGGGTCTGCGATCGCTGCTGGGGGAGGGGAGCCACGGCTGCTCGGGAGGGCCCGGGGTTCCTCTGAGAAGGCCTGGGGGCGAGGGTAGGCAGGCTCCCGGCCTGCGCTGCGGGTTCAACTGGGGTGGGGGTGAAGGTGGGGATGGGTACTGCCTCACCCCTTCACTGAGTACGCGGTGGTGCGCGTGTTGAGGCTTCTGGAATGTCCAAACTGCAAGGGGTTTCCATAGGAGACTCCCACCCAGCCCTTCATTTGACAGGTGATCGCCATCATTTCATTCTCCGCAGGGTTTACCACCCCTTGATGATTCCGGTCTTAGCTCTGCTTGGGAAGCAGGGCGGGAATTGTCTTACAAATTCGTAAACTGAGGCCTGGAGGGGTGAAGACTTGAACCAGTGCCTCACACCTGGGAGTATTAGGACCCAGCCTTCTGCCTGTGTTAGTGCTCCTTCCCCCCCCCCCCCCCCCCCCCCCCCCCCCCCCCAGTGAGTGAAGGGATTTTTCGAAAGCAGTCAGAAAACTGGTTCCCTGAGCACCTGCTGCTGTCAAGTGGCTCCCGCTGGGATGGGGCTGCCTGCCTGAGACCAGTTTCCTGTTGCTCGTGGACTGTTCCCTCCTTCTATATGTGCCGAGATATTTTCCATGAAAATGGCTGTTCATTATAGTCATCTTACTGAATAGATAGCAATTCCATATAAGTACCATAGTTTGGTATGGTTTACACATTGATTTCACCAACATTAGCTATTTCATTCTCATAATCCAAGGTAGAAGGGTGGGCTAGGCATTATGTTCATTTTATGAATGGGGAAACTAAGGTTCAGAGACGTTATTACTTGCCCCAGGGTCACCAGCTGGTGAATGGTTGATCTGGGATGATGCTTTTATACCTTGGGTTGGTAATCTCACCATTATCCCACTCTGGTTTATTTTGGTGCCCTGGCCCTTGTATTTTTTTCTAGCTATGACTTTTCCTCAAAATGTGTTGGGTGCAGATTGATTTATGCCACAAATGGAAGTGATCTGAGTAATATTCACTAAGGAATTAATATTTTAATTAATCAGAGAGTCAATTTTTAATATGATTTGGAAAGTTTCTTTGTGGGAGGAAGTGTGAGAATGAGGGCTTTGAAGGCAGACTGATTTGAGTTTGAATCCCAGCTTCACTACTTGTCCTTTGGCAGATTACTTAATTTTTCTGAGCCGTGGTTTCCTCATCTGTAAAATAGAGATAATGTGATTCACCTCATAAATTTGTTGATAGCAAGTAAATGAGGTATGTGTACAGCATTAAGAACTGCTCCTCGCCCATAGTAAGCCCCCAACAAATGCTTGCCTCTTCATTCTCCGCATTCCCTTGAGTTGCAATTTTTTTGTTCTCTGTAGTTAACCACTTTACCTTAGTCCACCTGGTGGATTGTGCATGGACGCATAATCAATGTTGCTATACAAATGCATTTATAAATAATTTTGGTTACTAAGGTTCAAAGGATATAGTGTTTTAAACATAGATTTTAAAAATATCCTTAGGGCTTCATAGATACTTAATCACTGAAAGGTTGATTTGATGTTAACTTTATTAAAAGGTTCACTTAACTACTTTACAGGAATGTTAAGATGAAGGGGGTTGATATTCTATCTTTTCTTTCACCTTCCTACCTAACCACAACTCAACCTAGTTTTAAAGGAGAAACAAAAGTTATTTGGGAATCCCATGTGAACATTCTTTAAACACTTAGATGGTGGTGGTAAGTGGGAAGTTAAACAGAATTCTCTCTAATGGTGCAACTTGATATCCATTGTGAAATTCACGTTTCTGAAATTGTAGAAGTGAGAACTGCAAATGGCTTGAATAACAAAATAAGTAGTAAAAATCTGTTTCCAGTTTTATGCTGGGATGGTAACCTTTTTCACACACATGTTTGGCTTTGGCAGTAGATATTATGGGAAAAGCAAAAAGATCTGCAGTTCACTGGTGAGGCCACCTTAAATTATTAGAAGGAAATGATTTATAGAAAGACTTTATTCTGGACATAGAGATTTCATGGAGCTTTGCTAAAATAATGGCTACTTTTTAATGATAATTTCTTCAATAGTAAGTTCATTATATGTTTTGAAAACGTGAATTAGAATAGTAGAATTAATTGCTATGTACTAATTTTCTATTTCAGTAATTATGTATGCATGGACAATTTTGTCTCATAAAAGCTAATCCCCTTTCATTGTTTGGAAGCATATCTCAGAGGTATTTCATTTGTAAAGATTTCAGTATGTGTTAGGCCTATTTAATATAGTATTGCAAAAGAGAGGTAGTTTTGGTTTTTTCAAAGAGGCATGCCAGGTTCATGGGAGAAGATAAATTCATCCTGTGTGATTTATTCATGCTAGTATATATGGAAGTGCTCAGAATTGAAAACTTCATTAAACAACTGGAATTATAAATAAAATGTCTATATTCTTCAAAGTACTTATTTTGCCATAATACACTTAATTTTCCACTTCACAAAGCTGTGAACAATTACTGGTAGTTTTTGAGTATGCCTGTGACAGCATTGTTTACCTGACTCAGGGAAATACTTGGGTTGTCTTCAATTTCAGAAAATGCAAGTACATGAGTGGTAGACTTTGTGAACACCGGAGATTGTAAACCCCAGCTTTGCTAGAATTTATTGGCGAACATGAGAACAATTCATAGATGTACTCACCTGGTTTCTGTTAGATGGGTCTATATTTTTTAGAGTTACTAACAGGCTTCTCACCATTTGGGCCTGCCATTTGCTTCTTGCCCTTTCACAACCTGCATACCTAAACTCCGATGAAGAGAGACAGGCCTTTCCTGGCCCTTGAGCCAATCTTCCCATTTCCATTTGTAGGACTCAGGTGTTTCCACAGACTTTCTGGGACTGTAGAGCAGGCTAGGACAAGTGAGACTTCAGTTTATCCTTGGCAGCTACTTGTTTGGAAATCTCTGGCCCAGGGTCCGTTTCCTGTTTACTGACTTGTTTATTTTTTGTGCTCCATTTTCTGCTTGCCCATTGTTTTGCTGTAGCCTAGAGTTTCTCAAATTTATTTGAGGAGCACTGCCAAATATTTGCCACATCCACTTTTTTATATTAACTGATTTTTTTGTTTTTGGTAACATTTTAGATTTTCTTTTAAAATGTAAGTAAAAGGGGCACCTGGGTGGCTCAGTTTGTTAAGCATCCAACTTTTGATTTCAGCTCAGGTCATGATCCTATGGTTCTGAGATTGAGCCCCACATAGGATTCTGTTTGGGATTCTCTCTCTCCCTCTCTCTCTGCTCGTTCTCTGCTTGTGCATGCTCTCTCTCAAAAATAAATATTAAAAAATAAATTGTAAGTAAAAGTGTTTTATTTAGGGAAAAATGTTATATGAATAATAGTATGGGTGGTAGTTAATGGCAAATACGAAAGTAGTAACTGCTTGAAATTTTGGAAGTTCTGGATTAGGTGTTAGGTTTTGTTTTGTTTTTTTTTTTAAACAACTTATTGCGATATATTTCACACCATAAAATCAACCATTAAAGTATACATTTCAGTAGTTTTTTGGTGTATTCACAGAATTGTGCAAACATCACCCCAATTTTAGGACATTTTCAAAACCCCATATGAAACCCCATAACAGCCATTCTCTATTCCTGACTGTCATCTCTTCTCCTTCCCACTTTCTGCATCAGCCGTAGGCAACCACTAATCTACTTTTTTTTCTCTGTGGATTTGTCTGTTCTGGCATTTATATTAATAGAATCATATAATAGGTGGCCTTTTGTGTTTGGTTTCTTCCATTTAGCATAGTATTTTCAATGTTCACCCATGCTGTAGTGTATCAACACTTCCCCCTTTTTTTTAACTCTTTAATGTTTTAGAACAGTTTTAGGAGCACAGCAAATTTTTTTAGGGAAAGTACGGAGATTTCCCATATGTTCCCTGTCTCCACTTAGCTTTGCTTCTCCCATCATCAACATCCCCCGCTAGAGTGGAATGTTTGTTAAAATTGATTTAACTTACATTGACAAGCCCCTATCACACCAAAGTCCATAGTTTACATTAGTATTTACTCTTGGTGTTGTATTTATGGGTTTGAACAAATGTGTAATGACATGTATACACCATTATAATATCTTAAAGAATACTTCCATTGCCCTAAAAATTCTTTGTATTCTGCCTGTTTGTCCCTCTTTCTCCCTAACCCCTGTAACAATTGATCTTTTCCCTTCCATAGTTTTGACTTTTCTAGAAACTTCATGTCTTTTTGTGGCTGAATACTATTTTATTGTGTGGATATACCACATTTTATTTATCCATTCATCAGTTGATGCACATTTGGATGGTTTCACTTGTTGAATATTATGAATAATGCTGCTATAAACATTTGTGTATAAGTTTTTGTGTGGACATATGTCTTTATTTCTCTTGGGTATATACCGAAGAGTGGAATTGCTGGGTCATATAGTAACTCTACCTTTTGAAGAACTACCAGATTATTTACAAAACCAGCTACAGCATATGACATTCCAAAGTTTATGTTGCGTCCACAATTTTTCCACATCGTCTCCAACACTTGTTATTGTTTGTCTTTGGGATTGTAGCCATCCTAGTGGGTGTGGGTGTGAAGTGATATCTTATTGTGGTTGTGATTTATATATCCCTAATGATTAATCATATTCAACATCTTTTCATGTTCCTATTAGCCATTTGTCTATCTGTTTTGGAAAACTGAGGACATAGCCTTTTTTTTTTTTTTTAAAGTAGGCTTCACACCCAGCGCAGAGCCCAACACAGGGCTTAAACTCATGACCCTGAGATCAAGACCTGAGCTGAGATGAAGAGTCAGACACTTAACTGACTGAGCACCCAGGCACCCCAGAACATAGTCTTTTTAACTTCTTCATTTTTATAGATGAGACTTCTGATACTCAAAGAGATCAAATGACCTCTCATGGTCACAGCCAGTGATTTGGTTGACTCCAGTGTCTCTATATACTCTTTCCACTACATCGTGCTTTCTCCTACTTTTTATTTTTTATTTTTATCTATCTATCTATCTATCTATCTATCTCCTACTTTTTACAAGTGAATACAGATGAAGTGATCTGGAAATTAAGATGTAGAAGACATCTGTCAGCTGGGGATGTCAGAGTAGGCTTTATGAAGATGACTTTAGAGTTGGCCTTGAATATTTAAAAGGCTTTGAATATGTAGGAGGGTGAGAGGAAGGCAACATGGTGAGCAAATATTCTTTAGCATGGGCTTTATCAAATAAGTATTTAATGCTTATTGAATGCCAGGTACTGTTCTAGGTTCTGAGACCATAGCCGTAACGAAACCAACAAACACCATGAAGCTTATGTTCTTGTGGGGGGGGGGGGGGGGGGAGATGGACAGTATACCAATTAAGTAAATACTATAAGGTGATAAATGCTCTAGAGGAGAAGTGGGATAGGAAGTGCCGGGGGTGGGAGTCAGGATAAATGGGTTGCAATTTAATGTATTTTAATTTATTAAATAATTTAATTTTTTATGTAATCTTTATACCCAACATGGGGCTTGAACTCTCAACCCTGAGATCAAGAGTTGTGTGCTCTACTGACTGAGCCAGCCAGGTGCCCCTAAATGGGTTGCAATTTTAAATAGAATGTTTGGGAAGGCTTCACTGAGGAAGTGATATATGAGTAAAGATGGAGTAAATCTTGAGTCTTTCAGATAAGTGGCCAATAATTAAAAAGCCCTGAGGCCTGAGTGTGTCTGGCATGTTGGGGAACATAAAGAGGCCAGTGTGGCTGGAGTGGAATGAACACCAAAGAGGAGAGGGGTCAAGGTATGGTCAGGGAGGTATGAGTGTGGTACGCTACTATGAAGACTTTGGCTTTTACTCTGAGATGGGGAGTAACTGGAAGAGTTGTGAACAGAGAGGCACTGCATTAAAAAATAACAGTTTAATTGAGATATAATTTATACACCATACAATTCAGCCATTAAAAAAAATGGCTTTTGTATCCACAGACTTGTGCAACCATCACCATAATGAATTTTAGAACATTTTTGCCATTTCAGAAAGAAACCTCATGCGCATTAGCAGTCACTCCCATTTTCCTCCAACTTCCTAGCCTTAGGCAACCAATAATCTATTTTCTGACTCTGTGGATTTGCCTGTTCGGGAAATTATGTATAAATTATTCGATATGTTATCTTTTGTGACTGGCTGGCTTCTTAGCATAATGTTTTTAAGGTTCCTTCATGTTGTAGCATGTATTAGCACTTTATTCCTTTTTATGGCCCAGTAATATTCCATTGTATGTATATACCACCTTCTATTTATCCATCATTTGATGGACATTTGGGTTGTTTCCACTTTTGGCCATTATGTATAATGGTGCTATGAATACTTGTGTATAAGTTTTTGTGTGGACTTATGTGTTGTATTTTAAAAGGAGCAAATACACTTGGCAAAGGATAAATTACCTAGGCTCTGAGCCCAGAAGCAACTAGGTTCCAACTGCTACATTTCTTCATTCATTAGCTTTTCTTATGGGGTTAGGTCATTCTATACAGGAATATCCTTGTTGCTTTGTGTTCTATCTCGGTTTCTGCTTTGGGTTTGAGTAAAGGTTTGGCCACATTATATTGATATCCTGAAAAGTAAGATATGTTCTATGTGGAGACTTATATAATAGTAATTAAAATATTCTGATAAAATCTCAGTTTTTGAAAGTTCCTAAGAATAGGTATATCATGTTTTGTATCCTGGGTTGGCATTCATTAGTGGGTCATAAATCAGTTCAGTGAAAGCAGCATTTGAAAAATGAGAAGGAAATCTCAGAGTACATCTCACACAATAGGTATAAACATCACTTTATGAAACTTTTGTTGCAGTTAAACATTTGTGAACCGAGTAAGGATATACTATATGTGTGTTATGTGTACTATATAGATGGTAGTAAAAAAAAAAGTCTCTGGATTGAGAGATCATAGACTCTTAATGTAATTAATTAACAGTGTTTCTCTTGTATTTAATTAAAAAATTTTTTTGGAGAGCACTGAGGTATTGTTCAGCATGGAATATTTAAAACATGCGATATTACATCCAAACAGTATAAAAGAGCAATTTTATTTTTTTGTTTAATGTAATGACAAACTTGTGGTAATGAGACTTCTGTCTTTTTAAGAATAAATGTTTTTTTGACAATCTTATGACTAAGGATATATATATATATATATATATATATATATATATATGTATTTTTTTTTTTTTTTTATTGTAGGAGTCACACCCCAGGGGTTTATGTGGTAAATGAGCTTCTTGGCATACTAACGGAATTAAAGAATGATGGTAAGTGATCAAGCTACCTTAAACACTAACCTGTTTTTTTGTCCTTCCTTCCATATCTTTTTCATTTATTATCTTTGCAGTATACTCTAGAGCATCAGAGAGCTTTATTTCCTTTTACAGCTTCATAGTATTTCTTATTGATTTGTGTTGTTTTTAAATAGCTCTGATGGGCAAAGTGTAGTAAAAGCATTGCTTGTTTGCCAACTGTGATGGTAAGGAATGTGGCCAAAAACCTGAAAGTAAATTAAAAATGCCTGTGATCATCCATAACAGATAATTCCCATAATGAAAGTATATTCACTTTACTTTTTGTAACATTTCCTGTAATTCTAACAAATAAGAATTGAAAACTGATAGCTTGATAGGGAAAAAGAGAAAATAATTGAGAATTAAGCTTTTGTGTTCTGCCTAATTACCAGGAAGTAAAGAGTTCAAAAAATCTAAAAAAACACTTTGGTCTGAGCCTATTAATTTTACAGCAACCATCCTCTGCATTTCTATAGTTCCTGAGGGCATATTGTAATATCATACAAAAGTTATTCCTGGTGCTAACTTGAAAGTACCAAGAAAGGAGGAAGTTGATTCAGTAGCCACTGTTTATTTTTTTACCTATTTATTTAAAAAAATTTTTAATCTTTATTTATTTTTGAGAGAGACAAAGCACGAGCAGGGGAGGAACAGAGAGAGGGAGACACAGAATCTGAAGCAGGCTCCAGGCTCTGAGCTGTCAGCACAGAACCTGACGTGGGGCTTAAACTCACGAACCATGAGTTCATGACCTGAGCCAAAGTCGGATGATTAACCGACTGAGCCACCCAGGTGCCCCAGCACCCATTGTTTAAAAGTCAGGGAAGTATGATCAGATTTTCATCCAAAATGGTAAAACTGAAAATAATTTGTGCTTAGCAGGGCTAACTTCAGTTACTTATTTTTGTTGAATACCTCGTTTACAAATGATGTTCATTTATTCATGATGTACTTATTTCAGTCATTTATTCATGATATCTTTATCATGCCAATTATTCATCATTCATGGGAGAAGATAGATGGTAAATACATAAGTATATGATTTAAAATATAATTGTGAGATGTGCTACAAAGGAGTACAGGTTTGTTCGAGCATATAAAAGGGGTCCTGGCTGAGTCCGGGGGTTAAAGTACTTCATTTTGAGAGAGTTACTTTTTAAGTTGGGACTTGAAAGACCAGTAGGTTTTATTTATTTATTTTATTTATTTATTTTTTTAAGACCAGTAGGTTTTAGTTGGGCTAAGAGAAACACCATCATCAAGGTGTCATCAAGGATTTGATTGCTTTTCTTCCCTTCTCTCTACCATCTAGTGTGTTTCCATTATATTAAGTTTCTTTATATGATCCTAATTGCCTAGAGGCAGATTTTCTATTTTTTTGGCAGAGTATCACATGACTGATGATGTGTCCTTCTCAGTGAATCACATCAGAAAGCATATGATGGTCAGTTTGTCCTGCTTTTGGTCATGTTACCTTTGATCACTTGGTTAATACAGGATTGTTTTTTCTGTTTAAAGTTTGTGTTTTCTCTTTTGAAATTAATGAGTAGTTTGTTGAGAGAGACTTTGAGGCTGTGTAAATACCCTGTACCTCATCAAATTGTCACCCGCTAGTTTTAGCACTCAATGATGGTAACACTTATTAAACATCTGTGAGGAAAAGGTTGACATACCCACCTATCCGTGTCTGGATACTTGGATTTTTTATTTTATTTAATGTTGTAGTCTATTACTATCATTATTTATTTTGATGCTCAAATTGTTCCAGATTTAGCCAGTGGAAGCTCCTCCAACCTGGCTTTTGCCATATGTCATTATTCTTTGAGCATTTCTGTACTTTGTAGTGTAACAAACTGATCCAGGTTCATTTGTGTTTTCACTGCCTCATTCTTTTTCCCACCTTATTACACAGGCTAGGGCCTTTTTTTGAAGGGAAGTGGTGATGGTGGGCAAGATCCTTGTCTCTTTCAGCATTATAGCATTAAATATGGTGTTTGTTGTAGTTTGTGAAGAGTTTTATCGCATGCTTTTTTTCATCTGTTGAGATGAACATAGGGCTTTACTCCTTTATTTTGCTTATTTGGTATATTACATTAATTGATTTGAAAATGTTATACCAGCCTTGCATATTTGAAATAAACTCAACTTGGTTGTGATATCTTAGCTGGATTTGATGTACAAATCTGTGTGTGTGTGTGTGTGTGTGTGTGTGTGTGTGTGTGTGTGGTATTTTCACATCTTCACTCTTGAACTGGGGGCCCATGGAACGGGATCCTTTAAGACATCCAACAAACGAGCCCACTCATGCCTGCATGGCACTGTGAAGAGCAAGAAGCCCTTTGTTGGCTGGCTGGGTGGAGTGGCTCTACCCAGAACCAGGGCTTGCAGAGCGGGTCCCCTTAAAACATCAGGGTTTGAATCCCAGCCCAGCGCCTGGGGAGGGGGGAGACTGTGGAGTGGAACAAACTGGTGTGCTGGCATCTACACTGCACTGTGAGGACGGCTTAAACAGAGTGGTTTGGGACACCTGGTCCAGGGAGAATGACTGGAGTGTTGCTATTTTTCTCCCCATCACAACAAGGTGGGGCTTCAGGGAATGGGCAATGGGCCCACAGTGGAGGCATGACGCACCTATACCAAATCACGTCTCTCCACGCCTGGTAACTGCATATCTACTGGAGCAAGCCTGACACTGACCAGACCAGACAGCCCCTCATCCAGACCAACACAGTCACTGGTTCCACCGCACCATCAGATATCTGTCTAATGGTTTTGCATTTTCTGATTTGAGTTTTGGTCAGTCCTTACTGTTTACATACATGTATAAGTATATAATTTTTTTTTTTCTTCTTCCTTTTCTTCTGCATGTTCCTTCCCTTACCTATTCTGGTTACTCTGGTTGTTGGTTTGTTTAAAGAGACATTTTTAATCTATTCTTTTTATACCTCTTCTGTATCTCCTTCTTTATTTTCCCCCCTCTGTCTCTCTGGATTAAGCCATATAGTTCCTCTGATTCTTTGCCTGATCAGTTGTTTTTTTTTTTTCTTTTCTCTTTCCTCACCCCTGTCATTTCTCTCTTATTCCTATGGGATAAGGCTTCTTCTACCACCAACCCCCCCCCCCCCCCCCCCCCTTTTAAAGATTTTTTCCAGGGTTACTTCAACAAACAAAGCACACCTGGTAGAAGGCCCAAACCACCACTACGAGTAGGGAAATAAAGCAACCAGAGTCACAACAACAGAGAACATGCAACACACTCCAAAAACACCTCCTGAAGGGCCAAGCCCTGGACAGTATATGAGCCTTTTTTGATATAATAGTGCTCGCAGGTGCAGGCCACATAATAAGCTATTAAAACACACAAGGGACAGAAAACTATCCAAAATGATGATCCAAATGAATTCTCCTCAAAAGAAATTCCAGGAAGAAATGCCAGCTAGAGAATTGCTGAAAACAGATATAAACAATATCTGAGCAAGAATTTAGAATAATAGTCATAAAATTCATAGCTGGGCTTTAAAAAGCATAGAAGACAGCAGAGAATCTATTGCTTCAGAGATCAAGGAACTAAGAAATAGTCACCATGAATTAAGAAATACTGTAAATGAAGTACAAAATAAACTAGATGCAGTGACATCAAAGATGGAGGAAGCAGATGGGAGAATAAGTGAAATGGAAGATAAAATTATGGAAAATGATGAAGCCAAGAAAAAGATAAGAAAATACTAGATGAGGAGGGGGGAATTAGAGAACTAAGTGATTCAATGAAATGTAATAGTATCCATATCATAGTTTCAGAAGAAAAGAGAAAGGGGCAGAAGGTTTACTTGAACAAATTATAGCTGAAAACTAATTTGGGGAAGGAGGCAGATATCCAAATCGAGGAGGCACAGAGAACTCCCTTCAGATATAACAAGAATATGTCTTCTCCATGGGATATCATGCTGAAACTGGCAAAATACAAAGATAAAGAGAGAATTATGAAAGCAGCTAGGGACAAATGGGCCTTAACCTACAAGGGTGGACATATAAGGGTAGTAGCACACCTGTCCACTGAAACTTGGCAGGCCGGAAGGGAATGGCAGGAAATATTCAATGTACTGAATAGGAAAAATATGCAGCCAGGAATCCTTTATTCAGCAAAACTGTCATTCAGAATAGAGGGAGACAGAAAGGCTTTCCCAGACAAACAAAAACTGACAGAGTTCATGACCACTAAACCAGCCATGCAAGAGATTGGAAGGGTGACTCTGTGAGTGGAATGCTGCAAAGACTACAGAGGACCAGAGATATCACTACAAGTGTGAAACCTACAGATAACACAATGACACTAAATCCATATCTTTGAATAATCACTCTGAAGGTAAATGGACTAAATGCTCCAATCAAAAGACATAGGATATCAGAATGGACAAAAAAACAAGACCCATCTATATGCTGTCTACAAGAGGCTCATTTTAGATCTGAGAACACCTTCAGATTGAAAGTGAGGGGATGGAGAGCCATCTATCATGCTACTGGAAGTCAAAAGAAAGCTGGAGTAGCCGTACTTATATGAGACAAACTAGATTTTAAACTAAAGGCTATAGCAAGAGATGAAGAAGGGCATTATATCATAATTATGGGGATCTATCAAGAAGAGCTAACAATGGTAAATGTTTATGCCCCCAACTTGGAGAACCCAAATATATAAATCAGTTAATCACAAACAAAAGCAACCTTATTGGTAAGAATACAGTAATTGCAGGGGACTTTAATACTCCACTTACAGCAATGGACAGATCATCTAGGCAGAAAATCAATAAAGACACAATGGCCTTGAATGATACACTGGACGAAATGGACTTGACATTATTGACATATATTGACATCTTGACATATACTCAGAACTCTTCATCCAAAAGCAGAAGAATACACATTCTTCTCGAGTGCACATGGAACATTCTCCAAGATAGATCACATACTGGGTCACAAAATAGTCCTCAATAAATATAAAAGAATTGAGATCATACCATGCATATTTTCAGATCACAAAGCTATGAAACTTGAAATCAACCACAAGAAAAAGTTTGGAAAGCCACCAAATGCGTGGAGGTTGAATAATATCCTACTAAGGAATGAATGGGTCAACCAGGCAATTAAAAAAGAAATTAAAAATGTATAGAAGCAAATGAAAATGAAAATAAGACAGTCCAAACCTTTTGGGATGCAGCAAAGGCAGTCCTAAGTGGAAAATACATTGCAATCCAGGCCTATCTCAAGAAATAAGAAAAATCCCAATACAAACTTAACCACACACCCAAAGGAACTAGAAGCAGAAGAGCAAAGAAACCCCAAAGCCAGCAGAAGAAGAGAAATAATAAAGATTAGAGCAGAAATAAATAATATAGAATCCAAAAAAACCCAGTAGAACAGATCAATGAATCTAACAGCTGGTTTTTTAAAAAAATAAAATTGAGAACCCCCTAGCCAGACTTCTCAAAAAGAGAAGAGGGAGAACCCAAATACATAAAAATCATGAATGAAAGAGGAGAGATCACAACCAATCACTCAGATATACAAACAATTTTTAGAGAATACTATGAAAAATTATGCCAACAAACTGGACAACCTGAAATGGACAAATTGCTAGACACCCACACACTACTAAAACTCAAACGGAAAGAAATAGAAAATTTGAACAGACCCATAACCAACGAAGAAATTGAACCATTTATCAAAAGTCTCCCAACAAATAAGTCTTGGGCCAGATGGCTTCCCAGGGGAATTCTAACAGACATTTAAAGCAGAGTTAATACCTATCCTTCTCAAGCTGTTCCAAGAAATAGAAATGGAAGGAAAGCTTCTGGATTCATTCTATGAAGCCAGCATTACCTTGATTCCCAAACCAGACAGAGACCCCACAGGCCAATATCCCTGATGAACATGAATGCAAAAATTCTCAACAAGATACTAGCAAATCGAATTCAACAGTGTATTAAAAAGAATTATTCACCATAACCCAAGTGGGATTCATTCCTGGGCTGCAGGGCTGGTTCAACATTTGCAAATCAATGTGATACATCACATTAATAGAAGAAAGGGTAAGAACCATATGATTTTGACAATATGTGCAGAAAAAACATTTGACAAAATACAGCATCCTTCCTTATTAAAAAACCTCAGGAAACTCGGGATAGAAGGAACATACCTTAACATCAAAAAAGCCATATATGAGGGGCACTTGGGTGACTGTTGATTGAGCATCCGACATTGGCTTGGTCATGGTCTTGCATTTTGTGAATTACAGCCCCACGTTGGGCTCTGCTGACAGCTCAGAGCCTGGAGCCTGCTTTGGGTTCTATATTGCTCTTTCTGCCTCTCCCCCACTCATGATGTCTCTCTGTCTCAAAAATAAATACACATTAAAAAATTAAAAGCCATATATGAAAAGCCCACAACTAATATCATCCTCAATGGGCAAAAACAGAGCTTTCCCCCTGAGATCAGGAACACAACAGAGATGTCCACTATCACCACTGTTGTTTAACACGGTGTTGGGAGTCCTAGCCTCAGCAATCAGAGAACAAAATGTAATAAAAGGCATCTAAATTGGCAAAGAAGAAGTTCAGACTCACTTTTTGCACATGACATGACACTCTACATGGAAAACCTGAAAGACTCCACCAAAAAGCTGCTAGAACTGATACATGAATTCAGCAAGGTTGCAGGATACAAAAATCAGTGTACAGAAATCGGTTGCATTTCTATGCACCAGTAATGAAGCAACAGAAAGAGAAATCAAGAAATCGATCCCATTTGGAGTTGCACCAAGAACCATAAAATACATAGAAATAAATGTAACCAAAGATGTAAAAGATCTATATGTTTAACTATAGAAAACTTATGAAAGAAATTGGAGAAGACACAAAGAAATGGAAAAACATTCCATTCTCATGGATTGGAAGAACAAATATTGTTAACATGTTGATACTACCCAAAACAATCTACACATTCAATGCAATCCCAACCAAAATAACACCAGCATCTTTCACAAAGCTAGACAAACAATCCTAAAATTTGTATGAAACCACAAAAGACCCCAAACAGCCAAAGTAATATTGAAGAAGAAAACCAAAGTAGGAGGCATCACAATCCCAGACTTTAGTCTCTACTACAAAGTTGTAATCATCAAGACAGTATGGTGTTGGCACAAAAACAGACACACAGACCAATGGAACAGAATAGAGAACCCAAAAACGGACCCACAAATGTATGGCCAACTCATCTTTGTCAAAGCAGGAAAGATTATCCAATGGAAAAAAGGCAGTCTCTTTAGCAAATGGTGCCTGGAGAACTGGACAGCAACATGCAGAAGAATGAAACTGGATCACTTTCTTACACCATACATAAAAATAAACTCAAAATGGATGAAAGACTTAAATGTGAGACAAGAAACCATCAGAACCCTAGGGGAGAAGACAGGCAACAACCTCTTTGACCTCAGCCATAGCAACTTCTTACTCGACACATCTCCGAAGGCCAGGGAAATAAAAGCAAAAATGAACTATTGGGATCTCATCAAGATAAAAGACTTCTGTACTGCAAAGGAAACAATCAACAAAACTGAAAGGCAACTGACAGAATGGGAGAAGATATTTGCAAATGACACATCGGATAAAGGGTTAGTATCGAAAATCTATAAAGAATTTACCAAACTCAACACCTGAAAAATAAACAATCCAGTGAAGACATGGGCAGAAGACATGAATAGACACTTTTCCAAAGAAGACATCCAGATGGCCAACAGACATATGAAAGATGCTCAACATCACTCATCATCAGGGAAATACAAATCAAAATCACACTGAGATACCACCTGACACTGGTCAGAGTGGCTAAAATTAGCAACTCAGGAAGCAACAGATATTGGCAAAGATGTAGAGAAACGGGAACCCTCTTACACGGTTGGTGGGAATGCAAACTAGTGCAGCCACTCTGGAAAACAGTATGGACGTCCCTCAAAATATTAAAAATAGAACTACCCTTTGACCTAGCAATTGCACTACTAGGAATTTATCTAAAGGATACAGGAATGCTGATTCATAGTGGCACTTGTACCCCAGTGTTTATAGCAGCGCTTTCAACAATAGTGAAAGAATGGAAAGAGCCCAAATGTCCATCAACTGATGAATGGGTAAAGCAGATGTGGCTTATATCTACAATGGAATACTACTTGGCAACGAGAAAGAATGAAATCCTGCCATTTGCAACAACCTGGGTGGAACTGGAGAATATTATGCTAAGTGAAATAAGTCAGAGAAAGACAGGTATCATATGTTTTTACTCATATGTGGAAGTTGAGAAACTTAAGACCATGGGGAAAGGGAAAGGGAAAGGGAAAAAATAGTTTTAGGAAAGGGAAAGGGAAAAAATAGTTTTAAACAGAGAGGGAGGCAAACCCATAAGAGACTTAAATACAGAGACCAAACTGAGGGTTGATGGTAGGGCACGGGGGAGAGGGGAAAATGGTTCATGGGCATTGAGGAGGGCACTTGTTGAGATGAGCACTGGGTGTTGTGTGTAAGCGATGAATTACGGGAATCTACCCCCAAAACCAAGAGCACACTGTATGCACTGTGTGTTAGCCAACTTGACAATAAATTATATTTAAAAAAAAATATAGTTTGAACTGGCAATTTACTTTGCTTGTATTATCCTGTTAGGTTCTGTTATCAGGGTGATGCAGACCTCATAAAATGAGTTGTGTTCCTTCTATTTTATTTTCTTTATGAAGTTAGTGTAATTTTTTGTTTACATGGTTTGGAAAATTCACCAGTGGAACCAATGGGCTCTGGATTTTTTCTTTTGTGGGACTCAGTTTCTTTAATAAATACTCAGATTTTGTTTCGTTTTATGCCAAAGTTTGATAATTTATGTTTTCCAAGGAATTTGCATTTCATCAAATACTGTAAATTGATATTTTTAATATCCTTTTTTTTCCCTTAAATGTTGGAGGTTCTAGAATCTACAGTGATGTTTCATTTTAATCAACATTTCATTGGTGTTTTCAAATAGCCCATTTTAGGTTTTATTATTAGTTTTTTATTATCATAGGTTTGTCTTGTATTTTATTTATTTTTGGTGCTTAATGTTTCCTTCTTTTTTGGAATTAATATGCTACTGTTTCTAGCTTCTTGAAATAGAGACTCAGATAATTGGTTTTTAGCTTTTTGACATTCTCTCATTTATGGCTATACATTTTCCTTTAAGCATGGCTTTGGCTGCTGTACAAGTACTGATGTATCATATTTTTATTATGACTCAGTTGAAAGTATTTTAAAATTTCCAGTGTGGCTTCTTATATGTATGTTAGTTAGAAATGTATTGCCTAATTTCCTAATGTACAGGGATTCTTCTGGTTGTCTCTCTTTGGTACTTTCTATTCTTTGAAATTTAGTGTGGCCTGCTTATGACCCATGATATCAACAGTCTGGAAAATTCCATACACTGGAAAAGAATGTATATTCGATCATTGTTGAGTGTTGGGTTCCAGATGTGTCAGATATGTCAAGTTTGCTCGTTATGTTGTTCAGACTTCTGTATTGTTAACTCTTTTTGTCTATTCTGCCATCTTCTTAAGAGGTATGTTAAAATCTTCCATAGTAATAGTGTTTTTTTTTCTATTTCAGTTTTTCCTTTTATGATATTAGATGTATATTTAGAATTGTTACATTTTACTGGTTGATGAACCTTTTATCATTTTGAAATATCACTCTGTCTCTAGCAGTAATCCTTGCCTTAATGTTGGCTTTGTTCAATATTGATATAGTTACCATTCTTTTTTAAATTTAATTCCAGCAGAGTTAACATACAGTGTTATATTAGTTTCTGGTATACAATATAGTGATTCAACAATTCTCTGTATTAGTTTGTCTCTTGTTCTTGTTCATTTGTTTGATTTCTTAAATTCTGTATATGAGTGGAATTGTATGCTATTTGTCTTTCTCTACCTGACTTATTTTACTTTGCATTATACACTCTAGACCCATTCATGTTGTTGCAAATGGCAAGATTTCATTCCGCCTTATGGCTGAGTAATATTCTAATTTATGTGTATACTACATCTTTATCCATTCATCTGTCAATGGCTGCTTCCATAATTTCACTATTGTAAATAATGCCACAATATAGAGATGCATATATCTTTTTGATTTAATGTTTTTATATTCTTTGGGTAAATACCTCATAGTGGAATTGCTGGATCATATTGTAGTTCTATTTTTAATTTTTTGAGGAAACTTCTTAGTGTTTTCTTCAGTGGCTGTGCCATTTTGCATTCCCACCAGCAGTGCACAGGGTTCCTTTTTCTCCACATCCTCATTGGCACTTGCTGTTTCTTGCGTTTTTGATTTTAGACATTCTGACAGGTGTGATGTGATAGCTCATTGTGGTTTTGATTTGCATATCCCTGATGATCAGTGATGTTGAACATCTTTTCATGTGTCTGTTAGCTGTCTGTCTTTTGAGAAATGTCTGTTCCTGTTCTCTGCCCATTCCTTAATTGGATTATTTGCTTTTTTGTGTGTTGAGTTGTATAAGTTCTTTATATATTTTGGATACTAACCCTTTATCAGATATGTCCTTTGCAAATATCTTCTTCCATTCCATAGGTTGTCTTTTAGTTTTGTTGATTATTTCCTTTGTGCAGAAGGCTTTTATTTTCATGTAGTCCCATGCCTCAGGAGACATATATAGAAAAATGCTGCTGTAGCCAATATCAGAGAAATAAACTGCCTGTGCTTTTTTCTAGAATTTTTATGGTTTTAGGTCACATTTAAGTCTTTAATTCATTTTGAATTTATTTTTGTGTATGGTGTAAGAAAGTGGTCCAGTTTCATTGATTTGCTCATAGCTGTCAGCTATTCCCAACAGCATTTGTTGAAGAGACTGTCTTTTCTCCATTGTATACACTTGCTCCCTTTGTCAAATATTAATTGACCATAAATGTTGACATATTTGTAGGCTCTCTATTCAGTTCTGTTGATCTATGTTTTTATGCCAGTACTATACTGTTTTGATTATTATGGCTTTGTAATATAACTTGAAATCTGGGATTGTGATACCTCCAATTTTGTTGTTCTTTTTCAAGTTGGTTTTTTTTTTTTTTTTTTTTTTTTTTGCCGTTTGGGGTCTTCTGTGGTTCCATATAAATTTTAGGTTAGTTTGCTCTAGTTCTGTGAAGAATGCTGTTAGGGGCGCCTGGGTGGCGCAGTCGGTTAAGCGTCCGACTTCAGCCAGGTCACGATCTCGCGGTCCGTGAGTTCGAGCCCCGCGTCAGGCTCTGGGCTGATGGCTCGGAGCCTGGAGCCTGTTTCCGACTCTGTGTCTCCCTCTCTCTCTGCCCCTCCCCCGTTCATGCTCTGTCTCTCTCTGTCCCAAAAATAAAAAAAAAATTAAAAAAAAAAAAAAAAAAAAAAAAAAAGAATGCTGTTGGTATTTTGATAGGGATTGCATTAAATCTGTAGGTTGCTTTGGGTAGTAGGGACATTTTAACAATATTTGTTCTCCTAGTCCACGAGCATGGAATATCTTTCCACCTCTTTGTGTTGTCCTCAATATCTTTCATCATTGTTTTATAGTTTTCAGAGTATAGATCTTTCACCTTTTTGGTTAAATGTATTTCCAGGTATTTTATTATTTTTGGTGCAATTGTGAATGGGATTGTTTTTTTAATTCTCTTTCTGCTACTTCATTATTAGCTTATGGAAATGCGGTGGATTTCTGTGTATTGATTTTGAATCCTGTGGCCTCACTGAGTTTATTTATTGTTCTAATAGTTTTTTGGTGGAATTCTTAGGGTTTTTGATATATTGTATGATTCATTTGCAAATAGTGGAAGTTTTACTTCTTCCTCACTGATTTGGATGCCTTTTATTTCTTTTTCTTGTCTGATTGTTGTGGCTAGGACTTCCAGGACTATGTTGAATAAACATGGTAAGAGTGGACATCCTTGTCTTCTTCCTGATCTTAGTTCTCAGTTTTTGATGTTGTTTGCTGTGAGTTTTTCATATATGGCCTTTATTATGTTGAGATATATTAACTCTCAACCTACGTGGGTAAGGGTTTTAATCATGAATGGATGTTGTACTTTGTCAGGTGCTTTTTCTGCATCTATTGAAAGGATCATATGGTTTTTATCCTTTCTCTTGTTATGATATAGCAAGTTGATTGATTTGTGAATATTGAACCAGTCTTGCAACCCAGGAGTGAATCCCACTTAATTGTGGTGAATGATTTTTTTATATTGTTGGATTTGGTTTGCTAGTATTTTGTTGAGGGTTTTTACATCTGTGTTCAATAGAGATAGTGGCCTGTAGTTCTCTTTTTTTGTAACGTCTTTATCTGATTTTGGTATCAGGATAATGCTGGCATCATAGAATGAATTTGGAAGCTTTTCTTCCTCTTCTATTTTCTGAAATAGTTTGATAGTATAGGTATTAACTCTTCATTAAATGTTGAGTAGAATTCGCTTGTTGAAGTTCTTTGGTCCTGGATTTTGTTTTTTGGGAGTTTGTTTTTTTGACTATTGATTCACATTGATTGCTGGTAATCAGTCTGTTCAGATTTTTTTTTAAATTTTTTAATGTTTTATGTTTTTGTTTTTTTTTTTTTTTTTTTGAGAGCGTTCTTACGGGTGCGAGATAGAGTAAGAGTGGGGGAGGGGCAGAGAGAGATGGAGACACAGAAAGTGAAGAAGGCTCCAGGCTCTGAGCTGTCAGCATGGAGCCCAACACAGGGCTCACACTTGGGAATTGTGAGATCATGACCTGAGTCACAGTTGATCGCTCAACTGACTGAGCCACCCAGGCATCTCTGTTCAGATTTTCTATTTCTTCTGATTTCATTTTTGGTAGTTTATATGTTTCTAGAAATGTATCCATTTCTTCTAGGTTGTCCAATTTGTTGGCATATAATTTTTCATAATATTCTTTTACAATTCTTTGTATTTACATTATTTCTGTTGGTATTTCTCCTTTTTTCATTTCTGATTTTGTTTGAGTCCTCTCTGTCTCTCTCTTTGATGAGTCTGGCTAAAGGTTTATCAATTTTGTTGACTTTTTTTTTTTTTAATTTTTTTTTTTTTTAACATTTATTTACTTTTGAGACAGAGAGAGACAGAGCATGAACGGGGGAGGGGCAGAGAGAGAGGGAGACACAGAATTGGAAGCAGGCTCCAGGCTCTGAGCCATCAGCCCAGAGCCTGACGCGGGGCTCGAACTCACGGACCACGAGATCGTGACCTGAGCCGAAGTCGGACGCTCAACCGACCGAGCCACCCAGGCACTCCTGTTGATCTTTTTGAAGAACCAGCTCCTTATGGGGTACCTGAGTGGCACAGTTGGTTAAGCGTCTGATTTCGGTTCAGGTCATGATCTTGTGGTTCCTGAGTTCAAGCCCCACATCAGGTGCAGTGCAGTGCTGAGCCTTTGTGGGATTCTTTGTGTCTCTGTCTCTCTGCCCTCCCCCTCCATTTGCATTCTCTCTCTCTCTCAAAATAATTAATTAAAAAAACAAACAAACAACAAACCAGCTCCTTATTTCATTGTTCTGTTCTATTGGTTTTTTAGTTTCTGTTTCATTTATTTCTTCTCTCATCTTTATTATGTCCTTCCTTGTACTGGTTTTGGATTTTGTTTTTCTTTTCATATTCCTTTAGGTGAAAGTTTAGGTTGTTTAAGATGTTTCTTTCCTCATGAGGTAGACCTGTGTTGCTCTAAATTTCCCTTTTAGAACAGCTTTTGCTGCATCCCAAAGATTTTGGACCATTGTGTTATGATATTCATTTGTCTACATGTATTTTTTTTTATTTTGTTTGAGTTTTTGGTTGATGTATTCATTGTTTAATAGCATGTTATTTAACCTCCATGTATTTGTGTTCTTTCCAGGTTTTTTCTTTTGGTTCATTTCTAGTTTCATAGTGTTGTGGTTGGAAAAGATGCATGGCATGACTTCAGTCTCTTTGAATTTGTTGAGACTTGTTTTATGGCCTAACACGTGATCTATTCTGGAGAATATTCCTTGTGCACGTGAAAATAATGTATATTCTGTTGTTTTATGATAGAATGTTCTGAATATATCTGTTAAATTCTTCTGGTGCATTGTGTCATTCAAAGCTACTATTTCCTTGTTGATTTTCTCTTTGGATGAGTTATCTGTTGACATTAAGTGTGGTATTAAAATCCCCTAGTATTACTGAATTACTGTCATTTACTTTCTTTATGTTCCATACTAGCTGCCTTATGTATTTGGGTTCCACCATGTTGGGTGCATAAATATTTATAATTGTTGTATATTCTTGTTGGATTGCTCTCTTTATAATTATGTAGTATCCTTTTTGTCTCTCGTGACAGTCTTTGTTTTAATGTCTATTTTTTAAGTATTGCTACTCCAGCTTTCTTTTCCCTTTGCATGATAAATGTTTTTCTATCCCTTTGCTTTTTTTTTTTTTTAAATAATTTATTGTCAAGCTAGCTAACATACATTGTATATACAGTGTAGTCTTGGCTTCGGGAGTAGATTCCCATGATTCAACACTTATATACAACATCCAGTGCTCATCCCAACAAGTGTCCTCCTCAATGCCATCATCCATTTTCCTCACTCCCAACCCCTCACCCCCATCAACATTCAGTTCTCTTTTTTTTTATTAACTTTTTTTTAATGTTTATATTTGAGAGAGAGAGAGAATGAGGGAGCATGAGCAGGGGAGGGGTCAGAGAGAGAGAGAGAGAGAGAGACACATAATCTGAAGCAGGCTCCAGGCTCCAAGCTATCAGCACAGGGCCCAAGGTGGGGCTCAAACTCAACGACCGTGAGATCATTACCTGAGCTGATGTTGGATACTTAACCAACTGAACCACCCTGGCACCCCAAGTTTGTTCTCTGTATTTAAGAGTCTCTTATGGTTTGCCTCCTTCTCTGTTTGTAACTTATTTGTCCTTCCCTTCCTCTATTGTCTTCTGTTTCTCAAGTTGCACATGAGTGAAAACATGATATCTGTCTTTTTCTGAATGACTTATTTCACTTAGCACTGACTGTTGTTGATAGCGCTGCTATAAACACTGGGGTACATGTGCCACTATGAATCAGCATTCCTGTATCCTTTAGATAAATTCCTAGTAGTGCAATTGCTAGGTCAAAGGGTAGTTCTATTTTTAATATTTTGAGGGACGTCCATACTGTTTTCCAGAGTGGCTGCACTAGTTTGCATTCCCACCAACCGTGTAAGAGGGTTCCCGTTTCTCTACATCTTTGCCAATATCTGTTGCTTCCTGAGTTGCTAATTTTAGCCACTCTGACCAGTGTCAGGTGGTATCTCAGTGTGATTTTGATTTGTATTTCCCTGATGATGAGTGATGTTGAGCATCTTTCATATGTCTGTTGGCCATCTGGATGTCTTCTTTGGAAAAGTGTCTATTCATGTCTTCTGCCCATGTCTTCACTGGATTGTTTATTTTTCAGGTGTTGAGTTTGGTAAATTCTTTATAGATTTTCGATACTAACCCTTTATCCGATGTGTCATTTGCAAATATCTTCTCCCATTCTGTCAGTTGCCTTTCAGTTTTGTTGATTGTTTCCTTTGCAGTACAGAAGTCTTTTATCTTGATGAGATCCCAATAGTTCATTTTTGCTTTTATTTCCCTGGCCTTCGGAGATGTGTCGAGTAAGAAGTTGCTATGGCTGAGGTCAAAGAGGTTGTTGCCTGTCTTCTCCTCTAGGGTTCTGATGGTTTCTTGTCTCACATTTAAGTCTTTCATCCATTTTGAGTTTATTTTTATGTATGGTGTAAGAAAGTGGTCCAGTTTCATTCTTCTGCATGTTGCTGTCCAGTTCTCCAGGCACCATTTGCTAAAGAGACTGCCTTTTTTCCATTGGATAATCTTTCCTGCTTTGACAAAGATGAGTTGGCCATACATTTGTGGGTCCGTTTTTGGGTTCTCTATTCTGTTCCATTGGTCTGTGTGTCTGTTTTTGTGCCAACACCATACTGTCTTGATGATTACAACTTTGTAGTAGAGACTAAAGTCTGGGATTGTGATGCCTCCTACTTTGGTTTTCTTCTTCAATATTACTTTGGCTGTTTGGGGTCTTTTGTGGTTTCATACAAATTTTAGGATTGTTTGTCTAGCTTTGTGAAAGATGCTGGTGTTATTTTGGTTGGGATTGCATTGAATGTGTAGATTGTTTTGGGTAGTATCAACATGTTAACAATATTTGTTCTTCCAATCCATGAGAATGGAATGTTTTTCCATTTCTTTGTGTCTTCTCCAATTTCTTTCATAAGTTTTCTATAGTTAAACATATAGATCTTTTACATCTTTGGTTACATTTATTTCTATGTATTTTATGGTTCTTGGTGCAACTCCAAATGGGATCGATTTCTTGATTTCTCTTTCTGTTGCTTCATTACTGGTGCATAGAAATGCAACCGATTTCTGTACACTGATTTTTGTATCCTGCAACCTTGCTGAATTCATGTATCAGTTCTAGCAGCTTTTTGGTGGAGTCTTTCAGGTTTTCCATGTAGAGTGTCATGTCATGTGCAAAAAGTGAGTCTGAACTTCTTCTTTGCCAATTTAGATGCCTTTTATTACATTTTGTTGTCACATGGTCATCTATCTGTAAGAAACCAGAAAGTGTTATCTAGCTTTGTAGCAGGAGAAAAACCTAGTGATTTTGGTGAACATATTATTGTCTCTGTCCCAGAGGCTGTTATAATAATTTTGCTTCACATGGTAATGGCTCAGACTAGGGTAATACTAGTGGATTTATAATTTCAAGATATATGTAGGGATAGAATTGGTAATATTTGATAACTGTTCTAACAGATCTCAAAACAAAGTAGCTCATAAAGAATTGCAATTTATTTTTGTCCATTGTGATAGTCCAAATAGCCTCAGTTCATTTATGGCTTTATTCAGTCTTTAGAAAGATGTGAAATACCAGTAAGATCTGACAAAGTTATCATTCTGTTAGGGAAATTGAACCAGTCACTCAGTTTCTGAGATAAGTTTGTGGTTTGTAAAAATGTAAATGCTACAATTCTTAGAGTTTTAATGTACTCCTGGTGTTCAGTGACTGGTAATCTTATCTTCATTCTATTTAAAATATGAAGGGCTTAGTAGTGGGAATTTAAAACAAAGGGTCTTGAGGCACCTGGGTAAGTCTCAGTCGGTTAAGCATCTGACTTTGGCTCAAGTCATGATCTTGTGGTTTATGAGTTCGAACCCCACATGGGGACATGCTGACAGTGTGGAGTCTCCTTTGGATCCTCTGTCTCCCTGTCTCTGCTTCTCCCTGTCTCTCTTTCTCTCAAAAATAAAATAAAAAACATTAAAAAAATACAAAGGTCTTTCCTGAATTATTTGAAAAGCTGAAAACCATCTTAAAAAGGATGGGGATTTCATTTTATGAGCAAGTAGTATTATGGATGGATTTTGAAGAATTTATAAGGAGTAGATATTTTTATGGAGATACAAACATAAAAATTTAATAAATGGTGCTTGAAACCAGTTCAGGATTATGAACCAAGTTGCTTAAAGTGGAAATTATTCAGGAGAAAAATAGGTTGAGACTTCTTTTCCCAATCTAGGAGCAAGTCTCAGAAATTATATGCATAAATCATAAACTGAGAGTTAAACATAAAAACTTTAATTCAAGACTGATATTTATTCCTTTTATTGAAACATTTAGTATTTGAAGAAGCCTCTGCAAAATCTCCATATGGCACTAGGTGGCACACTGTGACTTTGGATGAAAATAATATATTTTGTTTACGTCTCCTGGAAGAAAAGAACTTAGATGAAAATTTTGTTTGAAATAGATAATCTGTAATGTTATGAAGTATCTCAGAGTCATTTATTGAATACCAAGCCCTGATGCTGAGATTAAAATGTTTAAAACTACTGTACTTTAAGTTACTACTGACATCCTTACAATAATAGGGTTATTAAAAATGACTAGAATTTATTAGTTTATTGAAGAGTTCACTCAGCATATATTACAGAATGCACCTATACTTTTATGGAAAAATGATTTTCAGTCAGGCGTTGTTGTAAGATGAATGTTATACTGGTTTTGCATATGAAATATTAGAATTAAGAATTAAAATAAAGTCTTGAGCTAGTAGCTCTTTCTTTGAATGTGTGCATGTGTACTGAATATAAAAGAACTAACTTTGCAAAATTTATGGTAGAACTGAAACATTTATAGAAGAAAAGAATATTAGATTTCCAGTTTTCTGTTCAGACATTACTGCAGCATTGCTATCTTGTGATAACTTTAGTTCCTAGAAATTCATGAATTTATGAAGACTCTTGAGTTAGAGAATAATGTATAGAATGATGGATTTTGTGATCTGATATGTATCTCCATTTATCTACCTGTAAGATTTTATGTGATTGCATAATTGTTGGAAATATCTGAAATTATCGGAAAAAGAGCTGAAGAGCAGGCCACCTACTTAAACTTGTTCATCTGGCCTGAAAGAAATAGTTATACTCCTTGGTTAAACAATGCTTAGGTAACCTAAATGATAGATGCCAATCTAAGTTATCTATAGAGCTAATAATCATTGGGTGATGAGTTTAATCAAAAGGAGATTTTATTGTGTTAAATTTATTGGAAAGTATGGGAATAGAGATGATTCAAGAATTTTGCACAGGATGGAGTTGGAAGAGTGGTCACAGATTAATGAGTGTTGGTGTAAGCTTATGAGTTAGGTAAGTAGATGCCATGTGGATATCCGGTGTAAAGTCAGAGGAATGAAAGAATGTAGGGGTAGGTATTTATTTTAAAGATGTAAAAGTTAAATTCTGGCTGCTTTCATACAAAAACTATGATTGAGTAGTTGTCACAGAGATTGTATGGCCTGCAAAGCCTGAAATAAATTATCTGGCCCTTTGTAGAAGTTTGTTGACCCATGCTTTAGAGGGTAATGCCTTTTTCTTCTCTTCAAGTCATACCGCTCGTCAAGCAGTTTCTTTGAGAATAATGTATTGCTTTCTTTCACATACTCCCGCAATAAACAAGCAATTAAAATTAACCAGTAGGTGAGGAGAACCCAAAATGGAATGTGAATAATGTAATCACACTGAAAGTGGTGAGGATGGGAAGTACTAATTTAAGTAATTTTGGAAAACAAAATGCAGTACTTTGGATGCTGTAAGGCTAAAGATAAGAACTTTATAGAAATGTAATCTTAATAATATGTTTCTCAGAGTTGTGGGCTCGCAATTATGAAACTATTTTATTTGTATGTTAGAATTGAACATGTAAGTAAATTCAGATAATGAGAACTGAGTTTCTCACTGGTAGAGAAAGAAATTACAAATGAAAGGGAAAGAGTAAAATCAACCATACGCGTGGGATTAAAATCAGAGGTATCAGACCTGTGATACGTAAGTGGTGGTGCTACAGTGTGTACACAGCAGTATTTGTGCTTCTTAGAAGAGCACATTTCCAAACTGAAGATTGTATTTATTCTTGAAGTAATTTGTTTATTTTTAAAGTTGTAAAATCAGTCTTTTTAGAAATAAAAAATCTCTGACTTACTTTCTTTTCCTCGTTTAATCTTTCAATCCCAAATTAGTTTTAAGTGTTTCCTTTATGAGAAAATGTGAGAAATAATGAATTTGTCAGCCAAATATATTTTATATGTTGACTAATCTAAAATATAATAAATATTCTCTTTTCTCTATATAGGCTTCATTCCAGCGCTCTAATAGTCATGACAAAGTAAGGAGAATAGTTGCGGAGGAGGGTCGTACAGCAAGAAATCTGATAGCTTGGAGTGTTCCACTAGAAAGCAAAGATGATGATGGTATGTGTTTTTAAAAAGTTTCATTTTTGTTGTAAATTAGGAGGATATATTTAGCCCTAAACAGTAGATAGACCGAAAACAGTTTACAATTCAAACTCTTGAGCAAATTAGCATGCATTAAATAGGAAATAACTTTTCTGTTGCTTTTTTATCTTAGCTAATATACAAATGGTTTCATGAAAGTGTTAGTTTTGCTCTTTCACATAGGAAGGAATGTGGGTTATGATCGGCATATTAATTTTCTTTTTTAAGTTATAGGAGATTTAGATTTTTTTCTTTTGTTAAATTCTTCTGAAAATAAAGAGGCTTTAAAATTTTACTGTATTCACTACAGTTACCTAGGTATAGTTTAATATAATGTTTTAGAAAATAAAAGGTGAGTGTATTTCTTTAGTTATTATTTGAACTAGTTCTTTCACTTCAATGGGTAGAATGATTGTGAGCACTGCCTAGATCCTGGGGATCCAGAAGATTGTCTGGGGATATAGAAAAAAGGAGGGTGGAGTGTGCCAAAGGGCACCTCACTTTGAAATTTTCTGAGGGCTTGTAGAATATTCCTCATATTGGGTTTGTGTGATGTCCTTTCATGATTAGATTCAGTTACATATTTTTGGAGGGATTCTGTAGAAATTATGTTGTGTCCTTTTCAGGGCATCATAGGAGGCACAAGATAGTGGTTTTGTTTTGTTACTATTGATGTCAACATTTACCACTTGGTTATCTTCTGAGTTTCTCTACTGTTAAGTGACTAACTTTTTCCTTTGTAATTAATAAGTAATATGTGGTAAGATAGTTTGAAACTATGTAAATATCTCTTAAAACAGTCTACCCACTACTTTCAGCTTCTGTTGATAATTCTTAGCTAAGTTATTACTTCTGGTGGTTGTAAAATGGTGATTTGCTAACCTCAGCGTTCCTTCTATACTTATTAACTGACATTTAAAAAAAAAGATTTATTGATTTTTGAGAGAGAAAACGTGAGTGTGGAAGGGGCAGAGAGAAGGGGGGACATATAATCCAAAGCAGGCTCTGAGCTGACAGCAGACAACCCGATGCGGAGCTTGAACTCCTGCACCATGAGATCATGACCTGAGCCAAAGTTGGAGGCTCAACCAACTGAGCCAACCAGGTGCCCCTAGCTGACATTTTATTAAAAAGTGTATTTATTTATTTTTGAAAGAGAGTGAGTGCGTGCACACAAGTGGATGAGGGGCAGAGAGAGAGAGAGGGAGAGAGGGAGACACAGAATCCAAAGCAGGCTCCAGGCTGTGAGCTGTCAGCACAGAGCATGACTCTGGGTTTGAACTCACAAACTGTAAGATCATAACCTAAGCCAAAATCAGCGCTTAATCAACTGAGCCACCCAGATGCCCCTATTAGCTGACATTCTAATGTAAGGAAGAGCTTTCTCTTTTCTCTTTGTATTTATATGTGTAAGTTTATATTTGTTTAAATTTGCATGGGGTCATGATTTCTAATTTAATTTAATTTCATATTTAAAGTTATAATCTATCACTCTGTTTTGATGCTTAAATTGTTCTAGGTTTGTCTTAATTGTTCTGTCAGTGGGAGACCTGTTTTAAGCTGGCTCCTGTTTCCTTTTGACATATTTTTCTTCTTTGAGAACACCCTTACCCAGCAGGATGTTTCAAGCCATATAAGAGTTCATCTGTGTTTTATTCTTTTGAATTTACTTTATGTTTACATATATTTTTTAAAATATAAAATTTATTGTCAAGTTGGTTTCCATACAACACCCAGTGCTCATCCCAACAGGTGCCCTCCTCAATGCCCATCACCCACTTGCCCCTCCCTCCCACCCCCCATCAACCCTCAGTTTATTCTCAGTTTTTAAGAGTCTCTTATGGTTTACCTCCTTCCCTCTCTGTGTATGTTTACCTATTTTTTACATTTTATCTTGCTTTTTATACTTTTTTACTTAAAAGTTTATTTTATCTGTATTTTACTTTCTACACTTTTATCTCTGATCCATTTGTAGTTTATTCTTGCATATTGTGTGAGGTGTGGGTCTCATTTTATCTTTTCCCATATGGTAAACAAGTTGCTCCAGCATCACTTACTATAAAGTCCATCTTGGCCCCATTGTTTTTGAGATGTCAGCTTATCATAAATTGAATTTCCATATGTAGTTATATTCTGTTTCACTGGGGTGTTCATTCATGTATGAAGGCCATGCTGTTTTAATTATAGAGGCATTATAGTATATTAAAATATCTGTTTAGGGGTGCCTGGGTGGCTCACTTGGTTAAGCACCCACCTTCGCCTCAGGTCGTCTCACGGCTCGAGGGTTCAGGCCCTGCATTGGGCTCTGTGCTGACAACTCCCCTGCTCACACACGGTCTCTCTCTCTCAAAAATAAACATTAAAAAAAAAAATCTGTTTGGACCAGTCCTCCCTCAGTAGCTTTTCTTTGTCAGTCTTCCTAGATATTTTTAAGGAACAGTTACTTTGAATCAAAAATTACTGAATAGAGAGGGAAGTTAAATTTGTCTTAAAAATTTTTTTAAATGTTTATTTTTTGAGAGAGCAGAAGCGAATGAACTGATGGGACTATTGAACTGGTGGGGAGGGGCGGAGAGAGATGGAAACACAGAATCTGAAGCAGGCTCCAGGCTCTGAGCTGTCAGCACAGAGCCTGACATGGGACTCGAACTCATGAACTGTGAGATCATGATGAGCCGAAGTCAGACACTTAACCAGCTGAGCCACTGAGGCATCCCAAATTTATCTTTTTATATTTAGCTCTATTCTAGCCAAAAAAAATTTTTTTTTTAATTTAAATCCAAGTTAGGTAACATGTAGTGTAATAATGATTTCAGGAATAGAATTTAATGATTCATCACTTACATATAACACCCAGTGCTCATCCCAACAAGTGTTCTCTTAATGCTCCATGCCCCTTTAGCTCTCCCCACCACCCAACACTCTGCCAGCAACCCTCACTCAGTTTGTCCTCTGTACTTAAGAGTTCTCTTATGGTTTATCTCCTTTTGTTTTTATTATTTTTGCTTCCCTTATGTTCATGTGTTGTGTATCTTAAATTCCATGTGAGTGAAATCATATGATATTAGTCTTTCTCTGACAAATATCCTCTAGTTCCCTCCACATTTTGCAAGTGGCAGGATTTCATTCTTCTTGATCACCGAGTAATATTTGATTGTGTATATATATCACATCTTCTTTATCCATTCATCCGTCGATGGACATTTGGGCTCTTTCCATACTTTGGCTATTGTCGATAGTGCTGCTATAAACATAGAGGTGCATGTGCCCCTTCAAATCAGCACTCCTGTATCCTGTGGATAAACACCTGGTAGTGCAATTGCTAGATCATAGGGGCAGTTCTATTTTAATTTTTTGAGGAACGTCCATACTGTTTTCCAGAGTGGCTGAACCAGTTTGCATTCCCACCAGCAGTGCAAAAGAGATCCTCTTTCTCCGGATCTTTGCCAGCATCGGTTGTTGCCTGAGTTGTTAATGTTAGCCATTCTGACAGGTGTGAGATGGTATCTCATTGTGGTTTTGATTTGTATTTCCCTGATAAGGAGTGATGTTGAGCATTTTTTCATGTGTCTGTTAGCTGTGTGGATGTTTTCCTTTGAAAAGTGTCTATTCATGTCTTTGCCCATTTCTTCACTGATTATTTGTTTTTTGAGCTTTGAGTTTGATTAAGTTCTTTATAGATTTTGGATATTAACCCTTTGTCTGCTATGTCATTTGCAAATATGTTCTCCCCTTTCGTTGGTTGCGGTTTAGTTTTGCTGATTGTTTCCTTTGTTGTGGAGAAGCTTTTTGTCTTGATGAGGTCCCTCCCAATAGTTCATTTGTGCTTTTGTTTCCCTTGCATGGAGGGAAGTAAGAAGTTGCTGTGGCTGAGGTCAAAGAGGTTGTTGCCTGTTTTCTTCTCTAGGATTTTGATGGCTTCCTGTCTTACATTTAGACCTTTAATCCATTTTGAGTTTATTTTTGTGTATGGTGTAAGAAAGTGGTCCAGGTTCATTTTTCTGCATGTTGTTGTCCAGTTTTCCCCTCACCATTTGCTGGAAGAGACTATCTTTTTTCCACTAGATATTCTTTCTGCTTTGTCAAAGATTAGTTGGCCATACATTTGTGGATCCATTTTGGGTTCTCTGTTCTGGTCCATTGATCTGTGTGTCTGTTTATGTGCCAGTACCATACTGTCTTGATGATTACAGCTTTGTAATATAGCTTGAAGTTCGGAATTATGATGCCTCCAGCTTTGGTTATCTTTTTCAGGATTGCTTTGGCTATTCAGGGTCTTTTCTGGTTCCATACTAATTTTAGAATTGTTTGTTCTAGCTCTGTGAAGAATGTTGGTGTTATTTTGATAGGGATTGCATTGAATGTATAGCTTGCTTTGGGTAGTATTGACATTTTAACAATATTTGCTTTTCCAATCCATGAGCATGGAATGTTTTTTTTGTGTCTTCTTCAATTTCTTTCATAAGCTTTCTATAGTTTTTGGTGTATAGACTTTTCACATCTTTGGTTAGGTTTCTTCCTGGATATCTTATGGTTTTGGTGCAATTGTAAATGGGATTGAGTCCTTGATTTCTCTTTTTGCTGTTTCATTATTGGTATATAGAAATGCAACCGATTTCTGTACATTGATTTTATATCCTGTGACTTTGCTGAACTCATGGATCAGTCCTACCAGTTTTTTGGTGGAGTCTTTTGGGTTTTTTATATAGACTATCATGTCCTTTGCAAAGAGTGAATGTTTGACTTCCTCCTTGCTGATTTGGATGCCTTTTATTTCTTTGTGTTGTCTGCTGAGGCTGGGATTTCCAACGCTGTGTTGAATAACAGTGGTGAGAGTGGACATCCTTGTCATGTTCCTGACCTTAGGGGAAAAGCTCTCAGTTTTTCCCCATTGAGGATGATATCAGTGGTGGGTTTTGTATATGGCCTTTATGATCTTGATGTGTGATCCTTCTATACCTATTTTTTTGTATAAAAGTTTTTTATCAAGAAAGGATGCTGTATTCTACATCTATTGAGAGGATCATGTGGTTCTTATCCTTTCTTTTATCAATGCAATGTATCACATTGATTAATTTGGAGATATTGAACCAGCTCTGTATCCCAGGAATAAATTCCACTTGATCATGGTGAATGATTCTGTTAATGTATTGTTGGATCCAGTTTCCTAGTATCTTGTTGAGAATTTTTGCATCCATGATCATCAGGGAAATTAGTCTGTACTTTTCCTTTTTAGTGGGATCTTGTCTGGTTTTAGAATCAAGGTAATGGTGGCCTCATAGAACAAGTTTGGAATTTTTCCTTCAATTGCTATTTCTTGGAACAGCAAGGTATTAACTCTTCTTTACATGTTTAGTAGAATTCCCCTGGAAAGCCATCCAGCCCTGGATTCTTGTTTGTTGGTACATTTTTGATCACTGATTCAATTTTTTACTGGTTATGGGTCTGTTCAAATTTTCTATTTCTTTTTGTTTCAATTTTGGTAGTTTATGTGTTTCTAGGAATTTTCCATTTCTTCCAGATTGCCCAGTTTGTTGGCCTATAATTGCTCATACTATTCTCTTAATATTGTTTATAATTTTGCAGTGTTGGTTGTGATCTCTCCTCTTTCATTCATGATTTTATTTATTTGGGTTCTTTTCCATTTTCTTAAAAAAATTTTTTTTTTAGTGTTTATTTTTGAGAGAGAGGGAGAGAGAGGGAGGGAGGGATGGAGGGAGAGAAAGCACGAGCAGGGAGGTGCAGAGAGAGAGAGGGAGACACAGAATCTAAATCAGTCTCAAGGCTCTGAGCTGTCAGCACAGAGCCCGATGTGGGGCTTGAACTCATGGACTGTGAGATCATGATCTGAGCTGAAGTCGGATGCTTAATTTATTGAGCCATCCAGGTGCCCCTCCCTTTTCTTTTTGATCAAAAGGAGGTTTATCAATTTTGCTAATTCTTTCAGAGAACCAACTCCTGGTTTCATTGATCTGTTCTGTGTTTTTTTTTTTTCTTATTTTTAATTTTGTTGTCATTGATTTCTGCTTTAATCTTTGTTAGTTCCCATCATCTGCTGGTTTGGGGCTTTATTTGCTGTTCTTTTTCCAGCTCTTTTAGGTGTAAGGTCAGGTTATGTATTTGAGACCTTCCTTCTTCAGAAAGGTCTGGATTGCTATGTACTTCCTTCTTATGACTGCCTTTGCTGCATCCCAGAGGTTTTGGGCTGTCATATTTTCATTTTCACTGGCTTCCATGTACTTTTTAATTTTCTCTTTAATTTCTTGGTTAACCTATTCATTCTTTAGTACAATGTTCTTTAATCTCCAAATATTCATGGTCTTTCTAAATTTTTTCTTGTGGTTGATTTTGAATTTCATAGTGCTGTGGTCTGATAGCATGCAAAGTATGATCTTGATCTTTTTGTACTTGTTGAGGGCTGATTTGTGACTCAGTATGTGATCCATTGTGGAGAATATTCCATGTGCACTTGAGAAGAATGTGTATTCTCCTGCTTTAGGATGAAAATTCTGAATATATCTATTAAGTCCATCCAGTCCAGTGTGTCTTTCAGAGCCATTGTTTCCTTGTTGATTTTCTGCCTACATGATCTGTCTTTGCTCTAACTGGGATGTTGAAGTCCCCTTCTATTATGGTATTATTATCAGTGAGTTTCTTTATGTTTGTGATTAATTGATTAATATATTTGGGTTCTACCACATTGGGGTCATAAATATTTATAATTGTTAGATCTTCTTGCTGGGTAGACCCCTTAATTACCATATAATGCCCTTCTTCATCTCTTGTTACAGTCTTTATTTTAAAATCTAGTTTGTTTGATGTAAGTATAATTACTCCAGCTTTCTTCTTGATGACTATTTGCATGATAGATGGTTCTCCATCCCCTTGCTTTCAATCTGCAGGTGTCTTTAGGTCTAAATGAGTCTCCTGTAAGCAGCATATAGACGGGTCTCATTTTCTTATCCACTGATACCCTGTCTTTTGAGTGAAATGTTTAGTCCATTGACATTTAGAGTGAGTACTGAAAGATATGAGTTTAGTGACATTGTGTTGCTTGTAGAGGGTGTTTCTGGTGATGTTCTGTGGTTGTTTCTAGTCTTTGTTGCTTTTGGTCTTTTTGTTTTCTTTTGTCTTCTCTCCAATCAAAGGGTTCCCCTTAACATTTCTTGCAGGGCTGGTTTAGTGGTCATGAACTCCTTTAGTTTTTGTTTGGGAAACTCTTTATTTCTCCTTCTATTTTGAATGACAGCCTTACTGGATAAAGAATTCTTGGCTGCACATTTTTCTGGTTTAGCACTTTGAATATATTCTGCTACTCCTTTCTGGCCTGCCAAGTTTCTGTGGATAGGTCTGCTGCGAATCTGATTTGTCTTCCTTTATAGGTTAAGAACATTTTTGCCTTGCTGCTTACATGATTCTTTTCTCATCTGTGTATTTTGTGAATTTGACTACGATATGCCTTGGTGATGGTCGGTTTTTGTTGAATCTAATGGGAGTTTCCTGGTTTTTTGGATTTTGATGTCTACGTTCTTCTCTAGAGTAGGAAAGTTTTCTGCTTAAATTCACTCACATACACCTTCTGCCCCTTTTTCTCTCTTTTCATCTTCTGAGACTCCTATGATTCGAATGTTATCCCTTTTTAATAAGTCACAGAATTCTCCAAGTCTTGTATCGTGATCTTTTGCTCTGTTTGCCTCCTCTTTTCTGCTTCATTATTCTCTTTATCTTCTAAATCACTGATTTGCTGCTCTGCCTCATCCATCCTTGCCATCGTGGCATACATTTGAGATTGCATCTCGGTTATAGCACTTGTAATTTCATCCTGACTAGATTTTATTTCTTTAAATCTCTGCAGGAAGGGATTCTATGCATTTGTCAACCCCAGCTAATATTCTTATTATTGTGCTCATAAATTCTAGCTCAGACATCTTGCTTATATCTGTGTTGATTAAGCCCCTGGCTGTCATTTCTTCCTCCTCTTTCTTTTGGGGGTAAATTCCTTTGTTTTGTCATTTTGGAAGAAGAAAAAAATAAAGTGAAAAATAAAAATGAAAAAATCAAAAATCAAAAATCAAATAAAGGAAGCTAGATCCTAGGTGTGTTTTTAGTCTGCTTGTTGAAGGAATCTTGATAGAGAAAAAAGGGAAAGAAAAGAAAAATAAGACATTTAAAAATTTTAAAAAATAGATAAAATAGAATAAAGTGATATAAAGAAAATGAAATAGAAGAAAAATTAAAAAAAAGTAAATGTAAAGTAGAAAAAATAAAAATAAATTTTTCTCTTTTTGTGTCCACTAAAGAGAATGAAACGAAAGAATGAAAAAAAAACCAATTTAATCAAAAACAGAAGCAAAAAAAACGAATGCAAAACAGCAAACAGAATGAAACCTAATGAAGTTGCATCCAGTTTCCCCTAGAACTGAAACTTTGAAGCCCTGTATAGTCCATCTGTTCACTAAGTATGCGATGTGACTTCTGCTGGTCTTCTAGTGGATGTGCTTGGAGGGCGCAGTTGGGTGGGGCTTGGTGTAACAGCTCTATTCTCCACTAGGTTTCACTGCTTAGCTTACTGTGGTTGTCAGTGTTGTGCGCAAATGTGTGCGGAGAGTGGAAATGGCTTCACCGAGTCCCTAGTCTCTGGCACAGGAATGTTGCACTTTCGCCAGTTCACAATCAAGCACCCCTCCTTTGTCTCAGGCCTCTGTCCACCTTCAGCCTCTACCCTCTGCGTGTCCCAAGCTGTCCGCCTGCCAGGCAGCACCTCCCTCCAGAATTTTATATCAGATGAGGTTGTGTTTCAAATCCTCACACTTCAGAGACCCCCCCCCCCCCCCCCCGGCTTGGACCCGTGCTGACTCCCTGTGGGAGGTTCTTGCTGAGCAATGGCTGGGTGCGGGATTGCCCCTGAAAATGTTCATGCGATCACACAGCAGAAGAGGGTCAGAGATTATGTCAAGTCACAACACAGCTGTTACTGGGTTTCACCACACTGTGGTGTCTTTGTCCCAATACCAGCAAACATGGCTGCCCTCTGGGGTCTGCTGGGACCTTTGCCTGTTGGCAGGCCTTGTGGCCTCTACCAAATGCACTCCAAGCAGGGGAATCGCTTCTCCTGGGGTGGCACATGGACCCCTTAGATCCCTCTGCCTGCTCCTGGGAATCTACACTCCTTATTTCTTCACCAGAGCACCAGGCACTGAGTTTCAGAACTTTAGACTCTGGGCTCCACTGTTTATATAATCCTGATGGTATTGAAACCCTCTCCTTTCTTCCTGTCAGTGGTTTTGGGGAACAGATTTCTTGCTCAGTCCCCTGCAAGTGTTTTCACTCTTTCTCTCTCTTTCTCTCCAGCTACTTGCAGGGGAGTGTTTTTCCTGCACTCTCCTCATGTGCTGCACACTCCCCCTTTCTCTGTCTTCTCTCTGCAAAAACAGTTTCCTACCCTCCATGGCTTTTCTCTTCCCTAGTTCACCTCTCTGCAGTGTGTATCCGCTGAGTTCTGTAGCTCAAGTTATGCAGATTGTTGTGTTAACCCTTAGGTCAATTTCCGAGGTGTTCAAAATGGTTTGATGTTGATCTAGCTGAATTTCAGGGACAAGCCAAGCTCAGGGTCTCCATGCTGCTCTGCCATCTTAACTTTTCCCCTCTGTATTAGCCAAAATTTTCATAAGGAAGCTTACTGTTACGTTTTTAAATTATTTGATAGAGAATATATATTAACATTATTTACTATAAAAGTTATAACATAAAACCTAAGATTGTCTTATGGTTGTTATATATGATTAACAAAATTTTATTTTCCCATTTCCATGGGTTATTTTATTATATAAATCTGAGGTTTATTAAAGTTTCTTCTAGTCAAAAAACATAAAACTAAAGAAAATACAACAGTGAATCACATCTCTGTATATAACCTGATTTTGCATGTAAGTGCGTAAGAAATTGGCCAGTACAATTTTAAAGCTTCATTCATGCTTACTTCAAAATAACAGAACTATGAGCACAGAGAATCAGAACTTTCTGAATTTCTAAATAATGATGACAAAAGAAGAATGTTAACTTCATATTTTTTGAGGATTATTTTATATTGTCAGAACTTTACCAATAATAGGAAAATTTTTATTTTCTTTTTAAAAAAATAGCATCTTGTTCTTATTTATGGCTATAATATATACTCACATATTTCTAAGGATAATAATTCAGTTTTTAATAGTTTTCTTCTTTTATTTGTTTTCTCTGGTACTTGTTCTAAGCTGGTTATTCTACTGGATATTCTAAAAAATCTGCTGGTACCTTGTTCTCTATAATCAAAGGATGAATAATATAAGGACTGTGTAGGTGAGTGTAGTTCTGTGCCTTTATCCCTGGTAGAACATTTGAGGGAGGCCCACTTATGTGTGATTAAATTGTTAACAGGTATTATGGCTCACTTCACTTATACTTCTTTTCAGGGGTCCTGGTCCAAAATTATTTTGCAGAAAGGAAAATCATTCTATTATACATTACAGATAGAATCTTATTCCTGTTTTGTCTTGCTCTCAAGAATAGAGTGATTATAAAACAGTAGTTAGGGGTGCCTGGGTGGCTCAGTCGGTTAAGCATCTGACTTCGGTTCAGGTCATTATCTTGTTTGTGAGTTCGAGCCCTGTGTTGGGCTGTGTGCTGACAGCTCAGAGCCTGGAGCCTGCTTCAGATTCTGTGTCTCCCCTTCTCTCTGCCCCTCCCATGCTCATGTTCTGTCTCTCTCTCTCTCTCTCTCTCTCAGTAATAAATAAATGTTAAAAAAATTTAAAAAACACCAGTAGTTAGTGTCTTTCTAACTACTGGTGAGAAACAGGTGAGAATGATCTTAAATGACGTCAAGAATACAAGGAACTGAAAACTTCTCTTCCCAATGAAACTGTGTATTTCATAAATCAGATAAATTAGTCAAAATACTGAGTTTTTAAATGGTAAAAAATATTCTTGATTTGATTGTTAAAATAAATTTTGAATTCAAAGAAGTATTTTTCAGACCTGTTTATAAGTTGAGGAGTATCACTAACTTGATCTTGTTTTTAAATTACTGGAATATCTGACTTATTTAAGAAGTTGATTTATTCCTGTTCTGAGAAAGCCATTCAATAAAATCAGTTTCTGGTACCATGGAAGTTTTTTTTTTATTATTTTATATTGACCATGTATGGATTGTACTGTTCTGTGGTCTCTAGAAGGAGATTATATGTTAGACTGTCCAAATGATTTGTGTAGTTCAATTTTGTATTATCCATTTGTTGACTTTTATATTTGTCTGTTTATTCTTGCCTTGAAGGAAAATCTAAATGTCAAACTGGTGGAAAATCAAAGAGGACAATTCAAGGCACACATAAAAATACCAAACAGGTACAGCATATACAACTTTCTACTTGTAGAGTTTTAATTTCATTGAGACAATAAATATTGTGTATTTTGTCTTTATGTAAAAATCATTGTAACATTCTTTAGTTAACAAATGTGTGTATAGTACTGTATACCCAGCTCGTACTAAATACTTTACAAATATAAATTTATTGCTGCTTGTCACAGTCCTTCAATGTTGGCATTATTATCTTTATTTAAAAAATGAGGAAACTGAGGTAGGAATAAGTTCTATAACTTGCTAGTGAGTGACAAAGCCAAGATTTGAACCCATGCCATTAATTTCTAGTTTATGCTCTTAATGCTTCTGCTACACATCCCATATTTGTGAATTCTTTATGATTTTCTTTCTTGGTATGACAGTGTCTTTAGGTTGTAGAATAGTAAGAGTATTGTCTCTAAAAATTTTCACATTGCTTTACTAAAATTTAGAGAATGCAAGCCTACTTTATTTAAAAAATTTTTTTAGCATATGAATAGTTTGCTTTTTAATTCATAGTTATTTTCTCTTAAAGCATAGTTATATATGCTTTTCATATGTATTATTTTGGTTTTGATATTAAATATACCAATATGATTCTGTAAGCCAAAAGGTTCATTCACATAAGGAAAGCAGGAACTTCTAATCAAAATGTCATTGTAAGTTCCTAAGAAAATCCCTGACTCCTCACATACAGTGGTATCAATGATAAAAAAATTAGCTTTAATTAAAAAGATAAAGGATTTTCAAAAATAAGATAACCATCTCTGTGGATCAGAAGTAAAACAAACACATTGACAGGTAGGTGGAGTTGGGGATGTGAACCTAATCAACAAATCTTAGGGGTAAAGGAGGCTGAAATGTCCTGATTATGATGGGAAAACAGATGGAGGATATGGTATAAAATTTTAGGCTTGTGTGGGGTTCTACATTAGAAGCAAAAAAAGCTACAATCTTCCTGGGGTTGTGCCCTGTGAATTGATGTCTGAAGTAGTACAAGGGAGTAGCCTGTGGTTTATGACAGGATCTGTATTCTTGAAGGGTGAGAGTTTTAAGTCCTCAATAAAAGACCTCTGGAAGTGAGATCACTTCCAGAGTGGGCTAGATGATGGTCATCATAACACTAGTACACATGGAGTGAGGGTGAGCAAAGTGAAGAACAAAAATACGAGAAATTCAGACTCAAAATGAACTTGTGATGTAAAATGTCAAAGCACACGAGGAGAATAATGTTATAAAATATAGATAACACATTCTGTGAATGAGGTAATGAAAAGTCATTTTCCTAGAGAAGACTTGCAAATAAATGAGCTTAAATTTCTCAAAGGAAAGAATAACTACAAACAAAAAGGAAAATTCTTAAAGAATACAGATGTATATTAATTTTGAACATTTATGGATGAAAGTGAACCAATTAGAAATCTTATAAATGAAATGTCAATGAAATTAAAAAAACCCCATAATTAATGGAGTAAATGTTGTATTGGACAAAGGGAATTTGTGAATTGGAAGACACTACTGTGGAGAATTTAAAACATGTCTCAGAGACCTAACGAGATGGAAAATAAGAAAGATGGATTCCAGGACTGTTGAAAGTAGAGAATAAATAGTGGGCATTGAATATTTGAAAAGATAATGTTGAAAAATTTTCTCATTTTGAGTTCCCAAGAGCTTCAGAGCATAACTGTAGAGCTGAGCAGGGTAAGTAAAAAGAGATATATTCCTAGCTACATTCTAGGGAGTCTGAAGAATGTTAAGGTTAAGGAAAAAAATCTTTAAAAATACCAGGAAGTTGGGGCTCCTGGGTGGCTCAGTCGGTTAAGTGTCCGACTTCGCCTCAGGTCGTGATCTCGCGGTCTGTGAGTTCGAGCCCCGTGTCGGGCTCTGTGCTGACAGCTCAGAGCCTGGAGCCTGTTTCAGATTCTGTGTCTCCCTCTCTCTCTGACCCTCCCCCATTCATGCTCTGTCTCTCTGTGTCTCAAATAAACGTTAAAAAAAAATTTTTTTTTTAAATAAAAATAAAAATACCAGGAAATAAACAAAACTACAGAGGAATGACAGATTAATAGCCTTATTATGAACAAAAGGACAATGAAGCAATATATTCGAAGTTTTAAGACAAAATTACTTTTAACCCAGAATTCTATGCTCAGCCAAGTGCAACAGTAAAATAAAGCCATTTTTAGATATTTTAGACAAAGACTAAGTGTTTGCCACCCACTGACCCTTAATGAAGGAACTATCAAAGATGAACTTAAAGAAGAAAAGGTAACGTGGAGGAAGGAGCGTGATAAAAAGGTATGTGTAAAATATGTTCGTAAGTCTTACTAACAGTTGATGGTTTGAAAACGCACACAATTAGATTTAGAAAAGTGAACTATAGTTTTAGACAATATTAACATGAAAGCTAGATTGTAGGGAGTTAGAATGGAGTTAGAGTGATAAAATCCTTGTCTTATTTAGGAGGAAGTTTTTGTTAGGAAAATATGAAGTAAATGTGTATGATAAAAAGGCCATCTACTAAAAGCAGCCATGATTTCCAAATAGAGGAAAAGAGGAAGTAAATAAATCAAAGTTTTTCAACCCCGTAAAAGGCAAGAGAAAGAAAAGAAAAATTATGGTAAATAAAAAACACAAAAGATGGTGGTGGATATTAAGCATAAATATATTAGCAAACATAATATATGTAAACTGATTAAATTCACTACTTACAAGTACTGTGTGTTAACTGGTTGTGTCACTGGAGCTGCACAGGTTAAGTTCACCACTTAAAAGGCAGTTGATTGAACTAAATCTCTCATTTCAAATTGAGCTATATGTTGCTTACAAGGGACACATTTAAAACTTCAAGGAAAGAGGGCGCCTGGGTGGCTCAGTTGGTTAAGTGGCCGACTTCAGCTCAGGTCATGATCTCACGGTCCATGAGTTCAAGTCCCACGTCAGGCTCTGTGCTGACAGCTCAGAGCCTGGAGCCTGTTTCAGAGTCTGTGTCTCCCTCTCTCTGACCCTCCCCCATTCATGCTCTGTCTCTCTCTGTCTCAAAAATAAATAAACGTTAAAAAAAAAAATTTCTTTAAAACTTCAAGGAAAGACAAAAAACAAAGGGATAGAAAAAGATCCAGGTAGATACTTGGTATTCTAGATATACTCTAAAGTTAGTATAGCAATACTCAGATCAGTTGGAATTCAACATGAAATGCATTGACAACATAAAGATGGTAGTTGCATAATGGTGAAAAGAATAATCATCTATGGAGTATAAAAATAGTAAATTTTTATGTACCTTACAGCATAAGCTTGAAATAAGTAAAGCCCAAACTAACAGAATTATAGTAGGAAATGTACATTCATAATCATACTAGGAAATATTAATATCTCCTACTCAGAAACTGATAGATCAAGCAGAAAAAAAATAGTAAGGTTACAGAATTAGGAGTACAATTATGTTACATCTCACATAAATAAATATATGTGTGTGTATTGGCACTCAAGAAATAGTGTACACAGAACATATATGCAAAAATTGACCACATAGTAGGTCGTAAGGGTAGTCTCAATAAATAGAAGTCAGAGAAGTCAGAACATGTTCTTTGACTGTAAGTGCAATTAAATTAGAAAAAAAAATGGAAGGGTATTTTAACATCATATACAAAAAATAGATTATTGTTGGACTAAAGCCCAAATGTGAGAACAAAAATTTAAAACTATCTAGAAAGATATTTTTATTACCTTGAAATAGGAGAGACTTTCCTAGATAAGACAAAAAACACAATTCATGCATAAGTTACGTAAAATTAAATTTATATGCTAAAAAACTCAGTTAAACAAAACTAAAGGTAAGACTGGGAGAAGATACTATATATCAAAATTTATAAAGAGCTAAGATTAATCAGAAAAAAACCGTAAAAAATTGTGGGAAACCTGAATAGCTTGTAAACTGAAAAGATGCTTCGTTTTAGTAGTAACCAGGGAAATGCGTCTTGTGAAATCTTGCCACTTTGCCCTCTAGAACTAGGTTCATCATCAGCATATCTTCTGTATTTCACTCTTCTCTTGAACATTCCTTTTACCTTCTTGTTTTAAAACTAAATCCCAACTCACTTGTGAGGATCCTGCTTCCACGGTCTTTAAGTAATAGCTGCAGCACTTCGATCTCTGGTTGTAGAGTTTGGTTAGGTTTTCTGCCTTTCCTTACTGCCATTTCAGACAGTTCTCCCTTCTATCTCCTAAAACTCCCTGGATCTGAAGTGTGTGCTATCAGACTGTACCACCTGCGTTTCCTTCTTGTAGTTGCTGACAGACTTCTAGGTCACTTTTTATTCCTTGAAGATATAATTTCCAGGCTCACTGCAGGCTCTCTACCATCACTGCCATCCTCTCAATTCCTTGCATTTCTTTCTTCCAGCAGTCTTATCTTCTACTCATTTCCATGGTCACACTCTTGCCTTGTCCTTACTGATAACCACTCTTCCTCCAGGATCTCAGTCTCCATCCCTCTTCTACCTGTCATCTTTCTTTCCACCTTACTTCTTCTGATCTCCTGACTCTAATTGTTCTTCAACCCCGTATAATCTGTAATTTATTGATCCTGCTACCCTTTGGCTATCTTTCACTTTCCATATGTCTACACTTCCCTGAAAATCCATCTGAGATTCTATGGTTTGTCTGTCATAATCATTTTCTTGCATACTCTCTTGACTGTCTTACTACCCTGCCCCTTGGCAGTATATGCTTGGCAGGACTGTCCTGTTTAAATCTACCTTTCTGCCTGTTGTGCTCTGTATACCTATGCATTTTGAACATGGGTAGAGAAAAGTATCAATTATGTTGACTAGTCTATTTTTACATTTATGACCGCTAACTTCACACGGATAGTACTGTCCCAAAGTCCTATTGCATGCCCCTAGCTTTTTATGTCAATACAGATCCCAGAGTTATTAAAAGAATAATAAAGGAATACTACAGATAACTCTATATGACACAAATTTGATAACCTAGATGAAATGGACTAAGTCCTTTAAAGGCACACTATCAAAACTCTGTGAAGAGGGGCACCTGGGTGGCTCAGTCAGTTAAGCCTCTGACTTTGGCTAAGGTCATGATTTCATGGTTTGTGAGGTGGAGTCCCGCATCAGGGGCCGACAGCTCTGAGCCTGGAGCTTGCTTAGGATTCTGTGTCTCCCTATCTCTCTGCCCCTCCCCCCTTTGTGCTCTGTCTCTGTCTCTCAAAAATAAACAAACATTTGAAAAAAAAAAAAAACCTCTCTGAAGAAGAAATAGATAATCTTTATAGGCCTAAAGCTATAAAGAAATTGAATCAGTAATTAATAATCTTCCAAAACAGAAAGTGCCAGGCCCCTGTGGATTCATTGTTGAATTCTAAGTATTTAAGGAAGAAATCAAACCAATTCTCTACAGTCTCTTTCAGAGGGTAGAGGCAGAGGGAATAGTTCCTAACTCATTTAATCAGGCCCTAATACCAAAATCAGACAAAAACATTATAAGAAAAGATAACTGCAGACCAATAACTCTCACGAACATAGATGAAAGACAATCCTCCATAAAATATTAGCAAATTGTATCCCACAATATTTGAAAAGAATGATACACTATGACCAAATGGGATTTATCCCAAGGACAAAGCTAGTTCAACACTCGAAAGTAAATAAATGTAATGCATTACATCAGCAGGCTAAAAAGAAAAATCACATTATCATATCAATAGGTGCAGAAAAAACATGTGACAAAACTCAACACTGATTTATGACAAAAATCTTCAGGAAGCTAGGAATAGAGGGGAGTTTCCTGAACTTGATAAAATAAAATCTACAAAAAAACCTACAACTAATGTGATACTTAATGGTGAGAAAGTAGAAGCTTTCCCACTAAGATCAGTTATAAGGCAAGGATGCCCCTTTCACTACTGGTTTTCAACATTATAATGGAAGTTCTCCTAATGCAGTATGACAAGAAAAGGAAATAAAAGGCATACAGCTTGGGAAGGAAGGAATAAAACTGTCTTTGTCCACAGATGATAAGATTATGTAAGAAATCTGAAAGTATCAAGAAAAAACTCCTGGAACTAATAACCCATTAGAGCAGGTTGCAGGGTAGAAGATTAATACACAGAAGTCAGTGGCTTTCCTGTATACCAGTGATGAACAAGTGGAATTTAAAATTAAAAACACAATACCATTTATATTAACACTCCCTTGAATTAAATACGTAAGTATAAATCTAAGAATGTATGTATGGATCTATATGAAAAAAATGATAAAACTCTGATGAAAGAAATCAAAGAACTAAATAAATGGAAAGGCATTCCATGTTCATGAATAGAAAGACTGAATATTGTCAAGATGTCATTTCTTCCCAGCTTTATATGTAGATTCAGTATAATCCTGACAACTTATTTTATAGATACTGACAAACTGGTTCTAAACTGTATGTGGAGTCAACGAAATATTGAAGAAGAACAAAGTTGGAGGACTGACACTACCCAACTTTCAGACTTTCTATAAAATTACAGTAATCAAGGCATGTGTTGTTGGCAAAACAATAGGTAAATGGATCATGGAAGAGAATAGAGAGCCCAGAAATAGGCCCACATAAATAGCTAGCTACTCTTTAACACAAGAGCAAAGGCAATACAATGGAACAAATACGGTTTTTTCAACAAATCATGCTAGACCAACTGGATGGACATCCATATGCAAAAAATGAATCTAGGCAGATACCTTATACCCTTCACAAAGTTAAACCAAAAAATGGATCATAAACCTAAATGTAAAGTGCAAAAACTATAACATTCCTGATAACATAGAAGACCTAAATGACCTTGGGTATGGTGATGAGATTTTAGATATAATATCAAATTTGTGATCCATGAAGGAAATCTTGATAAGCTAGATTTAATTAAAATTAAAGCTTTGCTCTACAAAAGACAATGTCAAGAGAATGAGAAGACAGGCCACAGACTGGGAGAAAATATTTGCAAAAGACACCCTTGTTAAAGGATTGTTATCCAAAATATATGAAGAACTCTTTAAACTCAAATAGTAAGATACAGTGTTATATTAGTTTTAAGTGTACAGTATACTGATTAAACAACACTGTATGTTAACTGCCCTAGAATTAAAATAATAAAAAACCTCAACGATAAGAAAACAAGCAACCTGATTAACAAACAGGCCAGAGGATGTACAGAAGGCAAATCAGCATATGAAAAGATACTCCACATCATATGGCATCAGGGAAATGTAAGTTAAAGCAACAATGAGATGTTACTACACACCCATTAGAATGGCCAAAATTGGGAATACTGATAACACCAGATGCTGGTAAAGATGTGGAATCACAGGAACTCTCATTCATTGCTCATGAGAATGCACACTGGTATAGTCACTTAGGAAGACAGTCTGGCAGTTTATAAATTGCTAGTTTATAAAGTCTTATAAAACTAAACCTACTCTTACCATATAATCGAATAGTCCTGGTCCTTGGTATTTATACAGAGGAGTTGAAAACTTAATGTCCACGCAAAAGTTTGCACATGGATGTTTATAGCAACTTTATTCATAATTGTCAAAACTTGGAAAAAACCAAGATGTCTTTCAGTAGGTGAATGGATAAATAAGCTGTGGTACATCCAGGCAATGGAATGTTATTCAGTAAAAAGAAAAGAGCTATCAAGCTATAAAAAGACATGGAGGGGGGGTGCCTGAGTGGCCTAGTCAGTTAAGCGCCCGACTTAAGCTCAGGTCATGATCTCATGGTTTGTGGGTTTGAGCCCTGTGTCAGCTCTGTGCTGACAGCTCAGACCCTGGAGCCTGCTTCAGATTATGTCTCCCTCTCTCTCTCTCTGCCCCTCCCCCGCTCACACTCTGTCTCTTAAAATGAATGTTAAAAAAAGAAAAAAGTCATGGAGGAACTTTATTATTATTTAAAAAAATTTTTTAAATTGTTTATTTTTGAGAGAGATACAGAGCATGAGCAGGGGAGGGGCAGAGAGAGAGGGTGACACAGAATCTGAAGCAGTCTCTAGGCACTGAGCCGTCAGCACAGAGCCTGACTTGGGGTCTTGAACTCATGAGCTGAGCCATGAGATCATGACCTCAGCTAAAGTTGGAGGCTTAACCGACTGAGCCACCCAGGCACCCTGACATGGAGGAACTTTAAATGCTTACTACCAAGTGAAAGAATCCAACCTCAAAAGGGTACATACAATATGTTTATATGGCATTCTAGAAAAGGCAAAACTGTGGAGACAAGATCAGTGGGGTGGACGCTGCCCAGTAAACATCATTAAAGTCTTCCCCCTCACCACCATTGTGTCTAAGTCAGAGTCTCCCAAAGAGCCTGAACAGCTGTGGAAGCTTTTCATCGGAGGTTTGAGCTTTGAAACAACTGATGAGAATCTGAGGAGCCATTTTGAGCAATGGGGAACGCTTATGGACTGTGTGGTAATGAGAGGTCCAAACACCAAACACTCCAGAGGCTTTGGGTTTACCACGTATGCCACTGTGGAAGAGGTGGATGCAGCCATGAATGCAGAGCCACATAGGGTGGATGGAAGAGTTGTAGAACCAAAGACGGCTGTCTCAAGAGAAGATTCTCAAAGACCTGGTGCCCACTTAACTGTGAAAAAGATTTTTGTCAGTGGCATTAGAGAAGACACTGAAGGTCATCATCTAAGAGATTATTTTGAACAGTATGGGAAAATTGAAGTGATTGAAATCATGACTGACTGAGGCAGTGGTAAAAAAAGGGGCTTTGCTTTTGTAACATTTGATGACCATGACTCTGTAGATAAGATTGTCGTTCAAAAATACCGTACTGTGAATGGCCATAAATGTGAAGTAAGGAAAGCTGTATCTAAGCAAGAGATGGCTGGTGCTTCATTCAGCCAAAGAGGCTGAAGTGGTTCTGGAAACCTTGGTGGTGGTCATGGAGGTGGTTTTGGTGGGAATGACAACAGTGGTCATGGAGGAAACATGAGTGGGCGAGGTGGCTTTGGTGGCAGTTGAGGAGGTGGTAGATATGGTGGCAGTGGAAATGGCTATAATGGATTTGGTAATTTGGTAATGATGGAAGCAACTTTGGAGGTGGTGGAAGCTATAACGATTTTGGCAATTACAGAAATCAGTCTTCAAATTTTGGACACAAGAAAGGAGGAAAGTTTGGAGGCAGAAGCTCTGGCCATTAAATCACGAAGCCAAGGTATCTATGGAGGTTCCAGCAGCAGCAGTGACTATGGCAGTGGCAGAAGGTTTTAATTACTGCCAGGAAACAAAGCTTGGCAGGAGAGGAGAGCCAGAGAAGTGACAGGGAAGCTACAGGTTACAACAGATTTGTGAGCTCAGCCAAGCACAGTGTGGCCGGGTCTAGCTGCTACAAAGAAGACATATTTTAGGCAATACTCATGTGTATGGGCAAAAAAGTTGAGGACCGTATTTGTGACTAATTGTATAACAGGTTATTTTAGTTTCTGTTCTGTAGAAAGTGTAAAGCATTCTAACAAAGGGTTTTAATGTAGATTTTTTTTTTGTATGCATACTGTTGATTGCTAAATGTAATAGTCTGATCATGATGATGAATAAATGTGTCTTAAAAAATAAAAGATCAGTAGTTGCCAGAGGTTCGGGTGTGGAGTTAGGGAGGGGAGAACAGTCAGAGCACAGAAGATTCCAGATACCATACTATGTATGATACTTTAATGATGGATACGTGCCATTATACATTTGTCCAAACCCATAAAATGACCAACACCAAGAGTAAACTGTAAGGTAAACTATAATCTTCGGGCGATTATAATGTGTCAGTGTAGGTACATCAAGAAAATATATGTTGAATTTTATGTGCCCATGTACTTTTCTGCGAATTGGTCCATAGGCATCATTAGAGTATCAGGGGAGTCAATGAGCCCTTCTGAGAGAGATGAGTCAGAAATCTCAATTTCTCCCCTCCTCTTTCACTCTCCTTACCTTTATTCTTCCTCTTTCCCTCAAGAGTCATTGATTAAAACAGTATAATGTCACGGAATTCAGTTGTGTCAAACCTTTCTCACCAATTTAGATTGCTTTGTCTTCTTGAGGATCTTGAAAGCAGCTTACTACAGTGAGCTGTAGTAAGGGGATAATTCTCTGATTTTGAATCTTGGTTTCATTACTTAGTGTGAGACCTTGTGTTCATTTCCTAATTTAGTTAAACCTGAGTTTTCTCTTCTGTAAAATGGAGTTAATAAAGTTACCTATTATATAAAATTGCTTCAAAGATTAAATGAAGTGTAACTGTGTGGAAAGCACTTAGCACAGTGCCTGGCACATAGCAAGTATACCATGAATGTTAGATGCTGCTGCAGTTATTTATTATCATTGCTATTATTTTTATCAGTGGTAAGTAAGAGTCATGTACTTTGGAACTCTATAGTGACTTAATCTCTACAATTTGATTTACCTGTTCCACTCTTTTTCACAAATTTGACAATTTTGCCATTAGTTTATTCCCATTTTTTTCTATGAGCACATTTCTTCTCTTATTCATCTTTCCCACTATAATCATACCTAACATTATTTGGGCACTAATTGTATGCTAGGTGCTATGTGAAATGCTTTATGAACATTGGAGTAGAAGTTGGAAGACTAGGTTCTAGTCCTGGTTCCATCACTCACCCTTTGACCTGCTAAAAAATTCAATCTTTCTGAGCCTCAGTTTTGTTATCTATATAGGAATAATAAATATTTGTCCTGTCTTTACAGTTTGTTGGAATGATTAAATGATAAGTCTTCAAAATCCTTTGATAAAATATAAATAAGCATGCAAGTATAAAGTATTACTATTGTTGCAAAGTTAAACATCAAATTTGCATAGCATATTGCCCTGTAAATGGAATTTTCTAACTGTAGTAGTTTTTTGCCTTACTAGCAACTTTCCTAGTAAAAGCTTCACATAGAGCAATCACAGAGAATAGAAACATCTTAACCTGCAAGCAGTAGTGGCTATTCTACATTGTAAGAAGGGATGGCAAAATGTTTGAATCATATACACATGGTTGCGTGACAAGGTAAATGCATAAATGGGTGAAAATGAGTGAAAGTACTTTTGAGAATTCATAAGATTAGAATCTAAAGTCACAGGAAGCTACTCGCTCTTTGCTGATCAGTGTAGAACAACTTCATGAAGGAGGCACAATTTGGGAAACTTCACAAATTAACTTTAACTTTGGATGGTGTATGGGAAGAGAAGTGAAATGGTCTGGGCTGTATGGTAAAGGGCTGGCAGCACAGGGCCTGCATTACATTACACGCAGTGTAAATGGTAAGCAGTGTTTTTGTGGAGCTCTAATGGGAAGATGGTCTCCTGTGGCTATATGATCTTTGACAAATGAGCCTCTGAACCTCAGTTTTCTGAACTATAAAGTGGAGCTAATAATACATAGTTTATGAATTGTTTGAAGGAGGTTAGAAGATTATGTAAAGTTGCTTTATGATGTTTTGTTGTCCCTGTTATCAGGAGAGTGGACAGAATTGAGCTTGACTTTGGGATAGATGCTAGTTGAATGGGATTTTGAATTTGGTTTAATCCAAGGAAGGGATATTTGCCATAATAATAAAATTATTTACTACTAGGGCCAGAAAGAACTGGGAAAGCAAGTGAGGCAAAGATGTTGTGGATTGTTGATAATCACTTCAAATTTTATTGCTTGAGTATTGAGAATTTGGACCTGGGCTAGGGCTATCACATAAAATGTTTGCTAGTTTTCGTTTGTGAAATCTGGTTGGGGGACTGTGGAGGGAGGGTAAGCAGCTCCATCTCAACCTCCCAAATGCGTATATGTCTGTGTATGTATGTATACTTTATTTGCTTCCTTTTTGGTGTTAAAGATTCTGTGTAAAACAAAGATAGGCTATAAAAGATTTACGAAGTTTAGGAATTGCTGTTATATTGAAGACCAGAGCCTAAAACAAAACAGGAGGGTATTAGCCTGTTTCGGCTACTGTCCACTCTAGAGCTCTTCTATGAAAAAGAAAAACAAGCAATCAGGAATGATACACACACATACAAAACAACCCAAAGAAACCTGGGATTGTTTGTTGCTCTAACTGTAGTAGAGGGTTAATATTTGTTTATTTTTCAGTTTAAGTAGCCACAGAAAGATAAGCAACTCTTTTGTACTTCTAGTGAGAAGCTTCAGGTTTGCATTTTGAATTTCGGTCTTTATGTAAACTACATGCTTTTTGGTGGAATGACTCTGTGGTAGAGTCTGTAAAACTATAGAATGTAATCTTTATTTTCAAAGCTTGCCAGTGCAACTGAGCAAAGAATGGGTCCTTTAGTGCTCCTTTTTGACTAAGGGTCTGTTAACTGTTGAAGCCATGCTAATCTTCAGTAAGACATGTCTGAAATAAAAACATGTCCTTAAAAACCTGCTGGTTTTAAGATGAGAAGCTTCGTTTTGATGAATTCAGTGTGGTATAAGATAAAAAGAAGAATGTCACGTTTTTAAGTATTTATGTTGAAAAATGTGTTTTATACAAAAGTCCAATCCCTGAAGGCTTTTACAAAATATTTTTATACGTTTATGTTTTGTTTTATCTTACCAGAATGTTGGAGTAGACTGTAAGATAACATCATCTACAACTGGAGATAAACACTTTGATAAAAGTCCCACTAAAGCACGGCATCCTCGGAAAATTGATCTAAGAGCTAGATACTGGGCATTTCTTTTTGACAATCTTCGCCGGGCAGTAGATGAAATTTATGAAACTTGTGAATCAGATCAGAGTGTGGTAGAATGTAAGGTAAGGTTTGCCTGGAGACTCTGAAAGCCAAATTCTCTAATTTTTGTTATACCTGACATGATCATTTTCCTCAGTATGCAGTACTGTATTGTTAACTATCAGTGTCATCATGCTGTATATTAGATCCTCACAACTTATTCATCTTATAACTGAAATTTTGTACCCTTTCATCAGCTCTATCTTCCCCACTCCTTGGAACCACTATTCTACCCTCCTTCTATGATGGCTTCAGGTTTTTTTGGTTTTGATTTTTTGAGTACCCCCCCTTTTTTTTTGTATTACCTAATTATGTACTTTAATACTCTGTGCAAGATTTGGTAGAAAGCTGTGTTAATACATATTCCTGGGCCAGAAACCAAAAAGATGGATACACACACACACACCCCACATAAAATTATTTTACAAATCTCTCTTATCTGCATTTTCCATTAGTACTGTAGGTGGCACTAGTGAGATTTTCACATTCTTTGGTTTCATGTTTAATGTCTTTAATTGGACATTGCTCCCTTTCTGCTACCATTCTGATCACTCTCCTAATTCACTGTGGTCAGGGAAAAGTGAGATTGATAGCTAACCATAAACGATCCTGGGTGGGATTGGGATGTCATTCTAAGGTGTGTTTTCCAATTTCAGATAACCTTGTGTTTGTAATAGGACATTAAACACATAGTACAATCTGTTTCTAAAAATTCACTAAAAAGCCTTACCTTTTAGTAAGTAGAACCATATGCTATCTTATTTAATACTGAATGAAATTATTTTGAGAAAAACCAGAGTGTTACATCTTCATAGAAATATCTTTATAGAGATAGCTTGTGTTTTTACAGTGAGCAGGATTGAAAACCCTGGAATTCATTATTTAACTTTTGAAAAATATGAAGGGTCTAAGAAAAGTTACATGTTGAAACAGCAGCTGTGTTTCCTCTATAATTGAAACAGCCAGAATAGGTTTTAGAATAGTTTAAAAATATCATTCATTAGAAGCAGGTTTCAGAATGAAAAGTAATTGAAATCACCCAAATTTATAGTCTGTTTGTCACAATTTTGTTATTATCGCCATGTAAAAATTTTTATGTTTAAAAAGTATGTTTAGGCAAAATCATAACCTTGGAGTTTAATGAGTCAGCATGTTGTGGTAGAAAACACTATTGACCTTAATTTTAGGTTACAGTTTCTTCTGTAAAATGAGCATGTGGACCTAGATAATTTCTTTTTTATTTATTTATTTTCATTTATTTATTTATTTGTTTACTTAAAATCTTATTTTTTTAAATTGACATCCAAAAACAAAAAAATAAAAACAAACAAAAAAAATAAATTGACATCCAAATTAGTAAGTAAGCCATAGAAATCAGATCAGGAAATTCTTTGATTTTTGTATTTAAAAACAACAAAAGGTTGAAGAAATAAAATTTGTTTGTAACATGTGTACTTCTTTATAGAAGTGAGTTTGACCAATTGCAATCATGTTTCTACCATGAGCAGAAACCCTTGCAACTGTCTGAATTTTGGTCTCTCTTGTTCATCTACCAAAGCTTTGTGAAAATTTAATAATGATAGATCTTTTTTTTTGTGCAAGTTATAGATTATAAAAGTAGAGAAGGTTTTGACAAAGAGAGAGTAGTACAGATGTGTTCTTTATTTTTTGTACTGCTCCAAGATGCTCAAAGGCTTATGCTGGGAAATAAAATCTGAGAGCTTAAAAGCTGATTTTCATACCCAACTCTGCTCTTCTCCCCATCCAGGACTTAACAGGTGGTGAGGTAAAAAGATATAGTTTGGTCTGAGCATGTGCTGGCTGTGTAATAATTAAAATTCTTTTATTTTTATTTTTCTTTAGCTCTGTCCTTACTATAAAAGTGCTTTATTTCTTATCTCATTTGATTAGTACCTTTCTGAGACAAAAAGCCCAGAGAGTTTTCCTCACTGTGCAGGTAGATTCAACTCTTGTTTTGTGAATTTACTGACAAGATTTACCCCTATTTGTGATTTTTGTGTTTTAGCCTTATTAAGTAATCACAGTTCAGTTCTTTGTCTCATGAGTAAAATGCAGTTAATAACACCTGTATTATGTAATTCACATGCTAAGTATAGCCTGATAGTGGAAAGTATCTTTTTTATTTCAGCTAGGATGGCTGACCAGAGCTCCACTGTATAATCAAGAGGCTAAATTTCTAATTATTTTAGTTTGAAGATGTGCCTTTTATGCCGTCATCCACTTCCCTGTATGACTTGCTAAGAATTGACGTTTCAGCAAAACTGTAACCACCACCATTGCATTTCCCCATCTCCTTTATAAATTGGGCTAGAGGATGGGCTAGGGCAGATTGCCTTTTAGAGAGTACGTAGTTAATGAAGCGGTAAAGCCATCCTCTCACCTTGTTCTCACCAAAGTTTGAGGTGGTTTTGAATTTCTTGTAAAGTTTGTGAGTATGGCTGCAAGAATGAGAGACTGGCATCTTATTCTCTGGCTGGATCTTTGCTATGCTGACTGATTTTGATGCCTTTGGAATGTGTTGAATGAGTTTGGGGGAAAGTATCCTGGGTACACATTGTCTTTCTTTTCCCTGTTTCCCATTTTAGCCTGGGGGGTCTGGATGTGTGGCTCTGGAATATTGGGTATAGAGACTGGTGTATGTATCTGCTTTAGAGATTTCATAACACTATAGGCTTTCTGGCATAACTCATGCCAGCTGGGCTTGAAGGGACTATACGATAATATGTCTTGAAAGGAGATGGGATGGGAGTTATCATTGAGCAAGTAAAGAGGACCTCCAGTGAGTCTGATGATTTATGTGAGGGAAGGAGAGTGGACATTGGTGAAGATGTTGTAGTCAGAGGGGCTTCCTATGGGGACAGTTGGTTAGGTGAGAATATGCAAAATGCTGGTGGAGTTGGGGCAGATACTGGTTGGGTAGAGGGAGCCAGGGTGACCTGAACACTGCCTAGAGAACCACATATGCTACCTGTGCAGAAATCACCATCTACTGCAGAGATCAGTAGAGACCAGTGACCTCAGACTGAGTTAGAGAAAGATTAGGGATATATCTCTGCCTGGCAGCACTTGACTCTCTTGGCAGTCAGCGTTACTTTTGTCTCTGGAGAAGGACAGGCTGATGACTATAGCAGGTCACTAATATTTGGTGAACTCTTATAAGTAGAATATTGCTCTGTTCCCACAGCTGCTGCACATGGCAAAGCACATAAAGTTTGTGAATGTAGGAGAGTGAGAAGGAGAGTACAGGGGAAGAAGAGAGGAACCAATGAGAACAAGCCATACCCTTCCCACTACCAGCATCTGCTAAAGGCCATGTAATTCTCACTTGTGCTTAATAGGCAGGTTGACTGTAGGTGGGATTTAAAAACTACGCTTTGATAATTGAATATAATTGGAAAATTGTGGAATTTCACTGAGCATACTCAAGAAGTTTAGTATTCAACTTAGTATTTAAGTAATGTTATAGGGAAAAATATAAAAGTATTCTATGTTTATATCTTGGTGAGTTGAGACTTCTCAGTCCAACAAGGAGTAAATTGAGATGTGAGGAAATGCTTTGGAAGATAATGACACGCACTAAAAAGAAACTTCAAGGGCTTCTAGGTGGCTCATTGGTTGAGCATCTGACTCTTGATTTTGGCTCAGGCTATGATCCCAGGTTGTGGGACCAAACCCTGCCTTGGGCTCTGTGCTGAGCATGGAACCTGCTTAGGATTTTCTCTCTCTCTCCCTCTGCCCCTCTTTCCTGCTCACACTCTCTCTAAAATTAAATAAAAGAAACTTTATACTTAGATATAAGGAGAGTGTCACAGTTGGGAACATAGAGGTCCAGAGACAGAGAAAGAATACTCGTGGAGATAGGAAGAAGACCAGGAGAATAGGAATGTCCTGAAAGCCATGAAAGAAGTAAGTGGTATTGGAGAGGTCATGAATGATTGCAGTTGAGAGAAAGCTTTTCAGTTTGGCCTTCAAGAACAGTAGATAGGATCAAGGCAAAGATTTGTGTTAACAATTTGAAATTCCTTCTAGTGAGTTCCTTGCCCTTTTTATTTTTGAAAAGTAGGAGGTATGGGCTGTTGGTTGCAGCCCTGAAGGTCACAGTTGTGATGGGAAATTCTTCTCTTTCCTGTATCTTCAGTTTTCCTTATTAGATTCCTTCCTAGTCAGCATTTAACATGCTTATTTCTCTTCCATAGTAAATAAGAACAATAAAAGCCCAAACCCTTTCTCTACTTATCCTTTCATCTCTTATCCCACCCCCATGTTTTTCCTTTCCTTCTTAGTCAAGTTTCATGGAAGAACTTTGTGTATTTGCTGCCTCCATTTCCTTTTCTTCCAGGTACTCATTAGACTACTCCAACCTGGTATAACATCCTATCAGAGCTCCACTTAAGCTCTTATTAAAGTGGTTGTTCCTCTCAGTGTTACTAAGCCCAGTAGATGTTTTTCAGCTCCTTCCATGATCTTTGAGTAGCATTTCACACTGTTGACCACTTCCCTCTTCTTTTAGCACTCTCTCCTTTGACTTTTTTTTTTTTAATTTTTTAATATATGAAATTTACTGTCAAATTGGTTTCCATACAACACCCAGTGCTCATCCCAAAAGGTGCCCTCCTCAATACCCATCACACACCCTGCCCTCCCTCCCACCCTGCCCTCCCTCCCACCCCCCATCAACCCTCAGTTTGTTCTCAGTTTTTAACAGTTTCACTCTTATGTGGATCCTGAGAAACATAACAGAAACCCATGGGGGAGGGGAAGGGAAAAAAAAAAAAAAAGAGGTTAGAGTGGGAGAGAGTCTCCTTTGACTTTTATGAAATAATCTCTGCTATTTTTTCCTCTTTGTTGGCTGCTACTTCTGCCTCTTTTTTTTTTTTTTTTTTTTTTTGGTTTTTTGCTTTTCCCACCTGATCTTTAACTGTTGGGAGGTCATTCAGTCTCCTTTTAGTCCATCTTCTTTTCTCACTATCACATACTTTCTCTCTTGGCAGTTTTCTCCATGCCATGGCTTAATTTACCATTCATTTGCTGATGAGTCTTAGTATGTATCTCTAGCTTACACCTTTCTTCTCACTTTTAGGCCTGTATATCCAACTTGCCTAGTTGGGACCTCCAGTTGGATATCTCACAAGCATATCAAACTGACTTACAAAAAAACTAAGTTCATGATCTCTTCTTCTACCTGAAGATGTATTTCTCTGTCCTGAATGGGCCTCTACCCTGCCCCTCCCCCCGCCCTTTACCTCACTCACGCCAGCCACTGTCCAATGAATTACCTCCTAAATCTTTCTAATCTGTCTACTTTCATTTCTCATATTTTATGATTCAGTGTTAAAGTTTAGAGATAGATAGGTTTCATTTTAGTCTGTTTAACATGACACTTAATTGATGATTTATGGTTGACAAATCTTTCTTTCTTATACCTGGTTCTCATATATATTATACTCAATAGAGCATAGATTATTTTCTTTTTGGGTATTTGGAATAACTTAATAACTTGATCTCACAGTTACCATGTCATAACTATTACTGGGGTTAGTTAAATCTGATTTTTCCGAGTTAAGATCTTAGTTTTTAGGAGTAAGCATAATACCATTTTATACCATACTTCACTCTTATTTATTTAGGTATAAGTGTAACTTTAAAAAATGTTTTATTAGTTACAGGTGTACTATATAGTGATAACAACAGTTCCTTACATTATCTGGTGCTCATAATGACATGTACACTCCTTAATCCCAATCACCTATTTAACTCAAACCCCCCCCCCCCCCCCATCCTCTACCCTCTGGGAACCATCAGTTCTCTATAATTTAGAGTCTGTATCTTGGTTTCTGTCTCTTTTTTTCCCTTTGCTTGCCTGTTTTGGTTTTTAAATTCCACATGTGAGTGAAATCATATGGTATTTGTCTTTGACTGACTTATTTCGCTTAGCATTGTACTCTCTAGCTTCATCTATGTCATTGTAAATGGCAAGCTTTCATTCTTTTTGATGGGTCAGTAAAATTCCATTGTATGTATATACCACATCTCATCTTTATCCATTCATCAGTCGATGGACATTTGGGCTCTCTCCATAGTTTGGTTATTGTTGATAATGCTGCTATAAACATTCCAGTGCATGTACCCCTTCAAATATGTATTTTTGTATCCTTTGGGTAAATACCTAATAGTGCCATTGCTGGATCATAGGGTAGTTTTAGTTTTAGTTTTAGTTTTTTGAGGAACCTCTGTTGTCCAGAGTGGCTGTACCAGTTTGCATTCCCACCAACAGTGCCAGAGGGTTCCCCTTTCTATGCATCCTCACCAATACCTATTGTTTCTCATATTGTTAATTTTAGCCATTTTGTTAGGTGTGAGGTAGTGTCTCACCTCACAAATGAAATTGTGGTTTTGATTTGTATTTTCCTGATGATGACTGATGTTGAACATCTTTGTATGTGTCTGTTAGCCATCTGGATGTCTTTGGAAAAGTATCTGTTCATACATCTTCTCATTTCTTTACTGGGTTATTTGTTTTTTGGGGGTGTGGAGTTTAATAAGTTCCTTATAGATTTTGGATACTAACTCTTTATCAGAAAGGTTGTTTGCATATATCTACTCCCATTCTGTAGGGTACCTTTTAGTTTTGTTGATTATTTCCTTTGCTGTGAAGCTTTTTATCTTTTTTTTTTTTTTTTTTTTTTTTTTTTTTTGAGAGGGCACAAGGGAGCCAGCGGCAGAGAGAGAGAAGTGGTGTTCACCTGGAGCTCATGTTTTACCTGCAGTGGGGCTGGAACTTGCCTGAAGTGGAGCTCGAGCTTGCCCAAAGTGGTATTCAAGCTCATCCAGTATTGGACTCAAACTCACAAACTGTGAGATCACGACCTGAGCCAAAGTCAGATGCTTAATGACTGAGCCACCCAGGCACCCAGAAGCTTTTTATCTTGATGAGGTCCCAGTAGTTCATGTTTGCTTTTGTTTCCCTTGCCTTCAGCCACCTGTCTAGCAAGAAGTTGCTCCTGTGGAGGTCAAAAGGTTGCTGGCTGTGGTCTCCTCTAGCATTTCAGTAGCTTCCTGTTTCATGTTTAGGTCTTTCATTCATTTTGAATTTATTTTTGTGTATGGTGTAAGAGAGTGGTTGAGTTTCATTCTTTCCATGTCACCATCTGGTTTTCCAAGTACCATTTACTGAAGAGACTTTTTTCCATTGGATATTCCTTCCTGCTTATATAGTTGTGGGTTCATTTCTGGGTTTTCTATTCTATTCCATTGATCTATGTGTCTGTTTTTGTGCCAGTACCATACTGTCTTGATGACAACAGCATTGTAATATAGCTTGAAATCCAGAATTTTGATGCCTCCAGTTTTGTTTTTCTTTTCCAAGATTGCTTTGGCTATTCAGAGTCTTTCTGATTCCGTGGCAATTTTAGGATTGTTTGTTCTAGCTCTACGAAAAATGCTGATGGTATTTTGATAGGGATTGCATTAAATGTGGATTGCTTTGGGTAGTATAAACATTTTAACAATGTTTGTTCTTCCAGTCCATGAACATGGAATACTTTTCCATTTCTTTATGTCTTCTTTAATTTCTTTCATAAGTGTTCTATAGTTTTCAGAGAACAGATCTCTTACCTCTTTAGTTAGCTTTATTCCTAGATATCTTACTGGTTTTGGTGCAGTTGCAAATGGGATAGATTCCTTGATTTCTTTTTCTGGTGCTTCTTTATTGGTCTATAGAAATACAACAGAGTTCTGCATATTGATTTTATATCCTTTGACTTTGCTGAATTCAGTCTTAGTTCTCACAGTTTTTAGTGGAGTCTTTTGGTTTTTCTACATAGAGTATCATGTCATCTACAAATAGTGAAAGTTTTGACTTCTTCCTTGCTGATCTGTATGCCCCTTATTTCTTTTGTTGTCTGATTACTGAGGCTAAGACTTCCAGTACTATGTTAAATAATAATGGTGAGAATAGACATCCTTGTCTTGCTTCTGGCAGTAGGGGAAAGGCTCTCAGTTTTGTTTTTTTTTTTTTGCCAAGGAGGATAATATTAGCTGTGAGTCTTTTGTATATGGCCTTTATGATGTAGAGGTGTGTTCTATCTATCCCTACTTTGTTGAGGGTTTTTAAGTCAAGAATGGATGCTGTTAGTTACTTTATCTATTGACAGGATCATATGGTTCTTATCTTTTATTAATGTAGTGTATCATGCTGATTGATTTGTGAATATTGAACCAGCACTTTAGCCCAGGAGTAAATCCCACTTGATCATGGTAAATAATTCTTTTGGAATTCAGTTAGCTAGTATCTTGTTAAGAGTTTTGCATTCATGTTCATCAAGGATATTGGTCTATAATTCTCCTTTTTAGTGGGGACTTTGTCTGGTTTTGGAATCAAGGTAATGCTGGTTTTGTAGAGTGAGTTTGGAAATTTTACTGCATTTCTATTTTTGGGAACAGTTTGAGGAGAAAAGGTATTAATGTTTGGTAGAATTCCCCTGGGAAACCATCTGGGCCAGGACTCTTGTTTGCTGGGAGATTTTTTGATTACTGTTTCAGTTTCTTTGCTGGTTATGGGTCTGTTCAAATTTTCTTTTTCTTCCTGTTTCACAGTTTTGGTGGTTTGCGAGCTTCTAGGAATTTGTCCATTTCTTCCAGATTGCCCAGTTTGTTGTCATATAATTTTCCATAGTATTCTCTTATAATTGTTTGAATTTCTGTGGTGTTGGTTGTGATTGCTCCTCTTCTATTCATGATTTGATCTCTTTGGGTCCTTTCTCTTTTTGATAAGTCTACCTAGGGGGTTATCAATTTAGTTTATTCTTTCAAACACCAGCTCTTGTTGATCTGTTCTACCAGGTTTGGTTTTTTTTTTGGTATCAATTATTTCTGTTCTAATCTTTATTATTTCTCTTCCACTGGCTTTACACTTTATTTGCTGTTCCTTTTCTAGTTCCTTTGTGTGTAAAGTTAGGTTGTGTATTTGGAACATTTCTTCCTTCTTTAGGAAGGCCTGGATTGCAATAACTTCCCTCTTAGGACTGCCTTTGCTGCATCCCAAAGGTTTTGGACTGTCGTAGTTTCATTTTCCTTTGCTTCCATGTATTTAAAATTTCTTCTTTAAACTTAACAGGAACCCATGGGGGAGGGGAAGGAAAAAAAAAAAAGGAGAGAGGTTAGAGTGGGAGAGAGCCAAAGCATAAGAGACTCTTAAAAACTGAGAACAAACTGAGGGCTGATAGGGGGTGGGAGGGAGGGGAGGATGGGTGATGGGTATTGAAGAGGGCATCTTTTGGGATGAGCACTGGGTGTTTTGTTTTTTTTTTATAATGCTCATAGATTTTATTATGAAATTAACATTCATAGCTATGATATACACACATTATCACAGCTTACACATATTCTGAAACTAAAAACAGAGCTGGGATGTAGAAGGTCCAACTTTGCAGTTTTAGAAAGCAGCAGGGCCAGAATTATCAACACATAGAATCGAAATGAGCTACAGGGAAAATAGTATCCTTGAGTTACACTTTGTCTTCTCTTTGCACTGGCCATGTACTCTTAACTGTTCAGTGTCAATGAATTTTTGTTTGTCACATGATTTTTGTAACAGCAACTGCCCTGTACTTCTCACAGCGTTTCTTCAATGGTAAAATCTCTCATAATTCTCATTTCTTAAGAAAAAAAATTAGAACAGAAATATTCACATGGACAGCACAGCCAGGTAGTCAGCACAGTAGGCCTGAGGCTGGAGAAGACAGGTACCCAAAGGCCCATTTATACATGCTTTTGCTCTAGATTATCAGCTTCCTTGGACATCAAAGGTCTATAATGGTATCAGAATTTAAGGAGCCACAGGGAATCAATGGGTGACTTTAAGATTCTTTTCATGTTTGAGATGACATGATAGTTAAGACAAGTAAACTGCCCTTGAGGAGAAGGTGCTAATTATAGTACATGCATCCTTTGTATATCCCCATGCACTGTGCTTATAGGCGCTTATCCCTTACTTAGAATATGCAATGTTGTTTTCAACAACTATGAACTGAGTGTCTAAGAAGTTAGATCATGGGGTAAAAAAAGAAACACATTTCTCAGCCTTCTTAAGACTGAGAATCTTATGGGAACACCTATACTTCTGACTCAGTCACACAACAAAATATGAAATTAGTCCCAAGAAAAAGCTTCAGAAGAAAAGAGATACATGGGGTTATGTGTAATGATCAAGAGAAGATTTCCCATATTCAAGGGCAAAGCAAGCTTTCCTAAGAAAACACTTTTGAGCTAAGACAGGAGGCCTGACTAGGAGCAAAGTCTATAAGAGGGAGAAGGAAGCATGTGTGTAAAAAGGAGTAAATGTTTCCAGACGATGTAGTTGGAGGAAGCAGAACACCGCTGAGGGGCTGTAAGAAGGTTTGAGTGACAGAACAGGGTGAGAGGTCTGGTCTGGGAAGAGGCTACCAAGCCACATAGGGGCCAGACCATGATCTTATGTATTGCAGGCTGGTTTTTTTTTTTTTTTCAATATATGAAATTTATTGTCAAATTGGTTTCCATACAACAGGAGCACTGGGTGTTGTTTGGAAACCAATTTGACAATAAATTTCATATATTGAAAAAAAAATAAACTAAAAATAAAAAGAATAAAAATAAAAAAAATAAAATTTCTTCTTTAATTTCCTGGTTAACCCATTCATTCTTTAGTAGGATGTTCTTTAAATTTTTTTTTTAATGTTTATTTATTTTTGAGAGAGAGAGAGAGCACAAGCAGGGGAAGGGCAGAGAGAGGGAAACACAGAATCTGAAGCAGGCTCCAGGCTCTGAGCTGTTAGCACAGAGCCTAACGTGGGACTCGAAACCACAAACCATGAGATCTGACCTGAGCCGAAGTCGGACACTTAACCGACTGAGTCACCCACTCACCTCAGTAGGATGTTCTTTAGTCTCCAAGTATTTGATGGCTTTTCAAATTTTTTCTTGGGGTTGATGTCGTTTCATAGTGTTGTGATCTGAAAATATGCATGGTATGATCTTGATCTTTTTTGTATTAGTCGAGGGCTGATTTGTGACCTGGTACGTGATCTATTCTGGAGAATGTTTCATGTACACTTGAGAAGAATGTGTATTCTGCTTTAGGATGAGATGTTCTGAATATATCTGTTAAGTCATCTGGTCCAATGTGCCATTCAAAGCCATTGTTTCCTTGATGATTGTCTGCTTAGATGATCTGTCCATTGCTTTAAGTGGGGTGTTAAAGTCCCCTTCTATTTTATTATTATCAATGAGTTTCTCTTTTTTTCAATTTTATTTTTTTAATTTACATCCAAATTAGTTAGCATATAGTGTAACAGTGATTCCAGGAGTAGATTCCTTAATGCCCCTTACCCATTTAGCTCATTCCTCCTCCCACAACCCCTCCAGTAGCCCTCTGTTTGTTCTCCATATTTAAGAGTCTCTTATGTTTTGACCCCCTCCCTGTTTTTATATTATTTTTGCTTCCCTTCCCTTATGTTCATCTGTTCTGTGTCTTAAAGTCCTCATATGAGTGAAGTCATATGATATTTGTCTTTCTCTAATTTTGCTTAGCAGAATACCCTCTAGTTCCATCCACGTAGTTGCAAATGGCAAGACTTCATTCTTTTTGATTGCCGAGTAATACTCCATTGTGTGTGTGTGTGTGTGTGTGTGTGTGTGTGTGTGTGTGTGTGTGTATGTATGCACCACATTTTCTTTATCCATGCATCCATAGATGGACATTTGGGCTCTTTCCATACTTTGGCTGTTGTTGATAGTGCTGCTATAAACATGGGGGTGCATGTGTCCCTTTGAAACAGCATACCTGTATCCCTTGGGTAAATACCTAATAGTGCAATTGCTGGGTCGTAGGGTAGTTCTTTTTTTAATTTTTTGAGGAACCTCCATACTGTTTTCCAGAGTGGCTGCACCAGTTTGCATTCCCACCAACAATGCAAAAGAGATCCTCTTTCTCCACATCCTTGCCAACATCTGTTGTCGCCTGATTGTTAATGTTGGCCATTCTGACAGGTGTAAGGTGGTATCTCATTGTGGTTTTGATTTATATTTCCCTGATGATGAGTGAAGTTGAGCATTTTTTCATGTGTCGGTTGGCCATCTGGCTGTCTTCTTTGGAGAAGTACCTATTCATGTCTTTTGCCCATTTCTTCACTGGATTATTTGTTTTTTGGGTGTTGAGTTTGATAGATTTTGGATACTAACCCTTTACCTGATGTGTCGTTTGCAAATATCTTCCCCCATTCTGTTGGCTGCCTTTTAGTTTTGCTGATTGTTTCATTTGCTGTGTAGAAACTTTTTATTTTGATGAGGTCCCAAGAGTTCATTTTTGCTTTTGTTTCCCTTGCCTCCGGAGACGTGTTGAGTAAGAAGTTGCTGCGGCCAAGATCAAAGAGGTTTTTGCCTGCTTTCTCCTCGAGGATTTTGATGGCTTCCTGTCTTACATTTAGGTCTTTCATCCATTTTGAGTTTATTTTTGTGAATGGTGTAAGAAAGTGGTCTAGTTTCATTCTTCTGCATGTTGCTGTCCAGCTCTCCCAGCCCCATGTGTTAAAAGAAACTGTTTTTTTTCCTATTGGATATTCTTTCCTGCTTTGTCAAAGATTAGTTGGCTATATATTTGTGAGTCCATTTCTGGGTTCTCTATTCTGTTCCATTGATCTGAGTGTGTGTTTTTGTGCCACAATGAGTTTCTTTTTAAAAAAAAATTTTTTTAACATTTGTTTATTTTCGAGAGACAGATCACAAGTGGGAGAGGGGCAGAAACAGAGAAAGACACAGAATCTGAAGCAGGCTCCAGTCTCTGAGCTGTCAGCTCGAGCCTGATGTGGGGCTCAAACCCACAACTGTGAGATCATGACCTGGGTTGAAGTTGGACGCCCAAACGACTGAGCCACCCCGGCGCCCCCACAATGGGTTTCTTTATGTTTGTTTTTAATTGAGTTATATATTTGGGTGCTTTCAAATTGGGGGCATAAATATTTATAATTGTTAGATCTTCTTTCCTTCTTGTTGATGGAAAGACCCCTTAATTATGATATAATGCCCTTCTTTATCTCTTGTTACAGTCTTTGATTTAAAAATCTACCTTGTCTGAAATAAGTATGACTACTGCAGCTTTCTTTTGATGTCCATTAGCATGATAGATCGTTCTCCATCCCCTTACTTTCAATCTGCAGACATCCTTAGGTGTAAAATGAGTCTCTTGTGGCAGCATATAGACTACTTTTATTTTTTTTTAATCCATTCTAATACCCTGTGTCTTTTGATTCGAGCATTTAGTCCATTTAATTTCAGGGTGATTATTGAAAGATATGAATTTAGTGCCAGTGTGTTACCTGTAGAGTTAGTGTTTTTGGTGATACTTTTCAGTCCTTTTTAGTCTTTGTTGCTTTGGTATTTTAATTTCTCCAAAGAGTCTCCCTTAAAATTTCTTGCAGGGCTGGTTTAATGGTCATGAACTCCTTTAGTTTTTCTTTGTCTGGGAAACTCTTATCTCTCCTTCTGTTTTGAATGACAGCCTTGCTGAATAAAGAATTCTTGGCTGTATATTTATCCTGTTTAGCACATTGAATATATTCCTGCCGTACCTTTCTGACCTGCCAAGTTTCTGTATACAGATCTTCTGTGAACGTGTAGGTTAAGGGCTTTTTTCCGCTTGCTGCTTTCAGGATTCCTTTCTTGCCTGTGCATTTTGTGAATTTGAGTATGATTTGCCTTGGCAGTCGTTGGCTTTTTTTTTTTTCTTTTTTTTTCAACATTTATTCATTTTTTTAATATGAAATTTATTGTCAAAGGCACTGTGCTAACTACTTCACCCAGATCATCACACTTAATCCACACAATATTCCCACAGACCAGTGCTGCTCTTCCTATTTTCAGAAAAGAAGTCCAGGGTTTAGAGAGGTTAAATACGGTAGAGTAAGGGCCTCAATCCAAGCAGCCCCCCTGCTGAGCCTGAGCCTTTAACTACTTTACTACACTGTAGTGAGGGTTAATCAAGATGACATGTGAAAGTGCTTGGAAATTAGAAAGCACTAAACAAGTGTGAGGGAATTTTTATTGCCACTTCCAGATACTTAGACAAGTGACCATGATTAGCCTTCATCCAATGTTAATAATTTAAACATTGTTTCCCCTTGTAACAGCTATTCAAAAGACAATGCTTCATATTCAGCAAAAGGTGCAAAAGTACCTGTGAAGGTGTTGTTTTTTTTTTAATATGAAATTTATTGTCAAATTAGTTTCCATACAACAATGCTCATCCCAAACAGGTGCCCTCCTTAATGCCCATCACCCACTTTCCCCTCCCTCCCACCCCCTATCAACCCTCAGTTTATTCTCAGTTTTTAAGAGTCTCTTATGGTTTGCCTTGTTCCCTCTCTGTAACTTTTTTCCCCCCTTCCCCTCCCCCATGGTCTTCTGTTAAGTTTCTCAGGATCCACGTAAGAGTGAAAACATATGGTATCTTTCTCTGTATGACTTATTTCACTTAGCATAACACTCTTCAGTTCCATCCATGTTGCTACAAAAGGCCATATTTCATTCTTTCTCATTGCCAAGTAGTATTCCATTTTATATATATACACCATAATTTCTTTATCCATTCATCAGTGATGGACATTTAGGCTCTTTCCATAATTTGGCTATTGTTGAAAGTGCTGCTATAAACATTGGGGTACAAGCGCCCTTATGTATGAGTACCCCTGTACCCCTTGGGTAAATTCCTAGCAGTGCTATTGCTGGGTCATAGGGTAGATCTATTTTTAATTTTTTTTTTTCAACGTTTTTTTAAATTTATTTTTGGGACAGAGAGAGACAGAGCATGAACGGGGGAGGGGCAGAGAGAGAGGGAGACACAGAATCGGAAACAGGCTCCAGGCTCCGAGCCATCAGCCCAGAGCCTGACGCGGGGCTCGAACTCACGGACCGCGAGATCGTGACCTGGCTGAAGTCGGACGCTTAACCGACTGCACCACCCAGGCGCCCCTATTTTTAATTTTTTGAGGAAGCTCCACACTGTTTTCCAGAGTGGCTGCACCAGTTTGCATTCCCACCAACAGTGCAAGAGGGTTCCCATTTCTCCACATCCTTGCCAGCATCTATAGTCTCCTGATTTGTTCATTTTAGCCACTCTGACTGGTGTGAGGTGGTATCTGAGTGTATTTTTGATTTGTATTTCCCTGATGAGGAGTGACATTGAGCATCTTTCCATGTGCCTGTTGGCCATATGGATGTCTTCTTTAGAGAAGTGTCTATTTACGTGTTCTGCCCATTTCTTCATAGGATTATTTGTTTTTCGGGTGTGGAGTTTGGTGAGTTCTTTATAGATTTTGGATACTAGCCCTTTGTCGTCTGATATGTCATTTGCAACTATTGTCTCCCATTCTGTTGGTTGCTTTTTAGTTTTGTTGATTGTTTCCTTTGCAGTGCAGAAGCTTTTTATTTTCATGAGGTCCCAATAGTTCATTTTTGCTATAATTTCCTTGCCTTTGGAAATGTGTCAAGTAAGAAATTGCTGCGGCTGAGGTCAAAGAGGTTTTTTCCTGCTTTCTCCTCTAGGGTTTTGATGGTTTTCTGTCTCACCAGGAAATGTCCTTCATCCATTTTGAGTTTATTTTTGTGAATGGTGTAAGAAAGTGGTCTAGTTTCATTCTTCTGCATGTTGCTGTCCAGTTCTCCCAGCACCATTTGTTAAAGAGACTGTTTTTCTTTTCCATTGGATATTCTTTCCTGCTTTGTCAAAGATTAGTTGGCCATACTTTCGTGGGTCCAATTCTGGAGTCTCTATTCTATTCCACTGGTCTACGTGTCTGTTTTTGTGGCAATACCATGCTGTCTTAATGACTACAGGTTTGCAGTAGAGGCTAAAGTTTGGGATTGTGATGCCTCCCACTTTGGTCTTCTTCTTCAATACTGCTTTGGCTATTCAGGGCCTTTTGTGGTTCCATACAAATTTTAGGATTGCTTGTTCTAGCTTCGAGAAGAATGCTGGTACAACTTTGATTGGGATTGCATTGAATGTGTAGATAGCTTTGGGTAGTATTGACATTTTGACAATATTTATTCTTCCAATCCATGAGCACGGAATGTTTTTCCATTTCTTTGTATCTTCTTCAATTTCCTTCATAAGCTTTCTATAGTTTTCAGCATACAGATCTTTTACATCTTTGGTTAGGTTTATTCCTATGTATTTTATGTTTCTTGGTGCAATTGTGAATGGGATCAGTTTCTTTATTTGTCTTTCTGTTGCTTCATTATTAGTGTATAAGAATGCAACTGATTTCTGTGCATTGATTTTGTATCCTGCAACTTTGCTGAATTCATGTATCAGTTCTAGCAGACTTTTCGTGGAGTCTGTCGGGTTTTCCATGTATAATAGCATGTCATCTGCAAAAAGTGAAAGTTTGACTTCATCTTTGCCAATTTTGATGCCTTTGATTTCCTTTTGTTGTCTGATTACTGATGCTAGCACTTCCAACACTATGTTAAACAACAGCGGTGAGAGTGGACATCCCTGTCGTGTTCCTGATCTCAGGGGGAAAGCTCTCAGATTTTCCCCATTGAGGATGATATTAACTGTGGGCTTTTCATAAATGGCTTTTATGATGTTTAAGTATGTTCCTTCTGTCCCGACTTTCTCGAGGGTTTTTATTAAGAAACGATGCTGAATTTTGTCAAATGCTTTTTCTGCATCGATTGACAGGATCATATGGTTCTTATCCTTTGTTTTATTAATGTGATGTATCACATTGACTGATTTATGAATATTGAACCAGCCCTATAGCCCAGGAATGAATCCCACTTGATCATGGTGAATAATTCTTTTTGTATGCTGTTGAATTCGATTTGCTAGTATCTCGTTGAGAATTTTTGCATCCATATTCATCTGGGATATTGGCCTGTGGTTCTCTTCTTTTGCTGGGTCTCTTTCTGGTTTGGCAGTCAAAGTAATGCTGGCTTCATAGAATGAGTCTGGAAGTTTTCCTTCCCTTTTTCTTTTTTGGAACAGCTTGAGAAGGATAGGTATTAACTCTGCTTTAAGTGTCTGGTAGAATTCCCCAGGGAAGCCATCTGATCCTGGACTCTTATTTGTTGGGAGATTTTTGATAACTGATTCAATTTCTTCGCCAGTTATGGGTCTCTTCAAATTTTCTATTTCTTCCTGAGTTTTGGAAGTGTGTGGGTGCTTAGGTATTTGTCCATTTCTTCTAGGTTGTCCAGTTTGTTGGCATATAATTTTTCATAGTATTCCCTGATAATTACTTATATTTCTGAGGGATTGATTATAATACTTACATTTTCATTCATAATTTTATCTATTTGGGTCCTCTCCCTTTTCTTTTTGAGAAACCTGGCTGGAGGTGTATCAATTTTGTTTATTTTTTCAAGAAACCAACTCTTGGTTTTATTGATCTGCTGTAAATGGCATGGTGGGTCATAGTGAGACTGCGTTCTTCTTCATGGCTGTGCCCTTAGTTCCCGATAGCTGGCCCAAAGCTCTGAAGCTATTAAGCCTTCAGACAAAGACGCACCAGCTTCTGGATTGCAATGTATTTTCCTCTCAGGACTGCCTTCGCTGCATCCCAAAGCGTTTGGATTGTTGTATTTTCATTTTCATTTGTTTCCATATATTTTTTTAATTTCTTCTCTAATCGCCTGGTTGACCCATTCATTCTTTAGTAGGCTGTTCTTTAACCTCCATACTTTTGGAGGTTTTCCACACTTTTTCCTGTGGTTGATTTCAAGCTTCATAGCATGTGGTCTGAAAGTGTGCATGGTATGATCTTACTTCTTTATACTTATGAAGGGCTGTTTTGTGACCCAGTATGTGATCTATCTTGGAGAATCTTCCATGTGCACTTGAGAAGAAAAGTATCTTCTGTTGCTTTGGGATGCAGAGTTCTAAATATATCTGTCAAGAGCTGGATTACGTCTGATGGGTACCCAGGGCAAGCTGGTAATTTGGTGTCCTTTGTTTAAGAACATGCTCCTCGAGTGTGATGCTAAGTGAAATAAGCCATACAGAGAAAGACAGATACCATATGTGTTCACTCTTATGTGGATCCTGAGAAACTTAACAGAAACCCATGGGGGAGGGGAAGGAAAAAAAAAGAGGTTAGAGTGGGAGAGAGCCAAAGCATAAGAGACTCTTAAAAACTGAGAACAAACTGAGGGTTGATGGGGGGGTGGGAGGGAGGGAAGGGTAGGTGATGGGCATTGAAGAGGGCATCTTTTGGGATGAGCACTGGGTGTTGAATCGAAACCAATTTGACAATAAATCTCATATGTTAAAAAAAAAAAAAAAAATATATCTGTCAAGTCCATTTGGTCCAATGTATCATTCAGGGCCCTTGTTTCTTTATTGATCCTGTGTCTAGATGATCTGTCCATTACTGTAAGTGGAGTATTAAAGTCCTCTGCAATTACCACATTCTTATCAATAAGGTTGCTCATGTTTGTGATTGTTTTATATATTTGGGGACTCCCATATTCAGCACGTAGACATTTATAATTGTTAGCTCTTCCTGATGGATAGACCCTGTAATTATTATATAATGCCCTTCTTCATCTCTTGTTATAGCCTTTAATTTACAGTCTAGTTTGTCTTATATAAGTTTGGCTACTCCAGCTTTCTTTTGAGTTCCAGTAGCATGATAGATAGTTCTCCATCCCATCACTTTCAATCTGAAGGTGTCCTCGGGTCTAAAATGAGTCTCTTGTAGACAGCAAATAGATGGGTCTTGTTTTTTTATCCATTCTGATACCCTATGTCTTTTGGTTGGCGCATTTAGTCCATTTACATTCAGTGTTATTATAGAAAGATATGGGTTTAGAGTCATTGTGATGTCTGTAGGTTTCACGCTTGTGGTGATGTCTCTGGTACTTTGTGGTCCTTGCGACATTTCACTCACAGAATCCCCCTTAGGATCTCTTGTAGGGCTGGTTTAGTGGTGATGAATTCCTTCAGGTTTTGTTTGTTTGGGAAGACCTTTATCTCTCCTTCTATTCTAAATGACAGATTTGCTGGATAAAGGATTCTTGGCTGCATATTTTTTCTGTTCATCACATTGAAGATGTCCTGCCATTCCTTTCTGGCCTGCCAAGTGTCAGTAGATAGGTCTGCTACTACTCTTAGGCATTTACCTTTGTAAGTTAAAGCGTGTTTATCCCTAGATGCTTTCAGAATTCTCTCTTTATCCTTGTATTTTGCCAGTTTCACTATGATATGTTGTGCAGAAGATTGATTCAAGTTTTGTGTGAAGGGAGTTCTCTGTGCCTCTTGGATTTCAATGCTTGTTTCCTTCCCCAGATCAGGGAAGTTCTCAGCTATGATTTGTTCAAGTACACCTTCAGCCCCTTTTTCTCTCTTTTTCTTCTGGAATTCTTTTGATAGGGATATTGTTCCATTTGATTACATCACTTAGTTCTCTAATTCTCCCCTCATACTCCTGGATTTTTTATCTCTCTTTTTCTTAGCTTTTTCTTTTTCCATAATTTTATCTTCTAATTCACCTTCTCTTCTCTGCCTCTTCAGTCTGTGCTGTGGCCACCTCCATTTTATTTTGCACCTCATTTATAGCATTTTTAAGCTCCTCCTAACTATATCTTAGTCCCTTTATCTCTGTGGCAATAGATTCTCTGCTCTCCTTTATGTTTTTTTCAAGCCCAGCAATTAATTTTATGACTATTATTTTAAATTCTTGTTCCATTATATTGCTTACATCATTTTTGATCAATTCGTTAGTTGTTGCTACTTCCTGGAGTTCCTTTTGAGGAGAATTCTTCTGTTTCTTCATTTTGGGTAGATCCTGCGGTATCTCCAAACTGCAGGGCACTTCCACTGTGCTCTCCAGAGTAACTTGTCTTGTTGGTAACTTCCGCTGTGTTCTGCAGAGTAACTTGTCAGACTGGTGTGTACCTTATCTTCCCCTCTCTTAGGGGCAGGACTCACTGGAGTGGTGTGGCCCCTGTCTGGGCTGCTTGCATACTGCAAGGCTTGTGGTGCTGCTTTGATGGGATCTGGCCAAGGGCGTATTAGACAGGGTGGATCCACAAGGTGCACAGTGGCGGGAGGGCCAGGCTTAGCTTGCTTTGCCGTAGGTGGTCCCCTGTGGGAGGGTCCTGAAGCACCAGGAGGGAGGCTGGCCCCTAGGAGGGATGTATCCACAGAAGCATGGCATTGGGTGTTTGCGGGGTGCAAGGAAGTTTGGTGACGGGAACTGGTTCCCTGTGGACTTTCGTCTGGGGGATGGGAGAGGGAAATGGTACTTGCTAGTGCCTTTGTTCCCCCGCTGAGCTGAGCTCTGTCCTTCTGGGACTCAACAAGTCTCCCTCCCGGCATCCTCTCGCCCTCTCCACTCTCAGAGAGTAGAGCTTTTGAGTTTTAACATTCCAGATGTTAAGTCCCAGTGGCTATTAGAACTCATGCAGTCCGGCCTCTCTGCTTTTGCAAGCCAGACTTTGGGGGCTCTACCTTGCAGGTTGGGCTGCCCCTCCACTGCCCTGGCTCTCTCCTGCCAGTCCGTGTAGCATGCACCGCCTCTCTGCCCTTGCTACCCTCTTCTGTGGGCCTCTTGTTCATGCTTGGCTCTGGAGAGTCCGTTCTGGTGTTTTTCTGAGTTATTTAGGCAGATGTGGGTGGAATCTAAGTGATCAGGAGGATGAGGTGAGCTCAGAGTCCTCCTACACCTCCAACCTCCTCTTCTTTTCTTTTCTTGGATTTGGTTTGTTATTTTTTAGCTTCTTAAGTTGTAAAGTTAAGTTTGTGATTTGAGATCTTTCTAGTTTTTTATGTAAGCATTTATAGCTATAAATTTCCCTCTGAGTACTGCTTTAGATATGTCTCTTAAGTTTTAATCTGTTGTATTGTTACTTTCATTTGTGTCTGTTTTCTGTTACCTCTTGTGATATTTTTCTTGGCCAATTTATTGTTTAAATTCAACAAATTTGTGAATTTTCTAGTTTTAACTTTGTTATCAGTTAACTTTATTCTGCTTTGGTTGGAGAAGATACCTTGTATGATGTCCATCTTTTTAAGCCATCTTTTTAAATGGAGACTTATTATGTGTGTCCTAATGTGTGTTGTATCTTGGAGAATGTCTAGAGTAGGGATTCTTAACCTTGAATTCTTAGACCTGTGTTTGTAAATCATCTGTAGGTATTGAAATTATTTTGTTCATGTATGTTGTTTTGGGTAGGAGTTCCATAACTTTCATGAAATTCTTAAAGATGATTGTCACCTTAAAAGGATGTATCACAGATTCTTGATTAATCTATTCTACTTACACCCTGGATGAGAAACATGGATGATAAAGCATAATAGAGGGATGATGTTACAGACTTGGAAATTTAACTCTCTCTCTGAAAAGTTAAAAAGGGCTATCTTAGATAGCCATCTCAGGAAAGGCTTAGTTATCTAGTCTCCTGTCAAGATGATGAGACCCATTAGAAATGCCCCTGCTTTTGTCTTCTCTATTCCATGGTGCCAATAATTTAGTCACAATTTTTGATTGTGGCAACATGTTAGATCTGCAAATTCTCAGTCTCTTTCTAACCATGCTTGTGGCTTCAGCCTGTCTATAAACTGCCTCATCTTGAATCCTGTTCACTTGCTCTCATCCCCTCCATGAATCCTGTCAAGGTTTTGCTCATTTCTTATTTCCTGGTATTCTGACAATGCCTTCCAGTAACGGGCTTCAATACCTATAAACCTGCTCTGCTGCATCTCTGACTTGGGCTTCTTTTTGGAATGATTCTTGTCACAATTAAATTAGGTGAACATTTCCTTATCTTTTCATGATTCCCATAAAAAATTAAATATATTGCAATTATAAAATAGGAAGACTGAATCAAACAAGGCAAGAACATTAAGAAGGTAAACCTTGAATTCCTAATGTTTGCTGAGTTTTATTCTTTTGGTGAAGTTTTGTTTCTTTGGTGAAAACTATTTAATAGGAATTTATTCGTCCCCTGTGGGCACATCAAGGAATTTGAGCTGATGGTGTTAGGAAACAGAGAGAGAAATCTTTAGGAAATGGATTTTTATAAAATTGTATCCCAGGAAATTCTGTCCAGTGTTCTTTAGCAAGAGGCTTCTTATTTCCCCTTCAGAAGAGGATAAGACAGTCATTTGAGTGGGGTATAGCTACACTGTCATGTAGTTGCTCTACACACATTCCTCTTTTTCTCACTGTTTTTAAATATTTAATAGAGGCACAGTCATGGAAACGATGGTTTGCGAAAGTTATCCATGAAGATGTGCTGCCAGTGAGCTCAAATTACAAAGTGCATTGATAATGGTAACAATATCAGAAATACAATAATTAGCTCTCATATGGCTGATCTGTGTAGTTCTCTTAGTTGTTATATACACTAACGTCTTGGGTGAACATTCCTGTAAGCTATTTCAATTTAGTTGGAATGCTGTAATTATCGATTATGGGACTGAAGTCCTTATGACAGTGTGCTCTTCATTTCATTAGGTGATAGTGAAAGAATGAAGTAGCATAATTTACCATATTAATTTACCAATTATCCTCCAATAAAATAATAAATAAGTGAAATTGAATGATTTGGGGGAGTTTGCAGATATAATTGTTCTTAGTCATGAACAAATAAGGCAGATTTCATGGTAACATATTTGTTTAAAGATTTAGGTATCTTTTGTTGTTTTCTTTGTTAATGAGCATTTACATTGAAATTTGGTCATGATCCATTTCTTAAGTAGAAGTGTTTGGTGGTTTGTATTTTTAATAAGATTGGAAGCATCTTTAATGAAGACCATGTCATCTGCTTTTTTTGTTTCTACTACACTCTGGGTACATACAGTAAAAATTTCATAAATGAGTCTTAAATCTAGTTTGTGATACTCTAGTAAAAATTTACAGGGCCTACAAAATATTTCTACAATCTTTCCTTGACAATTACCTTATTTTTAAGGTATCATGTTTTTGTTTTAGAATTAAGTTATTTGTCTCAGAAATATTTTTTGCAGTTATAGGATTAAAAACTTTAAAATAATTATACTTCATTTAACAGCTACCCTAATACTGATTTTGTAATTCAGTTACACTCACCATAGAGCATGAAATTTTTAAAAACAGTTGAGTTTTATAAGTATCAAAGGATGAATTTATAAGGATTCTTGGAAATAGAACAGTTTCCATAAAAGGTACAGTTCTTGTTTCCTGTTTATTTTTTTAATCATAAAAAAAAATGTTTTTTAAGGCGGCTCCATGCCCAACATGGGGCTTGAACTCATGACCCTGAGATCAAGTGTTGGATGCTCTACTGACTGAGCCAGCCAGGTGCCCCTTATTTCCTACTTATAATTAGAGTATTTTTTTTTTTTTTGTAAAACTTCACATTTAAAAAACCAAGAAATACAAACAGACATATTAAAATTTAGTTTTGTTAGAAAAAAATTTAAAATGTACATATGATTTGTATTAGAAACAAAAATAGCACAGAATGTGAAATAGTATCATAAATCATATCTGAATATAATTTTAGAAATTATATAATCCAGCCTTCTTATTTTACCCATAGGAAACTGAAAAACTACGTGATCTGTCTGACATTATGTAATGAATTACCAGCAGAACTAACCTTTAGTTCTGGACTTATCTTTCATGCAACAACTGTTTACTGAATATTTATTACCGCTTGCACTGTTTTGGGTGCTATTCATGAGCCTGAAGAAGTTATAACTATAACAAAACTGTTTTTGATCAAACACATCCTATTGATATAAACATCAAAGATTTTATAAAAATGTATTTAAGGACTTTCTTTTAGAAAGGAATATCTGTGCCATTCCTGCTGTGGATATTATCTTGGGTTATTGATATTTTTCATCAAGCGTTTCTGTTTTTTTTAATTTTTTCAGTTATTTTCTACTGTTATTTTGAAATGATAGAAATTTACCAGATAATGAGTGCAACACAGAACATAGATCTTGGTGTCCAGACACAAGATGTATAGCAAAGGTTATAGTTCTGTTCTATTATTCCTCTGGATCACTAAAAGTATTTGAGACTTGATTGATGAAGAGAAAGAGTCAGTTTATGCCTTTGAAGTAGATTTTGCTCTTCCATGCATGGTGACTCAGTGGGAGTTAAAATTTTAGAAAAAATCATGGTGTTTTTCTCTTAGGATGTGAGATGTGTTATAACGATAACCATTTATTTATAACAATAAACGGCATGAGGGAGAAAAGTGTTTTTTCCCTTTCAGGTTCAGGAATAGCACTTAGGAGTTTAGTCTATGTATTGACATTAGTTATTATACTTGGTAATATCATAGCAGGAGAGGTGACTTTGGGCTGTAGGATTGTGGGAGAGTTTTGCACATGGTATTTGTACTGTCCTTTGCAAGGAAAGTGAGGAATAGTCGTGATTTCCATGTTTCCTCTAAGCTAGTTGTAGGACTTTGGAAGAAATCACCAAACCTTTTTCTACCTTTGTGTCTGTAAATGAGGAGTTTGGTATAAATGAGTGCTGAGGACCTTCAGCCTGAATATAAGCATTTAGTTTGGTATTGGGAGAATAGTTTGGCAAAAGAAATGCCGTAAGCAGGTGTTTAGGTAAACTTGCAGGCATCAGTGGGGAATTTGAGTATGTTATTTTGAGACTTGCAACAATTTTTTTTTAATATGTCAAGTTGGCTAGCATACAGTGTTTACGACAGTTTTCTAAAAATACTTATTTTTGAGAGAGAATGAGAGAGCTTGAGTGGGGGAGGGGCAGAGAGCGAAGGAGACAGAGGATCAAAGTGGGTTTGCCCTGGGACCATAGAGCCCACTGTGGGGCTTGAACTCACAAACTGTGAGATCATGACCTAAGCTGAAGTTGGATGCTTAACTAACTGAGCCACCCAGGTGCCCCATGACAAATTATTTTTTAGTATCATTGTTTACTTATTCTTAGCTGCAGTAGGTCTCTTGAGTTTTGTTAGTAGGAAATACCATAAGAGAAAATGTCTAATCAAGCCAGCTTGTAAATGAGTTGAGATAAAAATTAGCCACTGCAGTAGAATATTTGTATCATTACCCAGGCAACTGCAAAGTTTATTTATACACAAAGAACCTGGTAAAAATTAAATTAAAGGAGAGTGGTTTCCATTAGCAGATTTTCATTTATAAGTTTTCATTCATTGAATATGTTTTGTATTTTTTTTTTTTACTAGGCTGCTTATGTAGAAAATTAAGGGGAAGTATTTGAAAGAAATGAATGATTAAAGGTTGAAGACTACTGTGAATGATACTGTTAGTTTTGAAAGTGGTTTACTTGCCATTTTTCTTTCCAATGATTTCTCTTTTGAACTATTTATCTATTTGTAGCTTTTAAAAAACTTTTTAAAACTATTGTTCTTAAAAATAATGCTTTTAAAAACTTGTTTCACTTTTGGTAAAGCTCTTTCTTATAAGGTTCCCTTTATCACTGACTTCTCATGTGATGCATGTTTCTATCCCTTTATCACCACAGGGGCACACCACTGTGCACATTCCTGTAGCTGAATTGGAGAGCTGTGTTGATGTCCTGGGCCCAAGGGCCTGTGCACTAGTATTGTGTGTCAGGAGGACAAAGGGATGGCGCCAACCATCCTGCTCTGTGCGCCAGTAACTAGAATTAATTACAAACCAATCGAATCCGTTGCAGCCAATTGGTAAACTAATTGGTAATTTTAGCTGTATATCTATATGTAGTTATCTGAATGCCTATAACATTACTTTCAGAGCCACTTTTGTTCTGTTTCATCCTGATTGACAAAATGGCCTTCATAGCTGTAGGGAGAAAGATGTGCATCAGTGACTAAGAAGCTGCTCCAGCTGCGTGTCTTGTTTGTATTCCCTTGTTCATAAAACATGACTCAGATTACAGCTGCATGGTACCACTCTGATCATTTCGGATAACATTGTGCTAAACATTCCTTAAAATAGGTTGTTTAAGCCACCAAATGTACTTTCTCTGTGCCAACTAGTATCAGAAGTGTAGCTGCTTATATGCTTGCCCATTAGAGGGTTTTTTTCTGTTTTTTTCTTTTTTTCTTTCTTTTTTTTTAAGCAAAAAGGGAAATCATAAAACTTCTGAAATAAATTATTCTGAATTATATCTTTCTGTGCCTAATGTAGGCGATTTAAGTTGAACTTAATTGAATTTGAATTATATTCGTAGAATTGAGAAAAGGAAGCCAAGTAAATTAAAAAATTTTTTCCTTTTCCTGATTGTAGAAGACTTTTATTACCAAGGATTTGGCACTAAGGATTACCTTTGAAAGGAAATAAACAATACTTCTTTGTTCAGAAGAGTATTTTAAATTAGAATATAACATTTATGACTAATGTGAGGTTGGTACTGTATTTTATTTGTGGCTAATTTGGCATACATAATCAATCTTGGGTCTGATTTCCAAAGTGTATCTATATTTTAAAAAACATAAGTGAAAAGTGTTTTTGAGGTTTTGAGTTCCACTGAATACTAGAAAGTAAGCTTAGTTATGGAAAAGTAACATGTTTATAATCCAAGTGATCATTTTTATACTTGGTTGGAGTTACAATAATACTAGAAAGTAAGACTTAGTTATGGAAAAGTAATGTATTTATAAACAAATGATCATTTTTATAGTTGGTTGGTATTTTCTGATGGTCATCTTTGGGAGTATGGAAAGTTGCCATTTCTAGTAAAATGAGACTGGTATGTCTCTATAGTAAGGTGAGTAGGGTGAGAATGGTATGAGACTGATAAAGTGAACACTTTAAATTTCTTTGTCTTATACATTTTAAATGACAACTTTGGGCAATTAACCACTGTCTACACACATATTTATACTTGGGATCAATTTTTCTTTCTGAGCAATGGAATGGATCTCAGTGGCCTATATTTTTATAGTCTTTTCTTATATACATTTTCATTGCCATTAGTATGCAAGACTAATCAGTACCAAGAAGAAAAAATCTTTGCCAAATATGTAGAATGTAGTATTACAGTAATGTAACTTGGATTATCTAAAGACAAAAATTAGCTTTCCCTGCTAATATCAGGAACAAAATACTGATGTCTATTCTCACTGCTTCTTTTCAGTCTTATACTTGAGGTTCTAGCCAGGGCAATTAGACAAGATAAAGAAATAGAAAGCATCCAGATTGAAAGGAAGAAGTAAAATTATATCTGCAGATGGCTTATAGAATATAAGAATATATCTGCAGATACATATAGAAAACCCTATAGAATCCATTCACACACATAAAATTATTAGAGCTAATAAACAAACTCAGAAGGGTTGCAGAATACAAGATCAGTGCATAAAATTGTGTTTCTATATGTTAGTAATGCACAATAAAAAAGTGAGATTAAGAAAGCAGTCCCATTATAATGGCATGAAAAAGAAAAAAAAAAAAAGAAACATTGAGTAATAAATTTAACCAAAGACGTTCAAGACTTGTACACTAAAAACTACAAAACATCATTAAAAGAAATTAAAGAAGACCTAAATAAAGAGGAAGATATCTGAACTTGTGGATTGGAAAACTTAATATTAAGATGGCAATGGTCCCCAAAGTGATATACAGATTTAGTTCAATCCCTACTGAAATCCTAATCTCCTTTTTTGCAGAAGTGGACAAGGTGATCCTAAAATCTGAATGGAAATGCAAGGGACACAGAATAGCCAAAAACCATCTTGAAAAAGAACAAAGTTCTTTTCAAAACTCAGAATTCAAAACTCATTACAAAGCTACAGTAATCAAAATAGCATGGTACTGGGATAAGGATAGTTATAGATCAATGGAAGAGAATTGAGAGTTCAGAAATAAATCCACATCTGTGTCCATTGATTTTTGATAAGGGTGCCAAGACCATTTAATGGAAAAAGAATAGTCTTTTCAACAAATGGTGTTGGGATCAACTAGATATCTGCACACAAAGAATTAATTTGGATCCTTACCTCACACCATATACAAAAAAATAACTGAAAATAAATGAAAGATCTAAATGTAAAAACTAAAACTATGAAATTCTTTGAAGAAAATATAGGTGCAAATCTTTGTGACCTTGGACTTGGCAGCAGTTTCTTAGATATGATACCAAAAACACAACCAAAGGTAAAATAAATAAATAGAATTTCATTCAAATTAAAAACTTATGTGTATTACAGGATGCTGTTAGTTGACAAGACACCCCACAGAATGAGAGAAAATATTTTCAAGCCATGTGTCTTATAACAGTCTAATATTTAGAATATATAGAGAGAACTCTTGCAGCTCAAAAATATAAAGGACAAATAACCTAGGCCAAAAATTGGCAAATAATTTGAATAGACATTTCTTCAAAGAAGATTTGCATATGTCCAATAAGCACATGAAAATATGCTCAATAAGTTTAGTCATCAGGGAAATGCAAATAAAAACCACAATACTACTATACTTGTTAGGATGACTAGACTCAACAAATCAGAAAATAGCAGGTGCTGCTGAGGTTGTCAAGAATTTGGCCCTCATACAGACATACCTTGGACATCCTCCAGGTTCAGTTCCAGACCACTGCAATCAAGCAAATACCACAATAGAGCAAGTCAATGAATTTTTTGGTTTCCCAGTACATATAAGTTATGTTTATACTGTAGTCTAACTGTGCAATAGCAGCATGTCTAAGGAAACAATGTATGTGCCTTAAATAATGCTTTATGCTAAAAATTGCTAGCAGTCATCTGAGGTTTCAATGAATTGTAACCATAACAAATATAATAGTAATGAAAAAGTTTGAAATATTACAAGAATTACCAAAATGTAACATGAGACAGGAAGTGAGCAATCACTGTTGGAAAAATGGTGTAGACAGACTTAGCACAGGGTTGCTACAAACCTTCAATTTGTAAAAAAACATGATATCTGTGAACTGCAATAAAATGAAGCATAGTCAAATGAGGTGTGCCTGTATATTGCTGCTGGGAATGTAAAATGGTGCAGCTGTTGTGGAAAACATTTTGGTAGTTCATGTTAAATTTAGAGTTACCATATAACTTAGTAAATCCACTACTAGGTATACACCCAAGAGAAATAGAAACATTTTCCTAGAAAAACTTGGATGTGAACGTTCATAGCAGCATTATTTCTAATAGGCAAAAGGTGGAAACAAGCCAAGTATCCATCAACCGATAAATGAATAAGCAAAATGTGTTTGTTTATGCAATTATTTAGTCACGAAAAAGAATGAAGTACAGATACGTGGTACCAGATGGATGAATCTTGAAAACATTAGTGGCGCCTGGGTGGCTCAGTCGGTTGAGCGTCCGACTTCGGTTCAGGTCATGATCTCACAGTTCATGAGTTCGAGCCCCACATCAAGCTCTGTGCTGACAGCTTAGAGCCTGGAGCCTGCTTCGGATTCTGTGTCTCCCTCTCTCTCTGTCCCTAACCAATTCGCATTCTGTCTCTGTCTCTCTCAAAAATAAATATTAAAAAAAAATATTCAGAAAAAAAACATTAAATGAAAGAATTTCGCCACAAAAGGCCATATTCTATATGATACTGTTTATTTGAAATGTCCAGAACTGGCCAATCCATAGAGACCAAAAGTAGATTAGTGGCTTCCAAGGGCTGGAAAGAGGAGAGAATGGGGAGTGACCGCTGATGCGTACTGGGTTTCTTTTTGGGGTGATGACAATGTTTTGGAATTGGATAGATGCACAACTCTGCATGTACTAAAAGTGACTGAATTGTATAATTATAAATGGTAAATTTTATGGTGTGTTAATCTTATCTCAACCAAAAAAAAAAATGAGCAAAATATTGCCAGTATTATACAGACTCTTCTAGAACATAGAAAAAGAACTCTGCCAGCATAACCTTGATAACCAAAGGTTTCAGGAGAAAGAAAAATAGAGACCACTTAGGAATACAGATGCACAAATCCTAAACCAAATATTGATATATTAATCTGGTTATTCAAATACTGGACAATACATCACAGTCAAGTTAGGTTCTTTCCAGTACCGCAATGTTGGTTTTATCATTTGAGAATGAAATTAATATTTATCAAATTAGATGAATAAAGGTGAAAATCATATGATTGTCCCAGTAGACCTAGGAAAAATACTTGATGAAATTCAGCAAACTGAGAATGAACATCTTTACTAATAGAATCTTCCAAAAACCTATGTAAACATCATACTTAATGGTGAAATGTTGAGAACTTTCCTTCTGAAATTGGGAATGAGACAAAGTCTGCTATCTTTATTTCCATTCAACATTGTCCTTAAGATCCTGGCCAACACAGGAAGACAAGAATAACATATAAAATATATAACACTTGGAGAGGAAGAAATAAATATGTCATTATTCACAGATGACCTATTCATAATTATGTATTTAGAAAATCCAGAAGAATCTAAAGAGAAATTATTAGATGTATTGAGTAAGTTAAAGTTGCTGGATACAAAAATCAATGGTAACAGAAAATGAAAAAAAAGTTAAATAGCAACCCTTTATTCTTAGGGCTAAAGCTAAAAAAAATGTGCAAGACCTCTACACAGGAAACTATCATACATTTTGAGAGACACTGAATAAGGTACAAGTATATATAGGTATAAATAAGATACATATATTTCTTCATAGACCAGAAGATACAATATTATGAAAATGTCAGTTTTCATCTAGTTGTTTTATAGAATATATGCAATTACAATTAAAATTGTATTTTTAATTTTTTCTCCTGGGAAATTGATAACCTGATTTTAAAATTTGTATCGAAATAACAAGGGGCTGGCATTAGCCTAGTCAAAGATATAGTTGGAGGATTTACTCTACTGGGTTTTGCGTTTTATTTTAGAGCTACAGCAGTGTAAGTTAGGTTGATATTGGTACAAAAATAGATAAACAGACCATTGTAACAGAGGAGAGACCCCATGCTCTAAAAGACAATATTGGAGAATATCTTCCTGACCTGTGGTAGGAAAATAATTGCTTAAAATTGATGCAGATAGTATCAGTCTTAGAGTCAAAAGTTAGACTACCTTAAAATTAGGGATTTATGTTCATCAAAACATTCTATTCCATTAGGAGAGTAAAAAGTCAAGTATATGTGTGCAACATGTATAACCAAAAAAGGCCCATATCCAGAAGATGTAAGGAATTCCTTCCCATCAAAGAGTCTTGAATAGGCACTTCACAAAATGAGGATGGCTAATAAGCATGAAAAAAGGCTGAAAATCATTAATAATCATAGAAAACCATCTTGAAACCAAAATGAAACCATTACATAACCACCACCGAGAGTGGCTCAGGTTAAAGTAAACCCCAAACAGACAATACCAAGTGTAGTTGAGGGTGTGGAGTAAGGAGGACTCATACACTGCTGGTGAGAGTGGCAACCACTTTGGAAAACAGTTTGGTGTTATATACTGGAGTATAGCATATGCTCTTCTTGTGACTCAGTATTTCCTCTCTTGGGCTTGTTCTCAACAGAAATGCATACATATGTGCAGAGGACATACATGAATAACAGCATATAATTTGGAAATCACCCCAGTGTTCTTCAGCTGTAGATTGGATAAATAAATATGCATGCAGTATAATACTGTTCAGTAAGTGACCTTGGACAATGGCAATAAATAAATTGCAGGTTCATCCTGCAACATGGATGAGCCTAGTAAACAAAGTAAAAAAAGGAGTCACAAAATGTTAATACTCTATGAATTTCATTTATATGAATTTCAAAATCAGGTAAAAATTGAACTATTACAAGTCAAAGCAGTGGTTGCCTCAGAGCAAGGACAGAGTAATGATTGGGAGGAGACACCAGGTATTTTCTAGAGACTAGCATTGTTCTGGGTGGATGGATGCATGGGCCTTTGCTTTGAAATGATCTGTATATACATTTATACACTTTACTGTTTATTAAAGTTAATAATAAAAAAGATTAAAAGAATGGTCACGGGGGGCGGTTCTTGAGAAAGAATATCAATACCATCTCTTGGTCTTTGGACTCTCAGCTTTACTAATTTCTTATCATACAGTGAGAATGAAAATAAAACAAAATAAAAAAAACGAAATCAGTAGGTTTTGCTACTTTCTCAATGAGGAGTATAATGTAAAAACTATTAATTCCTAAGTACTTCAGTCTAAAGTTTTTTCTTAAAACTTTTCAGTATCAGAATGGAGTTTAATGATGTTGTTTGTTTTAACTAGGAGGTGCTAATGATGCTGGATAACTATGTGAGAGATTTCAAAGCATTGATTGACTGGATTCAACTTCAGGAAAAGCTAGAGAAGACAGATGCTCAAAGCAGGTAATGAACTTTGGTCTGTATAGCAGCCAGCAATTTCAAAAGCAGTCATTGAAGTTGACAGTTAACTTGACTTAAGCTTAACTTAAAACTTGTAAAAATCTAAAAGTTGGGATCTGTATTTCTTATTCAGCTCAGTAACAGATATTTATTGGGTACCTACTAGTGCAAAGCACTTTTAATCAGTACAGAGATTTAATTGGTGAATATGATACATTGACTACTCTCATGAATTTGTAGTGTAAGGGTGGAATAAAATAGAGCTTATTATTACAAAAAAGCTATTACAGGTGTTCAGAACAGGACAGGGTCATTTCTCTTGTAGGGGATAGATGAGGAAGGATTTCATGCAGGATGCAGAAGTGTTTAAAAGATGTGATGGATCTTAACAAGTGGTTGGCCTCTTATTTTATTTTTTAAAGTTTATTTATTTTGAGAGAGAGAGAGAGAGACAGAGCGTGAGCGGGGGAGGGGCAGAGAGAGGAAAAGAGAGAGAATCCCAATCAGTGCTGATAGCATGGAGCCTGCTGAGGAATCCCAATCAGTGCTGATAGCGTGGAGCCTGCTGATAGCGTGGAGCCTGCTGAGGAGCCTGCTGAGATCATGACCTGAGCCCAGATCAAGAGTGGGACACGTAACCAACTGAGCCACCAAGACGCCCCAAGTGGTTGGCCTTTTAGATGAAGAGAGAAAATTAAGACAGCTATTAAAATGCAGAGTATGTGTGAAGTGAAAGTAATGTAGGGAAAATTATAGTATTTCTTCTTATATATTTATTTAAGTTTATCTTGAGAGAGCGCGCGCAAGCAGGGTAGGGGCAAAGAGAGAAGGAGGGAGAGAATTCCAAGCAACTCTGTGCTGTCAGCACAGAGCCCAATGCAAGGCTCGAACCCGCGAACTATGAGATCATGACCTGAGCTGAAGTCTGACACTTAACTGACTGAACCACCCAGTCTCTCCATGTTTCTTCTTAATGTAGTACTCAGTGAGGAAAATTGATGATTTTCGATTAGGGGAGTAATGAGAGATCAAAGTTACTTTAGAAACCTTCATTTTTTTGTTTGTTTGCTTCAAAATTTTACCTAAATTCCATTTAGTTAACATATAGTATAATAGTTTCAGAATTAGAATTTAGTGATTCATCACTTACATGTAATACCTAGTACTCATCACAAGTGCCTTCCTTAATATCCATCACCAATTTAACCCACTCCCCTGCCTATGTTTCCCTCCAGCAACCCTCTTAACTATAGAGTTAAGAGCCTGTTTTATGGTTTGCACCCTCCCTCTTTTTTTTCCCCTATGTTAATCTGTTTCGAGAAACTTTAATTTGAAATAACCACACAACATTTGAGTCCTAAGTGCCACGCTCTGGAACTATTGTTGTGAAGGAAACAGACGCAGTCCCTGCCCTTAAGAGATACATAGTGCATTCACAGAAAAGATTGATGTGAAATACTTATCAGTGCACAAAATTCATCAAAAAGAAATACAGGGTACTTGGGAAATATAAGAAAAAGCACCATCATCCATTTTGCTGAATCAGGAAAGCTTCCCCAAGGAGGGCATATTTAAGTGAGACAGAAGTATCAAGTAGGTGTTAGCTTGACAACCAGAGAACAAAAGGGTAATCCCGGGTAGAGGTGATGGGTATATGTGATATCCTGGAAGTAGAAGAGAGCACAGTATAGTCAGGGAATTTACAGTTTAGCAGGACTGCAATGGAGAGAACAAGGGGAAGATAGCTTGAAAGGAACCTAGAGAGGTAGGTTGGGACCAGATTATGTAGGGCTCTGTAGACATGATACAAACTTTAGACTTTTTTTAAGTTAAGGAAGTGACATGTCAGATTTGTGATTTTAAAATTCTTTCTGGCTGCAGTGTGGGGAGGTTGAAGTACAGCAGTATAGAGTATAGATTATGGCTATTCAGACTGGAATAGTAGCAACAGGGAGAGTTGAGAGATAACTCCAGAGATAGATGATCAACTAGGCTTAGTATTATTTTGGTTATGTGCAAAGGCAGAAGAATAATTTATTACTCAGTTAAGCTTATAAGTGAAAACTGAGCCATTGTGAACTGGACCAAGTCACTTGAAGCTACGATGGTACCTTTTTACCCAGAGAAAACAGGCCTAGGCTCCTCTTTCCCTTGGATTTAACTGTGGTTCAGTTTCTATAAGTGGAATCATTCAGTACAGAACATGTTTTTTGTCCTATCCTGAGGTATCAGCCCCATGAAGGAATGAGGAGACTAAAGGTATCCCAAGAGACAAGTCCAGGAAGGCTTGATCCCCAGGAAACCAAATTCAGGGAAACCACGATGTGTTGATTTTTTTAACATTTTTGTTCCTCATAATAAAAAAAATTGTTTTTAATTCGTGTGTAGTTAACATACAGTGTTATGTTAGTTTCAGGTGTACAATATAGCAATTCAACAATTCTGTACATTATTCAGTACTCATCTTAATCCCCTTTACCTGTTTCACCCATCCCTGCCCTTACCTCTGGTGACCATTGTTTGTTCTCTGCAGTTAAGAGTCTGTTTTTTGTTTTTCCCCTTTGTTTTGTTTCTTAAATTCCACATATGAGTGAAATCATATGGTATTTGTCTTTCTCTGACTGACTGACTTCGTATCTCATAATGAAAATTTTTGGTATGGTGTTTTTGGTACTTGATTTACCCACACTCCCTGGGTGGGTCAAGCCTAGTTGTCTGTGTTTGTACCAAACAACTTCACACTTAACCCTGGATAATAGGTAAGTAGATTTGTGGGGGCAAGGGATGTGCATTCCCTCACTGGGTTGAACCAAGTTAAGGGATCATCATGCTGATTTGGGATTGGTGGCTCTATTGTTTTTGTGAAGATAAGCAGAAGAAAGTAGGTTCCAAGAAAATGGAAAAGATATACCCAGAGAATCAGGAAACAAGAAATCATGTGGACTTTGAGAGCGTCAGAGTGTTGCTTTAAAGCTTCTCTCTTCTTGGTCTTATCCTCATGAGTCTTGATTCTAGTTTTTTTCCCACCTTGGATGTCCTTGACCTTGTACATTTTATATCCTTGCAATAAATCTTTATTTTCTTCTTTCCTTTTTTTAAAATTTCTTTTTAAAATTTATTTATTTTTAATATAATTTATTGTTAAATTGGCTAAAATAACAGTGTACAGTGTGCTCTTGGTTTTGGGGGTAGATTCCTGTGATTCATCACTTACATATAACACCCAGTGCTTATCCCAGCAAGTGCCCATCACCCATTTTCCCCTCTCCCCCACTCTCCCATCAACCCTGTTTATTCTCTGTATTTAAGAGTTTCTTATCATTTGCCTCTCTGTTTTTATCTTATTTTTCCTTCCCTTCCTCTATGTTCATCTTATTTTGCCTAGCATAATACACCCTAGTTCCATCCACATTGTTGCAAATGGCAAGATTTCATTCTTTTTGATCACTAATATTCCATTGTACAGTAAAACCTTGGTTTGTGAGGATAATTCATTATGGAAACATGCTTGTAATCCAAAGCACTTGTATATCAAAGCAAATTTCCCCTTAAGAAATAATGAAAACTCCACAGATGTTTCATTTCACAGCCCAAAAATATTCATATAAAAATGATTGCAATACTATAATATAATGCAAAATAATAAAATATAAAGAAAAATAAATTAACCTGCATTTACCTTTGAAAACCTTCATAGCTGGTGTGAGGAAGACAAGAAAGAGGAAGGTTATTGTGTAGGACGACTTTCACTATCACTAATGGAATCAATGCTATCTGTTGGCTCAGTGGAATCTTTTACTTTTCATGCAACTTTAACAAGGAATCTATCCAATGATGCTTGCTTTTGCCTCCTTTTGAGGGTTTCATGCAAATGTGACATTGCATTGTTGTTAAACAGATTCATTGCTTGCACTGCTAACAGCCTTATTTGGGTAGTGCTTTTCTACAAAACTTTGCATTGTTTCCCACATTTTACACATCTCCTTAATCTCATTTGAAGTGAGGAATTCTTCTGCCTTCTTTTCTTCCTCCTCTGCAGACAAGATGCAGACACAGACTTACAAAATCTTGTACTTTTGGCCAGTCGCATACCTTGTTTGTGCTTCTTGATGATTTCTTTCTTAACTTCTATCATAATCATTTCCTCCTTCTTACTGCCTTTCTTTTCAACCTTTTTCTGCATGGGAGCCATTGTGCGCCCTTGCATGGATGTTAACGACAGTACAGTATGAATAAACTCTTGTCATATATGGTATTTAATGTAACTGGCAATAAGGCAGCAGAGGAAAGGGTCTATATATGCAGGCAGCCTGACCTAGAATGAAGCAAAGCATTCCTAAGCTTACTCTTATATGGAAAAACAAAGGACTGTCCATAGGTCCTTGAAGTAACAAAAAATACACTAGTACCAATTCTGGGCACCTTCTAGTGTTCTGAAAAATCACTGATTTCTGCCAAACCAAACCGCAGCCTGAGACTGAGCATTAGAGCATGGGCGATAGTAACCCACAATCCTACAGCAGGAGAGGGAGAGAACCAGTTCTGATCATGTGATATATGGCATCCCATAATACTTGTATTACAAAACTGCTTATCAAGTGAAAATTTATTAGAAATTTTTGCTCATCTTGTTGAACACTCAATAGAAAAAGTTACTTGCAAAATCCAAGATTTAACTGTATATGTGTGTGTGTGTGTGTGTGTGTGTGTGTGTGTGTACATTATATATATATATATATATATAATGTACACACACACATATACATATATATACGTATATACATACACACACACATATATATATGCATGCCACATCTTCTTTATCCATTCATAAAACAGTGGACATGTGGGCTGTTTCCATAAATTGGTTATTGTTGATAGTGCTACAGTAAACATTGGGGTGCATGTGTCCCTTCAAAGCAGCATTTTTGTATCCTTTGGATAAATACCTTGTAGTGCAATTGTGGGGTCATAGAGTAGCTCTATTTTTAATTTTTAAGGAACCTCTGTACTGTTTTCCACAGTGGTGCCACCAGTTTGCATTCCCACTAGCAGTGCAAAAGTGCTTCCCTTTCTCTGCCTCCTCATCAACATCTGTTGTTTCCTGAGTTGTTAATTTTAGCTATTCTGACAGGTGTGAGGTGGTATATCTTTGTGGTTTTGATTTTCCTGATGATGAGTGATGCTGAGCATATTTTCATGTGTCTGTTAGCCATCTGATTTCTTCTTTGGAAAAGTGTCTATGTCTCTTACCCATTTCTTCACTGGATTATTTGTTTTGGGGGTATTGAATTTGATAAGTTCTTTATAGGTTTTGGATACTAACCCTTTATCTGATATGTCATTTACAAATATTTTCTCTCATTCTGTCAGTTGCCTTTTAGTTTTGTTGATTGTTTCCTTCACTGTGCAGAAGCTTTTTATCTTGATGAGGTCCCAATAGTTCATGTTTGCTTTTGTTTCCATTGCCTCTGTAGACATTCTAGTAAGAAGTTGCTGTGGCCGAGGTCAAAGAGGTTGTTGCCTGTGTTCTTCTCTGGGATTTTGATGGTTTCCTGTCTTATATTTAGGTCTTTCATTCATTTTGAGTTTATTTTTGTGTATGGTGTAAGAAAGTGGTCCAGGTTCATTCTTCTGCATGCCACTGTCCAGTTTTTCCAACACCCATTTGCTGAAGAGACTGTCTTTTTTCCATTGGATATTCTTTCCTGCTTTGTTGAAGATTAGTTGGTCATACGTTTGTGGGTACATTTCTGGGTTCTCTATTCTGTTCCATTGATCTATGTGTCTGTTTCTGTGCTAGTACCATACTGTCTTGATGATTCCAGCTTTGAAATACAGCTTGAAGTCTGGAATTGTGATGCCTCCAGCTTTGGATTTCTTTTTCAATATTACTTTGGCTCTTCGGGGTCTTTACTGGTTCTATACACATTTTAGAATTGTTTGTTCTGGCTCTGTGAAGAATATTGGTATTATTTTAATAGGGGTTGCATTGAATGTATAGATTGCTTATAGTGTCAACATTTTAAGAATATTTTTCTCCCAGTCCATGAGCATGGTATATTTTTCCATTTCATATCTTCTTCAGTTTATTTCATAAGCTCTTTATAGTTTTCAGCACATAGATCTTTTACCTTTTTGGTTAGGTTTATTCCTTGGTATTTTATGATTTTTGATGCAGTTGTGAAGGGGATTGATTCCTTGATTTCTCTTTCTGTTGGTTATCGGTGTATAGTAATGCAACTGATTTCTGTACATTGATTTTATATCCTGCGACTTTGCTGAATTCATGTAACAGTTCTAACAGTTTTTTGGTGGAGTCTTTTGTGTTTTCCACGTAGAGTATTACTGGGACATCTCTTTTTATCTTAACCGCTTATCAGCATATATACTCTTTGCTTCTTGAGGCAGCTTTTAGATATAGAAAACAACCTTAAATTCCCTGTAGATGGCATTACCCATCTTCTGTTCCTCAAATCAAGCATCGAAATTCATTTCACTTAGACTTGAGATTTAAATGTAAAAACTGCAATATTTATATATTTTTATTTTGGGTAAGAATTCTTTTTTTTTTTATTAAATATGAAATTTATTGTCAAGTTGGTTTCCATACAACACCCAGTGCTCATCCCAACAGGTGCCCTCCTCAGTACCCATCACCCGCCCTCCCCTGCCTCCCACCCCCATCAACCCTCAGTTTGTTCTCAGTTTTTAAGAGTCTCTTATGTTTTGCCTCCCTCCCTCTCTAACCTCTTTCTTTTTTTTCCCTTACGCTCCCCCATGGTCTTCTGTTAAGTTTCTCAGGATGCACATAAGAGTGAAAACATATGGTATCTGTCTTTCTCTGTATGACTTATTTCACTTAGCATAACACTCTCCAGTTCCATCCATGTTGCTACAAAAGGCCATATTTCATTCTTTCTCATTGCCACATAGTATTCCGTTGCGTATATAAACCATTCTTCAGTTGATGAACATTTAGGCTCTTTCCATAATTTGGCTATTATTGAAAGTGCTGCTACAAACATTGGGGTACAAGTGCCCCTATGCATCAGCACTCCTGTATCCCTTGGGTAAATTCCTAGCAGTGCTATTGCTGGGTCATAGGGTAGATCTATTTTTAATTTTTTGAGGAAGCTCCACACTGTTTTCCAGAGCGGCTGCACCAGTTTGCATTCCCACCAACAGTGCAAGAGGGTTCCCGTTTCTCCACATCCTCGCCAGCATCTGTAATCTCCTGATTTGTTCATTCTGGCCACTCTGACTGGCGTGAGGTGGTATCTGAGTATGGTTTTCATTTGTATTCCCCTGATGAGGAGCGGCGTTGAGCATCTTTTCACGTGCCTGTTGGCTATCTGGATCTCTTCTTTAGAGAAGTGTCTATTCATGTTTTCTGCCCATTTCTTCACTGGATTATTTTTCGGGTGTGGAGTTTGGTGAGCTCTTTATAGATTTTGGATACTAGCCCTTTGTCTGATATGTCATTGGCAAATATCTTTTCCCATTCCATTGGCTGACTTTTAGTGTTGTTGATTGTTTCCTTTGCAGTGCAGAAGCTTTTTATCTCCTAGGGGTCCCAGTAGTTCATTTTTGCTTTTAATTCCTTTGTCTTTGGAGATGTGTCAAGTAAGAAATTGCTGCAGCTGAAGTCAGAGAGGTTTCTTCCTGTTTTCTCCTCTAGGGTTTTGATGGTTTTCTGTCTCACATTCAGGTCCTTTATCCATTTTGAGTTTATTTTTGTGAATGGTGTAAGAAAACGGTCTGGTTTCATCCTTCTGCATGTTGCTGTCCAGTTCTCCCAGCACCATTTGTTAAAGAGACTGTCTTTTTTCCATTGGGTATTCTTTCCTGCTTTGTCAAAGATTAGTTGGCCATACTTTTGTGGGTCTAATTCTGGGGTTTCTATTCTATTCCATTGGTCTATGTGTCTGTTTTTGTGCCAATACCATGCTGTCTTGATGATTACAGCTTTGTAGTAGAGGCTAAAGTCTGGGATTGTGATGCCTCCCACTTTGGTCTTCTTCTTCAGTACTACTTTGGCTATTCGGGGTCTTTTGTGGTTCCATACAAATTTTAGGATTGCTTGTTCTAGCTTCGAGAAGAATGCTGGTGCAATTTTGATTGGGATTGCATTGAATGTGGAGATAGCTTTGGGTAGTATTGACATTTTGACAATATTTATTCTTCCAATCTATGAGCATGGAATGTTTTTCCATTTCTTTGTATCTTCTTCAATTTCCTTCATAAGCTTTCTATAGTTTTCAGCATACAGATCTTTTACATCTGTGGTTAGGTTTATTCCTATGTATTTTATGCTTCTTAGTGTAATTGTGAATGGGATCAGTTACTTTATTTGTCTTTCTGTTGCTTCATTATTAGTGTATAAGAATGCAACTGATTTCTGTACATTGATTTTGTATCCTGCGACTTTGCTGAATTCATGTATCAGTTCTAGCAGACTTTTGGTGGAGTCTTTCGGGTTTTCCATGTATAATATCATGTCATCTGCAAAAAGCGAAAGTTTGACTTCATCATTGCCAATTTTGATGCCTTTGATTTCCTTTTGTTGTCTGATTACTGATGCTAGCACTTCCAACACTATGTTAAACAACAGCGGTGAGAGTGGACATCCCTGTCGTGTTCCTGATCTCAGGGAGAAAGCTCTCAGATTTTCCCCATTGAGGATGATATTAACTGTGGGCTTTTCATAAATGGCTTTTATGATGTTTAAGTATGTTCCTTCTATCCCGACTTTCTTGAGGGTTTTTATTAAGAACGGATGCTGAATTTTGTCAAATGCTTTTTCTGCATCGATTGTTAGGATCATACGGTTATCTTTTCTTTTATTAATGTGATATATCACATTGATTGATTCGTGAATGTTGAACCAGCCCTAAAGCCCAGGAATGAATCCCACTTGATCATGGTGAATAATTCTTTTTATATGCTGTTGAATTTGATTTGCTACTGTCTTACTGAGAATTTTTGCATCCATATTCATCAGGGATATCGGCCTGTAGTTCTCTTTTTTTGTTGGGTCTCTGTCTGGTTTAGGAATCAAAGTAATGCTGGCTTCATAGAATGAGTCTGGAAGTTTTCCTTCCCTTTCTATTTTTTGGAATAGCTTGAGAAGGATAGGTATTAACTCTGCTTTAAATGTCTGGTAGAATTCCCCTGGGAAGCCATCTGGTCCTGGACTCTTATTCGTTGAGAGATTTTTGATAACTGATTCAATTTTTTCATTGGTTATGCATCTGTTCAAGCTTTCTATTTCTTCCTGTTTCAGTTTTGGAAATTTGTGTGTGCTTAGGAATTTGTCCATTTCTTCCAGGTTCTCCAGTTTGTTGGCATATAATTTTTCACAGTATTCCCTGATAATTGCTTGTATTTCTGAGGGATTGGTTGTAATAATTCCATTTTCATTCATGATTGTATCTGTTTGGTTCCTCTCCCTTTTCTTTTTGAGAAGCCTGGCTAGAGGTGTATCAATTTTGTTTATTTTTTCAAAAAACCAACTCTTGGTTTCATTGATCTGCTCTAGTTTTTTTTAGATTCTATATTGTTTATTTCTCCTCCGATCTTTATTATTTCTCTTCTTCTGCTGGGTTTGGGGTGTCTTTGCTGTTCTGCCTCTATTTCCTTTAGGTATGCTGTTAGATTTTGTATTTGGGATTTTTCTTGTTTCTTGAGATAGGCCTGGATTGCAATGTATTTTCCTCTCAGGACTGCCTTTGCTGCATCCCAAAGCGTTTGGATTGTTGTATTTTCATTTTCATTTGTTTCCATATATTTTTAATTTCTTCTCTAATTGCCTGGTTGACCCATTCGTTCTTTCATAGGCCGTTATTTAACCTCCATGCTTTTGGAGGTTTTCTAGACTTTTTCCTGTGGTTGATTTCAAGCTTCATAGCATTGTGGTCTGAAAGTATGCATGGTATGATCTCAATTCTTTCATACTTATGAGGGGCTGTTTTGTGACCCAGTATGTGATCTATCTTGGAGAATCTTACGTGTACACTGGAGAAGAAAGTATTTTCTGTTGCTTTGGGATGCAGAGTTCTAAATATATCTGTCAAGTCCATTTGGTCCAATGTATCATTCAGGGCCCTTGTTTCTTTATTGATCCTGTGTCTACATGATCTCTTCATTCCTGTAAGTGGGGTATTAAAGTCCCCTGCAATTACCACATTCTTATCAATAAGGTTGCTCATGTTTGTGATTAATTGTTTTATATATTTGGGGGCTCCTGTATTTGGCACATAGACATTTATAACTGTTAGCTCTTCCTGATGGATAGACCCTGTAATTATTATATAATGCCCTTCTTCATCTCTTGTTATAGCCTTTAATTTACAGTCTAGTTTGTCTTATATAAGTATGGCTACTCCAGCTTTCTTTTGGCTTCCAGTAGCATGATAGATAGTTCTCCATCCCCTCACTTTCAATCTGAAGGTGTCCTCAGGTCTAAAATGAGTCTCTTGTAGACAGGAAATAGATGGGTCTTGTTTTTTTTTATCCATTCTGATACCCTATGTCTTTTGGTTGGCGCATTTAGCCCATTTACATTCAGTGTTATTATAGAAAGATACGGGTTTAGAGTCATTGTGATGTCTGTAGGTTTCACGCTTGTAGTGATGTCTCTGGTACTTTGTGGTCCTTGTGACATTTCACTCACAGAATCCCCCTTAGGATCTCTTGTAGGGCTGGTTTAGTGGTGATGAATTCCTTCAGGTTTTGTTTGTTTGGGAAGACCTTTATCTCTCCTTCTATTCTAAATAACAGACTTGCTGGATAAAGGATTCTTGGCTGCATATTTTTTCTGTTCATCACATTGAAGATTTCCTGCCATTCCTTTCTGGCCTGCCAAGTTCCAGTGGATAGATCCGTCACTAGTCTTACCAGTCTCCCTTTATATGTTAGAGCGTGTTTATCCCTAGATGCTTTCAGAATTTTCTCTCTATCCTTGTATTTTGCCAGTTTCATTATGATATGTCATGCAGAAGATTGATTCAAGTTTTGTGTGAAGGGAGTTCTCTGTGCCTCTTGGATTTCAGTGCCTGTTTCCTTCCCCAGATCAGGGAAGTTCTCAACTATGATTTGTCCAAGTACACCTTCAGTCCCTTTCTCTTTCTCTCTTCGTCCTCTGGAATCCCTATTATACAGATATTGTTGTGTTTCATTGCATCACTTAGTTCTCTAATTGTCCCCCTCATACTCCTGGATTTTTTTTATCTCTCTTTTTTCAGCTTCCTCTTTTTCCATAATTTTATGTTCTAATTCACCTATTCTCTCCTCTGCCTCTTCAATCTGAGCAGTGGTTGCCTCCATTTTATTTTGCAGCTCATTTATAGCATTTTTAGCTCCTCCTGACTGTTTCTTAGCCTCGATCTCTGTAGCAATAGATTCTCTGCTGTCCTCTATACTTTTTTCAAGCCCAATGATTAATTTTATGACTATTATTTTAAATTCATGTTCTGTTATATTGCTTAAATCATTTTTGATCAATTCGTTAGCTGTCGCTACTTCCTGGAGTTTCTCTTGAGGAGAATTCTTCTGTGTCATCATTTTGGATAGTCCCTGGAGTGGCGGAACTGCAGGGCACTTCCCCTGTGCTGCCTGGGGTAACTTGTGTTGGTGGGCGGGGCTATAGTCAGACCCGGTGTCTGTCCCCAGCCCACCGCTGGGGCCACAGTCAGATTGGTAGGTACCTTATCTTCCCCTCTCCCAGGGACAGGACTCACTGTGGAGTGGTGTGGCTCCTGTCTGGGCTACTTGGACACTGCCAGGCTTGTGGTGCTGCTTCAGTGGGATCTGGCGTATCAGCCAGGGTGAATCCGCAAGGTGCACAGGGGTGGGAGGGGCAGGCTTAGCTCACGCTTTGCTGTTGGTGGTCCCCTGCGGCAGGGGCCCTGAAGCACCGGGAGGGAGGGAGGCAGGCAGACCCTTTGGAGGGATGAATCCACAAAAGCACAACATTAGGTGTTTTCGCGCTGCAAGCAAGTTTGGTGACGGGAACTGGTTCCCTTTGGGATTTTGGCTGGGGGATGGGTGAGGGAGATGGCGCTGGCCGGCACCTTTGTTCCCCAGTGACCGAGCTGAGCTCTGTCTTCCCGGGCTCAGCAACTCTCCCTCCTGTTGTCCTCTCGCCCTCCCCGCTCTCTGAGAGCAGAGCTGATGTCTTTTAACCCTCCAGATGTTAAGTCCCGGTGGCTGTTAGAACTCAGGCAGTCCGGCCCCTCTGCTTTTGCAAGGCAGACTCAGGGGCGCTCTGCCTTACTGGGCGGTCTGCCCCTCCACCGCCCCGGCTCCCTCCCCAGTCCGCTTAGCGCGCACTGCCTCTCTGCCCTTCCTACCCTCTTCCATGGGTCTCTTGTCTATGCTTGGCTCTGGAGAGTCCGTTCTGGTAATCTTCTGGTGGTTTTCTGGGTTATTTAGGCAGGTGCTTAGAAATCTAAGCGATCAGCAGGACGCTGTGAGCCCAGCATCCTCCTATGCTGCCATCATCAGGAGTTCAGGATTGTAAGAATTCTATAAGACTAAAGCAGAAACCACAAAGGAAAGTATTAATAGGCTTGATTTTTTTTTTTAATGTTTATTTATTTTTGAGACAGAGAGACAGAGCATGAATGGGGGAGGGTCAGAGAGAGAGGGAGACACAGAATCTGAAGCAGGCTCCAGGCTCTGAGCTGTCAGCACAGAGCCTGACGCGGGGCTCGAACTCACGACCGTGAGATCATGACCTGAGCCAAAGTCAGCCGCTTAACCGACTGAGCCACCCAGGCGCCCCTAATAGGCTTGATTTAATAGAAATAAAATATGCCTTTCCACATAAAAGAAAACCAAAAATAAAATTCGAATTTAAATAATTCTTTCATCTGTGCCAAAGGATTGGTAGCCATAATAGTAATAATAATAGTAGTAGTAAATGATTTCAAATTAAGGAGAAAATGATGCAGATTCCACTGGAAAAAAATGACAAAAGCTACCAACATGCAAATCCTAAAAGAAGACATTTAAATGGGTGGTAAGAAATTTCGGCTTCACTAGTAGTGATAATAAAAATAAATAAACAAAACAAATACAAAAAACAAATATTTTGCTAATGAATTTTTAAAAAATAAACACTGTTACTAAAATTTGTATAAGAAAATGAACTTGTCACATACTGAAACTCTAGCACAGAAGTCAGCAAACTTTTCCTGTAAAGTGCCAAGTAATAATTATTTTAGACTTTGCAAGCAGTGCTGTCTCTCCCAAGCCATTGACATTTCTAAAATAAGATACTGTTGAGGAGGTTCAAGGGAAATGGACACTTTTTATCTGGCTGAGTTATAATTTGTTAGAACCTTTCTGAAAGGTGATTTGACAATAAATTGTCAAAAGCTTTAGACTTTATTTGGATAATCTTTTATATGAATTTTCTTGTTTTCTAACAACAAATGTCAGTTTTTAAAAAAAAAAAATTTTTTTAATGTTTATTTTATTATTTTTGAGACAGAGAGAGACAGAGCATGAATGGGGGAGGGGCAGAGGGAGAGGGAGACACAGAATCGGAAGCAGGCTCCAGGCTCTGAGCCATCAACCCAGAGCCCGACGCGGGGCTCGAACTCACGGACCGCGAGATCATGACCTGAGCCGAAGTCGGACGCTTAACCGACTGAGCCACCCAGGCGCCCAACAAATGTCAGTTTTTAATGTGACAAGAAAATCGCAACCACTAGATTGAATGCAGAGTAAGAGAGAAGGAGATTCTGGGAGTTATGGAGGTTCCCATTGAGGGCATTAGGGATAGTGAAAATGCTGCCTTAGGAAAACATTTTAGTAAAAATTGTGCATCCTGTCAAGGTTTGGGGAACAGTGAAGAAGAAGTTAGCTTTCCCAGCAAAGAGCAGGGAAATGTTTATGTTCCCACTCCCGTGTAGAAAAAGGAGACTTCATATTTTCCTGTGTATTCTTCATTTAACCCTCTCATCTGTTTTTCTGTCTTGATCTCTGTTCTACACACTTAGTTTTCCAGGGCATCATACACCAGTTTAGTTGTGTAGTAGGCTCAATTAATACCATTGTCTTTTTAATGTGTTTTTAGCTGGGTATATGGAGACTTTTAAAACCTAAGTAGTGTATCTCATATCTTTGTAACCCCAAAGCCCATTTTAGATGTTACTGTGCTGCAGTGGGTGGAAAATCCTGGACCATGCGTCATCTGTGTTCCTTCCTGGTAATATGGTAACTTGCCGGTAAACAGTACTCTAGGGAAAAATTGTGACCTGATTATGTTTTCACCCAGCAACAACCAGAAAAAAGATGAAAAATTTTTCTTTTTTCTCTGTTAATTTAATCTGTTGTATGTCTTGAATTGACAGACCAACTTCTTTGGCATGGGAAGTAAAGAAGATGTCTCCAGGACGTCATGTGATTCCAAGTCCATCAACAGATAGAATAAGTGTAACATCAAATGCTCGAAGAAGTTTAAATTTTGGGTGAGACAAACTCAAAAAAGCCTACTAAGGCTTACATTATAGTAAATTATTTTCTGTGAATAATACAGTGTTATACAACTGGTATTTCACTTAAAAAAATCCATGTATATGTTTGTGTATATGTTTGAAACTGTTTGAATCAAAGTTTAAAAAATCCAGTAAAGTTTAACTTTTAGAAGATTTTATAAAATGTAATATATTCAAATATAATTAGGATCCAAAAATTAAAACTCATGAACATATTTCATGCTAAATGATTCATAACATGAACTGGCAATTTCTTTATAACAAAAGATCTAAATGTATATCATAAACTATGTTACTGTCATGAAATTACATCTTTATGCATTGTAATCCCATCAGTGCAGTTTTATAATTGTTATTTTATGCAGTTATATTTTAAATCAATAGAAGAAAAGTTATAAAGAAAGAAGACATTTATATATTTTTTTGTATTTATTACCTATGTAGTTACTTTTGTTAGTGCTCTTTATATCTTAATGTGGATTCAGGTTACTGTCTATTTTTCTTTCATTTTGGCCTGAAGGACCCCCTTCAGTATGTCTTGTTGGGCAGTTTTTCTCAGTTTTTATTTTGAAACTATCTTAATTTGTCCTTTAGTTTTAGAAGGATAGTTTTGTAGTGCATAGAATTCTTGGTTGAAAATCTTTTTCTTTCGGGACTTTGAATATGTTCTTTGATAGTGTCTATGTCAATATATTGACAAATTAGTGTACATTTATATTATTAAATGATAAGAGTTTCAAAATAAAATATTTAAGTTATATATGTATATTTTTTAAAAGTCCCCATTTAACTGAAATTTTCTTTTAAACTGAATGAATGAGAGCTTTTATATCATCCCTCTTCCCATACAATATATTATATTAAATTAATGAAGTATTAGACCAACATAAATTTTTAAATATATTTGACTTAAATTGTTATTGTATGGTACTCTGTATATGTGGATACACACACACACACACACACACACACACACACACACACACACACACAATTAAAATTTAAATATATTAAGCATATATTTAAAATTTTAACTTTTGGGGGGAAAAGTCAAGCAGTTTTAGGGTGCCTAGGTGGCTCAGTCGGTTAAATGCCTGGCTTTCACTCAGGTAATGATCTAGTGGTTTGTGAGTTTGAGCCCTGAGTCAGGGTCTGTGCTGATAGCTTGGAACCTGGAGCCTGCTTGGGATTCTCTCTCTCCCTCTCTCTCTCTGCCCCTCCCCTGCTTGTGCGCTCTCTCTCTCTCTCTCTCTCTCTCTCAAAAAAAAAAAAATTAAAAAAAAAGAAACAGTTTTGAAATGTGTTAAATTTATTTAAATAGACATGACATAAATAGTGATAGTGACATTTATATAGCAAATCAGTAGGGAGTAAAATGTTGCACTGATTTTTTTTTTTTCTTCTTCAGATATAGGGGAGAAAGAGAGTATATAAGCAGGGGAGGGACAGAGAGAGAGGGAGGGACAGAATCTTAAGGCTCCATGCTCACTGTGAAGCCCAATGCAGGGCTCAATGTCACCACTGTAAGATCATGACCTGAGCCGTTATCAAGAGTTGGATGCTTAACTGACTGAGTACCCATGTGTCCCCTACATTGCTTTTTTATTTGGAAACATTTCAGGTTCTTTTTTTTTTAATCAGGCGTATTCCATTTCTTTTTTATTGACTGCATAATATTTCATCATATATATTTTTTCACTTTTTAAATTTTTTCTCAAATTTTTTATTTTTTATAATGTAAATATTTAATATGTAAATATTAAATACCACACTACTGCATAAGCAATGGGCCAAATGAGAAATCAAATGGCAAATCAAAATATGTCTCAAAGAAAAAGAAAATCCAATATTCCAAAACCTATGGGATGCAGCAAAAGCAGATGTTAGAGCGAAATTTATGCTATAAATGTTTGTGTTAAGAGAAAAGGTTGAAATAAGCAATATTACACCACAAGGAACTAGAAAAAGAAGAAACTTAGTCAAAATTTACTAGAGGAAGGAAATAACAAAAATCAGAAATAAATAAAACAGAGACCAGAATAATATTAAGTATGTATTTAAAGTTTAAAAAATTTTAACTTTTACATTTGATTTAATAATGCAGAATTTTCTCCATAGGGGTTCACCTGGCACAGTAGCTGCTCCCCGTCTGGCTCCCACAGGTGTCAGTTGGGCTGACAAGGTAAAGGCTCATCACACAGGCTCCCCTGCTTCTTCAGATGTATCACCTGCCCAGTCTTGTCCACCAATAACAGTGCAGAAGACTTCCCGCAAAAATGGCAAGTGACATTGAATCAACCTTTTTATGTGGTAGACAGGTGGAAGGCTATGGAATTTTACTTATTTTATTTAAAACTGGTGCTAATAGTATTGCATATTTACCTTTTGTATCATTTATGTGATATAATTTGCCTTGAAATTATCTTAAAATAATAAAATAATCTTTTGTAGATCATTCTAATCTCAGGTTTGCTCTGTGTAAACTTGAAGGAGAGTGATTCTTTAAAAAAAAAATTTTTTTTAGTGTTTATTTTTGAGGGAGAGAGAGAGAGACTGAGTGCGAGTGGGGCAAGGGCAGAGAGAGAGGGAGACACAGAATCCGAAGCATGCTCCAGGCTCTGAGCTGTCAGCACAGAGCTTGATGTGGAGCTCCAACTTACGAGCCATGAGATCATGACCTGAGCTGAAGTTGGACATTTAACTGACTGAGCCACCCAGGCACCCCAAAAGAGAGTGATTCTTTTGCTAATTCATTTGTAAGATCCTTTATAACTCTTTTGACTTAAATAGAAAAAAAAATGACTACTAGTTCATTCCCTAGGCAGTATACTCTTTTTGTGTCACTACTTCATTTCATTAATATTTGAATACTGTTTTAGTACTAAAAATGATATTCTTATCTTTGCTTACACATTTGTTTTCTATGCCATCAGAATAATTAAGGGGCACAAATAAATTAAGGACTGTTATTCCAAGGACCTGCTTCTCCCATAAGAATTTCCTTCATGGACTTTGACAAAAGTGGTGTTTGTACTTTATCATACAAAACCTAGAGTATACAATGCAGAAGCAGAGGTCATGGGAAGCTATTTTAAGAAGAAACTAGAGTCAGCCTTGATTTGGGAAGATCAATGTTGATACAATGGGGAGGATAGGCACCATGAGGGATGACTGGGGACTAGGGAGTAAGATGTCTGTTTACTTTTAAAGTTTTTATTTATTTTGAGAGAGAGAGAGAGAGTGAGAATACATGTACGCTCACATGGGGAAGGAGTAGAGAGAGAGGGAGAAAGAGAATCCCAAGCAGGCTTCGTGCCATCAGTGTAGAACTCGATGCAGGGCTTGATTTCACGAACCGGGAGATCGTGACCTGAGCCGTTGATCAAAAGTCAGACAGTTAACCAACTGAGCCACCCAGGGGCCCCTGGGATTGAGATTCTTATTAATCAGAAAGAGAAGTAATGAAAATGAGAAATATATCAGATCTAACTGGAATCTCTTTTGGAACACAAACATTATCTTCTCTCTTTTAACTGAAAGTAGTCTGAACTTAGAACATAAAAAATAAAAACTGGTTGTTTAATGTAAAAAAAAAAAAAAAGATCTTCCTTCATAAAGCCTTTTTATTTAGACATCAAGAATGAATTTTTTTTTAAATTTTAAACATTTACTAAGTAAGTTGTGCTAAACTTCTGATATATAGAAATGTATATCCACATAACTATATATACACACACATATAAATTATATCAATAGTAATATTTTGAGCTTTACCTATGAAATTAATTTTATTTTTGGTCAAATATTTCATCTGTATAATAAACCTAATCTGTTCATCAGAACCTTAAATCCATCTGAGGTAAGGAATATAATCCTGGGTAGGACTTGGATATGGTAGTGGAATGGTCAGAACTGCCCCTAGCCCATACAGAATGCCTTGGTACAGTTTAGAAAAGGGAGTCTGAGTGGATACAGTCATACAGCCATAAACTTGGCTTGGTGAGTAGAGCCTGGCAGGATTTCAGCTGTCACTGTCTCAGCCCGGTGCCCTTATGCAGGGCATAACCTGCATATAGGTGGCAGTCCTGGAAGGAGCTGCTCAGTGGTAGAGTGAGCAGAAAGTGGTGATCAGGCCACCCTTATACTGCTTTACTCCTGTCTGAAAAAAGATTGATTCAGTTTGGCTGAGTTTGGTCAGATAGGGGGTCCCTTCTGCTCCTTCAAGCCACTTCTGTTGATTTGGTTGAAGAGGGAGATCTCCTTGAAATGGAAGAAGATCATTTTCATGTTCAGGTGTGCACATGGCTATGCAGCATCCAAGTGGTTTTTCAGGGCCTAATCTTAAGAAATAACCCATGGTTCATTTGTGATTTCTAAAAATTATGCTGTCAAGCTGGCAGTAGGTGAGCTGTAATTTCTCTCTTTAACTGTCCTTAACCTTTAAGTACAAACCATAAGGAAGGCCTGTTCTAAAACTACTAAGATGAATTCATCACTAGGAGTGGGAGATCAAACCATTGCTCTTGGAGCCTTGTCTTGACTGCCTTTAACCCCGGGTATGTGGAGAGGCTGAGGGGAGAAGAGAGGAGCCAGTGGGCAATCTCTAGGCCATGCTCTCACCTTAGGCACGTGGGCCAGAGGCTCAGGGTGGTGGACTTCTCCAGCCAACCCCTTGGCAAGGCAGGTGCCCTAGGTCTACGTCTACCAGGCTGTTGCCGAGGGCTCCACCGGGTCCTCCCACTCTATCTGCTACTTCAGGGCAGCCACGAGGCCATTGGGCCCGGGGACGTACTCGTGCCTGGGCTGCCCCCTCCTCCAACCTCGAGTGAAGTTTTTGTGTATCTATAGAGGCTTGGATTTTAGAATAATACTAAGTAATCGTGAATTTGTGTTATAAGTTAAGGAGTAACTTCAGAATACTGCTTTCTCCTTTCTTTAGTGAAAGATCCCTTTGGAGCTTCTTGGTTCAGAAAGAAATGTTTTATTGGACATAGCAAAGGCATTGCCACCTTTGCATTATGGATATTCTTTTTTCCATTTTTGTCTCAGTAAGGTGTGTTGACCTATTCAAATAATACTTCTTACTCTTACCCAGTATGTTGCCTTTGGTTTCTCTATACAGACTGAGTACTAGTAATGGTAGTAGTAGTAGTAGAAAATTGAGAGTAGTCATGAGTTCTTTCTTCTAGGAGAAGGTAGGAAAATGTGGGATCATCAAGTTTAGTTTTTGTATTGTGAAAGAGTCTGAGAAAAATGTGTTGCATCATAATTGGAAAAAATATCTTAAAAGAATCATGATATTGGCATATATGATGGTTTTGTTTAAAGCATTACTCTCAGATTACTCTCATAAATATAAGTGTGACTTATTTGGTTGAGATGAAATGAAAGATCTTGATTATAACTAGGCTTAAAGTATCCATGTTCATATATAAGCAAATTTTGTTTTTGACTACTTTGGTCTCGGGGTTTGGGGTTTTGATGCACTTTTATGAAAGTGAATTATGGTGCATATAATTTTTTTTCTTTTCATGTGTTTACCATTTTAAATGTCTTATTTGATGAAACATCTGTGCAAGTCACTGTTTTTTAATGGGTTGTCTTTTTCTTATTGAGATATGAGAATTATTTTTTTTTGGTTATTTTATTTTATTTTTCTCAGCAGAATAATTTTATTTTTTTAAATTTACATCCAAATTAGTTAGCATGTAGTGCAACAATGATTTCAGGAGTAGATTCCTTAATGTCCCTTGCCCATTTAGCCTATCCCCCCTCCCACAACCCCTCCAGTAACCTTCTGTTTATTCTCCATATTTATGAGTCTCTTATGTTTTGTCCCTCTCCCTGTTTTTATATCATTTTTGTTTCCCTTCCCTTATGTTCATCTGTTTTGTCTCTTAAAGTCCTCATATGAATGAAGTCATGATTTTTGTCTTTCTCTAATTTCACTTAGCGTAATACCCTCCAGTTCCATCCACGTAACTGCAAATGGCAAGATTTCATTCTTTTTGATTGCCAAATAATACTCCATTGAATATATATACACCACATCTTCTTTGTCCATTCATCCATCGATGAACATTTGGGCTCTTTCCATAGTTTGGCTATTGTTGATAGTGCTGCTATAAACATGGGAGTGCATGTGTCTCTTCAAAACAGCACACCTGTATCCCTTGGATAAATGCCTAGTAGTGCAATTGCTGGGTCATAGGGTAGTTCTATTTTTAGTTTTTTGAGGAACCTCCATATTGTTTTCCAGAGTGGCTGCACCAGTTTGCATTCCCACCAACAATGCAAAAGAGATCCTCTTTCTCCGCATCCTCACCAACATCTGTTGTTACCTGAGTTGTTAATGTGAGCCATTTTGACAGGTGTGAGGTGATATCTCATTGTGGTTTAGATTTGTATTTCCCTGATGATGAGTGATGTTGAGCATTTTTTCATGTGTCAGTTGGCCATCTGGATGTCTTCTTTGGAGAAGTGTCTATTCACTTCTTTTGCCCATTTCTTCACTGGATTATTTGTTTTTTGGGTGTTGAGTTTGATAAGCTCTTTATAGATTTTGGATACTAACCCTTTATGTGATATGTCATTTGAAGCTATCTTCTCCCATTCTGTTGGTTGCCTTTTAGTTTTGCTGATTGCTTCCTTTGCTGTGCAGAAGCTTTTTATTTTGATAAGGTCCCAGTAGTTCATTTTTGCTTTTGTTTCCCTTGCCGCTGGAGACGTGTTGAGTAAGAAGTTGCTGCGGGCAAGATCAAAGAGGTTTTTGCCTGCTTCCTTCTCAAGGATTTTGATGGCTTCCTGTCTTACATTTAGGTCTTTCGTTCATTTTGAGTTTATTTTTGTGTATGGTGTAAGAAAGTGGTCCAGGTTCATTCTTCTGCATGTCGCTATCCAGTTTTCCCAGCACCAGTTGCTGAAGAGACTGTCTTTATTCCATTGAATATTCTTTCCTGCTTTGTCAAAGACTAGTTGGCTATACGTTTGTGGGTCCATTTCTGGGTTTTCTCTTCTGTTCCATTGATCTGAGTGTCTGTTCTTGTGCCAGTACCATACTGTCTTAATGATTACAGCTTTGTAATATAGCTTGAAGTCCGGGTTTGTGATGCCTGCTGCTTTGGTTTTCTTTTTCAAGATTGCTTTGGCTATTTGGGGTCTTTTCTGGTTCCATAAAAATTTTAGGATTATTTGTTCTAGCTCTGTGAAGAATGCTGGTGTTATTTTGATAGGGATTGCATTGAATATGTAGATTGCTTTGGGTAGTATTGACATTTTAACAATATTTGTTCTTCCTATCCAGGAGCATGGAATCTTTTTCCATTTTTTTGTGTCTTCTTCAATTTCTTTCATAAGCTTTCTATAGTTTTCAGTGTGTAGATTTTTCACCTCTTTGGTTAGATTTATTCCTAGGTATTTTATGGTTTTTGGTGCAACTGTAAATGGGATCAATTCCCTGATGTCTCTTTCTGTTGCTTTATTGTTGGTGTATGGGAAGGCAACTGATTTCTGTGCATTGATTTTATATCCTGCAACTTTACTGAATTCATGAATCAGTTCTAGCAGGGTTTCTTTTGTGTGGAATCTTCAGGGTTTTCTATATAGAGTATCATGTCATCTGCGAAGAGCAAATGTTTGACCTCCTCCTGGCCAATTTGGATGCCTTTTATTTCTTTGTGTTGTCTGCTTACAGAGGCTAAGGCTTCCAATACTATGTTGAATAACAGTGGCGAGAGTGGACATCCCTGTCTTGTTCCTGACCTTAGGGGGAAAGCTCTCAGTTTTTCCCCATTGAGGATGATATTAGCGTTGGGTTGTTCATATGTGGCTTTTATGATCTTGAGGTATGATCCTTCTATCCCTACTTTCTTGAGGGTTTTTATCAAGAAAGGATGCTATATTTTGTCAAATGTTTTCTCTGCATCTCTTGAGAGGATCATATGGTTCTTGTCCTTTCTTTTATTGATGTGACGAATCACGTTAATTGTTTTGCGGATATTGAAGCAGTCCTGCATCCTGGGTATAAATCCCACTTGGTCGTGGTGAGTAATTTTTTTGATGTATTGTTGGATCCACTTGGTTAATATCTTGTTGAGGATTTTTGCATCCATGTTCATCAGGGAAATTGGTCTGTAGTTCTCCTTTTTAGTGGGGTCTCTGTCTGGTTTTGGAATCAAGGTAATGCTGGCTTCATAGACAGAGTTTGGAAGTTTTCCTTCCATTTCTGTTTTTTGGAACAGCTTCAAGAGAATAGGTGTTAATTCTTCCTTAAACGTTTGGTAGAATTCCCCTGGAAAGCCATCTGCCCCTGGTCTCTTGTTTTTTGGGAGATTTTTGATTATTGATTCGATTTCCTTACTGATTATAGGACTGTCCAAATTTTCTATTTCTTCCTGTTTTAGTTTTGGTAGTGTATATGTTTCTAGGAATTTGTCCATTTCTTCCAGATTGCCCATTTTATTGGCATATAATTTCTCATAATATTCTCTTATTATTGTTTTTATTTCTGCTGTGTTGTGATCTCTCCTCTTTCATTCTTAATTTTATTTATTTGGGTCCTTTCCTTTTTCTTTTTGATCAAACTGGCTAGTGGTTTATCAGTTTTGTTAATTCTTTCAAAGAACCAGCTTCTGGTTTCATTGATCTGTTCTGTTTTTTTGGTTTCGATAGCATTAATTTCTGCTCTAATCTTTATTATTTCTTGTCTTCTGCTGGTTTTGGGTTTTATTTGCTGTTCTTTTTCCAGCTCTTTAAGGTGTAAGGTTAGGTTGTGTGTCTGAGATCTTTCTTCCTTCTTTAGGAAGACCTGGATTGCTATATCCTTTCCTCTTATGACTGCCTTTGCTGCGTCCCAGAGGTTTTGGGTTGTGGTGTTAGCATTTTCATTGGCTTCCATATACTTTTAAATTTCCTCTTTAACTTCTTTGTTAGCCCATTCATTCTTCAGTAGGATGTTCTTCAGTCTCCAAGTATTTGTTACCTTTCCAAATTTTTTCTTGTGGTTGATTTCGAGGTTCATAGCATTGTGATCTGAACATATGCACGGTATGATCTCGATCTTTTTGTACTTGCTGGGGGCTGATTTGTGTCCCAGGATGTGGTGTATTGTGGAGAACGTTCCATGTGCACTGGAGAAGAATGTATATTCTGCTGCTTTAAGATGAAATGTTCTAAATATATCTGTTAAGTCCATCTGGTCCAGTGTGTCATTCAAAACCATTGTTTCCTTGTTGATTTTTGATTAGATGATCTGTCCATTGCTGTGAGTGGGGTGTTAAAGCCTCCTACTATTACAGTATTACTATCATTGAGTTTATGTTTGTGATTAATTGATTTATATATTTGGGTGGTTCCACGTTTGGTGCATGTTTAGAATTGTTAGGTCTTCTTGGTGGATAGACCCCTTAATTATGATATAATGCCCCTCTTCATCTCTTGATACAGTCTTTATTTTAAAGTCTAGATTGTCTGATGTAAGTGTGGCTACTCAGGCTTTCTTGTGTTGACCATTAGCATGATAGATGGTTCTCCATCCCTTTACTTTCAGTATGAAGGTGTCTTTAGGTCTAAAGTGGGTGTCTTATAAACAGCATATAGATGGGTCTTGTTTGTTATCCATTCTGTTACCCTATGTCTTTTGTTTGGAGCATTGAGTCCATTGACATTTAGAGTGAGTACTGAGAGATATGAATTTATTGCCATTATGTGGCTTGTAGAGTTGGAGTTTCTGGTGGTGTTCTTTGGTCCTTTCTAATCTTTGTTGCTTTTGGTATTTTATACACACACACACACACACACACACATATATATAAAATATTTTTTTAAAATCTTTTCTCCCCACAGAGAGTCCCCCTTAACATTTCTGGCAGGGCTGGTTTAGTGGTCACAAACTCCTTCAATTTTTGTTTTTCTGGGAAACTTTTTATCTCTCCTATTTTGAATGACAGCCTTGCTGGATAAAGAATTCTTGGCTGCATATTTTTCTGATTCAGCACATTGAATATATCCTGCCACTCCTATCTGGCTTGCCAAGTTTCTGTGGATAGGTCTGCTGCAAACCTGATCTGTCTTCCCTTGTAGGTTAGGGACTTTTTTTCCCTTGCTGCTTTGATGATTCTCTCCTTGCCTGAGTATTTTGTGAATTTGACTATGATATGCCTTACTGATGGTCGGTTTTTGTTGAATCTAATGGGAGTCTTCTGTGCTTCTTGGATTTTGATGTCTGTGTCTTTCCCCAGGTTAGGAAAGTTTTCTGCTCTGATTTGCTCACATAAACCTTCTACCCCTATTTCTCTCTCTTCTTCTTCTGGCACCCCTATGATTCTGAGGTTGTTCCTTTTTAATGAGTCACTGATTTCTCTAATTCTTAAATCATGCTCTTTTGCCTTAATCTCCCTCCTTTTTTCTGCTTGGTTATTCTCCATAAGTTTGTCCTCTATATCGCTGATTCTCTGTTCTGCCTCATCCATCCTTGCTGCCGCAGCATCCATTCATGATTGCAGCTCAGTTATAGCATTTTTTATTTCATCCTGACTAGTTTTTACTTCCTTTATCTCTGCAGAAAGGGATTCTAATCTATTTTTGACTCCAGCTAGTATTCTTATTACCGTGATTCTAAATTCTGGTTCAGACATCTTGCTTGTATATGTGTCGGTTAAGTCCCTGGCTGTCGTTTTTTCATGCTCTTTCTTTTGGGGTGAATTCCTTTGTTTCGTCACTGAAGGGAGAAAAGGAATCAATGAGGTAGAAAACATTAAAATAAAAAAATTAAAATGAAAAAATACTAAAATTCAAAAATTAAAAACACAGACACACAAAAAAATCGAATAAATGATGCTACATTCTAGGTGTGTTTTGGTCTGGGTGTTGAAAGTGGCTTGATAGATTAGAGAAAAAAGGGGAAAGAAGAAGAAAAAAGGAAATCGTTTGAAAATTTGACAAAATGAATACACTGAAGCAGACTAAAATGAAATGATGGAAGTAAACCAGAATTTGAAAAAATTTACACAAAAGTAAAAAATATAGTAGAAAAAAATTAAAGAAAAATATTTTCAATAAAAATGAAAAATAAAGATGAATTTTTTCTGTTTCTGTATTCAAGAAAAAGAAAAGAAATGAAAAAGATAAAAAGAAAAAAAGGAAATTGTTTGAAAATTTGAAAAAAGGAAAACATTGAAGTAGACTAAAATAAAATGATGCAAGTAAAATAGAATTTCAAAAAACTTACACAAAAGTAAAAAATATAGTAGAAAAATTGAAAAAATATTTTTAATAACAATTGAAAATAAAAATGAATTTTTTCTTTTTCTCAAGAAAAATAAAAGAAATGAAAAAAAGAAAGAAAATTGAATAGATGGACCTGCTAACAGATTGAAATATGACTGAAATTACTTTGTTTACCCCTAGAAGTTAGATTCTGAATCTCTTTATAGTCCATAAACTAAAGGCGGTGAGACTTGTGTTCTTGATGAGCAAGTTTGGCTGAGCGGGTTAGTTAAACGGCTCTGTTCTCCACTAGGTGGCGCTGGTAGCCTGCTGGGGTGGATTGTTGTGGCGCTTGTAGGTGCATATGCCCATGTGTGGGAGTGGTGAAAATTGTGTCACCCAGCTACCCAGTCTTTAGTATCAGAACTCTGTTCTCTCCAGTCAGCAATTGTGCACCTGTCCTTTGTCTTCAGCTTTTAGCTACTCCCCTCTTTTATACTGTCTGTGACCAAGCCCCAGGTAGTACCTCTTTCCTGAGTTTTGTTTCAGTTACAGCTGTTTTCCCCAGCCCCTTACTTCTGAGGGACTGCAGCTTTGACTCGTTCCCCTCTGTGGGAGGGTCTCACCGAGCAATGGCCAAATGCCGGCTGTACCCAGGAAAGTTTGTGGGTACTGTGCTGCTGCTGAGGCCCAGAGATTGCGGCCAGGTGCTAGCCCGCCCCAGAATAAGTTTGCAAGATAGTGTAGCAGCAACGTTTCAGGGGTTATGGAATATCACAACACACATCTGGCACCAGGCTTCACCCTTAACGACCTTATTCCAGCGCCAGCAAATGTGGCCATTCTCTGCGGTCTGCTGGGCCCAGGTTGCCTTACAGCTTCTACCAAATGTCCTTCCAGCAGTGGAACTGCTTCTCCCTGTGTGGCCCGAGAACCTCCCTCACCCCACTCTTCTCTTGGGGATTCACCCTTCCCACCAGAGCACCGCCAGGTATCGAGCTGTGGAGTTGCAGTCTCTGCACTGCCCTGTTTGCAGTCTTAATGGAATTTAAACCCTTTCCTTTCTCCTTTCTCCCTTTTTAGTTCAGTCCCTGCGCCTGTTTCCAATTTTCCACTTTCTCTCCAGCTGCTTTTGGGGAGGGTGCTTTTCCCATATTCTCCCCACCATCTCCGTCCTCTCTCTGCACGCAAAAGCACCTCCCTGCCCTCCACGGCTTCTCTCTCCTCACGTTCACCTCTCCCCGCTGTGTACCTGCTGAATTCTGTGGTTCAGGTTGTGCAGATTGTTGTGTTAATCCTCAGATCAGTTTTGTAGGTGTATACGATGGTTTAACGTTGGTCTGGCTGTATTTCATGTATGCGAGACACACAAAAAACTTCCACGCTGTTCTGCCATCTTGACTCCCTCAAGTAATTTATAATAGCAGTAGCTTATAGTATTGAAATTTGTAATGATAGCTTATAAAAATGATTTTTGTTAAAGGTGATAGAGCACATACATTTACTTTTTTCTTTCCCTAACCTCAACTAAAATGATATAGAAAGATTTACTGTTTATTTATTTTTGAAAGAGAGACAGAACTCAAGCGAGAGTGGGGCAGAAGGAGAGAGACAGAATTGGAAGCAGGCTTCAGGCTATGAGCTGTCAGCATAGAGCCTGACGTGGGGCTTGAACTCATGAACCATGAGATCATGACCTGACCTGAAGTCAGATGCATAACCAACTGAACCACCTAGGCACCCCTAAAGGAATTTAAAAATAAGACTTAAGGGAGAATAGATAGGAGAAGAGTTAATGAACACATTTTTGGAAGTTAGAAAGTAGAAAGACATATTCTAGTTTCAAATGTTAGTGGTGACATTTGAGTGAATTAGGTGAATCCTGGACCCAGCGAGTGGGCAAAACTGTAATGCAATCCAGTTTGCTTCAGAGAACTCCCAAACGAGTAGGAAATTCCAGAGCAGGTATGTCTGGAAGTGAGGGTAAAGGTAGGGATTATATGTTAATCATCCCAAATTCTCCCCACTTGCCTTCAGCTATGAGTAGTAGGATTACTGTATTTCCCTCACCCCAGCAGAACATTGGAGGTTATTTCTGTATAGAACGTAAAAGAGATGGTATCTTACTGAGGGATACCAGGCAGATACAAAAGTTGGGAGTGCTGTATTGATAACAAGGAGATTAAGTGAAAGACTGTAAAGATAGTGTTTAGATGTGCCTCATCCTTGCATCTACTTCAAGCCTTCTTCTCTCTCCCACTGAACTACCAGGTTTGCAGATCAAGAGAAAACACACCTGAGGAACAAATCCAGAACCAGTGTAGATAATGAGATAATTGGTCTTGATGTTGACATGTAATTGGATGAGTGTCTGGTAGTCTCACAAGACTTTGGAAATCTGAAGCCAGATTGTGGACTACAGTAGATTGTCTGCAAATATGGGTGCCAGCAGTTTCTCCCATTCCTATGCATACATGCCACTCCCACTGTCAAGTGGTAGAGTCTGTTTCCCCTCCCCTTGAATCTTAAGTTTGTCCTGTGACTTCATATGATTAATAGAATGTGACTGATGTGATTGGTTAAGTTCCCAGCCTAGCCTGTACAAGGCCTTGCGCTTACCATTATCATTTTCTCCTGTGGAAGTCAGCTGCCATGTAAGGAAGCCCAGGATAGGCCATTGAATAATGAGAGACTATGTGAAGAGAAAGAGGTGATGAGAAGGAGAAGTAGCTATCTCCACCAACACATGGTACCAAGACTTTAATTTAGGCATGTTGGTGAAGCCATCATGAACATTCTGGCCATATTTGAACCACTCTAGCTGACATCATGTGGAGATGAGAGGAGACCTCCCTCCACTGAACACTCCTCAGATTTCTGACTCAAAAGTTATATGGTTAGTGTTTTAAGATCCTAGGTTTTGGGCTTCTTATATAAAAATAGATAATGGGAATATCCAATATTTGAATAACAGGAGTTTTAGAAAAAGAGAGAAAGAAAGGAAATTATGAAATTATTAAAGGAAATTTACTTTAACAGAAGGATATGTTTCTTCTTATAGTATAATTATGTAGAAGTATAATTGCTTCTGCTAAACTATCACTAGAAGCCACAAGAAAATTGAACAATGTCTTCAAAATTATGAAGGAAAATGATTTCTATTTTTTTAATGTATTTATTTTTAGAGAGAGAGCACAAGCAGAGGGGGGGAGCAGAGAGAGACAGAGGGAGAGAAAGAATCCCAAGCAGGCCCCATGCTGTGAGCACAGAGCCCGATGCAGGGCTCAATCCCAGAAACCTTGAGATCATGACCTGAGCCAAAATCAAGAGTCAGATGCTCAAATTACTGAGCCACCCAGGCGCCCCTGAAGGAAAATGATTTCTAATCTAAAATAGTGTGTTCAAATTATCTGTTAAATGTGAAAGTAGGCCAAAGATATTTTCCTTCATGCAAGATCTCAAAAAAAATTTTTTTTTACCTCCATGGACCCAATCAGTGCTGGACGGAGCCAGCCCAGAAGAGAGGCCAAAGTAATACTCTATGGTGCTGATGCCACTATGATAGCTGTGTACCAGTTGTAGGGAGCAACCAATCCAGATTTGTGATGGTCCCAGTTCTCCGGAAGAGAGGAATCCAGGAAGACAAATGAAATTCTTAAAACATCTGATGTATTTGCACACATCAATAAGATATTTAAAATTTAGGAGAGTTGGGGTTGAATTAATTCAGAGTGTAGTAGAAAATATTGAGGCTAAATAATGGAGCAAAACGAAATAGGAAATAGGAAAGTTCATAGAGGCACATAAGAGGCACAACTGTAAATCGAGTCTATGAAGGGATAGAGTGAATGGTGCAAAGGTAACGTTTGAAAAGATAAACCCTAAGAATTTTCCCAAACTGTTGAAAGACATCAAGTCTCATATTTAAGAAGCACTGTGAACTCCCAAGCAGAAAAAACAGAAAACAAATCTCATTAGGTGTAATATAGTAAAAATACTAAAAATCAAAGAAAGAAAATCTTTACAAGTAGAGCCAAAAAAAAAAAAAAAAGAAAAAGAAAAAAAGAAAAAAAAAAGTGAGCGCGAGAGAGAGAGACTATAGTTGACCCTTGAACTACCCTTGAAAATCCATGTATAACCTTTGTCTTCCCCAGGACATAACTATGCATAGCCTGTTGTTGACTAGAAGCTTTAAAACATAACTAGTCAATGAACACATATTTTGTATATGTGTTACATACTGTATTCTTCTAATAAAGTAAGCTACAAAAAGGAATGTTATTAGGATCATAAGAACAGATTAACTCATAGTACTATACTGTATTTTTCAAAAGAAATCCTTGTATAAGCAGACCCACACAGTTTAAACTAATGTTGTCCAAAGGTTAACCCTATTTTCGAAGGAGCAAGAGTAAGTTGATACCTAATGGAAGCCAGATGACCATGGAATGACATCTTTCAGGTGCTGAAGAAAATAACTGACAAGAAAGAATTCTGTATCCAGCAAAAAAAGTAAAGGTGAAATAAAGACAATTCAAGACAAATAAAAATTGAGAGAATTTGTAATCAGTAGAATTATACTACAAGAAGTACTACAGACATTTTTGTAGGTTGAAGGAAAAAGATTCCAAATTCAGACCCAGAAATGCATGAAGGAATGAAGAACACCAGAAGAGTAAACATGTGGAGTACATTAAATATTTAGTATTGACTGTGTGAAACATAGTGTCTTTAGAAGCTTGAAATACATATGAGATGAGACTTTCTGACAATAGTCCAAGAGACAAGAGAAGAATAAATGGAGATTATATTTTCTAGGGTCCTGGCATTGTCTTTGAAGTTACAAAAATACTAACTTGTGTTAGATATTATAAGTCAAGGATGTATTTGTGAATTCAAGAAAACCACAGAGAAGAGTAAAGGAATATTCAACTAGTAAAACCATTGTGATTAATGCAAAAGACGCCAAGAAAGGAAAAAAAAATCATAAAACAGATGAAACAAATGAAAACCAAATTATAACGTGATAGAAGTAAATGCAAATATATCCGTTCTTACATTAAAGGTAAATGGTCTAAATATTAAAATTTAAGAACAAAGATTACAATTGCATTAAACAAAGCCCAACTGTATCCGCTTAAAGGGATATACTTTCAGTATGAAGATAGAAAAGTCAGAAAAAAAGGGGGAAAAGATAGTCTATGGATATCCCATTCAGATCAAAGGTGGCATTGCTTTAGTATCAGACAAAATGTATACAGTAACCAAGAAACATTTTAAGGAGAAATCTTTTTTCATTATTAAAAGATTATTTTAACAGAATGGGAAATTAATTCTAAATTTATATGTAACATATCTTTAAAACATATAGAGCAAAACTGACAGAATTGAAAAAAATGGAAGAATCTAGACTCATACTTGGAAATTTTAACATAACTGTCTCAATGACTGGTAGTACAAGAAGACAAAAATCAATCAAGATATACAATATCTAAACAATATGATTAATGAACTTGATATAATTGATATGTCTAACAAATAATGCTATTCTTTTCCATTTTATTTCCTTTTGATGCATCAACGTAGAAACATTTTACCGATCCTCTGTTCTGTGTGTCTAACCCATATTTTCTTAAATATATTAATAATAGCTATTCTGAAAAGTCTGAGTCTGAAAAGTAAAATATCTGAACTACCTGTGGCTATGTTACCTTAAAAATATTTTGGGGGAGTTTTCAGTTATTTGACCCTTGTTTTGATTCCTCATAATATTTAAGTGAATGTTTAACATGGTATATTTAAAATTATAGAGGCTCCTTTCAAAAGTACTGTTGTTTTTTTTCTTCTGGCAAGAAGATAGAGTATAAGCAATACACCATAATCCTTTAAGGTTTGGTTTGAGGTTTTATTAAAGTTGATGTGTTTCAGTTTTGTCCTTATTCCTTTTGGGGTCTTACCTGAAAATCTGGGGTGTTTGCCAAGGCTACTACATTCCCGAATTCCTCAGCACTCCACAGTTGCTATAATATCTGCTTAGCTCATTAGCATCCCAGCTGCTGCTTTTTGCTGGGTGTCTTGGAGTCTTGCCTTGTATATGCAAAGCTTAGTAGCTGTCAGACTTCTAAAGGGAAGATTAAATGCAGGTTTTTTGGGCTCATTTTCTTGCAGTTCCTCCCTCTCTAAGATTTTTGCCCTTAAGGTCTCAGTTGTTTTAGACTCATTGAATTCCATTATCTGTTTCAGCCAGACAGGACTGCTGGTTTCTGCTAGGACTCACTTTCCCTGTACTGTGAATTTGAAATGTCTTCAGGGAAAAATTCTAGGGTGAATGTGATCTCATGTTGTCCTTCTCTTTCCTCAAGAATTGTAGTTCCTTAAAATCTTGCCTACTTTGGTTGCTTTCCAGTGCCTTTAAATGGTTCAGTTATATAGTTTGTCTAGCTTTCATAGCTGTGTTTGGCACGAAGAGGATTAATTTTGATGTAGGCTACTTTGTCCTGGTAGTAACTTGTAAGTCCAAATAAAGATCCAAACACACATGGAACATTTACCAAAATTGAAACATGCAAAGCCATTAAACAAATTTCAAAATTCAGATGAACTCTTTTTGTCTTGTTGAACACAGCGGAATTATGTTAGAAATCAATTAAAAAAGATAGCCATATACTTCAACAAATGGTGTTGGGAAAGCTGGACAGCAAATTGCAGAAGAATGAAACTGGACCACTTTCTTATACCATACACAAAGGTAAACTCAAAATGAATGAAAGACCTATATGTAAGACAGGAAACCATCAAAATCCTAGAGGAGAAAACAAGCAACAATCTCTTTGACTTTGGCCACAGCAACTTATTTGACATGTTTTCTGAATCAAGGGAAACAGAAGCAAACATGAACTACTGGGACCTCATCAGTAAAAGGCTTCTACACATTGAAGGAAATGATCAATAAAACTAAAATACAACTGATGGAATGGGAGAAGAGATTTGCAAATGACATATCAGATAAAGAGTTAGTATCCAAAATCTATACAGAACTTATCAAACTCAACACCCAAAAAAATAAATAATCCAGTGAAGAAATGGGCAGAAGACATGAATGACACTTTTCCAAAGAAGGCATCCAGATGGCTAACAGACACATGCAAAGATGCTCAACATCACTCATCATCAATGAAATACACTTGTCAGAATGGCTAAAGTTAACAACTCAGGAAACAATAGATGTTGGGGAAGAGGCAGGGAAAGGGGAACACTTTTGCACTGTTTGTGGGAATGAAAACTGGTTTAGCTACTCTGGAAAACAGTATGGCATTTCCTCAGAAAGTTAAAGATAGAACTACCATACAACCCAAGCAATTGAACTACTAGGAATTTATCCAAAGGATACAAAAATGCCGCTTTGAAGGGGCACATGCACCCCAATGTTTATAGCAGCACTACCAACAGTAGCCAAATTATGGAAAGAGTCCACATGTCCAGTGACTGATGGATGGATGAAAAATATGTGGTATATATACACAACGGAATATTACTCAGCTATCAAAAAAAATGAAATCTTGCCATTTGCAACAACATATATGGAACTAGAGTGTATTACAGTAAGTGAAATAAATTAGAGAAAGACCTATGATTTTACTCATATGGAATTTAAGAAACAAAACAGATTAACATAGGGGAGGGGAAGAAAAAAATGAAGTAAGATAAAAACAGAGAGGGAAGCAAACCATAAGAGACTTAAATATAGAGAACAAACCGAGGGTTGCTGGAGGGGAGATGGGTAGGGGGGATGGGCTAAATGGGTGATGGGCATTAAGGAAGGCACTTGTTGGGATGAGCGCTGGGTGTTATATGTAAGTGATGAATCACTAAATTATCCTCTTGAAACCAGTACTACACTATATGTTAACTACTTGAATTTAGATTTAAAGAAGTAAAAAGATAGCCATATAAATCTCAGATTTTTGAAATTTTGGAATATATTTCTGAATAATCCATGAGTCAGACAAGAAATCACCATGAAAATTAGAAAATGAAAATGCATATTTAAAATCTTATGGGTTTAAGGTTAATGCTGTGCTCTGAGAAAAATTTCTAGCCTCAATTGCATATATTAGAAAAGAAGAAAACCTAAAATCCACATTTTTTGCCTGTCTCCAGAAGTTAGAAAAGAACAGGTTAAATCCAAGGAACATAAAAAGAAAGGAAAAGATATAGGTGATAACTGAGAAAATCAACAGAGCCAAAAGATAATCTTTCATATAGACTAACAAAATTTCTAATACTGATAAAAAAAGAGGAGACAAAGCATAATACCAAGGTATTACATAAGACTATTGGTAGAAATCCCATGAATATTAAGAAGATAATAGGATATGATGAACAATATTATATACTAAATTTAGAAACTTAGAAGAAATTGACAAATTTCTTGAAAAACACTATGTAAGCAAACTTACATGGCTAGAATTAGAAAAACGTGAAGGAACTTAGTAATTTTTTTTTAAATGTGAGTCTATAATTAAACATTTTTTTGCAAAGAAAATTCCTGGTCAAGATGGCTTCACCTATGAATTCTTCCAAATGTTTAAGGTAAAAATAACAGTAATCACATAGAAACTCTTACTGAAAATGAAAAAATGGAGCTTGTTTTATGATGCCAGCATAACCTGAATGTCAAAACCTAGCAAGGATATTATAAAATAGAACATTTTCTCTTAAACACTGATATAAAAATTATAAACAAAATATTAGTGAATTAAATATAGTGATAAACAAAAATGATAACACATCAGTCAGATGGGAATAAATCTGGTGCTTTTCAATTATTGGTTATATTAATTTGTATTTAGTGCTACTTTATTAATGACATTTATAAAATTTTTAAAAATGTACAAGTTCTTGGGTGTAAGAACTATGATAATGAAATCCAGTTTTAAATTTTGTGTACTTCTAAGATTATTCTGAATGTTTAGACACTCTGACATTTTAATTACATAATTTGATATTTTCAATAAGCATTCTTCATTATGGGAATGGTTTTTCAATATAGTTTTATTGAAAGTTCCTTAAGAAGGTAATTTGTTCATAGCTAATTTCTTAGAGTCTAAGAGACCTATGTTATAGTTTCTATTTTGATATACTCCTCTTTGACTTGCTTCAATCATTTTGCTTTTTTTTTTTTAATTACATGACAGTGTTTGTGTTGGCCATCACACTGGTTATGGAGTAGGTCCAAGTGTTAAGCAGTATTTCTATAAGGAAACTTTGAAAGAGGAGTGTTTTTCTTTCCTTTAAAAAGTGAAGTTATTAATCATACTGCTCCTAAGGGTGAGCCTGTTAAATTAACTGGAAACTAAACTCTTTTATTAAACTTAATTTTGGTATGTGTGATTTGTATTAGGTTGATTATATATATTTTTAATTTATATATATATATATACACACGTATATGTATATACACATATATATATATTTAAAAGACAAACGTAATGAGAAATTTTTGAAAGTTAAATACGGAAGAAAATTGATCTCAGATTGGGTAGGATATGATTTAATTTTAATTTAATTTAATTTTAATTAATAATATTTTATTGTTTACCATAATGATATTGTTATATTTCTTAAAAAGTCCTTTTAAAGACACATACTGAATATTTGCAGGAGAAATGATAAGGATGTATAGGATTTGTTTTAAAATCTTTCAGAAGAAACAATAGGGAAGGGGAACTATATGAAATAAGAGTGGCAGAATACTGATAATTATTGAAGCTGGATAATTGTAACATGGGGTTCATAATACTATTTTATCTATATTGTGTATTTTAAAATCCTCATGATAAAAAGTTGAAAAAGCACAAGACAAATTTAAATGTAGTTTTCCCTTAGAGATTTCAAAGTGTAGACCTTTGAAAGAAAAAGTTATAGGTCTTTTTTTCTTTTTATTTTAAAGTATACAGTACTAATATAGTCACTGCATTTTATTAAAATTTTTTTAATGTTTATTTATTTTGAGAGAGAGGTGAGCACAGGGAGGGGCCAAGAGAGGCAAAGAGAGAGAGAATCCCAAGGAGGCTCTGCACTGTCAGTGTGGAGCTTGACGTGGGTCTTGGACCCGTGAACCATGAGATCGTGACCTGAGCCAAAACCAAGAGTCAGACACTCAACTGACCGAGTCATCCAGGTATCCCAACAGTCATTGTATTTAAAAAAATAGGATAATGAGTTATTCCCAGTTATAAGAACCAGTATTTTGTAAGTATTTTTTTTCCCTTGAAATAATATTCCTTTCCTTTAGTGAATCATTTGGTGGTATGGTCTTGATACTCATAAAAAATGTAGTTTTCATAGTGATGTAAGTTTTTAGTTTTACAGAAATAAGTCTGAGAAATCAGCTTACTTTTTCCTATTAAATTTTTTGCTTTTAATTCTTATACCAAATTTGTTAAGATAAAATTCATACCATTCAATTCATCTATTTATAATTCATCTATTGTTAGTATATTAACACATATAGTACCATAATCACAGTCAATGATAGAACATTTTCATCACCTCAAAAATGTATGTCTTGGCAATGATTTTTTGGATTTGACACCAAAGAAAAGCAACAAAAGCAAAAAACAAGTGGGACTACATCAAACTACAGAGTTCTGTACAGCAAAGGAAACCATCAACAAAATGAGGAGGTAACCTATAGAATGGGAGAAAATACTTGTAAATCATGTATTGGATTGGGGTTAATATCCAAAATATATAAAGAACTCATACAACTCTTTAGCAAAAAACAAACAATGTAATTAAAAAATTGGCAGAGGATCTGAATAGACAGTTTTCCAAAAAAGTATCCAACTAGCCTCAGGTACCTGAAAAAGTGCTCAACATCATTAATCATTAGGGAAAGGCAAATCAAAACCACAATGAGATATGACCTTACATCTGTCAGAATGGTTGTCATCAAATAGACAGATAACAAATGTTGGAGAGAATGTGGAGGAAAGGGAACTTTTGTACAGTGTTGATGGGGATGTAAATTGGTATAGCCACTATGGAAAACAGTATGGAGATTCTTCAGAAAATTAAAATAGAATTGCCATATGATCCTGCAATCCCACCTCTGGGTGTGTATCCAAAAGAAATGAAAATACTAACATATCTGCTCCTTGTTCGTAGCAACATTATTTACAATAGCCAAAACATAGAAACAACTTAAGTGTCTATTGGTCAATGAGTGGATAAAGAATATGTGGTGTATATATATTTGAACATTGCTAAGAGAGTAAATCTTAGAAGTTCTTATCTCAAGAAAAAACATTTGTTAACTGTGTGAAGTGTTGTATATTGACTAAACTTACTTTGGTAATCCTTTCCTGATATATGCATATATCAAACAATATGTTGTACACCTTGAACTAATACGATGTTATATGTCAGTTATATCTCAGTACAACTGGAAAGATAAAAAAGAAATCTCATATCCTTTACTTAACACCCTTCTAACCTTGCATCTCCCCATCCATTATTAGTATGTAATACTGTGATTATATTGTATATAACCATTCTGATAGGTATAGAGTGATATCTCATTGTGGTTTTTAATTTGCATTTCACTAATGGCTAATGATGTTGAATGTCTTTTGTTTACTTCTTTGCCAATTGTATATACCCTTCATTGTAGTGTTTCTTCACATCTTTTGCCCATTTTCTAGTTGGATTGTCTGTAATACTACTGTTGAATTTTCAGAGTTCTTTATATATTCTAGACATCATTGGGTATTTCCTACAAGTCTGTTGTTTATCTTTTCATTGTCTTCATAGAGTCTTTTGCAGGGGAAAATTTTTCAATTTTGATGAGGTTTGTGAGGCTTTCCTATGGATCATGCTTTTGGTGTCAAGTGTAAGAACTCATTGTCTAGCCATATGTTTGAAAGATTTCTTGTTTTTTTTTTTTCTTCCTAGGTTTTATAGTTTTACATCTTAAATTAGTGATGCTTTTTGACTGAATTTTGGGTGAAGTGTGAGTTTTAGATGGAGGTTTACTTTTTTGCCTTGGATGTCTTGTTACTACCACCATTTGTTGGAATTTCTCTTGAAATTTTATCAAAAATCAGTTGGACATATTTGTGTGGATGTATTTCTGGGTTTTAAAGTAGTCTATTTCATTGATCTGTGTGTCTGTTGTTCCACCCATACTGTACTTTCTTGATTAATCTCACTCTGTGGTAAGCCTTAAAACATTGAATAGAGTGATTACTTTTAATTTATTCTTTTTTTAAAAAATTGTTTTTAGCTCTTTTAGGTTTTATGTCTTTCTATATAAATTTTAGAGTAAGCTTTTCTAATGTTCAAAAAAATGTTACTGGTATTTTGATAGAAATTACATTATGCTGTTGATCGTTTTAGAGAGAATTGACACTTATGATGCTGGATTTTCTAATCATTTTTTAATGAACATGGTATGTCTTTCAATTTATTAGGTCTTCTCTTTTTTTAATCAGCCTTTTGTAGTTTTTAGGATACATATTCTGTACCTTTTTTCTTAGACTTATTACTAAATATTTTATTTTCTTTAGTGTAATCATAAATTGTTTCAAATTTGTTTTCACATGTTCACTGTTAGTCTGTATAAATGCAGTGCATTTGTGCATTGACTTGTATCCTACAACATTACTGAATTTATGTAATAATTCTGGAATTTTTATGTAATTCCTTGGGATATTCTATGTAGACAATCATGTCATCTGAAAATAGGGACAGTTTTATTTCTTCTTTTCCTTCCCCCCCATCCCCACATCCCATGCCTTTTTGCACTGTGTAGGACTTCCGGTACTATGTTGAAGAAGCATGGTGAGAGGAAGCATCCTTTTCTTGTTCTAGATCATGGGGAAAATTATTCATTCATTCTTGCACCATTGAGTATATGTTAGCTATAAGTTTTTTGTCGATGCTTTTTATTGAGTTAAGTTCCCCTATATTATAGCTTAATACATTTTTCTCAAGAATGGATATTGGATTTTGTGAAGTACTTTTTCTGCATCAGTTGATAGGATCATATGATTTTACTTGTATAGTCAGTGGACCAGTAGTGAATTACGTTGATTTTTTTTGAATGTTGAACCAGGTTTGCATACTTGTAATTAATTCTACTTGGTCATGGTTTGTAATTCTTTTTATACATTGCTGGATTTGATATGCTGATATTTTGTTGAAGATTTTTATATCTAAATTCATGAGAAATATTGTTATTTAGTTTTATTTTTATGTACTGTCTTTGTGTGTTTTTGTACCAAGGTAAAACTGGCCTTGGTACTTGGGAGGTGTTCTCTCCTCTCCTATTTTCTGGAATAGTTGTGTAAAATTTTTAAATCCTGTTAAAAGTGTTGCATAGAATTTGCCAGAGAAACCATCTGGGCCTGGAGGTTTTGAGTGGGGAACTTTTAAAAAGTACAAATTGAATTCTTTAATAATCATGAGACTATTCAGATAGTCTGTTTTCATTTTGGTTGAGTTTTATAGTTTGTGTTTCTTATAGAATTGGTTTATTAAACTTTATTTTATAGAATGAATATGGTCTGTGATACTGAATGTTCTGTATATATTTGAAAAAAAAAGCATTTTACTGTTGTTGAATGGACTGTTTTGTGTATGCTATTATATCAAGTTGGTTGATTGTATGTTCAATTTTTCTATATACTTGCTGATTTTCTATCTAGTTCTATCAGTCCCTGGGAGGGAGTTAGAAGTCCACATTTGTAATTGTGCATCTTTCTCTTTCTCATTTCATCCTTACAAGTTTTTTTGCTGTGTATCTTGAGTTTATATTGTTTGGTGTATACATACTTAGGGGTATATATCTTCACTGTGCAATGCTTTTATCATTATATAATATGTTTTTGTTTCTTTAGTAATTTCTTGCTCTGAAGTCTACTTTATCTGATAATAATATATCTACTCCTGCTTTCCTCAGTATTTGCATGGTGTGTCTTTCTCACTTTGAACTTACGTATGACCTTGTATTTAGGTGAATACAAGTATTTAAGTGAATTTCTTGTAGATAACCTAGAGTTCAATTGTATTTTTATTTTTTTTTAATATTTATTTGAGACACAGAGCACAAGTGAGGGAGGGGCAGAGAGAGAGGGACAGAGGATCCACAGCAGGCTCTGTGCTGACATACAGTCAAATGTATGGTATTAGTACTAGGATAGAGGAAAGAACTTGGACTTTTGAGGTAGGCCTATGTTTGGATTCTGAAAGATGGGGGTGGAGGGCAGTTTTTATGTAACCACTGGGACATGAACACCAGAACCAATTTGCCTAAACTTGCATCTTGGCTTTACCTTTACTGGGTGTGTGACCTTGGGGAAATTACTTATCCTCTCTTTGTCTCATTATTTTCAATGATAAATGGGGTAAGTGAAATGACAAATGATAAATTTTATCAATGATAAAATTGGGGTGATAGTATTGGTATTACAGGGTTGTTGTGGAGATTAAGAGTTACAATATGTAGACACTTGGAACAGTGCTAGCACACAGTACACACTATATAAATGTTTATTATTACTTTCTGACTCTGTGGCCTATGTCAGTCTTAATCTGAATCTCAGTTTTGTCATTTGTAAAACATGGAAAATCATACCAACCCCACAGTGTACTTGTATTAGACATTACATATGCACATACACACACTGCATCTTGTATAGTTAGTGTCATGTTTATATATTAGTTACACCTAATACGAATTTGATTGGAAAAAGTTTTTATTTTATAGGTTTTGAAAATTTTTATCATCTAAAGAAATCTTGATTTATTTCCTTCCCTCAATTGCATAGAACGGAAAGATGCTGAAGGATGGGAGACTGTTCAGAGGGGAAGGCCTGTTCGCTCACGATCAACAGCAGTGATGACAAAAGTTTCAGTAGCAACAGAAACATTAAGGTCAAAGGATGACAGTGATAAAGAAAATATACAACTTTTACCTGATGAAAGCATTGAGAAAGGTGAATTTGATGGAGATGGACCTTCTAATACTGTAGAATCTCGGTCCAAAGACTCATTACACTCTTGTGACCATCCTCTTGCTGAAAGAACCCAGGTAGTACATTCTGAAAATCCTTTTACTACATTTTTATAAGGGATATGTCTATGCCGGAATGTCTTATTTTCCTATTTTATTTTTAACTTTTTATTGTAAAAAAATTCAGATCTCCAGAAGAGTTGCAAGAATGAACAATGAACTCTCCTATACTCTTTACCTAGATTCACAGACTAACATTTGCCTCATTTTTTCTTTTTTCTTCTTTATTCATACTTACATGTCACACACATGTATACTAAACAATATGCAAACACCATAACCATTTACCTGCATTATAGCATGTATCTACAAAGAATAAAGAAACCCTTAACCATTTTAATTATAAAATTCAGGGAATTTGATATCTATATAGTATTTTCCTCTAATTTATAATTCATATCCATGTACCAGTAATTTCTTCATAGAATTTTTAAAATTTATTTATTTGTTTTGAGGGGGGAAAGGGCAGAGAGAGAGGGAGAGAGAGAGAACCCCAAGCAGACTCCACACTGGTAGTGAGGCGCCTGATGCGGGGCTTCAACTCATGAACTGTGAGATCATGACCTGAGCCGAAGTTGGATGCTTACCCAACTGAGCCATCCAGGTGCCCTTTCCTTCATAGAATTTTTTCTCTGAGCAGAGATCCAATCTAGAATCACACATTATAAATTCAGCTTTGTTTCTTTAACATCTTTCATCAGGGACAGTTTTTCAGTTTATCGTTGTTTTTCATGACATTAATGTTTTTGAAGAATACATTGCATTATTTTTTTTGTAGAATATCCTTCAGTTAGTTTATTATCCAAGTTAGCTTATGCATTTTTGACAGAAATAAAGTGATTGGCCTTAGTGTCACATCTAGAGGCATATATTAATTTTCCCAACTTTGTTGTTAATTTGAATTACTTGGTTTAAATGGTGGTCTACTGTTTAATTTGGAGTGTTATTAAAAATGTTGATGAAAGTAAGGATCATTTTGAACTTGCTCTCCTTTTACATCCTGCAATTCAAGTGTATAGTCATTTGCCAATATTTAATGTAATTCTTTAAAGATGATATTCTCAGTATTTCTGCTGTTAGTCCATTTGAAATTTATTTTACTTATTTGATGAAGGAATGCATTTTTTAGATATTTGTTTACATGAATATATATGTTCAATAGGCATAATTTTATGCAAAATGAAACATAAGAGATTCTTTATATGATACAGGGGCTAAGTAAAAATTTGTAAAATAGTTACATTATTTCTAAGTTTAGAATAGTATTTCTGCTTTAAAGTTTTCTCTTTTTACATGTAGGATATTTGTTTTTATTGGAAATTGTACTCAATTTCCATGTTTTTCTTCTTAATGATGATAATGGCTCTTAACTGTACATTGTTCCCGATGTTCTGTAACTCCTTAATGTATGTATGTTTTATGCCCATGTGAGATTGGAAGCTCCTTGTGAGGGGTATCTTATGTTGCCTTTAATTTACTGTATTATGGAGCAGAATCCTAGACACAGGAAATAATCAGTATTTTTGTTGGTTATACTTTTCAGAAACTTTTTAATGTAGGTAAACTTGGTATAAAAATCTTTTTGTATCACTTAACAGACCTGTAGCATTTTTGCTAACATGTATTTTAGCTATAAAACTTAACAATATAAAAATTACATTGGTTTTGCGTAATGAATAAACTTACATGATTTGGGATTTTAGGAATAATCCATACATACAACTTTTGAGTAATTTAACTATTGCTAAAATATTTCCATATAAAAAGTTCACTGCTCTTGGTGTCCAAGCTAATGATAATATTTGTTTTTTCCACTGTCATTCTAAAAATGGAAATAGCATATTGTATATTTTTTCAACATTATAGTTTAGCTTTGATTTTACTGTATAAATGATACTGATTTTTTAATAAACAGGGTTGACTATATTGTAAACATCAGTAATGCCAATATAAATATTGCCAAGAAGATTATAAACTATGGTGAATGATGTATAGATAATGTTGATAGTGATATAAACAATGAGATACAATTTAAATAATACCTACACTAAAATCAGTGCTTTGGGACACTAAGTTTTGACCAATAGTAGAATTTTTAAAGTAGTTTATAAGACTTGACCAAGTTTCATATTTATATAAATAATTAATCAAATTGGGAGCTTCATGGCCACTGCAATATTTATCTAATGTTTATTTAAATAGTGATGTGAGTGGGTTTGAAATTCACAATTTTAGATTTTAGTTCTACTTGTAGCTCATTACTCTGAGTATAATTGGAAAACACAGCACCATTCTTTCTGTACTCTGTTACAAAGTGGAAATAAAGACATGTTTCTATTTACTAAACTAGGAGGTTTTTAAAAAATGGGTATTTGGTTTAAGACAGTACTTTATTTGACTTAGATCATTTTCCTATTTTTGTTGGTTATGTGTTAAATATTTCTAAAGGGTAATGGGGGAGGATATTGAAATCTAAATAGGAATTGCTTGCTCAGATATACTATACTTTTTATGGTGTATTTTCTCTTTTAGATCTGAGAATTGGTATTGTGTACCATGTGGGTTTACAGGAAAGATACTTTGAGGTTTGTTAATGTTATCTTAAGGGAGCAACTGTCTTGTTATGAGTAAAATGCCCTGAAAGTATATATTTTGGTGAAAAGTGCCTTCATTTGATATTAGACAGACAATCTTTACAAAACCACATAAATACCTTTAGTTATTTGAATATAAGACAAACTATTATACTTGTGACTAGAATTTCTTTTGTGATGTATATAAAGTACTCATCAAGAATCAGCCTACTAAAAATAAAAATGTAATTGCAATATAGCTTAATAAAGCCAAACTTTCAATATAGCTTAATAAAGCTAAGCTTTCATAAAGCATTTCAGGTATTGCCCTGTACGTAGTAGGTGTGCAAATAAAATTTGTTCTGCTTAATGGTATTTTTTTTCCTTACACTTGAAACGTAGAAAAAAGACAAGTGAGTCGTCAGTCAGCCAGTCAGCTACTGCTTTAGTTGATAGGTGTATTATAATCATTTTTTCTACAATGGAGTAGTTTGTCTGATTCACTCTGTAAATGTGTTTTGTTAGTTCACAGTGAATACATTGGATGAGGTCAAGAGCTCTCGCAGTAGTACTTTACAAGACCATTCTCTGCGAACTTCTGAAATACCTGCTGTTCACATTGATACAGAATGTGTTTCAATTATTCAGCAAGCTGATATGCCTCCTTTGCAAGCAAATGACATATTTTCAGCAGAGAAAGCAGGGATAGAGAGTGAAATGGACCCTTCAGACATTTCAAATGTGAGTGCTGCTAACTTGGTAAGAACAACTTATCAGAATTCTGAGTAAATATATTAAAGAGGCATAAAACTTTAATAGTAATAAATTGTGTTACTTTACACTTTATAAAGTATTTTGTACATGTTATTTCTTTTTAATATTTTATTCTTATAGCAAGCTTTGAGATGCTTCTCATTTTGTAGAGGACGAAAATAAGATCGCCAAGTTAAATAACTGTTGCTAAAATCATTCATTTTGTGATTTGATCAAATGGTTTTTAGTCTGGCATTAAGAAACTAAACCAGTAACAATGAAGTCTTCCATGCAACGTCTAGCACTCTGATGGATGGAAAATGTTGCCTACTGGACTTTTAAAAATTCTCTTAATAGAGTTCTTTAGATAGCCTCTGTCATTTGCTTGGAGTTGGTCTTCAAGATGAAATTTATTTACCATCCCTATTGCAGAACCTTTAAAAATGTGTTGATTTGGAATTACAGTTTTATGCTTTTAGATGACTACTTATTTGTCCTCGTGTCTTTCTATTTCTCACTTTAGTAGTAAGATATATGACCTGAGGATAATCCAGAAAGGGTTATTCTAGTATAAAAGTAACTTTTAGAAGACATAGGCACACACAAAAAATTACTGAGAAAAATCATTCAAATCTTATTTTACTTTATTTTTATTTATTTTGAGAGAGAGAGAGCATGCATGTGTACAAGTGGGGGAGAGGCAGAGAGAGAGAGAGAGAGAGAGAGAGAGACCGAGACCCAAGCAAGCTCCACACTGTTGCAAGGCTTGATCTCACAAATCATGAGATCATGACCTGAGGTGAAATCAGTCATATGCTTAACCGACTGAGTCACCAAGGTGCCCCATCAAATTTTATTTTTTAAATGGCCACCGTATACTGTACTTTCCTTAAAAACTTAGTGCCTTATCATGCTGAAAGATGCTATTGACAGATGGTATTAGATCAAATTATGTATCTTAGAGAGATAATAACATTAGACACAGATGAAACTTGATAGGGGTTTGTATAAGGGAAAAATAAGGGCTCTATAGTAATAAGAAAAACATTTAAAAATTTAAGTAAGGAATAAAGAGAAAATTATATTTTAAGTTGGCTCTTTTAGTGTGACTGTTCTTAAAGGTGAAACATAATTATGGTCATGTAAGTACTAGGTTTAATATATGGGATAGAAATTGGTCATATTTATATTTTTTACTTGCATCATATTATTTATTTTGCTAATTGATTCTGTGAGAATCAAATTTCAGAAGAGGAAAAAGATCCCATACTTAAATAAGCACTAAATAGTTATTTAAAAATTCTTTCATCCATTTTATTTTGATCACATGTATAAATAAGCTTGTGGTAGAATATTAAAAACTCTTGGTTATTTTAAGGATCAAATTTACGTACTTTACATACTCTGCTTTTGATATGAATATTAGTATATTCTTAGAGTTCTTAGAGGAATTTTATTTTATTTATTTTATTTTTATTTTTTTATTTTTATTTTTTTTCAATATATGAAATTTATTGTCAAATTGGTTTCCATAGAGGAATTTGAATTAAACCAGATTTTAAAAATCTTTTGTGTTTGGATTTGTCTTGGTGGAGCTAAATCTTTGGATTGTTCTCCACATGTACCTCATTGTGTAGGTTCTCAGTGGGGGGTTGTAGAGAATTGCTGCCTGTGATGACAGAACTTTTTCTTTTCCTTCTCAATGCAGTAGTCCTGTAGCTAAAGGTAAATAATAATAATAATAATAATAATAATTCTTCCGTTATCTTATTCAACAGAAATTTTGGTAGAAAATGACTGTTCAAGGGGCACCTGGGTGGCTCAGTTGGTTAAGCGTCCTACTTTGGCTTAGGTTATGATCTCACAGCTAGTGAGATTGAGCCCCGCGTCAGGGGGCTGACAGCTCAGAGCCTGGAACCTGCTTTGGATTCTGTGTCTCCCTCTTTCTGCCACTTACGCAGCTCACACTCTTTCACTCTCTCAAAAATAAATAAACGTGAAAAAAATTTAATAGAAAATGACTGTTTGAACCTTTCTATTTAAGCTCAACTTTTGCCATTGTTGTAAAAAATGTGCTAATATAAAACCTAGCTACAGTGGATCTAGGTTTTTAAATTTACTAAAATTTCAAATTTTTTTTTTTTACAGTTTATTTATTTTGAGAGAGTGTGAGCTGGGGAGGGGCAGAGAGAGAGGGAGAGAGGGAAAATCCCAAGCAGGCTATATTCCTTTTATAGTGCTTTTCTTTTGTCTTAAAGATACTTGATCTACAACTGTTTTGAATTTTGGCACTCAAATGAAATTCATACTTTGACATTAATAATAATACCTGTTATTTGTATAACTTCACAGTTTCTCATACACAGCTGTCTCATGATGAAGGTAAGTCATGAATTACTGTACCATTTTATGGAATACAAAATAGGCTCTTGGTTTTAAGAAGCTTCCCAGTCACACAAGTAGCAAGTGGTTGAACTTATACTGAACCCCACATTTTATAATTCTAGATCAATGCTATTTTATGTATACTGTTGAGTGTGTCATTAGTACATAAAGAAATGATTACTTTCACTTAATTGATGATTCTTTTGTTTGTTTTTAACTTTATAGTCCATGGCAGAAGTTCTTGCTAAAAAAGAAGAGCTAGCAGATCGTCTAGAAAAGGCCAATGAAGAAGCTATTGCTAGTGCTATTGCTGAAGAGGAGCAGTTAACCAGAGAAATTGAAGCAGAAGAAAACAACGATATTAATATTGAAACTGACAACGACAGTGATTTTTCTGTGAGGTTTTATTTTTTAAATTAAAAATTTTTATTTTTTATTTTTATTTTTTTTTAAATTCCAGTATAGTAACATATAGTGTTGTATTAATTTCAGGTGTAATATAGTGATCACCCATTCTGTACATCTTTACTCAGTGCTCATCCTAAGTGTACCCTTAATCCCCATCACCTGTTTCACTCATTCCCCCCAGCTATCTCCCCTCTGATAGCTTTATTTTAAACGAGCACCCTCAGGTAAAGAAGGGTATTTTTTTTTTCCCAACAAGAGCATTTTTTATTTGAAGCATACTTCAGAATACATGATTCTAAAAGATATATTTAAAACATTCCATCCAAGAAAAATAGAACAGACATTTTTTTTAAGTATTCACAAAAGAATCCCAGAGACATAACAAATATTACAAATTTAAGAAGACTGAAATCGGGGCGCCTGGTGGCTCAGTTGGTTAAGTGTCCGACTTTGGTTCAGGTCACGATCTTTTAGTTCGTGGGTTTGAGCCCCGCATCAGGCTGTATGCTGACAGCTCAGAGCCTGGAGCCTGCTTCGTGCATTCTGTCTCCCTCTCTCTCTGCCCCTCTCTCCTGCTCGTACTCTGTCTCCCTCTTTCTCAAAAATAAATAAATAAATAAATAAATAAATAAATAAATAAATAAATAACATTAAAAAAAAAGACGGAAATCATACTAAGTATAATTTCCATTTACAATGGTACAAAACTAAAGATCAACAAAAAAACAAAGCTGGAAAATCTACAATGTAAATATTAAATATTTAATGTGTAAATATTAACACACCACTGCACAAGCAATGGGCCAAATAAGAAATCCAATGGCAAATTAAGATATGTCTTAAAACGGGCGCTTGGGTGGCTCAGTTGGTTGAGTATCCGACATTGGGTCAGGTCATGATCTCATGGTTCGTGAGTTCGGGCCCCACATCAGGCTCTGTGCTGACAGCTCAGAGCCTGGAGCCTGCTTCGGATTCTGTGTCTCCCTCTCTTTCTGCCCCTCCCCCACACACGTTCTCTCTCTGCCTCTCAAGAATAAAGAAAACTAATTAAAAAAAATTTAAAACAAAAGAAAAACAAAACACAATATTCTGTAACCTATGGGATGCAGCAAAAAGCAAATGTTAGATGCTAGATGCTATAAATGCTTGTATTAAGAAAAAGTGTTGGGGCACCTGGGTGGCTCAGTCGGTTAAGCATCCGACTTCAGCTCAGGTCACGATCTCACGGTCTGCGAGTTCGAGCCCCGCGTCGGGCTCTGGGCTGATGGCTCAGAGCCTGGAGCCTGCTTCCGATTCTGTGTCTCCCTCTCTCTCTGCCCCTCCCCTGTTCATGCTGTGTCTCTCTCTGTCTCAAAAATAAATAAACGTTAAAAAAAAAAAGTGTTGAAGTAAACAACATTATATCACAAGGAACTAGGAAAAGAGGAGACTTAGGTGAAATTTAGTAGAGGAAGGAAATAACAAAGAAAAATCAGAAGTAGAGACCAGAGTAAACAATAATATAACATTGAAAGTCATGACTGGTTTTTCCAAAAAAAAAAAAAAAAGGAAATAAAATTGGCAATACTTTACATTAACTAAGAAAAAGGAGAGAAGACACATAAGCCAAAATGAAAAATAGAAGAGAAAACAATACAACAGATGATAACAGATTACTATGATTATATATTAATAAATCAAATAACTAGAAGAAAACCAAACAAACAAAATTCCTAAAAACGTACAAGTTACCAAGATTGAGTCATGAATCTTGAATCCAAGAAGTAGGAAATCTTCTTAGACCAATAACAAAAATGAAAGTTGAATTGGGAATCAAAACTCTGAGCACAGAAAAGTCTAAGACCACATGGTTTCATTGGTGGAATTCTATCAAACATTAAAAAAAAAAAATGACAATATTTACCAAATCTCATAAATAATGGAAGAGAGGAAACATATTCAAAATCATTCCACGAGGCCAGTACTGTTCTGATACCAAAGCAGGATAAAGACAATACAAGAAAAAAAAGTCTAGTTTGTCCCATATAAGTATTGCTACTTGGACTGTATTTTGACATCCATTTGAGTGATAAATGTTTCTCCACTCCCTCACTTTCAATCTTCAGGTGTCTTTAGGTCTAAAATGAGTCTCTTGTAGGCAGCATATAGAGGGGTCTTATTTTTTTAATCCCTTCTGACACCCTATGTCTTTTGATTGGAGCATTTGGTCCATTTACATTCAAAGTAATTATTGATAGATATGTATTTATTGCCATTTTATTACTTGTTTTGTTGTTTTTAATGGAGATTTCCTCTGATCCTTTCTTGCCTTTGTCACTTTTGGTCTTTGTACTCAAAGAGTCCCCTTTAATATTTATTGCGGGGAAATAATATTTATTTAATATATAAATAAATAATATATATTTAATATAATAATATAATATTTAATATATTTAATTTAATATTTAATATATTTAATAAATAAATAATATTTATTTAATAGTCCCCTTTAATATTTATTGCAGGTTTAGTGGTCATGAACTCCTTTAATTTTTGTTTGGGAAGCTGTGTATCTCCCCTTTTATTCTGAATGATAGCCTTGCAGGATAGAGTATTCTTGGCTGCAGACTTTTTCCATTTAGCACATTGAATGGAGCATGCCACTTACTTCTGGCTTGCCAGGTTTCTGTGGAGAGATCTATTGCTAACCTGATGGGTGGTCTTTTGTAAATTAAGGACTTCTTTTGTCTTGCTGCTTTTAGGATTTTTTCTTTCACTGTATTTTAAAATTTGATTACAATATGTCTTGGTGTTGGCCCGCTTTTGATGATTTTGATCAGAGTTCCCTGTGCTCCTGGATCTTGATGTCTGTTTCCTTTCCCAGATTACGGAAATTTTCTGCTGTTATTTCTTGAAATAACATTTTCTGCTTTCTGGGACTCCTCTGATATGAATGTCTTTATATTTGATGGGGTCACTGAGTTCCCTAAGTCTATTCTTGTGCTGCATAATTATTCTTTCTTTTGTTCAGCTTCATTATTGTTGATTATTTTATCTTTTAGGTCACTAGTTCATTCCTCTGCTTCTTCCAGTCTGCTGTTCAATGCATCAAGCCTGTTTCCAATCTCATTTATTTCATTCATCTCTGGTTGATTTTTTTTTTTAAACTCTTTTATCTCTGTTGTAAGGAGACATCTCACTGATGTCTTCTATTCTTTTCTCAAGCCCAGTGAGTATCTTTATGATTATTGCTTTAAATTCTCCATCAGGCATGTTACTTATATCTGTTTTGCCTTATCTTGTTTTCATTTGGGATAAATTCCTCTGTCTTGGCATTTTATCTGGTATCTGCCTTCTTCTCTGTGTTAGAAAAGCCAGTTATGTCTCCTTCTCCTGAAAGTAATGGCCTTATGTACTGCCCAGGGCCTGGCGCTTCAGGGATTGGCTCTGGTGTGTGCTATACATGCTTTACTGTTGTGTTTTGGCTGCTCTGTCCTTTAGGCCAGTTGTCTGTAGAGCCTCTCCTTGCCTGCTGAGGGCAGTGTTTGGTCCCTGGCCTGAATGTGGTAAGTTTTAACTAGATGTGCTCTGGTGTGTTTGTGCATTAAGACCTGACACCAACTCCACCAGAACCAAGGTCTTGTAGAACTCTCTGGTCAGGAGATGTGGTGTGGGCAGGGGTTTGTGCTGTTTTTCTGGGAGAGGGACTCACCACACTAGGGCTGAGGCAAGCTTGACTGAGAAGGGCAGTCCTGCTAGAGCACAGATGTGTGGGACTTGGTGGAAGCAAGTTAGGCAGCCAGTGTTGGCGCTGAGCTGCTTCCCTCAGATGGCCTTGTGTTCATGCTGAGGGGTGTTGGAGGGAAATGGTTTCAGCCAGCTCCTTTGTTCCTGGACAGCAGTCTCCATGAATGTTGCCTCTCTGGGAAACACTCCTAGAATAGGGAATAATCTCACCACTGTGTGCCCCAGCTGTTCTTCAGATCACTGTTTCCACACTGACTGTCCCTGGGGTTGTTTGCTTGCCTCCTCTCCAGGAGCGGGGTTGTGCCCTCCGGGCTCTATCCCAGCTAAGCCTGCTGACCTTTAAAACTCTAACGTTTAAACCCTACTGGTTTCAAGAGCTCAGAAAATTCAGTCCCTCTCTGTTTCCAAGCTAGTGGCTTCCAAGCTAGTGGCTTTGGGGAAACGTTCTCCTTGTGTGTTCCTGGGCTTGTCTTTTTCTCTCGCCCTTCCTCGCGACCACAGCTCCTTCCTCTCTGCAGCACCCATGATCTGTTTCTCCCCTAACCCATGTCTGCACTTCCTACTTTCTTTGGTATGGCCTCTTCTCTCTTTACTTGTGGAGTATGTCCTGTCTTCAGGGTGATTTCAGGGGTATTTAGGATGATTTGATAGTTACCTAGTTGTGTTCCTGGGACAAGATGAGCCTAGGGTCTTCCTACTTCACTGCCATTTTGGGTTCTTTCTGAGAGCTTTCAGAATTTTTTGCATAATTGTTCAAAAATTACATTTAGAAATAAAATTCTTAGGGCCAGAAGGACTTAGAGTTCATACAAAAACAATAGGAAATCATTTTTTAGCACTTTAACCATTACAGAGTATTTTTTAAAATTTTTCTAATGTTTATTTTTGAGAGAGAGAGAGAGAGAGACAGAGCATGAGCAGTGGAAGAGCAGAGAGAGTGGGAGACACAGAATCCGAAGCAGGCTCCAGGCTCTGAGCTGTCAGCACAGAGCCTGATGTGGGGCTTGAACCCATAAACCGTGAGATCATGACCTGAGCCAAAGTCGGACAGTTAACTGACTGAGCCATCCAGGCGCCCCACAGAGTATTTTTGTATATAATGCAACTGACAAGTTGGAAGTTGTTATTTTCATTTTACAAATCAAGAAATTGAATCTTGGAAAAAGTAAGAACTCAGCATTACTCACATTTTAATTGCAGAGGCTGAAATAGAATCTAAGGTATTTACTTTTTTTCTGTTCCACTAATAAAAAGCAAATGATACATACGTTGCTATCACTAAGCATTCAGGATATGTATGTTGATAAGAGGGATTTCTTCAGAATGAAAGTAACTGTAAATGTTTTAAATATTTTTCTATTAATTTTTAATGCCCAGTGAATAATCTTGAGCTCTTCTGAGGTATACTATGAGTACGGCAGAGTTATATAGTATCAGGCCAATATGTTTCTTTTAAATTTACTTGATTTGTCTCTGCTGTTAATAACAAGTAGGTTTGTCTTCCTCTTAAAATATATAGACTGTATAGTATTTTAACTTGGTGATTATTGTAACTACAAGAGGTATATAGCTTTTTTCTGGTTTTGAACTGTTTGTTAAATTCTTACTAACAGGTAAGAAAATTACATCTACAGTTCATTTTTAAGGTGATAATTGTGTTCAAATATTTGTTTTTCACTCTTCCTTATTACATTTTAGGCCAGCATGGGCAGTGGGAGTGTATCTTTCTGTGGTATGTCTATGGATTGGAATGATGTCCTTGCAGATTATGAAGGTATTGTGTGTGTATGCCTGTGTGCATTGTCTGTGTGCAGCTAAAAGGGTTTAAAATAGATTATCTTATTACGTGGAGTTTATATGTGTAAAATAAATAATTTACAGTGGGAATGCTGATGCCTTTTAAAAGCCTGTTCTCAAATGTTGGTTTTATAGAACTGTGTGGTTAAACAGTAATGGTGGTTTTCTTTTTTTCTGGGCAGCTCGTGAAACTTGGCGCCAAAATACATCCTGGGGGGATATTGTAGAGGAGGAACCTGCTAGACCTCCAGGCCATGGAATTCACATGCATGAAAAACTTTCCTCACCATCTCGTAAAAGGTCTGGCCTTTGAAAATTAATTTGAAATGTTTCACAAGAGGGAAACTGACTAGTCTTTAGTAAAATTGCTATACAACATTTTAAGGCATATTATTCATGATAGTTACAGATCTATTAAAAAGTGACAGTGTTTTCCTGAAATGTTAAGCCAAAATTAGTTGTGTGTACTTCCTGTATTTATTTTAAGAATGTTGAAGACTAAAAATATTTTTGGCTTTATCATGTAAACATTTGTGTCTTCTATCCATTTGTTTGTGTTAATAGAACAATTGCAGAATCTAAGAAAAAACATGAAGAAAAACAAATGAAAGCACAGCAGCTAAGGGAAAAGTTACGTGAAGAGAAAACATTAAAGCTTCAGAAATTATTAGAAAGGGTGAGTTTTTAATATTTAGAAAATTTTGACAGCCTTAAATTGATGGACTCATTTTTAACTTGACTATTTTTTGGGTCTAAGAGAAGCTAGCAGAACTATAAAAATTAAATTTTCTGGGAAACAAAAGCATTTCTACCTATTGATTTACAGAAGGGTACCTGCAAAAAAGAAAAAAAAATTGACATTTATAAATTAGCTAGTAAATTGATGTTTGCAGAGTTGGCATGGATTATTGAAGTTGCACTTTGTCCTTTGTTGTTTTCATTGGGGCGTTTCTTCGGGGAGTCTTGTGGACAATGTAGGATGAGTTGGTAGGATAGTTTTGAGCTTCAGATGATCAGGTTTGAATAAGTTGGGGCACTAATTGAATTTATAAAGAGATTTTTAGAATATTTAGAGCAGTGCAACTTCTGATCAGTGTGATATAGTAGAAAGAACATGGGATTTGGAGATGGCCAAGCAGGGTTCAAATCCTGGTTTTACCACATAATAAAATATGATGCACTGGGCAAGTTACTTGACAATATTACATTTCAGTTTCTTTCTTTCTTTTTCAAATTAAAAAGAATTTTTTATGTTTATTTATTTATTTTTAGTGAGAGAGAGAGAGAGCGCGCTCACAAGCTGGTGAGGGGCAGAGAGAGAGGGAGAGAGAAATCCCAAGTAGGCTCCACACTGTCAGTATAGAGCCCTGTGCAGGGCTTGAACTCACAAACTGTGAGATCATGACCTGAGCCAAAACCAAGAGACGGACGCTTAACCAACTGAACTACCCAGGCACCCTTCAGCTTCTTTATTTTTAAAATGAAAATTTTAATTATTAACATGATGTGATGATTAAATATGGCAAGTGTGTATAACAATGGCATAGTATTAGGATGGCTGATGCTCAGTGTCTGGTCATTCTTACTGTTATGTCAACGTGGCAAATATAGGCAAATATTGTATTAGTTAAATGTGCTATATAACAAAAGACCTCAAAACTTAGCCACTGAAAACAGATGTTTATCACATTATATGTGGGCAAGAGAACCAAGAGTGGCTTGCCTAGTGATTTTTATTCAGAATCTCTCATGAATTTGCAGTCATGCTGTCATTTGGAGCTACAGGATCTACTTCTGGACTCACTCATGTGGTTGTAGGCAGGCCTCAGGTCCTCTTTAGCAGTTGGCTGTAGACTTCAGTTGTTTGCCATGTGGGCCTTTTCATAGCCCAAGTGTCCTTATGACATAGCCCCTGGCTTCCCCACAGAAAGTAATCCAGGAGGAAGGGAGGAAAGGAGAAGGGGACAAAGACAAAGAGAGAGAAGGAAAGAACAAATGAGCTGCCAAATTCGAAGCTGCCCTTGCCTCTTATAACCTAATCCTGGAAGTGATAAACCATCACTTTTGCTGTATTCTGTTGGTTGCAATCCTGGTACAGTGCGGGAGGGAATTAGACAAGGATCTGAGTACCAGGTGGCTGGATGGTTGGGAGCCATCTTGGAGTCTGTGTACTTCAAGTACCTAAAACAACATGACAAAAGATGTGTGACTGTCACAGTATATGGGAACTCCTTTGTTACCTTCTAGTACTAGAAAAGAGTACTAATATGCATAGGTTAAAATATTATTTGCATTGGGGTGCCTGGCTGGCTCAGTCGATGGAGCATATGAGTGACTCTTAATCTTGGGGTTCTGAGTTCAAGCCCAATGTTGTATGTAGAGATTGCTTAAAAATAAAATCTTGGGGTGCCTGGGTGGTTCAGTCAATTAAACATCTGACTTTGGCTTAGATCATGATCTCACGGTTCGTGGGTTCTAGCCCCAGCCTTGGGCTCTGTGCTGACAGGTCAGAGCCTGGAGCCTGCTTCAGATTCTGTGTCTCCCTCTCTCTCTGCCCCTCCCTCGTTTTCTCTCTCTCTCTCAAAAAAAAAAAAAAAAAAAAAACATTTAAAAATAAAAGCTAAAAAAATATATTATTTACGTTACTTATAATGTGTAATTTAAATTTAGGAGAGATAGTTGGACCAAATAATCCCAATATTTTTAAAAAATGAGGTGTGGTATAAGATTCTCTTTAGTACAGTAGAAAAGTTGATTGGGAAAAGAAGGAAATCTGTGATTTTTCTCTTTACCTAATTATTTTATTTTATTTTATTTTATTTTATTTTATTTTATTTTATTTTATTTTGAGAGAGTGTGAGTGGGGGAGAAGGGCAGAGGAAAAGAGAGAGAGAATATATATTTTTTTAGTGTTTATTTACTTAGAGTGAGCATGAGTGCGGAAAGGTCAGAGAGAGAGAGAGAGAGAGAGAGAGAGAGACAGAGAATCCCAAGCAGCTTGCCACTGCCAGCGCAGAGCACAATGCAGGGCTTGAACCCATGAACTGTGAGACCATGACCTGAGCTGAAATCAAGAGTCAGATGCTTAACCAACTAAGTCACCCAGGCACCCTGAGAGAGACAGAGAGAGAGAGAGAGAGAGAGAGAGAGAGAGAATCTTAAGCAGACTCCATGCTCAGCACAGAACCTGACACAGAGCTTGATCCCACGACCCTGGGATCATAACCTGAGGCAAAATCAAGAGTTGGATGCTCAAATGACTGAGCCACCTGGGTGCCCCTCTTTACCCGAATCTTAAGAATTTGTCATTATTATTATTTTGATCATTCAGAATCAATAAATCAAAATGAAAAACTGCATGTTGTAGGATTCTATAAGAGTTAATGTATTATTTAATGTCAGCTTTAGAGAAATGCTGTAACACAACTACAACTTCACCTCTTACTGTGTTTTTCAGGCAGGAAAAATTATATAGTTTAATTTCTTACATATATATATGTAATCTCCAAGTATTCCTGCAAACAGAATAATAAATTCTTGAAATTGTACAAGACGTTAGAGGTTGTACAACTGGTACAACCTGGTTTAATTTTTACATTAATTTTAATGATAAATCCCACCTTCCTTTTATATAATAGGTTGTTATTTCAACACTGTTTTACATATGTGGTCTCATCTGATCACCAGAATTCTTTGTGGGTCACAGAACTAAACATACTGAATCCCATTTTACAGGTGTGAAAACTGAATCTAGGAGAGGTGAAGTGCTGTTTCCAGCGTCACATTACCAATAATTTGCTGAGCAAGGGCTTTAAAGATCTGTGGTCTAGCTCTTAATCCAGTGCTGTTTCTGCATTATACTTTTTGAGGTTGTTAAAATGCATAATTATGTAGCTAAAATTCAACTTCAGTTGAATGCTATTCCCACTCATGTTGAGCCAGCATTTGATTTTAGCTAGCAGGTGACCAAAGTATATTATGAACTCAAGCAGTCTGGCTTCCTAGTCTGTGTTCTCAATCATTAGTCATGCTCCTTTAGGTCTTTCTGGGTTCTAGAATTTATCATTCCGAAGCTGTTTATCAGTTTTCCCTTCTGTTAAATTACTATGTATGCTGAAATTAATGATATGATAACTCTGTATAGGAGAAAGATGTCCGAAAGTGGAAGGAAGAATTATTAGATCAACGACGCAGGATGATGGAAGAGAAATTACTTCATGCTGAATTTAAACGAGAGGTGCAGTTACAAGCAATTGTTAAAAAAGCACAAGAGGAAGAAGCTAAGGTATATCTTAGGTGCTTTGAACATTGAATTAGTTACCCAAGTACTTTTTTTCAGTTGTTAATATGAGAAGTAATATTTATGAAGTGTTTATTCTGTGCCAGAATAACAGGCTCACTAAAACTTATTAGGTGCAATATCATATACTTATGGTAATCCTGTGAGATGTATATTATGTTTTTACAGCTTTTTTTGAGGTGCAATTGACAGACAATAAATAGCACATATGTAAAGCTTCAATTTGATGAGTTTTGACATGTATATATTCCTGAAACCATCAGCACAGTGAAGATAATAAACAGTTCCATCACCCTCAGAAGTTTGTTCATTCTTCTTTGTATTCATTCCTTCCTCCAACTCTGTTACTGTGCAATTGCTGATCTGTTTTTTGTCATTATAGATGTTAGCAGTTTCTAGAATTTTATATGAATGGAATCGTACAGTATGTATTCTTTTCCTCTGGCATCTTTCACTCAACATAGTTATTTTGAATGTAATCCATACTGTTGTGTATATCAGTTCCTTTTCATTGCTGAGAAGTGTATCATTGTATAGAAATACCATAATTTGTTAATCCAGTCACCTGTTGATGGGTATTTGCTTACTTTCTAATTTTTGGCCATTATAGATCTAGGTGCTGTGAATCATCATGTGTAAATCTTTGTGCACATGTGTGCTTTCATTTTCTTGGGTGAATACCTAAGAATGAATTAGCAGAGCATCATGATAGGTTCATGTTGAACTTTTGAAGAAACAGTTTTCCAAAATGGTTATTATATAAGTTTCCCCTACTATCTGAAAGTAGAGTGTTCCTATGAAACCTTTTGTAACCTGAAATGCCATAAAGATGCAATTACCATTAATTTATATGGAAAAAAATTTGAGCATTCCCAGACCCCAAAATAACCTCTTTTAGTCTTTTCTGATATGTTAGAACACATCTTGCTAATGGATGCACAAAATAAATTGAGATAAAGCACAGATGTTCACACAGTTCAAAACTATGGTGGCCTAAAGCTGAGATGGTGAGTGTAGCTCCTGGAGAATAAGTGTGGCAGTCCACTCTCTCTCACTCTTTGGGGTGTGCTAGCTCTGTAATGGCTCCCTGTAAAACACTGAATATAGTTTTTGCTTTTTGCCTTTTTTCATTAAGCAGAAATTCTCTTTGGATTTCTTTTCTTTTGGTTAGGGAAAACAAGTATAATGTAGGTCTCTTGTAAAAGCGAAGTGGTGTAATGAAAACTTTTGGAAAGCAGGGGATTTTTGTAGTAGTAGACATTCTTACCAGCTGTGGATGAGGGTTCTAATTAACCACATTTTCACCAACATTTGACACGATTACACACTGTAATTTTAGCCATGTAAGTTTACTATGTGTGTACAGTATTTCATTTGGTTTTAATTTTCATTTTTGAACATCTTTTTATGTGCTTATTTCATATCTTTAGCTCTTGTTTGGTGAAATGTTTGTTCAAATATCTTGTACATTTATTAAAGTTGGACTGTTTTATTGTTGAGTTTTTTCAGCTTTACTGAGGTATAATTGACAAATGGTAAGGTATATAAAGTATACAACATGATGATTTGATATCCATATACATTGTGAAAGGATTCCTCTCATCAAGTTAAATAATGCATCCATCACCTCACATGTTTATCTTTTATGCGTGTCTGTGAGTGAGAGAGAGAACATTTAAGTTCTATTCTCTTAGCATATTTCAATTAGTGTTATCAACTGTAGTTACTGTGTTATGCATTAGATCTTCAGGACTTATTCTTCTTATAACTGAAAGTTTATACCTTTTTACTAACCTCTCCCTATTTCTTTCTCTACCCTTAGCCCCTGGCAGCCACTTTTCTACTCTCTATTTTTATGAGTTCAACTTTTTTTTTAGATTCCATATTTAAGTGATACCATGCAGCATTTGTCTTTCCTTGTCTTGTTCATTTAACTTAGCATATTGCCCTCCAGTTTTATCCACATTGTCACAAATGAAAAGATTTCTTAGAGGACTTTATGTATTTTAGATACTAAGATCTATGTTTTGCAGATACTTCCTCGCAGACCTTAGATTGCCTTTTCTTTTTCTTGAAAGTATCTTTTGAAGTTTTAAAAATTGATCAAGTCCAATATATTAACTTTTTTTTTCTGTACCATGTGTCTTTTGTGTCCTATTTAAAAAATCTTTACCTGAATTTAAGGTCACTAAGATTTTTCTCTTAATTTTTTTTTGTAGGAGTTTTAAATTTTACAATGACATCTGTGTCCTCTTTTGAATTAAATTTTGTATCTGGTGCGAGATAGGGTTGAGGTTCATATTTTCATAGGGATATCTAATATTCAAGTACCAGTTGAAAAGATTGTCCTTTTTACGTTGAATTGCCTTAGGACCCTTGTTGAAAGCTATTTGCCATATACTGTATGGGTTTGTTTCTATTTTGTTTCATTTGTCTCGATGCCTTTTTTTATGCCAATGCCATTTTATCTTGATTACTGTTATAATATCCTGTTACATTGATACATGTCTCTTTAGTGCTTTGAAGTTTTTAGTATGCAAAAAGCCTTTCAACTCATTTAAATTTATTCCTGAGTATGTACTCTTATAGACATGATTGCAGATTGGAATTGTTTTCTTTTCTTTTTTTCAATCTTGTCTCATTTATTTATTTGTTTGTTTGTTTATTTCCAAGTTAATATGTAGTGTAGTATTGGTTTCAGGAGTAGAATTTAGTGATTCATCACTTACATGTAACACCCAGTGCTCCTCCCAACAAGTGCCCTCCTTAATGCTCATCACCCATTTAGCCCATCCCTGCCCCACCACCCCTCCAGCAACCCTCAGTTGTTCTCTGCATTTAAGTCTTTTATGGTTTGCCTTCCTCTCTGTTTTTATTTTATTTTTCTTTCTCCCCCTGTGTTCATCTGTTGTATTTCTTAAATTCCACCTGAGTGAAATCATGTAATATTTGTCTTTGACTTATTTTGCTTACCATAATACGCTGTAGTTCCATCCACATTGTACCCTATGACCCAGCAATTGCACTACTACGTATTTATCCAAAGGATACCAAAATGCTGATTCGAAGGGGCACATGCACACCAATGTTTGTAGCAGTACTATCAACAATAGCCAAATTATGGAAAGAGCCCAAATGTCCATTGACTGATGAATGGATAAGGAAGATGTGGTGTGTGTGTGTGTGTGTGTGTGTGTGTATGTATATATACACACACACACACAATAGAATATTTCTCAGGGATCAAACAGAATGAAATTGTTTTCTTAATTTCATTTTCAGATTGTTTACTGCTAGTGTACAGAAATAGAGTTGAATTTTATATGTTGATCATGTTTCTTACAGCCTTGTTTGAACTGGCTCTTTAGTTCTAATAGCTTTTTAGTGGATTCTTTAGGATTTTCTGTATCCAAGATCATGTTATCTGCAAATAGATACACTTTTACTTCTTTTCCAACCTGAATGTCTTTGATTTGTTTTTCTTGCTTTTTGTTCTAGGTAGAACCTGAAATACAGTGTTGAAGTGGTAAATGTGGACATGACATCCTTGTCTTATTCCCAGTCTTTAGAGGAAGTATTTAGTCTTTTATCATAAAGTATGATGTTAGGTGTGGGGTTTTCATAGATGCCTTTCATCAGATTGAGGAAGTTCCTTTTTATTCCTATTTTGTTGCATGTTTGTATCGTAAAGGGATGTTGGATTTTGTTAAATGCTTTTCTGCATCTATTGCAAAATAATATAGTTTTTGTTCTCTTGATATTTTCTGTATTACATTAATTGAATTTGATATGTTTTATGTATTTCCCTAATTTTTTAGTTGTTTAAGGTGGTTGCTTTTTCTGGCCTTAAAAATATTCTTAAGGTCCACTGGAAATGTAATTTCCTTCAGACATATACCAAATATATTCATTTTAGTCCTGTTATATAATCAAGATATAATTTTTATCTCATATACACCTTCTGTGAGTTTGTGAAGTAAGTTAATAGTCATTTCAAATTCCTTATTTTTGGGGTATATACATGGTTGAAAACAAAACATCCACTGTTTAGTTGATAGTGACTATTACTATAACCTACATTAATCAGGACCCGATTTTTTCACTTGCAACATCTACTCATTATTACAGTAGACTTTAATTTTTTTATGAGGAATAGATCTCCTTTGCCTGATTTCTGGCAGTAGCCCTCTTCCATGTGCTGTGTCCTCTTGCCTGCTCTTTGAATTTGCTTCATTACTTCTTGTGCCTGCTCCTTTGCTTTTTTCCTCTAGACTACCTACTTGTATACTCCAGTTCTGCAGATTATCTATTCTGGCCTTTTGTGAATCTGCAGATTCCTTGGAAAGAGTAGGCTGAGCTGATTTTCACCACCTCATCACCCATATCTTCTTGAATTTTTTATAATACCATTTTCCCTCTATGCTATACATAGAATACATACATAGAATAGTATCACTATAGTATAGAATGTTGTCACTAAGTTTAAAAGACTTTTCTGAATCTTTCCATTATGAATCCTGTGAAATACCATTTTCTAGAATATTCTGCACTGCCTTGATTTTCTTTATGTTTTCTAACTAATCCTTTACTGTCTTTTTCCTTTTTCATTTGATGCCTAAGTTTTACTGACTTCAGCCCATTTCACTTGTTCTTTTCCTTGAGTATGACAATCATTATCTTGCTTCAACTATCATCTCTCTAGTGACTCCTAGATTTGCATCTTTAGCCCCATCCCCTAATCTTTACTTTTTGTTTCTTTTGATGTTTGGGAATATTTCTTTTGAATTTTAATTCCCATTTAAATAACATACAGGTGTACAATAATTTCAGGTGTACAATATAGTGGTTTAACAATTCTATACATTACTCACTGCTCATCATGATAAGCGTACTTTTAATCCTCTTCACATGTTTTACCTATTCCCCTACCTAGCTGCCCTCTGGTAGCCACCTGATTGTTCTCTAAGTGTCTGTTTTTTGTTTCTCTCTTTTTTTCGTTTGCTTTGTTTCTTAAATTCCACATATAAGTGAAATCATATAGTATTTATCTTTTTCTGACTACTTTCACTTAGCATAATACACTCTGGATCCATCCATGCTGTTGCAAATGGCAAGGTTTCAGTCCTTTTTATGGCTGAGTAATATTCCATTGTGTATAAATACTACATATCCTTTACCTATTCATCTATCAGTGGACACTTGGGTTGCTTCCATAATTTAGATACTGTAAAAAATGCTGCAATGAACATAAGAGTACATATATCTTTTTGAATCAGTGTTTTCAGATTCTTTGGGTAAATGCCCAGTACTAGGATTACTGGATCATATGGTAATTTTTAATTTTTTGAGGAACCTCCGTGCTGTTTTCCACAGTGGCTATACCAGTTTACACTCCCACGAACAGTGAATGGAGGGGTTCCTTTTTCTCCACATCCTCTCCAACACTTGTTGCTTCTTGTGTTTTTGATTTTAACCTTTGTGACAGGTGTGAGGTGATATCTCATTGTGGTTTTCATTTGTGTATCCCTGAATATTAGTGCTGTTGAACAACTTTTCATATGTCTGTTGGCCATGTTGTATGTCTTCTTTGGAGGAATGTCTGTTCATGTCTTCTGCCCAGTTTTTAATTAGATTATTTGTTTTGGGGGATGTTGTATGAATTCCTGTGTATATTGGATATTAACCCTTTGTTGGATATGTCATTTGCAAATATCTTCTACCATTCAGTAGGTTGTCTTTTAGTTTTGTTGTTTGCAGAAGCTTTTGGTTTTTCTTATTTAAGTTTTTATTTAAATTCCAATTAACATACTGTGTAATATTAGTTTCAGGTGTACAATATAGTGATTCAACACTTGCATACAATACCTGGTGCTCATCACAACCAGTGCACTCCTTATTCCCCATCACCTGTTTCACCCATCCCTCTACCCATCGTACCCTCTAGTAACTGTTCTCTATAATTTAGAATCTGTTTCTTTGTCTCTCTCACTTTATCTGTTTTTTTTTCCTTTTCTCATTTGTTTTGTTTTTTAAATTCCACATATGAGTGAAGTAATTTGGTATTTGTCTTTCTCTGACTTATTTTCACCTAACATAATACTCTCTAGTTCCATCCATGTCATTGCAGATGACAAGATTTTATTCTTCTTTATGGTTGAGTAATATTCCATTTTCCCTATATACATCACATCTTCATTATCCATTCATCAGTCTGTGGACACTGGGCTGTTACTGTATTTGGCTATTGTACATAATGCTGCTATAAGCATTGTGATGCACATATCCCTTTGAATTAGTATTTTTGTATTCTTTGGGTAAATACCTAGTAGCATAATTGCTGGGTTGTAGGGTAGTTCTATTTTTAACTTTTTGAGGAATCTCCATACTGTCTTCCAAAGTGGCTGCACCAGTTTATATTCCCACCAACAGTGCAAGAGGGTTCTGCTTTCTCCACAATCTTGTGAATATCTATTATTTCTTGTGTTGTTGATGTTAGCCATTCTGACAGGTGTGAGGTGCTTCTCATTGTAGTTTTGATTTGTATTTCCCTGGTGATCAGTGATGTTGAGCATCTATTCATGTGTATGTTGGCCATCTGGATGTCTTCTTTGGAAAAAATGCCTATTCATGTCCTCTGCCCACTTTTTAATTGAGGTATTCATTTTTTGGATGTTGAATTTTATAAGTTTTTAATATGTTTTGGATAGTAACCCTTTATCAGAGATGTCATTTCCAAATATCTTCTCCCATTCCTTAGGTTGTGTTTTAGCTTTATTGATTGTTTTCTTCACTGTACAGAAGCTTTTTATTTTGATGAGATCCCAGAGTTTATTTTTGCTTTTGTTTTCCTTGCCTCGGGAAATGTATCTAGTAGGACGTTGCTGTGGCTGATGTCAGAGAGGTTATTGCCTGTGTTCTCCACTAAGATTTTTATGGTTTTTCAGCTCTCACATTCAGGTTTTTCATCCATTTTGAATTTATGTTTGTGTATGGTGTAAGGAGGTGGTCCAGTTTCATTCTTTTGCATGTTGCTGTCCAGTTTTCCCAGTACTATTTGTTGAAGAGACTGTCTTTTTTCCATTGGATTTTCTTTCCTGCTTTATTGAAGATTAATTACTCATATAGTGAGTTCATTTCTGGGTTTTCTATTCTGTTCTATTGATCTATGTGTCTATTTTTGTGCCAGTACCATACTGTCTTCATCACTTTAGCTTTGTAATATAACTTGAAATCCAAAATTGTGATGCTTCCAGCTTTGCATTTCTTTTTCAAGATTGCTTTGGGTATTTGGGGTGTTTGTGGTTCCATGCAAATTTTAAGATTGTTTGTTCAAGCTCTGTGAAAAATGCTGGTGGTATTTTGATAGGGTTTGGATTAAATGTATAGATTTCTTTGAGAAGCTTTTAAATTTGATATAGTTCCAATAGTTTATTTTTGTTTTTATTTCCCTTCCCTTGGGAGGTATATTTAGAAAAATGTTACCACAACTGATATCAGAGAAGTTATTCCTTATACTCTCCTCTAGAATTTTTATGGTTTCAGGTCTTACATTTAGGTCTTTAATCTTGAGTTTATAAGAAAGTGGTCCAGTTTCATTTGCTAGCATGTAGCTGTCCAGTTTCCAGCACCATTTGTTGAAGAGACTCTTTTTTTCCAATGTATATTCTTGGTTCCATTGTATAATCATGGGTTTATTTCTGGGCTCTCTCTTCTGTTCTACTGATCTGTGTGGTTTTTGTGTGTGTGTGTGTATTTGTACCATAGTGTTTTGATTTCTATAGCTTTATATTATACCTAGAAATCTGGGATTGTGGTATCTCCAGTTTCATTCTTTTTTTTCAAGATTGCTTTGTTTATCTGAGACCTGATGTGGTTATATACACATTTTAGGGTTATTTGTTCTAGTTCTATTAAAAATGCTGTTGGTAGTTTGATAGTGATTGCATAAAATCTGTAGATTGCTTTGGGTAATAAGGGCATTTGAACAATATTTCTTCTCCCAATCCACGAGCATGGACTATCTTTCCATTTGTGTCATCTTCAATTTATCAGTATTTTATAGTTTTCAGAAGGTCTTTCACCTTTTTGGCTAAGTTTATTACCAGGTATTTTATTATTTGTGGTACACTTATAAATGAGATTATTTTCTTAATTTATTTTTCTGCTACGTCATAGAAATTCTTCGTGTATAGAAATTCAATGGATTTCTATGTATTGATTTTGTATCCTGTGACCTTACTGAATTCATTTATCAGTTCTAGTAGTTCTTTTTGTGGAGTCTTTAGGGTTTTCTATATGTAGTATCATGTTATCTACAAGTAGTGAATGTTACAATTTTTCCTTACCAATTTGGATGCCTTTTATTTCTTTTTGTTGCCTGATTCCTGTGGCTAAGACTTCCAGGTCTATGTTGAATAAAAGTGGTGAGAGTAGACATCCCGTCTTGTTCCTGACCTTAGCTTTTCACCATTGAGTATGATGTTAGCTGTAGGTTTTTCATAGATGGCCTTTATTATGTTGAGGTATATTCCCTGTAAAACTACTGTGTTGAGAGTTTTTATTACAAGTGGATATTGTACTTTATCAAATGCTTTTTCTTCATCTTTTGAAATGATCATACGGTTTTTATTCTTTCTTTTGTTGATGTGATGTATCACGTTAATTGATTTGTGAATATTGAGCCATTTTTAATGTTTATTATTTATTTTTGAGAGACAGAGTGTGAGCAGGAGGAGGGGCAGAGAGAGAGGCAGGCAGAGAATCCTGAGCAGGCTCCATACTGTGAGCTGTCAGCACAGAGCCTGACGTGGGGCTCGAACCTATGGACCTCAAGATCATGACCTGGGCTAAAGTCGGTTGCTTAACTAACTAAGCCACCCAGGTGCCCCTGATTTGTGAATATTGAACCATTCTTCCATCCCAGGAATAAATCCCACTTGATCGTGGTGAATGTTATTTTTAATGTATTGTTGGATTCACTAATATTTTGTTGAAGATTTTTGCATGTGTGTTCATCAGAGATACTCCCCTGTTCTCTTTTTTTGTATTGTCTGGTATTGGTTTTGGTAACAGGGTAATTCTGGCCTCATGGAATGAATTTGGAAGCTTTTTTAACTTTTCTGTTTTTTTAGAATAGTTTGAGAAGTACAGGTTTTAATCCTTACTTAAATCAGGTTTTTATCCTTGCCTGTAATCTGTTAGTTCAAATTTTCTATTACTTCCTGATTGAGTTTTGGCAGGTTATAGGTTTCTGGGAATTTATCCATTTCTTCGAGATTGTCCAGTGTGGTCCTTTTTTTTTTTTTCTTTTTTCTGATGAGTCTGGCTAAAGGTTTACCAATTTTGATAATGTTTTCAAACAATGAGCTCCTGGTTTCGTTACTCTGTTCTGTGTTTTGTTTTGTTCTGATTTTTTTTTTTTTTTTTGGTTTTTATTGAATTTATTTCTGCTGCAATCTTTATTATTTCATTCCTTCTACTGGCTTTGAATTTTGTTTGTTGTTCTTTTTATAGCTCCTTTAGGCAGAAGGTTAGGTTATTTGAGGTTTTTCTTACTTATTGAGATAGGCCTGTATTTCTTTAAACTTCCCTCCTAAAATAGCTCTTTCTATATCCCAAGATTTTGGACTGTCCTGTTTTCATTTATCTCCAGGTTTTTTGATTTCCTCTTTGATTTCTTGGTTGACCCATTCATTGTTTTGTAGTATGTTATTTAACTTCTGTAGTATTTGTGTTTTTTCTAGATTTTTTTCTTGTGGTTGAGTTCTAATTTCATAGAGTTTGATCAGAAAAGATGCATGGCATGACTTCAGTCTTTCTTCGACTTGTTTTGTAGGGGCACAGTTGATCTTTGGATTCATTTATCTATGGCTTGGTGATGGCTTTCAGTGGAACTCATCAGCTCACCATCTCTATCTTCCAAACCATCTACTTCCTGAAATACATATTTCAGATAATGATATCCCTAGTTTCCCATTCATTTAGACGTGGAAAAGTTTTGATCATATAGTTTGATTCACTGTTGTTACTGTTGTTGTTTTAAAAGATAAGCTAGTCTTGGGGCGCCTGGGTGGCTCAGTTGGTTGGGTGTCTGACTTCGGCCCAGGTCATGATCTCATGGTTTGTGGGTTCGAGCCCTGTGTTGGGCTCCAGCTCCTAGCCTGGAGTCTTTCAGATTCTATCTCCCCCTCTCTGCCCACCCCTGCTTGCTCTCTCTCTCTCTCTCTCTCTCTCTCCCTCTCCCTCTCTCTCAAAAATAAATAAACGTTAACAAAATTTAATAATTTTAAAGTTTATATATTTTTGAGAGAGGGCACACATGTGTAAGTGGGGGAGGGGCAGAGAGGGAGAGGGAGAGAGAATTCCAAGCAAGCTTCCTGCTGTTAGCACAGAACCCAACACGGGGCTCGATCTCAGGAACCATGATATCATGACCTGAGCCAAAATGGAGCCGGACTTTTAACTGACTGAACCACCCAGTTGCCCTGGGCTGTGTGGCATTTCTATCTGAATACATTTTGGCTAGAGATCAGATACATAGTTCAAAATGGTTTTCCTTCAAAATTTTGTAGGCTTTATTTTCTTTTAGCATTAACTACTTCTGGGGAGAAGCCTGAGGCTCAACTGATTTTTTTTCCCCTCTTCTTACAGGTGATTTGCATTTACTGCTTAGAAGCTTAGAAGAGTTATTCTTTTTCCTTAGTGTTTTGTGATTTAATATGGATATTCTTGGTACTTATTTTCTGAAAATTTTTTCATGACAACATGGCTTCTTTAAGTTCTCAATTTGCTTTTTTTTTCATGGAAAATTTTTTGTATTATATGCTGCAACATTTTCTTTTGTCTTTTTTAATTATAGATGTTATTCATGCTTATATTAGGCCATCTTCATTTGTTCTTTATATTAAAAGCTTGTTACTGATACATAAATTTTCATTTTTAAATTCTGCATTAACTTATCAAAAGACTTGCCTCTTAGCGATTTATTTTTTTGCCATCTTTATTTGTTCCATGCTTGTTCTAATTCAGTTAATTCTATGATGGTGTTATTTTTGTCCTCAGTTTGTTTCCTTAGCTTTCTAATCTTTTATTGTTATGTTGTTTTGTCATTTTTTTCTACCTTTAAATTCAGGTTTTTGTTAACTTCTATATTACAAAGTTTGCCTAGGGTATTTTCTGGTGTTTCGTGGGTTTTGTTTTCTTTCAGATTGGGTTTTTTTAGTTTCTAGTTCACTTCTTATCTATTATTTATTTATAGCTTTATTGAAATATCATTGACACATCAAAATTATATATATTAAGGTTTACAACTCGATGTTTTAATATACATACACATTGTGGAATGATCACAACCCAGCTAATTAACATATCTATCACCTCTCCTTAGTTATCATTTGTTTGTTTGCATATGTGCTGAAAAGATTTAAGATCTCTCTTCTTAGCACATTTCAAGAATACAGTATTGTTAAGTGTCATGATCATGCTGCACATCTCTAAAACTTATTCATCTTCCATCATTGAGACTTTGTACCCTTTGACCAACATCACAGATTGAAATCATTTAACTTTTGCTCACTTTTTTAATTTTATTTTACTTATTTTTGTCTAGAACATTAAGTCCCATTTCTTTTTCTTTCATCTTGATTATGTTTAATGTGTGAGCCCTGATACAGTATGATTCATTTTCCTTCAGTACTGCTGTTTGTCTTATACTTTTAGTACAGTTTGAGGGATGGTTATGTTATTATCCTACTTAAAAAAGTGGCCACGTGGCAAGATAAGTGGGAAACCTTGGTTAGAACTGTATTCAAATTCTTGTCTGAGATGTATAACTTATCTAGTGATAGGTTTTATTCCATTCAGCATGGATTCCTGGAGTCTGTTCTTCTGTCAGAGTCAGTCCCGGTGTTTACTTCCCTGTTTTAGTCCATCATTTTCACTGCAGCATGCCTTCCCTCTGGCTTTCAAGAATGAGAAATTTGATCCCAACTGACATTTCCCTGCTTTATCTTTAGCTAAACTTTACTCATAAAACTTCACTTTCTAGCAAAACTTGGCTGGTAAGTATCAATATATGTGAAGTCGAGGTGTAGTGTATTTTCCACTACCTTGTTCCTAATTGTCACGCATTTGGTATATGTTGAAGGAAAATGATGTGATGCTCACTTTAAGTTTTGTTTTCTCAAACTCACTAGAAAAACATGTACATACCTACTTAAGTCTTAATGTAATTTATATAATTGCAATCATAATGAAATAAGTAGAACTTCACAAGATGTTTTTGTAAGAATCTTAATTCGTTTCTTGACCTAAAGCTATTTCATTGGCAGATCTTTATTCTAAATTACTCCTTACTAAGGCCAATGGATTTGTTATATACACTGGATTATTATCCATTTTGAGGTAAATATTAAAGGAAAAGACCCATATTTAATTTTTGTTTTCTTCCTTATTAGTGGTTTATATTTTTATATAATGACTGCTGTGGGGTTTCTTATTTTTGTGGTGTGTCTTAGAATTAACTTGATTTGAAACTCCTTTTCTTTGCTTTTATTGAAGGTAAACGAAATTGCCTTCATAAATACCCTTGAAGCCCAGAATAAGCGCCATGATGTCTTATCAAAATTGAAGGAATACGAGCAGAGGCTTAATGAATTACAGGAAGAACGTCAGCGAAGACAGGAAGAAAAACAAGCACGTGATGAAGCTGTTCAGGTAGAATTTTTTCGGCAAGCAGTTATTGAGCACCTGCCGTATTCTAGGCTCTGAGCTAGGTGCTGATGATCCAAAATGGAGTGACACCTGATCTCTGACCCAAGGGTGCCTCATTTAGTATAGCACTGTGGAAATATGAGGTCTGATTGCCAAAAGACAATGTGTACCCCTTTTGATAAGGTAATCAGTGCTTTCATCAGTACATAGCAGTCATAGAGTCTGAATCTTTAATCTCAACCAGATGAAGGACTAAATTGGACAGATTATTATCTATTCTTTTCTAATTGGGCTTTGTAAGAACAAGCTTCTTCCATTTAAAAAAGGAATGTGTTTGATTGAGTATATGTAGCCTTACAGAACTGGGCAATCTTTATGCTTATGACAAGGAACATCTGTCATTTATTGGGCAATATCATCAGATACTTTAATTGCTTGGCTCTTGACCTCTGTAGTGAACCCTAACTTAGGTACCGTTTCAGGATAGGAAGAACTGTACTAATGTTTATAAACTATTTTAGATCTTACTTAGTAGAAAGTTTTGCCCACAAGACTCTTTTAGGACTTGACATTTTTGTTTGTTTGTTTGTTTGTTTGTTTAAACTGGTGTCAAAGATTTTATTCAACTCAATTAATTGGTGAGGGATCCAGTAGGATGTTACAACCAGTGTGAGGGAGAATTCAAAGAATAGACCCATACGTGGGTGATCAATAATGTTGAAATGAATTTGCTGAACAGATATAAAACTGTTCAACAGTCAGAGGCAACAGTCAACAGATGACCAACCCTCCCCAAAATTGTATACATTACCATCATTTTCTTACAACTCACAGTTGAATATATTAGCTCAATGAGACCAGCAGGCAGGGTGCACCCTGTGATTGTGTTTTTCGCAAATCAATGCCTTTCTCAGTTTTCCCATTGTTAAAGAGGGGTTTGTTGCCAAAGTGTAAATGTCCGGTAAATTATTCTAAAAATGTGCTAAGGCTCTGGGTCATATTAAGTATGCTTTCTGAATTCACATTATATTTGCATCAAAGACTGTATTAGAAAAATAAATGTTTTTAGAGGAGGGGGATGATTTTGAGGTAGAAAGTATCCTCACATGTGGACATGCACCTACATGTAAGATATAAATTACAGTTATGTTCACACTGAAAAGAAACTTCTAATGGTATGGTGCAGAGTTGGCCTTTGAGTAGAGGTCCATAGAGAGATTTTGAGGGCACAGAAATACTCAATTTTACTAATAAGGAGGATGATTTCTTAGGACTTATTGATGACATGGCTTTTCCACTCAATTGCAGACCAAATACAATTACCATCTCACTTTTATCAGTTGATATGGCACATTAAAACCAACACTTAAAAAGACTAAAGTGGTATAGGAAATACATAAATATAACATACAAACATATGGGTAAGCATATACATATATGTACACATATTTTACATTTTTCAGCCAGGGTTTAGAAAAACTAAAAAGGAAAAGAAATGAACACAAATGTAATTTTATTTTGTCTTAGAAAAGGAAGTATTTTACATATATATGTGTGCATGTGTAAATACATACACATATATACATACACAAGCACCCACATGCAACCGTGTATGTATGTATATTTGTCATATATGACTATTACATGATTATTTAAATATAATGACATTGTATGATCACTTACATATTCTATATGATTATGTACATGAGTACTTTGATCTCTCTTTTGGACTATCTCTGCTGTTTCTCAACTGTGTCATTATGATTTGTCAGCACTAGCCAGAGTAAGCCAAGCCCACTAGGGATGAGAAGGCCAACCTCATGGGCTGGAAGGACTGCTCACATGGTGATTTCCTGGGTGGCATGGGTCACCTGAATGGGTGCAGTGGCCGTGGTGCCCAGAGTGCATGGTGGGCAGCTTATTCATAGGTCTGCAAACTGAACAGCTTTGGCTGGAAGTCCTGAAGGGAATCCAGCACCAAGATGGCTTTTGAGGTCAAGTGTTGCTACAGGTTTCCATCTGGAACCATGACCACCTACATGCTGGCTGCAAGGGCCGTCTCCACACCATTGAGAACATCTTCAAAGACAAGGCACTTCTCCATGGGAAGAGGAGGAGAAAACCTCTTTGTACAGGCTAGAAATAAGGACTTGACACTTTTGATGTAGAGAACAAATTTTGCAGTGTTCAAATAAAAGTGAGGACATACTTTATTATGACCAATGTTTATTTGTTCATTCAGTGATCATTTATTGAATTACTACTATAAGCCATATGTTGTGCTAGATTCAAGGACATGAAAAGGATACATCGTTGTTCTCAATGGGGAGACATATATAAACAAATATTAATCCTTTAGGATCAGTATAACAGCAACGGCATTCTTGGAAGCACAGAGGAAAACACCATACTCAAACTGAGAGTGGCAAAGAGATGAAAAAGTGAGGTAAACCTTCCTAGAGAAGATGGTCCCTCAGCTGAGATTTGAAAACAATAAGATAGAAGCAAACAATGAGAAGTAGGCATTCCATGCAGGAGACATAGGAGAGTACACTCTCTAGAGTTAGGGAACAGGTCATGCAGAGCTTTGTTATGTTAAAGATTAGAGATGTTATTAATACTTCATGCGTCTTTTTTAAAAATTTTTTTTCAATGTTTATTTGTGAGAGAGAGAGAGAGAGACAGACAGATTGTGAGTCGGGGAGGGGCAGAGAGAGAGGAAGACACAGAATCCCAAGCAGGCTCCAGGCTCTAGGCTCTGAGCTGTCAGCACAGAGCCCGACATAGGGCTTGAACTCACAGACTGCAAGATCATGACCTGAGCTGAGTCACCCAGGTGCCTCTCCTGCTTCTTTATGTTACTGGTGGTTTTAGGAAATTAAAGTATCAATAAATTTTTAAAAGTTCATTGATTATTCTCTACTATTTGTGGGTATTGGCAGGCATTCCTATATTCATCCCTGATCTCTATTTGATTTCAGTTCAGTGTCCTATTTCTCTGCTTGGGACCGTTTTATAAAAATCATTATGTTTTGTAAATTATGTGTTATTTTTGAAGAACCATTAGGCATTAATAATTCAGATATAATTAAGACACAATCCTTGCCTTATGGCAAACAATACAACACAATGTGAAAAGTGTTGTAGAGCTATGTATGAGCTACAGATTAACTCTGTTGGTAGGAAGGGAAATATATGAGTAATATTGCATATTTTGAATAGACATCTTAGCTTCATTTTTTTGCATTCACTTTATAGATCTGAAGATTTGAAATATATAGTTATCTTCCATTTAAAAATGATGACTCTTGGGGCGCCTGGATGGCTCAGTAGGTTAAGCATCCTACTTCAGCTCAGGTTGTGATCTCACAGTTTGTGGGTTTGAGCCCTGCGTCAGGCTCTGCTGACAGCTTAGAGCCTGCAGCCTGCTTTGGGTTCTGTGTCTCCCTCTCTCTCTGCCCCTTCCCTGCTTGCACTCTGTGTCTCTCTCTCTCAAAAATAAATAAACATTAAAAACAAAATAATGACTCATTTCACAAATTGGGACGTTTATTAAAGCCAGAAGGAAAGCAGTTCTTTCCTGAAAGTAGTAAGGAATTTCCTGTACACACTAGCACTTTAAAGTTGTTTTGACTGCTTAGAATTATTTTTCTTATTAAAGGGGTGCCAAGGTGGTTCAGTAAATTGAACATCGGATTTCAGCTCTGGTCATGATCTCACAGTTGTGGAATCGAGCCTTGTGTCAGGCTCTGTGCTGACAGCATGGAGCCTGCTTGGGATTTTCTCTCTCCTTTCTCTCTGCCTCTCTCCTGCTCACACACACTCTCTCTCTCAAAATAAATAAACATTTGGGGCGCCTGGGTGGCTCAGTCGGTTGAGCGTCCGACTTCAGCTCAGGTCACGATCTCGCTTCCGTGAGTTCGAGCCCTGCGTCGGGCTCTGGGCTGATGGCTCAGAGCCTGGAGCCTGCTTCGATTCTGTGTCTCCCTCTCTCTCTGACCCTCCCCCGTTCATGCTCTGTCTCTCTCTGTCTCAAAAATAAATAAACATTAAAAAAAAAAAATTAAAAAAAAAATAAACATTTAAAAAATTTGGAAATTTCCTATGGATTTAATTTTCAATGAAAAATTAAAAACCTATCAAGTTTAGTCAACCTATACTGATATTAGAAAAGTCCTTTGGGGTGCCTGGGTGGCTCAGTCAGTTAAGCATCTTACTTCAGCTCAGGTCATGATCTCGCGGTTTGTGAGTTCAAGTCCCGTGTTGGGCTCTGTGCTGACAGCTCAAAGCCTGGAGCCTGCTTTGGGTTCTGTGTGTCCCTCTCTCTCTGCCCCTCCCCTGCTCATGCTCTGTCTCTCTCTCAAAAATAAATAAATATTTAAAAAAATTAAAAAGAAAAGTCCACTGGTAATGTATAACTTATTTATAATTAAAAAAATTTTTTACCAGGTAGTCATTACTAGATGTGCAAGGCACTAATGGCAAGGCAAGCATTCTGTAGATACAATAATAGTAAGGTCCTCTGCTTTTCTTTCACTATTTTACTTTTTAACATTCCCATAAACTGTTACAGGCAATTGTGACCCTTCTTTCTTGTGAGTAAAATACTAAGTATATGCTGTCATCATATATTCTCAATTTGCCATTTTAGTTATGTAAATTATTGGTTAGTTTTAAGTTAAATTTCCTTAAATATTCTGCCTGTCCTTTTGCCCTAGTCATTAAATTGTAGGCATAAAGAGCATATAGGGGTAGCAGTATCCATTCTTAGGCTTCCATAAACAAATACTGATTGGAATAAGCAAAGTTTGTGGGGGTTTCAGAGGTTTCAGAAGGCTTAAGGGTTAAATATCTTTCTAACTCATTTGCTGCAGGTTGATACTCTTTATTTGTGTGTATATAGATTTACAATGCCTATTATTTTATAAAGTTATGCTTCATTTAACAGATATTCATGGAACTCTTGCACTGTGCAAAATGCTTATGTGGGGTACAAAGTTTCCTATATTTAGGAAACTTAAATTTTAGAAAGGAAAATATGAGCTGAACTTAATAATTTTATTCATTAGCTATAGTTACCAGTTATCTTTTCCATTTATATTAAAAACAGAAATTAAAATATTGAATATTTTTTGAAGTCCAGTTATATCTATTGGTACAATATTGGAGTATCTGTTATATATATGAATAAGATCAAAAGTTGGCATTATATTTACACATTCAACTTGGCTACATTGTACATACACATAAATTACATATACCCATATATTTCATTTATAAGACCATTTTATAATTTTTGAAAGCATATTTTTGAAACTTTTGGTTTTACAAAGTATGAAATGAAAAGTTCTGGTTTAATTCTTTATATTTAATATCTAAGTTTATTGTATTTTATTGTGAAACTTGTGTTTTCACATGATACAGTTTTTTAAGGTTTTATTTCAAGTTAACATACAGTGTTATATTAGTTTTAGGTATACTATATAGTGATTCAATAATTTCATATATCCCCCAGTGCACATCACAAGTGCACTCCTTAATCCCCACCACCTATTTTACCAGTCCCTCCACCCACCTCTCCTTTGTTAACCATCAGTTGGTTCTCTATACTTAAGAGTCTGTTATTGGTTTGTCTCTCTCTCTTTTTGTCTTTCTTTTGTGTGTTTGGTTTCTTAAATTGCCCATATGAGTGAAATCATATGATATTTGTCTTTCTCTGACTGACTTAACTTCCCTTAACATTATAAGCTCAGTCCATGTTGTCACAAATGGCAAGATTTTGTTCTTCTTTATGGCAGAATAATATTTCATTGTATATATATATATATATATATATACAATGAAATATTATTTCATTTCAAATATATATATATATATATATATATACCACATCTTTATCCACTCATCAGTTGATGGGCACTTGGGCTGCTTCCATATCCTGGGTATTGTAAATAATGCTACTATAAAGATAGTGGTGTATGTTTGAATTAGTGTTTTTGTTTTCTTTGTGTAAATACCCAATAATGCAATTGCTGAATTATAGGGTAATTCTATTTTTAACTTTTTGAAGAACCTCCATAGTGTTTCCTAGAATGGACGTACCAGTTTGCATTCCCACCAACAGTGTAAGAGGGTGCCCCTTTCTGGACATCCTCACCAACACCTGTTGTTTCTTCTGCCTTTGATTGTATTGACATATTTTTTTTAAAATTCATTCCCATTCCCCAGGTAGCTCACATAGCCTCTCCCTGGCCCCTATTCTTTATGATTAATGGAACACAGTGATGGTAGGTTCTCCTAATTACTACTTATACAGCCTTGTGCAAGTCATTTTACCTTAAAGACCCCCAGTTTGTTGTGATACTAAAATTGCTAATATGGGTAAATACTTAGCATAGTGTTTAGCATAGTAAGTGCCCAGTAAATGACAGAGAAAAAATACTAAAGCAGTTTAAGAGAACACTGAGGAGACATCTGAATACTTCTAATACTTAACTAAGCTCACTATGGTAACTTCATACCTACAAGAAACCCTATCTACCCCAGCAGAAGAAAACTTTTTTAAACTAGTAAGCTAAAAAGTCCCTACTTTTTTTCTTTTTCTTTTTCTTTCTTTCTTTTTTTTTTTGGAGGGGGCCCAGGGAAGGAAGGATTGGGAACTACAGGGAATGTACTGATTTCCGGAAGGCATATGTGGCAGATTACAGACTACTGGAGGCATACAGTTAGATTTTAAATATATTCTTTACTGTCAGGCATACTAATCATGAACTAATTGATTATAGCTCTTCTCATTACTAAGTAAGCATAATATGTGGAAATTTTTCTAGCTATATATAAGATCTCAACTCTTTAAGACTAAAAACAACAATGTCTGGCACAGAAAATTATTTACAATGAAGAAAATATAAGCAAAAGAGTTTTCTCTTAAACTCACATTTATTTGCAGTTAAAAAAAAATCTGCATTGGCAGTTTATGGAATGGGAGAAGGTATTTGTTAATGACATATCCACAAAGGGTTAATATGCAATATATAGAAAGAACTAACAACACCCAAATATCAAATGATTCAGTTAATAAATGAGCAAGACATGAAGACATTTTTCCAAAAATGACATCCAGATGGCCGACAGAGACATGAAAAGATGTTCATCATCACTCATCATCAGGGAAATATAAATCAAACTGACAATGAGATATCACCTCACATCCCTCAGAATGGCTAAAATCAACAGCACAAGGAACAACAGGTGTTGGTGAGGGTGTGTAGAAAAAGGAACCCTCTTTCACTATTGGTAGGAATGCAAACTGGTGCAGCCATTCTGGAAAACAGTATAGAGGTTCCTCAAAAAGTTAAAAATAGAACTGCCCTATAATCCAGCAAATTGCACTATTGGGTTTTTAAGCAAAGAATACAAAACACTAATTCAAACGTGCACCCCTATGTTTATAGCAGCATTATGTACAATAGCCAAGATATGGAAGCAGCCCAAGTACCCTCCAGCTGATGAGTGGATAAAGAAGGTATGGTATATATACAATGGAATATTATTCAGCCATAACAAAGAATGAAATCTTGCCATTTGCAATGACCTGGATGGAGCTAGAGGGTATAATGCTAAGTGAAATAAGGCAGTCAGAGAAAGACAAATACCATATGATTTCACTCATATGTGCAATTTAAGAAACAAATGAGCAAAAAATAAAAATAAAAAACAAAAACAAAAAACCAAGAAACAGACTCTTAACTATAGAGAACCAACTGATGGTTACCAGAGGGGAGGTGCATAGGGCAATGGATAAGTGAAATATAGGTGGTGGGGATTAAGGAGTGTATTTGCTGTGATGAACACCAAATGATTAAAAACTTGAGAAAAATAAATAATAGAAATGAAAAATAATATCATTAAGAGAAAATGAAGATGTGATAATACATTTTTCTCAAAGAATAATAATTTCAAGATAGTCTTGGAATTTAGCCATAATTCTGTACTTGTAAATATGTAATTTATATGTTGAAAAAGATACTAAAAGGCATCGGACATAAGATAAAAATGTCAACAAATGGTTTTGTGGAAACAAAACAAAACAAAGATATTAGGAACTTTGATGGGAACAAAATCTTTAAAAACATGACTGGAAAAAAAAAAACATGACTGAAAATTTTTCTGAATTTTATAAAAAAAAATCTTCATATAAAAAGTGTATTTAAAATGGCAACCAGAAAAAATAAAACTATGTGCACAAGTAAAAAATGTGTCAGTACAGATAGTAATATGGTGAAAGTTATTAAAGTACTCCTAGTAGGCAAAAATGTACATAGGACATAATACTTCACAGTATTTTGATTAAGTATCTTCTGCCTTAATGTTGAGGATGATAAATAATTACTGAGAATTTACTATATGCTAGGCCCTCTGGTAAGTATTCTTTATGTATTACCTCATTTGTTCTTTACAATATCTGAAGATATTAGTGATGTTATTATTTGTCTTCCAGAAAACTAAGGCACAGTTACAATACAACTAGACCAGAGTCCCTAAGCCAGTAAATAATAGGATCGTGGAATAAAATCAGGGAATCTGACCCAGTGCCCACTCTTTTACCCACTATGCTGTATTATGATACCTCTTGATACCTCTTTTTCCTTGCCACAAGTTTTTCTTTTTTTTTTCCATTTAACTCCTTCATGACATTTTCTGCATCATTTTCTGGTATTTTTGAAACCATTTTTTGAAACCACAAGACTATAGAAGTGATTAACCATAAAGTACATATTAGGTTCTCACAGACTATGAATAACATAGTATCTGCTTCAGAGAGCACTTATTATGTGTCATACTGGTAAATGGCATATGAAAACCAGATTATCATTGATACTTGATTTTTTTTTAATTCTGTGAAGTTTACCTAGTAGTAAGGATCTACTTGAATATCTAAATTTATGTCAAAACTGTGCCACCTTTAATCATTTTCACTTTACACATAATTCTAACATTTTAAAACATTTCTGACTATAGGAACGTAAAAGAGCTCTAGAGGCAGAACGGCAGGCCCGTGTAGAAGAATTGTTAATGAAAAGGAAAGAACAAGAAGCCCGAATTGAACAACAGAGGCAAGAAAAGGAAAAAGCCCGTGAGGATGCAGCCCGAGAAAGAGCTAGGTACTTCATTTGCTATCATGATTTTGATGCTGATGAACATTTTGTAGTGAGTGGATATTCAGATCAAGTCTTAAAGTCATTTGCTTTATAGGTGGTGGGGTCATGTGGTTTTCTAAAGAAAGAGTCACAAATACAGAAATGTAATGAATTTTGATTTCCAGGAATTATGTCATTGTACTCAAAACAGAAACCTTTTGAATCTTCCTATTGAATGGGAAACTTGAAGTATCAGTAGTTTTTGATTGCAAGAAATAAAATTTGATAGAAATAGAATTTGCTAGCTTAAGCAAGGGAGTTTTTTGGAAAATATCGGGAGTATAAGTGATAGGAGGTTAGAGGAACAGGCTTGGAAATAATCAAGCATCAAAGGCTAGTCACAAGAGCCACAGTGGTAGTATTTTGATGGAAACAGTCTAATCAGCATATTGCCACTCTATGATAAATGATCTTCAGCCACTGCTGCGTTTTAAAATCACTTGGTTAAGATTCAAAGATCCAGGAAAAATCATTTAAATGGCCAAGTCTAAGTCACTTTTGGTTGCTGTACACATTTCTGATGTGATATTCTCTGATCTCTTAATTGGGGCAAATTTAGTGGATGTGAAAAGATAGCTGTTTGTGGTTTTAATGTGCTTTTTTGTCCAAGATTAGTAATAATCTTGGCTGAGCAACTTTGCTCATACTTACCAGTTACTCTTTTTTTTTTTTTTTTTTTAATGTAAAGCGCCTATTCAAGTTCTTTGTTCATTTCTGTATTGGGATCTATTAATGTTTAGGAGTTATCTTTACTAGATACCAATTCTTTGTCAGATACATATGTTGCAAATATTTTTGTAGGTTATGGCTTGCCTTTTCACTATCTTTATGATATCTTTTAATACAATTCTTTCTTTTTTGAAGTTTTTATTTAAATTCCAGTTAGTTAACATACAGTGTAATATTAGTTTCAGGTGTAGAATATAGTGATTAAACAATTGCATACAACTCCCAGTGCTCATCACAACAAATGCACTCCTTAATTCCCATCAACTATTTAACCACCCCCTACCTGATTAATATAATTCTTGATTGCAGTGTAGTATAACTGAACAGACTTTGTGATTTGTGCTTTTTTATCTTATTCATGGAATCTTTACCTCTCTGGAGTCCTCTAAAATATTCTTTTTTTAATTTTAATTTTAATTTATTTTGATTTTTTATTTTTCTTTTTTTGAGACAGAGAGACAGACAGAGTGTGAGTGGGGTAGGGGCAGAGAGAGAGAGAGAGACACAGAATCAGAAGCAGGCTCCAGGCTCCAGGCTCCGAGCTGTCAGCACAGAGCCTGACGTGGGGCTCGAACCCACAAACCGTGAGCCGTGACCTGAGCCGGAGTTGGACGCTTAACTGACTGAGCTACCCAGGTGCCTCTGTAGTCCTAAAATATTCTTTAAAATGTTGTAGTCTTTTTTTTTTTTTTTTTGTAATAGGAAACTCTTTATCTACCTAGAATTCATAATTGTATGGGTTGAGGTAGGAATCCAATTTCATTTTTTTCTCCATGTGGAAACCCTATTCTAAGACACTTTATTGAAACAGCAATTTTTTTTCCTACTGGTCTACAAAACTTTCTAACATAAATGAAGCTTCCATGTATTCATGGTTTGTAGACTCTATCTTATGTATGTATGTTTGTATGCATGTGTTTATTTACATCCAAGTTAGTTAGCATATAGTGCTATAATGATTTCAGGAGTGGGTTCCAGTGATTCATCCCCCATGTATAACACCCAGTGATCATCCCAACAAGTGTCCTCCCTAATGCCCCTTACCCATTTAGCCCATCCCCACACTGACAACCCCTCTAGCAATCCTCAGTTTGTTCTTTGTATTTAAGAGTCTCTTATGTTTTGTTCCCCTCCTTTTGATTTTATATAACTTTTGCTTCCCTTCCCTTATGTTCATCTTTTTTGTATCTTAAATTCCTCTTATGAGTAAAGTCATATGATATTTGTCTTTCTCTGACTGACCAGTTGCGCTTAGCATAATGCCCTCTACTTACATCCACGTAGTTGCAAATGGCAAGATTTCATTCTTTTTGATTTCTGAGTAATATTCGATGGTATATATATATATATACTACATCTTCTTAATCCATTCATCTGTCAATGGACATTTGGGCTCTTTCCATACTTTGGCTATTGTCGATAGCACTGCTATAAACATTGGGGTGTACATGTCCCTTCGAAACAGCATATCTGTATCCCTTGGGTAAATACCTAGTAGTGCAATTACTGAGTCATAGGGTGGTTCTATTTTTAATTTTTTGAAGAACCTCAATACAGTTTTTTTTTCAGTGTGGCTGCACCAATTTGCATTCCCACCAGCAGTGCAAAAGAGATCCTCTTTCTCCACAACCTCGCCAACATCTGTTGTTGTCTGAGTTGTTTATTTTAGCCATTATGACTGGTGTGAGATTTTAATTTATATTTCCCTGATGATGAGTGATGTTGAGCATTTTTTCATGTGTCTGTTCACCATCTGGATGTCTTCTGTGAAGAAGTGTCTATTCATGTCTTTTGCCCATTTCTTCACTGGATTATTTGCTTTTTGGGTGTTGAGCTTGTTAAGTTCTTTATAGGTTTTGGATACTAACTCTTTATTTGATATGTCATTTGTAAATGTCTTCTCCCATTCCGTTGGTTACCTTTTAGTTTTGTTGGTTGTTTCCTTCACTGTGCAGAAGCTTTTTATTTTGATAAGACCCCAATAGTTCATTTTGCTTTTGTTTCCTTTGCCTTTGGAGATGTGTTGAATAAGAAGTTGCTGTGGCTGAGGTCAAAGAGGGTTTTGCCTGCTTTCTCCTCTAGGATTTTCATGGTTTCCTGTCTTATGTTTAGGTCTTTCATCCATTTTGAGTTTATTTTTGTGTATGGTGTAAGAAAGTTGCCAAGCTTCATTTTTCTGCATGTTGCTGTTCAGTTTTCCCAGCACCACTTGCTGAAGAGACTGTCTTTATTCCATTTTACATACTTTTCTGCTTTGTCAAAGATTAGTTAGCTATATGTTTGTGGGTCCATTTCTGGGTTCTCTATTCTGTTCCATTGAACAGAGTGTCTGTTTTTGTGCCAGTACCATACTGTCTTGATGATTACAGCTTTGTAATACAGCTTGAAATCCGGAATTGTGATGCCTCCAGCTTTGGTGTTCTTTTTCAGGATTGCTTTGGGTATTCAGAGTCTTTTCTGGTTCCATACAAATGTTAGGCTTGTTTGTTCTAGCTCTGTAAAGAATGCTGGTGTTATCTTGATAGGGATTGCAGTGAATATGTAGATTGCTTTGGATAGTGTTAACAATATTTGTTTTAACAATATTTGTTCTTCCAATCCATGAGCATGGGAATATTTTTCAATTTTTTTCTGTCTTCTTCGGTTTCTTCCATTAGCTTTTTATACTTTTCAGTGTATAGATTTTTCACCTCTTTGGTTAGGTTTATTCCTAGGTATCTTACGGTGTTTGGTGCAATTATAAATGGGATCCTTTCCTTGATTTCTCTTTCTGTTGATTCATTATTGGTGTATAGGAATGCAACCAATTTCTTTGCTTTGATTTTTCTGAATTCATGGATCAGTTCTAGCAGTGTTTTGGTGGAATCTTTTGGGTTTTCCATATAGAGTATCATGTTGTCTGCAAAGAGTGAAAATTTGACTTCCTCCTTGCTGAGTCGGATGCCTGTTATTCCTTTGTGTTGTCTGATTGCTGAGGCTAAGATTTCCATTACAGTGTTGAATAACAGTGATGAGAGTGGACATCCCTGTCGTGTTCTTGACCTTAGGGGGAAAGCTCTCAGTTTTTCCCCATTAAGGATGATATTATCAGAGGGTCTTTCATATATGGCTTTTATGCTCTTGAGGTATGATCCTTGTATACCTATATTCTTGAGGGTTTTTATCAAGAAAGGATGCTGTATCTTGTAAAATGCTTTCTCTTCATCTTATGAGAGGATTGTGTGATTCTTGACCTTTCTTTGATTGATGTGATGTATCACATTGATTGTTTTGCAGATATTGAACTAGCCCTGCATCCTGGGTATAAATCCCACTTGGTCATGGTGAATAATTCTTTTAATGTATTGTTGGATCCGGTTGGTTAGTATCTTGTTGAGGATTTTTGCATCCATTTTCATCAGAGAAATTGGTCTGTAGTTCTCCTTTTTAGAGGGATCTTTGTCTGGTTTTGGAATCAAGGTAATGCTGGCTTCATAGAAAGAGTTTGGAAGTTTTCCTTCCATTTCTATTTTTTGGAACAGCTTCAAGAGAATAGGTGTTAACTCTTCCTTAAACGTTTGGCAGACTTCCCCTGGAAAGCCATCTGGCCCTGAACTCTTTTGTTTTTTGGGAGATTTTAATTACTAATTCAATTTCTTCACTAGTTATGGGTCTGTCCAAATTTTCTATTTCTTCCTGTTTCAGTTTTGGTAGTTTATATGTTTCTAGGAATTTGTCCATATCTTCCAGATTGACATTTTATTGGCATATAATTGCTCATAATATTCTATTATTATTGTTTGTATTTCTGCTGTTTTGGTTGTGATCTCTCCTCCTTCATTCTTGATTTTATTTATTTGGGTCCTTTCCTTTTTCTTTTTGATCAAACTGGGTAGGGATTTATCAATTTTGTTAATTCTTTCAAAGAACCAGCTTCTGGTTTCATTGATCCATTCTACTATTATTTTGGTTTCAATAGCATTGATTTCTGCTCTGATCTTATTATTTCCTGTCTTCTGCTGGTTTGGGGTTTTATTTGCTGTTCTTTTTCTAGCTCTTTAAGGTGTAAGGTTAGGTTATGTATCTGAGATCTTTCTTCCTTCTTTAGGAAGGCCTGGATTGCTATATACTTCCCTTGTTTGACCTCCTTTGCTGCATCCCAGAGGTTTTGGGCTGTGGTGTTAACATTTTCATTGGCTTCTATGTACTTTTTCATTTCCTTTTTAACTTCTTGGTTAGCCCATTCATTCTTTAGTAGAATGTCCTTTAGTCTCCAAGTATTTGTTATCTTTCCAAATTTTTTCTTGTGGTGATTTTGGGTTTCATAGTGTCACGATCTGAAAATATGCACAGTATGATCTCGATCTCTTTGTACTTGGTGAGAGCTGACTTTTGTCCCAGTATGTAATCTATTCTGGAGAATGTTCCATGTGCACTTGAGAAGAATGTGTATTCTGTTGCTTTAGGATGAAATGTTCTGAATATATCTGTTAAGTCAATCTGGTCCAGTGTGTCATTCAAAGCCATTGTTTCCTTGTTGATTTTCTATTTAGATAATCTATCCATTGCAGTAAGTAGGGTGTTGAAGTTCCCTACTATTTTGGCAGTATTATCAATGAGTTTCTGTATGTTTGTAATTCATTGATTTATATATTGATTAATTGATTTATATATTTGGCTTCTCCCATGCTTGGAGCATAAATGTTTACAGTTGTAGATCTTCTTGGTGGGTAGACCTCTTAATTATGATATAATGCCCTTCTTCATCTCTTGTTACAGTTATTTTAAAATCTAGGTTGTTTGATATAAGTATGGTTGCTCTTGCTTTCTTTTGGAGACTATTAGCATGATAGATGATTCTCTATCTGCTTATTTTCAAACTGAAGGTGTCTTTAGGTCTAAAGTGGGTCTCTTGTAAACAGCAAATAGATGGATCTTGTTTCGTTATTCATTCTGTTACACTATGTCTTTTGATTGGAGCATTCAGTCCACTGTCGTTTAGAGTGAGCACTGAAAGATATGAATTTATTGACATTATGTTTCTTGTAGAATTGGAGTTTCTGATGGTGTTTTCTGGTCCTTTCTAGTCTTTGTTGCTTTTTGTTTGTTTTGTTTTTCATCTCTTCTCCCCTCAGAGAGTCCCTCTGAAAATTTCTTGCAGGGCTTGTTTAGTGTTCACGAACTCCTTTAGTTTTTGTTTGCCTGGGAAACTCTTTATCTCTCCTTCTATTTTGAATGACAGCCTTGCTGGATAAAGAATTCTTGGCTGCATATTTTTGCAGTTCAGCACTTTGAATATATCCTGCCACTCCTTTCTGGCCTGCCAAGTTTCTGTGGATGGGTCTGCTGTGAACCTGATCTGTCTTCCCTTATAGGTTAAGGACTTTTTTCTTTTGGTACTTTCATGATTCTTTCTTTGCCTGAATATTTTGTGAATTTTAACTATGCTATGCCTTGTTGATGGTTGGTTTTTGTTGAATCTGATGGGAGTTCTCTGTGCTTCCTGGATTTTGATGTCTGTGTCTTTCCCCAGGTTAGGAAAGTTTTCCACTATGATTTGCTCACATAAACCTTCTACCCTTTTTGTCTCTCTTCCTTTTCTGGGACCCCTATGATTTGGATATTATTCCTTTTTAATGAGTCACTGAATTCTCTAATCCTTATACCATGCTCTTTTGCCTTAGTTTTCCTCTTTTTCTTTTGCTTCATTATTCTCCATAATTGTATCTTCTAAATCACTGATTTGCTGCTCTGCTTCATCCATCCATGCCATTTTGGCATCTGTTTGAGATTGAATCTCGGTGATAGCATTTTTAATTTCATCCTGACTAGATTGTATTTCTTTTAATCTCTGTAGAAAGGAATTCTATGCTTTTTTTTCCAACCCCACCTAGTATTCTTATTATTGTGATTCTAAATTCTGGTTTAGACATCTTGTTTGTATCTGTGTTCATTAAGTCCTTACCTGTTATTTGGGGTGAACTCCTTCATTTTGTCATTTTGAAGGGATAAAAAGAGTTAATGAAATAAAGAAGAAAAAAAAATAAAAATTCAAAATGACACAAGAAATCAATTCAAGGAATCTAGATCCTAGGCGTGTTTGGTCTGGTTGTTGAAATAAGCTTGATAGAATAGAGAAAAAAAAGGAAAGAAAAGAAAAAAAAAAAGGAAAACATTTGAAAATTAAAATAAATGAATACAATAAAATAGAATAAAATGAAATGGTGAACATAAAATAGAGTTTAAAAATTTTACAAAATAAAACATATTAGAAAAAAATTAAAAATCTTTTTTATAAAATGGAAAATAAAACCTTTTTCTGTACTCAAGAATAAGAAAACAAAAGAAAAAAATATTGAATAGATGGACCAGTGAACAGAATGATATACAATTGAAATTACATCCAGTTTCCCCTGGAGGTCAAACTATGAAGCGCTTTATACTTTATAAACTAAGCAGGAGGAGAGATTTGCATTATTCCTCTAGAGCACAGGTGGCTCAGTCACGCGGGGCTTGGTGTAGTGGCTCCGTTTTCCACTAGATGGCACTGCTTAGTTTATTGGGGTGGATTGTTCTGGTGCATGTACGTGCTATGCGTATGTATGGGAAGGATGAAAATGGTGTCACCCAGCTACCTAGTCTCTACTGTCAGAACTCTGTGCTTGTCTACCGGCAGTGAGGCACCCCTGCTTTGTCTCTAGCTTCCGTCCACTCCCCGCTTCTAATCTGTCCGTGACCAAGCCATTGGTCTGCCAGGCGGCACCTCCCTTCTGCGTTTAATTTCAGACGGGGCTGTGTTTCCAAACCCCTCACTTCTGAGGGCCCTGCAGCTTTGACCTGCTCAGACTCTCTGGGGGAGGAGGGTCTTGCCGAGCAAAGGCCGGGTGCTGGTCTGCCATCTGGAACATTCTCGTGACCATGCTGCTGCAAATGCTCAGAGACTGTAGCCGGGTGTGAGCCCACCCCAGAAAAACTTCATGTGATAATGTAGCAGTAGTGTTTTAGGGATTATGGTAAATCACAATACACATCTGGTGCCAGACTTCACCCTTAACGTCCTTATTCTAACACCAGCGAATGTGGCTGTTCTCTGGGGTCTGCTGGGACCTTTGCCTGTGGGGAGGCTGCACACCCTCTACCAAATGTCCTCTCAGCTGGGAAATTGCCTCTCTCCCTGTGGCCTGAGGACCCCTTTGTCTTTGTTGTCTGCTTCTGAGGATTTGCCCTTCCCCCCGGAACTTCACCAGTGTCTTAATGGAATTTAAATTCTCTCCTTTCTCCCTTTTTTCAATCCCTTGTAGTCCCTTTCTCTTTTCTCCCTTTTTTGTTTAGTCTACTCTTTCTTTTTCTCTCCAGCTGCTTTCGGCAGGGGGTGGGGGTACTTTTCCTGTACTCCCCTCCCATCTCCATCCTCTCTACACAAGCAAAAACAGCTCCGTGGTTTCTCTCTCCCCTAGTTCACTTCTCCACACCACATACCTGCCGAGTTCTGTGGTTCAGGTTGTGCAGATTGTTATGTTAATCCTCAAATCAGTTTTCTAGGTGTGCAGGATGGTTTGGTGTTGATCTAGCTGCATTTCTGGGAGGAGAGAAGCAAAAAAAAGGTCCATGTTGCTCCACCGTCTTGGCCCCTCCTATAGACTCTATATTCTGGTCAAGTGATCACTTTGTCTGTCTCTAGCCTTAATTCTAAAGATTTACAATAATTCTTGGTGTCTATTACTGTCCTTTATGTTTTTTTTAATTATTAGGACTGTCATGGCCCTTTTTGCATTTACATTGTTAGAATCAGCTTGCTCAATTCTAAATTAAAAAAAAAAAGAAATTATAAACATTTTCTTGTGTTTTTTTTTTTTTTTTAACTTTTAGATACAGGATTTACTGATGCAACTTATATACAACACCCAGTGTTCATCACACGTGCCCTCTTTAATCCCCATCACCTGTTTAACCAACTCCCTCCCTCCTCCCCTTCTATAACCATCAGCTCTCTATACTTAAGAGTCTTTTTCTTGGTTTTCCTTGCAAATGGCAAGATTTCATTCTTTTTTATGGCTGAGTAACAATTCCATTATATATATTCACCACATATTCTTTATCTACTCATCAGTTGATGTATAATTGGGCTCTTTTCATAATTTGGCTATTGTTGATGCTGCTGTAAACATTGAGGTGCATGTATCCCTTTGAATTAGTATTTTTGTTTTCTTTGGGTAAATATCTAATAGTGTAATTTCTAGATTGTAGGATAGGTATATTTTTAATTTTTTGAGAAACCTCCATACAATCTTCCACAGTGGCTGCAACCGTTTGTATTCCCATAAACAATGTAAGACGGTTCCACTTTCTCTACATCCTCGCAAATACCTGTGTTAATTTTAGCCTTTCTGATAGGTGTGAGGTGATATCTCATTGTAGTTTTGATTTGTATTTCCCTGATGATGAGTGATGTTGAGCATTTTTTCATGCATCTGTTAGCTTTCTGGATGTCTTCTTTGGAAAAATATCTATTCATATCTTATGCCCATTTTTAACTAGATTATTTGTTTTTTGAGTATTGAATTTTATAAGTTCTTTGTAGATTTTGGATACTAACCCTTTATCTGATATGTCATTTACAAATATCTTCTCCCATTCCACAGGTTCATTGTTTCCTTCACTGTACAGAAGGTTTTTATTTTGATGAAATCTCAGTAGTTTATTTTTGCTTTTGTTTCCCTTGCCTCTGGAGACATGTCAAGTGAGAAGTTGCTGCCCTTGGTCAGAGAGGTTGCTGCCTGTTTTCTCCTGTAGGATTTTGGTGGTTTCCTGTCTCACATTTATTTACTTATTTATTTTTTAATTTATTTTTTAATGTTTATTTATTTTTGAGAGAGACAGAGACAGAAGCCGAGTGGGTTGGGCAGAGAGAGAGAGGTAGACACAGAATATGAAACGGGCTCCAGGCTCTGAGCTGTCAGCACAGAGCCCAACGCCGGGCTCGAACTCACAAACTGCGAGTTCGTGACCCAAGCCAAAATCAGATGCTTAACTGGCTGAGCCATCCAGGCACCCCCTCCTGTCTCACATTTAGATCTTTCATCCATTTTGAATTTATTTTTCTGTATGGTATAAGAAAGTGGTCCAGTTTCATTCTTCTGCATGTTGCTGTCCAGTTCTTCCAACACTGAAGAGACTGTCTTTTTTCCATTGGATACTCTTTTATGCTTTGTTGAAGATTAGTTGACAATGTATTTGAGGGTTTATTTCTAGGTTTTCTTTTCTGTTCTGTTGATCTGTGTGTCTGTTTTTGTGCCAGTACCATACTGTCTTAATCACTACAACTTTGTAATATAACTTGAAGATCAGAATTATGATGCCTCCGGCTTTGCATTTCTTTGTCAAGATTGTTTTGGTTATTCGGGGTCTTTAGCAGTTCCTTGCAAATATCAGGATTGTTTGCTCTAGCTCTGTGAAAAATGCTGGTGGTATTTTGATAGAGGTTGCAGTAAATGTGTGGATTGCTCTGGGTACTATAGACATTTTAACAATATTTGTTTTTCCAATCCATGAACATGGAATGTTTTTCTCTTTCTTTGTGTCCTCTCCTATTTCTTTCATCAGTGTTTTATACTTTTCAGAGTGCAGATCTTTCCCCTGTTTGGTTAGGGTTATTCTTAGGTATCTTATGGTATTTGATGCAGTTGTAAATGTGATTAATTCCTTGATTTCTCTTTCTGTTGATTCATTATTGTTGTATAGAAATGCAGTAGATTTCTGTATGTTTGTTTGGTATCGTGTGACATTTCTGAGTTCATCTTTCAGTTCTAGCAATTTTTTGGTGAAGTCTTTTTGGTTTTCTGTGTAGAGTATCATGTCATCTGCAAATAATGAAAGGTTTGACTTCTTCCTTGCCAATTTGGATGCCTTTATTTCTTTTTGTTGTCTGATCAATATGGCTAGGACTTCCAGTACTATGTTAAGTAACAGTGGTGAAAGTGGACATCCCTGTCTTGTTCTTGACTGTAGAGGAAAAGCTCTGCTTTTCCCCATTGAGGATGATATTAGCTCTGGGTTTTTTGTATGTGGCTTTTATTATGTTGAGGTATGTTCCCCATAAACCTACTTTTTTGAGGATTTTTATCAATAATAGACGTTATACTTTGTCAAGTGCTTTTTCTCATCCATTAAAAGGATCACCTGGTTCTTTTCCTTTCTTTATTCATGTGGTGTATCATGGTGATTGATTTGCAAATACTGAACCACCCTTACAACCCAGGAATATATCCTACTTGATCATGGTAAATGATTCTTTTAATGTACTGTTGGATTTAATTTGCTTGTATTTTACTGAGAATTTTTGGTTCCATGTTCATCAAGGACCTTGGCCTGTAGTTTTCTTTTTTAGTGGAGTCTTTGTCTGGTTTTGGTATCAGGGTAATGCTGGTCTCATAGATTGAATTTGGAAGTTTTTCTTCCATTTCTATTTTTTGGAATAGTTTGAGAAGAATAGGTATTAACTCTTCTTTAAATGTTTTTTGGGGATGCCCGGATGACTCAGTCAGTTGGGCATCCGACTTCGGCTCAGGTCATGATCTCATGGCTCATGAGTTCAAGCCCCACATCAGGCTCTGTGCTGACAACTCAGAGCCTGGAGCCTGCTTCAGATTCTGTGTCTCCCTCTCTGCCTCTGCCCTCCCTCACTCACATCTGTCTCTGTCTCAAAAATAAATAAACATTAAAAAAAAATTTAAAAATGTTTTTTGGAATTCCCCTGTGAAGCCATCAGCCCATGTACTTTTGTTTGGGATAATTTTGTACTTTTGTTTTGGGATAATTGGGATAATTTTGATTACTGATTTGGTCTGTTTGCTGATTGTCTGTTCAACGTTTCTGTTTCTTCCTTTTTCAGTTTTGGTAGTTTATATGTTTCTAGCAATTTATTTATTTTTTCCAGGTTGTCCAATTTGTTGGCATACAATTTTTCATAATATTCTCTTATAAGTGTTTGTATCTCTGTGGTGTTGGTTGTTACTTCTCCTCTCTTCATTTGTGATTTTATTTATTTGGGTCCTTTCTCTTCTCTTTTTGAGAAGTCTGGCTAGAGATTTATCAATTTTATTAATTAATTCAAGGAACCAGCTCCTGGCTTCATTGATCTGTTCTATTGTTTTTTTAGTTTCTATTTCTTTTATTTGTGCTCTAATCTTTGGCATTGTATTGAATCTATAAAGTAATGCGGGGAGATTGATATATTTTAAATTGATCCTTCTAGGTTTATGAACATACTACTAAATGTTTTTTCTATTTGTTTAGATCTTCAGAAATATCTTTACATGAACTGTAACTTTTAAAATGATTAAAACAGTAAACTTTATGGGGTGCCTGCCGTGGCTCAGTTGGTTAAGTATCAGACTTCGGCTCAGGTCATGATCTTGCAGTTCATGAGTTTAAGCCCCGCTTCGGCCTCTGCACTGGTGCTGCGAAGCCTGCTTTGAATTTTCTCTCTGCCCCTTCCCCACTTGCCCTCTGTCTCTCTCAAAATAAATAACTAAACTTTAAAAAAAGTAAATATTATATGTATTTCACTACAATAGAAATATGTACAAAAGCTGTTTATTAAAAAGGTTATAAAACTTCTATTATAAATTACATATTTATGTACTACAAATTACATATTATAATCCTTATAACCTTTTTATAAACAGTTTTTGTGCATATTTTTATTGTAGTGAAATATACATAACAAAATTTACTATTTAAATAATTTTAAAATTTGCAGTTCATTGGCACTAAGTACCTTCCCATTGTTGTGCTTACCATCAACACTGTCCATGTTCATAACACTTTTCATCTCTCAAAACTGAAACTCAGTATCCATTAAGTAATAGCTTTATATTTCACAACCGTCCCCTCCTGCCACCAAGCCCATGACAACCACCATTCTACTTTCTGTCTATGAATGTAACTACTCTAGGCACCTCATATAAATGGAATCATATGCTATTTGTCTTTTGTGATGTCTTTAAGGTTTTTCCATGTTGTAGCATGTGTCAGAATATCCTCCCTTTCTAGGGCTGAATAATATTGCATTGTGTGTATACACTATATTTTGTTTATCCATTCATCTGTCAAGGGACACCTGGATAGCTTTTCCTTTGGGCTGTTGTGAATAAAACTGCTGTACATGTGGGTATATAAATATCTGTTCAGGTCCCTATTTTTAATTTTTTGGGGTATATAGGTAGCCAGAAGTGGAATTGTTGGATCATATGATAAATTTATCTTTCATTTTTTTGTGGAACAGCATACTTTGTTTCTGTAGTGGCTGCTCCATTTTACATTTCCACTGGCACTAGAATTCTAATTTCTCCATATCATCAGCTTTGCTTTTTTTACTTTTGACTTTTTTTCTTCTTTTTGGGGGAGATAGTAGCCATCCTAATGGGTTGTGAGGTGGCATCTTTTTTTTTTTTTTTTTTTAATTTTTTTTTTTTTTTTTAACATTTATTTATTTTTGAGACAGAGAGAGACAGAGCATGAACGGGGGAGGGTCAGAGAGAGAGGGAGACACAGAATCTGAAACGGGCTCCAGGCTCTGAGCAGTCAGCACAGAGCCCGATGCGGGGCTCGAACTCACATACCGCGAGATCGTGACCCGAGCCGAAGTCGGACGCCCAACCAACTGAGCCACCCAGGCGCCCCATGTGGCATCTTAATTGTAGTTTTGATTTGCATTCCCCTAATGATAAGTGAGGTTGACTACCTTTTCTTGTACTTAATGTACATTTATATATCATCTTTGGAGAAATGTCTATTCAAAATCTTTGCCTGGTTTTTAATCAGGTTTTTTTTTTTTCTTGTTGAGTTGTAGAAGTGTCTTTATATATTTTGAATATTGACCCTTATCAGACATTTGATTTGCAAATATTTTCTCCCATTCTGTGGATTGCCTTTTCATTATGTTCTTGTTAAAAAATTTTAAATTTTGATGTATTCCAATTTGTCTGTGTTTTCTTTTGTTGCATGTACATTTGGTGTCATACCCATGAAACCATTGCCAAACTCTCTGCTCCATATGCTTTCTTCTAGGAGTTTTAGTTTTAGGTTTATGTTTAGGTCTTCAATCCATTTTGAATTAATTATTGTATATGTTATAAGGTGGGGTCTAACTTCATTCTTTTGCATGTGAATATCTTTTCCCAGTATCATTTGTTGAAAAAATTGTCATTTCCTCATTCGATGGTCTTCCCTTGGCACCCTTATCAAAAATCATTTGATCATATATTTGAGGGTTTATGTATTGGCCTTCTATTCTGTTCCACTGTTGTATAAGTCTTTATACCAGTACTGTAGGTTTGTAATAAGTTTTGAAATCAGGGATCTTTTAGCTTTGTTATTGTTCAAGATTGTTTAGGGTATTCAGGGTCCCATGTGAATTTTAGGATAGATTTTTCCCCCCATTTCTGCAAAAGAAATCATTGAGATTTTGGTAGAGATTCCATTGAATCTGTGACTTGCTTTAGATAGTACTGACATCTTAAAAATATTAAGTCTTCTGATTAATGAATATAAGGTTTTTAAAAATCTTTTTGTGTTTGTATTTTCTTTCAGCAAAGTTGCACATTTCAGTTTACAAGCCTTTTACCTCATTAGTTTATTTTTAATTATATGTGTGTTAACATTTTTTGAAATTTATTTTTGTTAGTTTATTTTTGTTATGCTGTTATAAATAAAATCTCCTTAAAAAAATTTTTTTTAAACATGTATGTTGCTGGTGTTTAGAAATACCATTGATTTAGACCTAGGGCTGCCATAGCAATCTTGAGAAAGAACAAAGATGGAGGTTTCACAATCCCAGATTTCAATATGTCTTACAAAGCTGTAGTAATCAAAATAGTATAGTACTGGCACAAAAATAAACACATAGATCAATGGGACAGAATAGAGATCCCAGAAATAAACCCATGTTTATATGGTCAACTAATCTATGACAAAGAAGGCAAGAATATATGATGGGAAAAAGACCATCTTTTCAACAAATGGTGCTGGGAAAACTGAAGAGCTACATGGAAAGCAATGAAATTAGACCACCTTCTTACACCATACAGAAAAATAAACTTAAAATGGATTAAAGACCTAAATGTGAGACTGAAGGCATAAAACTCCTAGAAGGAACATAGGCAGTAATTTCTTTGACATCAGCCATAGAAACATTTTTTCTAGATAGGTCTTCTCAGGTAAGGGAAACAAATGCAAAATCAAATTATTGGAACTATACCAAAATATAAAGATTTTGCACAGCAAAGGCAACCATCAACAAAATGACAAGGCAGCCTACAGATTGGGAGAAGATAATTGCAAAGAATATATCCAATAAGGGATTAATATCCAAAACATATAAAGAACTTATACAAGTCAACACAAGAAAAAAACAAGTAATCCAATTAAAAATGGGCAGAAGACCTGAATAGATATTTTTCCAAAGAAGACATATATAGATGGCCAACAGACATATGAAAAGCTGCTCAACCTCACTAATCATCTGGGAAATGCAAATCAAAGCCACAGATATTACCTTAAACCTGTGAGAATGGCTAGAATCAAAAAGATAAGAAATAAGTTTTGGTGAGGATGTGGAGAAAAAAGAACTCCAATGCACTGTTGGCAGGTATGTAAATTGGTACATACATTATGAAAAACAATATAGAGATTTCTATCAAAAATTGAAAAATAGAAATAGTATATGATCTAGTAATTCTGCAGATGATTTGCCTAAAGAAAATAAATACACTAATTTGAAAAGATTTATACACCCTTATGTTTATGGCAGTGTTACTTATAATAGTGAAGATTTATGGAATCAACTCAATAGTCCATTGATAGATGAATGGATAATGAAGATGTGATGCACATGTGTGTGTGCGCATGTGCACACACACATACATATTGAATATGACTCAGCCATAAGAAAGTATGACATATTGCCATTGGAGCAACAAGAATGGACCTAGAGGGTATAATGCTAAATGAAATCAGTCAGAAGAAGACCAAAACTATGTGATTTCTCTCACATGTGGAATTTAAGAAACAAAACAGATGAATGTAGGGGAAGGGAAAAGAAAAAAAGAGGGAAGCAAACCAAAAGTGACTCTTAACTACCGAGAGCAAAGTGACGATTGATGGAGGGAAGTGGGTGTGGGGGAGGTGTGTTAAATAGGTGATGGGTATTGAAAAGTGCACTTGTGATGAGCACTGGGTGTTATATGTAAGTGATGAATCATTAAATTCTACTCTTGAAAACAAGGTTGTATGTTTTTTAAAATCATGGAGTTGAATTTATCAAATGTTTTATCTCCTTATATAGATATGTTCATGTAAAATATCTCCTTTAATCTGATCTAATGTGATGATTAATTTTTTAATATTTAATCAAGCCTGCATTCCTGGGATAAACCCAACTTGGTTTTGATGTAGTATAGGAATTTATTCATATAAGTATGGTTTTTAACTTAAAGGGTGAGATAACCCTATATTTTTTTAATTAATAAACATTTTTCTGAACTATAACATAAACAGAATAATACACAAATGAATAAATCTGCAGCTTGGTGAATTGTCACCATGCCCCTGTATCCTCTAACCTGGTCAAAATATGGAATATTTAGCAGCACCACAGGATCCCTCCCATGTATCTTCCAAATTACCACCCCTTCTTCAACCTTAATAATAATCACTATACAAGCTTCTTGCACTTTTTAGCCTAATTGGTTTTATGCCTAGGAATGAGGTTGCTGGTCTCTGGGTTATTGCAAATGTTCTGCATTAGTAAACACTGCCAAATTGTTTAGCAATATAGTTGTACAGTTTACATTTTCACTAGCATTTTGAATATTCTTGATGCTCTATATTGTTGTCTAAAATTGGAGTAGACAGTTTTTAAGAAAATTTTTTTACAATTTTATTGTGATATAATTGACATATGAAAAATTGCATTTATTAAAGTGTACTATTTCATGAGTTTTCACATATGTAATCTCTGAAACCATCAGCATGATTAAGGTAATGAACATAACCATCATCCCTCCAGATTTTCTCGTGCTGTTTGATAGTCCATCTCTCCTTCCCTCTACCCTCCTCTCCAGACAGCCAATGATTTACTTTCTCTTTTGTCTTTCACTTTCTTTTACTCAGCATTATTATTTTGAGATTCCTTCAGATTGTTACTTGTACATACAGCTTCTTTTTTATTGCTAATTAGTATATATCCATATACTAATTATGCATTTTTCTATTGATAGAAATTTGGGTTTATTCCACTTTTTTGGTCATTATAAATAAGCTTTTCTGAATGTTTGTGTATGAGTACTTTTTGTGGACATATGCTTTCATTTCTCTTGGGCACATAGCTAGGAGATGGATGGCTGGGTTATAGGGTTGATGTATGTTTAACTTTTTAAGAAACTACAAAATGTTTTTCCAAAATCAGTCACACCATTTTAAATACCCACTAGTAGTGAAGGAGTTTCAGTTTCTTCAAAGCCTTGACAACACTTGGTGGATCAGTTTTTTAAACGTATGCCTTTCTAGTTGGAATATTGTGCTGTTGCATTGTGATTGTAATTTGCATTTCTCTGATGACTGATGTTCAGCATCTTTGCATGTGCTTATTAGCCATTCATCTATCTTCTTTGGTAAAACATCTACTCATATCTTTTGCCCATTTTTCAAGTGAGTCCTTCATTATTATTGAATTGTAAAAATTCTTTATATATTCTGGATTCCCATCCTTTCAGGTATGACTTAGAATTTGTGGCTTATCTTTTTATCTTTTAAATAGTTATTTGAAGTGCAAAAGTTTTAATTTTAATAAAACCCAATATATCAAACTTGTTTTATGTATGAAGCTTTTGGTGTCATATCTAAGAAATCTTGCCAAACTCAAAATCACAAAGATTATTTTTCGCATATTTTCTTCAAGAAGTGTTTCAGTTTGGCACTTACATTTAGGTCTATAAGTCCATTTTTCTTGTGACTTTATTTAATTTAATGACTTTTATTTTTAGTGTAGTTGACACACAGTGTTACATTAGTTTCAGGTCTACAACTTAGTGACTTGACAAGTTTATACATTATGCTTTGTTTGCCACACGTGTAGCTACCATTTGTCCTGTTACATCACTATTACAGTATCATTGACTGTATTCCTTATGCTGTGCCTTTTATTCCCATGACTTATTCATTCCGTAACTGGAAACCTGTATCTCCCTATAGCCTTCACCCATTTTGCCCAACTCTCCATATCCCTCCCTTCTGGCAGCCATCAGTTTTCTATATTAATAGGTCTGATTCTGATTTTGTTTGTTTGTTCATGTATTCTTTTCCTTTTAAGGTAACTTTTATGTATGGTATGAAACAAAGATCTAAATTTATTTGCATATGGATATCTATCACAGCATCATTTGTTGAAAGACTATTCTTTCACCATTTATTGCCTTGCCACCTGTTCAAGATCAATTAGTCATACATGTAAGGGTTTATTTATGGATCTGTGCTGTTCTATTCATATGTATATTTCTATTCTTATGCCAGTACCAGACTGTCAATTACTGTGGCTTCATAGCAAGTTTTGGAATCATGCTATGTAAGTTCTCTTACTTTGTCTCTTTCAAAACTGTATTTTCATGTAAGTTTTAGGTTTGCCAGTTTCTACAAAATAGCTTGCAGGGATTTTGGTAGGAATTGCCTTGAATCTATAGATCATTGTGGGAAGAGTTGCCATCTTTACAATATTGTATATTCTGATCCATGAATATGATATCTCTATATCTCCTTTAATTTATCTCAGTAGTGTTTTATAGTTTTTAGTTATAGTTCTAATTTGTAGGTCTTGCACTTTTTTTCTTAAATGTATTCTAAATACTCTTCTTGAAGTCATTGTGATTGGAATTATTTTATTTTTGGTAGTATTTGTTGCTAGTATACAGAAAGACAATCAATTTTTTATATATTTCATTTTACAACTTTGTTTTTTATTACCTGCTCAGTTTTCTTACTAGTTTTGATGGTGTTTTCTTTTTGTTGTTGTTGTTGTTTTTCCTTAGGATGTTTTACATATAGACTCACATCATCTGGAAATTACGAGTGTTATACTTCTTGCTTTCTAGTATGAATGTCTTTTTTTTTTCCGTTGTCTTTTGCACTGGCTACATGCCAGCAGTATAATTTTAGTAGAGGCTGTGATATTGTATATACTTACTTTGTTCGTAATTTTAGTAGTGAGGCATTTAGTCTTTCCCTGTTACCAATGATGTTAGTTGTAGGTTTTTCTTAAATCCCCATTATTAGATTGAGGAAATTCTCTTGTATTTCTAGTTTGTTGAGTGCTTTTTAGCATGAATGGACTGAGTTTTGTTAAATAAATGCGCTTTTTTTCTTTTTGCACATCCATTAGGAGGATTGTGCAGAGTTTTTTTGTATGTTGTAGTTATTACATTAATTCATTTTCAATATTAAACCAACCTTGCATGCCTGAGTTAAGTCCTACTTGGTCATGGTGTATACTCATTTTTATATGTTCCTAATTTCTTGTTAAGGATATTTACATGAGGGATATTGGTGTATAATTTTCTCATGATGTCTTTGGTTTTCATTCCTCATAGAATATGATGGAAGTGGTTTTTCTTGCACTATTTAGGGGAACTGTTTGTGTTAGGATCAGCATTATTTTTTTAAATATAATTTGCCAGAGAATCTGTCTAGGCTTGGATTTTTCTTTTGGGGGAGATTTTAAATTACCAACTCATTTTTTTTTCATGTTTCAAGTTTTATTAAATTCTGGTTAGTTAAGGGATTCATCACTTACATATAACACACAGTGCTCATCACAACAAGTGCCCTCCTTAATACCCATCACCTATTTAGCATTTTATGGTCTATTGGGATTTTTTTGTTTCTTATTCAGTCAGCTTTCATAATTTGTGTCTTATTAGGAATTTGACCTTTCCATTTAAGTTCTCTGTTTTTATATATTTATAAAGTTCATTATTTCTAATAAGTAATTTCACTATGATCTATAGTGATGTCTCTTTCATTCCTAATTTTTGTTTACTTTGGGTTTCATTAGCTCTGCTTTTCCTACTTTTATGAGGTTGAATCTTTAGTTGATAGATTTTATATATTTCTACATTCCCTTTTAAATTTTAAAAATTAAAAAAAAATTTTTTAATGTTGATTTTAGAGAGAGAGAGAAAGCGTGAGTGGGGGAGGGGTAGAGGGAGAGGGAGACGGAGGATCCGAAGCAGGGTCCTCAGAGAGCCCTAGGTAGGGCGTGAACTCATGAACCGTGAGTTCATGACCAGAGCCAAAGTTGGATGCTTAACTGACTGAGCCACCCAGGTGCCCCTATTTCTACTTTCCTAATTCAAACATTTAAGGGTATAAAGTTTTTTCTCAGCACTTCTTTAACTTCATCCCATCAATTTTGATATGTTAATTTTAATTAAAGATACTTTCTAATATCTTTTAGATTTTTTTGATACATGAATTATTTAGAATCATGCTTAGTTTCCAAATATTTGGTGATATATCCCCAATTTTCTGTTGTTTTATAATTAAATCTTTTGTAGTCGAGGAATATTCTTTGTATAATTTTAGTCCCTTTAAATTCATTGAGATTATTTTATGACCTTGAATGTAAACTATTCTGGAGAAAGTCCTACAAGCTGTTGTAAAGTGTTTGTGTTCTGCTGTTGTTGGGTCAAGTGTTTTTTGTTTTTGTTTTTTTTTAATGTTTTACTTATTTTGAGAGAGAGCGGGGGAGGGGCAGAGAAAGAGAGAGAGAGAGAGAGAGAGAGAGAGAGAGAGAGAGAGAGAGAGAATCCCAAGCAAGCTCTGCACTGTCAATGCAGAACCGGATCTGTGGGGCTCAGTCCCATGAACCTGTGAAATCATGACCTGAACTGAAATCAAGAATCTGATGCTTAAAGAACTGAACCACTCAGGCACCCAGGATGGAGTATTCTTTAAATGTCAGTTAAGTTAGTTGGTAGTTTTGTCTAGGCTTCTGTATACTTACTGATTTTCTGTCTAGTTTTATTAATTTCTGATAGACTGTTATGGAATTCCCCTGGAAAGCCATCTGGCCCTGGACTCTTGTTTTTTGGCAGATTTTTGATTACTAATTCGATTTCCTTACTGGTTATGGGTCTGTTCAAATTTTCTATTTCTTCCTGTTTCAGTTTTGGTAGTGTATATGTTTCTAGGAATTTGTCCATTTCTTCCAGATTGCCCATTTTATTGGCACATAATTTCTCATAATATTCTCTTATTATTGTTTTTATTTCTGCTGTGTTGGTTGTGATCTCTCCTCTTTCATTCTTCATTTTATTTATTTGGGTCCTTTCCTTTTTCTTTTCGATCAAACTGGCTAGTGGTTTATCGATTTTGTTAATTCTTGCAAAGAACCAGCTTCTGGTTTCATTGATGTGTTCTGTTTTTTGGGTTTTGATAGCATTAATTTCTGCTCTAATCTTTATTATTTCCTGTCTTCTGTCGGTTTTGAGTTTTATTTGCTATTCTTTTTCCAGCTCTTTAAGGTGTAAGGTTAGGTTCTGTATCTGAGACCTTTCTTCCTTCTTTAGGAAAGCCTAGATTGCTGTATACTTTCCTCTTATGACTGCCTTTGCTACATCCCAGAGGTTTTGGGTGGTGGTGTTATCACTTTCATTGACTTCCATATACTTTTGAAATACTGTTGAATTGTCTATTTATATTCTCAGTTTTGACAATTTTTGCTTTGTGTATTTTGGTGTCTCAATGTTAGGGGCATATAATATCTTCCTTGGGTATTGACCCTTCCATCATTATGAAATGTTCCTCTTTCACATTTAAAAAAAAATATTTCTTGCTATAAAGTCAATTTTTTTCTATTTTAAATATAGCCATGACTATAGTTTACATGAAATGTCTTTTTCTGTCCTTCTACATTCATACTTTTGTGTCTTTTTTATCTAACCTGTGTCTCTTATGGTCTAAATAAAGTTGAAGTTACTTTTTGATCTAGTCTGCTAGTTTCTGCTTTTTCATGAAAGTGTTTTGTCCATTCTCATTGAATATAATTATTGATATAATTACATTTATATTTTCTATTTTGATCCTTGTTTTCTATACATCTCAAGTTTTTTTTGTTCTCTTACTACTGCTTTTTTTCTTAATACTTTTTTAGTGTATTTAAATTTTTCTCTTGATTTTTAAAACTATTATTTTAGTTGTTTGCTTAGTGGTTGCTCTCTTTACTACAATACAAAGTAAAGAAGTAGATTATTAAAATCTACTTTTGATTAAAACGAACTTAATTTTGGTAAGATAGAGTAACTTTGTTCCACTATAGGTCTATATCCTTTTCCTCTAGTGTTGTCATTGTCACATATATCTATACATGTGGTAAACTCAACAATCCAGTGATAGAATTATCTCTTTCTGTAGTGTCACATTTTTCAAAGAAATTAGAATAAAAGAGAAAATACATTTATAAGTTCCTTTATACTAATTAACATATTTACCATTTCTGGTGTACTTCATGTTCTTTGTTTATGGATTCAGGTTACTTTTTGGCATAATTTCTCTTTAGCTAGATGGCCTTTCTTCAGTATTTTCTACGAAGGGAGTTTTGCTGTCATTGAATTATCTTGGTATTCACTTATCTAGGAATATTTTGACTTCATTTTGTTTTTGTTTTTAAAAAGTTTTGTTGTTGAAGTATCATTGGCGTTTTCCTTCATTCTGAATGATATTTTTGGCAGATTTATTTAGAGTTCTTGTTTTTTTTCTTTTTTGTTTTCAGTAGTTTGAATTTTTTGACTTCTGTTTTTTTCTTTTTTTTTTTTTTTTTTTATTTATTTTTTTTTAACGTTTATTTATTTTTGAGACAGAGAGAGACAGAGCATGAACGGGGGAGGGGCAGAGAGAGAGGGAGACACAGAACTGGAAGCAGGCTCCAGGCTCTGAGCCATCAGCCCAGAGCCTGACGCGGGGCTCGAACTCACGGTCCGTGAGATCGTGACCTGAGGTGAAGTCGGACGCTCAACCGACTGAGCCACCCAGGCGCCCCACTTCTGTTTTTTTCTGATGAAAAGTTAGCCATTAATCATATTGGTTTTTCCTCTGTATATGGTGAGTTGTTTTTTTCTTCCTGCTCTCAGAATTTTCTGCCTGTGTGTAACCAGTTTCATTCTGATTTGTCTAGGTTTATTGTCTTCATGGTTATTCTGTTCTGTACATATCAAGTTTGGGAAGTGTTTGGCCATTATTTGTTCAGATATTTGTCATTTCTCTTCTGAGTTGTCACAGTTTCTTAAACTTTGCATGGTTTTGATGACCTTGACAGTTTTAGGTAGTGGTCAGGTATATTGTAGAGTGTTCCTCAGGTAGGACTTGTCTGATGCTCTTCTTATGGTGAAATTGATGTTATAGCTTTTGGGGAAGAAGAGCACAGACGTGACTGTGAATTACCATTTGTAACATGTCAGAGGTTCATGCTATCAATTGGACTTATCACTGATTTTATTAACCTTGATCACTTGGCTAAGCTAGTGTTTGTCAGGTTTCTCCATTGTTACTTTAAAAATTTCTCTATGCTGTCCCCGGTGGAAGCAAGCCACTAAGCATAGGCCATGCTGAAAAGGTGGGGAATTATTCTTTACCTCCTTGAGGGAAGAATTCCTACGTTAATTGTTTATAATTTTTCTGTACAGGACAGTTGTCTATTCTCTCCTATTTATTCATTTAAATGTTTTTTTTTAACGTCAGTGTGGACTTATATATATTATATATATACATATATATATACATATATAATTATAAAATTATACATTGTGCTGTAAACCAGTATTATTTATATTGTTACTCAAATTGTTCCAGCTTTGGACATTGGGAGCTATTTCATATGGAATCATCCATTTGTTTAAGGATTCTTGGTTTCTTTTATTGGAAAGGTTTTTAAAAAAACTTTCTATTTTTCTGTTGAGATTCCCTATTTGTTGAATCATTGCCATAATATTTTTCTTTAGTTTGGCATACTTTCTTTTAATTCTTTGAACATATTTGTAACAGCTGTTTTGTAGTCTTTGTCTACTAAATACAGCATATGGCCTCATTCAGGGACAGTTTCAATTGACTGCTTTTTCTTTTCTTTTTTTTTTTTTTTTTAAGTTTATCTATTTTTCAGAGAGTACAAGAGAAAGCATAAGTGGGGGAGGGACAGAGAGAGGGAGGGAGAGAGAGAGAATCCCAAGCAGGCTCCACACTGTCAGTGTGGAGCCCAATGCTGGTCTTGAACTCACAAACTGAGATTGTGACCTGAGCTGAAGTCTGATGCTTAACTGACTGAACCACCCAGGTGCCCCTAGTTGACTGATTTTTTCAAAGCCTGGTCATGCTTCTTTGTATGTCTCATAATTTATGATTGTTTCTTTTCCTGTTATTTTTGTCTTTGTGAGTTTATGCCTATTCTATTCATTTCTTGTGGTTTTTTGGAAGGGAACAGAAATAAATATGTTTTCAACATGCCGTGTGTATTTTTTATTTATTTTATTTATTTTAAATTTTAGTTAACATACAATACAATATTGGTTTCAGGAGTAGAATTCAGTGATTCATCATTTATATGCAACACCCAGTACTCAGCACAAGTGCCCTCCTTAATACGAATCACCCATCTAGCCCATCTCCCACCCACCTCCCTCCAACAACCCTCAGTTTGTTCTCTGTCATTGAGAGTTTCTTGTGGTTTGTTTCCCTCTCTCATCTTCTTCCCCCACCCTTCCTTCCCCTATGTTCATCTGTTTTGTTGTTTAAATTCCATGTGAGTGAAATCATATGGTAATTATCTTTCTCTGTTTGACTTATCTCTCTTAGCATAATACCTTCTAGCTCCATCAATGTCATTGTAAATGGCAAGATTTCATTCTTTTTGCTGGCTAATATTCAAGTGTGTGTGTGTGTGTGTGTGTGTGTGTGTCTCACACACACACACAAACCCCACATCTACTTTACCCATTCATCATTTGATGGACATTTGGGCTGTCCATAATATGCTATTGTTGAGAATGCTGCTATAAACATTGGGGTGCATATACCCCTTTGAATCTGTATTTTTGTATCCTTTGGGTAAATACCTAATAGTGCCATTGCTGGATCAAAGGGTAGTGAAAGTAAACAGCAAGCTAGATCTTTTTTCCCCTAGATCTCAAGCTTTTGATCCATAGACTTGGTGCAAGCAAGTTGCTTATGCTGTTTTTCTGGGGAAGAGGCCTGTTGTGCTGATTCTCAGGCTGACTTGTTGCAGTGGAAATGTGCCTTCAGGGCATGGGGGTGGGGCTTGGTGTAAATGGCTCTGGCCTCTGCTAGTTGATATAGTTTTGCTCCCTGAGGGCTCTCCATGCTGATGGGTGAGTTGAATATGGCTGTGCTCCCCTCTCTAGCCCCAGAGCTGAAAGATAATGCCTCCTACTCTTCAGGGGAACCCTCACAGAAGAACAGTCACCCCTCTTGTCACCCCTGTTTCTGTCAGAACCCTGCATTCACTCTACCTGTGTCCTAGCTTCTTTATCTCAGGCCCATGACTGAGTTTCAGAACTCCAAATTTTAGGGACTCTGGAGGCATGGACCATTGCTTTTTTTCTGGGGGAGGGCCTTGGAATGCTTTTGCTGGCCTGTGGGAGGAAAACAGTGGCAGGACTGTAGCAGTTCAGGGTTTATGTCAAAATGTAGCAGAACACCAACAACTCTGCTTGCTGCCCTCAGCCCTTATTCTGCTCCTGTGCCTGGATATAGTGCAGCACCTTTGCCCCACCTGTCCTTTTTGTGACCGAGGGGATCCTCAGACCACGCTGTCACTTCTGGGGTTCCTCCCTGCTTTCCTACTCGGGCACCTTTAAGCCAGGCAATTCCTCCACTGTAGCAGACTTCTACAAGTTCAGATTTTACACTCCACTGCTTATAATACTTTGCGATAGCCTCCGTAAGTAGGCTCCCTCCCCACTGCTATACCCACAGCTATGTTTCCCCCAAGACCACTCTCTGCACCTCCTGCCTTCCAAAAGGTGGTTGCTTTTCTACTTGTAGACTTGCAGTTTTTGTTTTCTTAGACCTCTGGTTGATTTCTTAGGTGTTAAGAATGATTTTTATCAAATCATTGTGAGGTCTGTTTAGTGTTTTGGAGGAACAAGACAAGCTTAGGATCTCCCTACTTGTTGCCAATTTAACTCCTCCCTCTCAACATGCCATATTTAAATGAGAGTTCCAGTGGTAGTTAGTATTTAAATCCATACCTGGGTCTGTGTCCAGAAATCTATTATTTTTAAATTTCTTTTTAACATTTATTTATTTTTGACAGGGAGAGAGTGCTGTCAGGGGAGGTGCAGAGAGAGAGAGGGAGACAAGGGATTTGAAGCAGGCTCTATGCTGGCAGCAGAAAACCCAATGTGGGCTGGAGCTCATGAACCATGAGATGAAGACCTGAGCTGAAGTTGGATGCTTAACTGACTGAGCCACCCAGATGCCCCCAGAAACCTATTTTTATAACTGAAAACTTGTGTTGCTTTTTAAACATTTATTGAGCAGTGTATTTGGGACATAGGCACTCAGAAAGAATAATTTAAAAAATAATAATTCTGTAGAATATATAAGCCTATGTATCCTAATCATTTTTAACCTCGTGAAGTTCGATTCTCCAAGCAGTTGAGTTTATCGTTTTTTACTATCTTCTTACAGAGACAGGGAAGAGCGATTGGCTGCACTCACAGCTGCTCAACAAGAAGCAATGGAAGAGCTCCAAAAAAAAATTCAGCTTAAGGTAAGGATAGTATATATTTCAATTTGAAATTTTAAAGCTTTCAATGGCACATGAGATTAAATCTTTTATTTAAGGAATTGTATAAAATTTTAATTTGTATTCTTAATATTTGGTTAATAAGACTTCCATGATTTGGTTTTGGTCCGTTCTAATTCAACTGTCTGAAAAATTTATTTTAATATGATAAAATGATGAGAATAATTAAAGGAATTTTAATTTTCCTGTTTTTACTAACCAATTTGTTAGTGACTTGAAGGCATTACTCTTTGGTTTCTGATAGTTATACTTTTTAATTATCTACAAATAAACAAAAAATGATTAGTATAATTAGTTTCACTTGATTTTCAGTGCCTATGAATTGTGCGATTGTAACTTGGGAAATTATGATAAACTATTTTCTAGAAAATCTTTACCATTAGTAATACAGTTTCTAGCAGTATATTTTACACTGTGTAACAATTACTTATACATTGTCTCCTCACAGAGATAGTACATTCCATAAGGTAGAGGGCCATATTTTATCACAGGACTTTATCATTCACTAAAATTTAATGTACCAAAAATCTGTTAGGCCTTCTAGTAGACGTGGGGTTAATGAGATGAGTAAGTCATGATTCTAAATTCCAAGAAACTCTTAATGTAGTGTGAGAATCAGTTGCTAAACAGATAATTTCCATATGGACTTGGAGTGCTATGAAAGTATGGATGAGGACACTGAGTTTGATATGAAGCATTTCAGAAGTCAGGAAAAAATTTTAGAGAATAACTCCTGAGCTGAATCTTGAATGGGTAGGAGAATAGGTAGGTGGGTGGGATGACATTTCCAATCATATGAAAAAGTATGAGTGTTAAGTCAGAATTCTGGAATTGTGTTTTTTCAGCTTGGTTATGTTTTTTGTTTTGGGGGTAAGTCACTGGAGGTGTGGAGAACCAGAAATGGTGGTGTGGAGTTGGTGTGGTAGAAGTCTGCATCATGTTGGGGTTTGTCTGCTATGAGGATGTGCTTGGTCTTTACGTAGGGGTCAACATTTCTGAAAGTGTGTTCCCAGAAGTGCTTCTCAAAAGTGTGTTGTAGTCAATTAAGTGTGTAAAACGTTTTTTAGTATGAGCTAGGTTTATTGAGTCACAATGCACAGAGACATACTACAGGCTCCATATAGTTCAGTGTTAAAAACCTGTTTTGCTTTAATGTAGTGTTTTCCAAATTTATTTGCGGATAGAACCTTTTCCACAAAGCACTTACAATATCCTATGGTGTTGTTCCAAGAAGCACACTCTAAGAGACGTTACTGTGCATGTAGGAGATATTAAAGGGCTTTATGTAAATTCTTATTCTTAGTGTTCAGGTCAACATTGAATGAAGACATTTCTTCTATTATTGTAGAAACTTTAATGGAAATACTGTTTTTTTAAGTTCTCCGTATAATTTGCATCATTTTTATATTCTCACGCTTTGACTTCATTCACAGCATGATGAAAGCATTCGAAGGCACATGGAACAGATTGAACAAAGAAAAGAAAAAGCTGCTGAGTTAAGCAGTGGGCGGCATGCAAATACTGATTATGCCCCCAAACTGACTCCTTATGAAAGAAAGAAGCAGTGTTCCCTCTGTAATGTCCTGGTAGGTTGTCATTACTAATATTGTGATGATATGATTTATTACTAAAGTTTGTTAAACTATGGAAATATATTCTCCCGGTCTTTTAAAATTCATATGATTTTAAACCGTGGATTTCTTTCATGATTTTTATGCTAAGTAAGTAGTATAAAAATAGCATTGGCATTTAAGTGTATCAGCGCAAAGTGCCAGAGTAATGCAATTGCTGCTAAAATGGATATATACCTGCTTAATTGATAGCCCAAGCAATATTTTTGGGTACTGGAATCAAAAAAGAAAAAGGCATTTTCAGTCTTGAAATTTGAACTCTGATACTTAGAAGAAATGATATCCTGTTAAGGTTGGTTACAATGGCATGATTTTTCTTATGTATCTTCTAGAGGATTCTCAGAGTTGTGTTTTAAAGAAAATATTTTTAGCCTAGTATGTAAAGGCTAGTGTGATATCAACATGCATATAATATACTGGCCTGAATATATAATTAGATATAATTATATGTTGATTACAATTGCTTTGATTTTATGCTTTTAGATCTCTTCAGAGGTGTATCTTTTTAGCCATATTAAAGGAAAAAAACACCAGCAAGCCGTAAGAGAGAATAGCAGCATTCAAGGGCGTGAACTTTCAGATGAAGAAGTGGTAAGCTTTACTTCTGTTCATTTCCACATATTTATTGAAAACTCAGTATGTCCTATATTATAAAGAATTCCATGTTCGGTTGTGATTATTTAAAATTATATTTAACATTTAATAACTACTAAAATATAGTATACAAATATGTCATTTAGTATACATTTTAGTGCTCACTTTGAGTGCATATACTAAAATTTAGTATACAGTTTAACAAGAAACAGAAATAAGAACAATTTTACTGTAAAAAAAGGTCATAGTATTTTGATATTTTAATAATATACAAAAGAATTCTTTAGTGAATCCCTGCATTTCTTGGAAAATAATTAACAATATAAATGTCATGTAAATTGATAATTTTATGAGTACAGTGTTTAGAAATTTTTGGAAATGCATTATTTATCTACCTATAATTGCTTACAGTGGAATTTAGATTTGTATGAATATTTTTAGAAATATTTTACATTCAATTGTTATCTAGACATGGATGACATTGCTAATCTATGAATTTGTTGGTTCTATTTATAATAGCAAATTTCTAGAGCTACCCAAAGATGAGACATTCATGTTTGTGAAGTATCTCTTAAGGTGCCCAGGAAAAGTTATTATGGTTCTAATGAGAGCAGTAACTGTATATACATACATGTGTGTGTTTAACTCCTGTTCCCCAGTGTAACGTATATTAATAGAGTACACAAATCTCAAGTATACAGCTTGATTAATTTTTACATATGTTTCACTCACATCAAGATATAGATCATTTCTTATACTCCAGAAGTCTCCCTCATGCTCCAACCCAGACATGTCCCCAAGCGGTAACTAGTCTACACCATCAGTTAGTTTTCCCTGTTCTGGAACATTCTTTAAATGGTATCATACAGTATGTACTTTCTGTGTCTGGCTACTTTCACCTATCCCTAACTCTGTGATTGATCTTAAATGTTTATGTGAAGTTGTAGTTCATTCTTTTTCTTAGCTTTTTATCAGTGCTCTCCAGGTGAAGACATTCAGGAATATATTTGTAGTTGAGTAAAATAGGGTTTTGTTTATTAAAGAATGGAAAATGTATACTGTGGGGAATTATGGAGCTTCTCAATAAGGTGTTAGAAAGGGCTTATTATAGGATTTGGGCTTGTGCTAGGTGATTTGGTTGGGGAGGGGAAAGTTCGAGGACTTGAAGCTTTGGTCTGGATTGGATGCTGTCAGGAAGCAGGAGTAAGTCTGTGGTTGGTTCTTAATAAATCAATAAATCTTACCTTGGTAGGAGGACTGAAGCTACTGTTTTCTCCTGAGTTTCTGGGTATGACCAGCACTTGATGGGAAATTGCACATAGTTATTTGGGCTTACTTCTCTATGATTTCCTCCTTTTGAGGATATTCCCCCCCAGGCTCCAATGGCTTTGGCAGCTCTAAACCAAATTCTGTCTCTTCAGCTCAGTAAGGCTGCTACTTTTAGTTTGCAGTGTCTCCATGCCAAAAATTGGTATAAGCCTTTCGAGGAAAAATCCAGAGTGAATGTGGAGCTTACCTCATGTGCTTCCTTTCTGTTAGGGATAACGGTCTCTCAAGTTCTGGCTCTGTTGGCTGTACTGTAATGCCTTCAAATTGATATTTGGTATACTTTATAAAACGTTTTGAGTTGGGAGATAATCCAGTCAGTATAAGCCAGTCCACTGTGGCTGGAATTGGAAGTCTCCTAATATTTAATTCCTGTATACACATTGTTTGACATAATGCTTGACACATGGTAAGGTATTTAATAAAAGCTCATTGAGCTGAGTTGAACTGAGAGCTTCTGCTGAATGGCTTTAGGTACCTCTAATAAAACATGTAATTAATCATCTATTTAGTTTATCTCAAATAATTTTTTGTCTTTTACTCAAATTGTATGAGTATTTTAAGAGTGAATAGTAAGGATTTTTTTTTTTTATTTTACTTGAATCATTCATATAATTTACCCCATTCACTCTTTAAGTTTGCTGTTTAGAACAAGAGTCATGTGTATGTGCGTGCCACTTTGAAAAAAATCTTAAATTGCTTTCTTTAATTAGAATTTAATTATTCCATTACAAATGAAAATTTTCCATTTATAGAAATTACTTGTAATTCTCTTAATTAAAAAACTGTATTATTTAATTTACAACAGATTATTTAAACATTTTCTGGAATGTTGCTGTTATATAAATTGAAATCTAAATTTTATGTGTTTTACTTCAGTGAGAAAAGTTGATAAGGAAAGAATAGTTCATGCAATTTGAAAGAAAAATGTGCAGTATTGTCTAACTTTTGTAGCTCTTATAGCATAGCCTGATGTTTAGCTGTTGTGATTTGAGATTTGGTTGATGTGTTCATTTTTTTATACTATTTCAGTTGAAAGGAATTAAATTTTCCTTAAGTTCTCACTTAATTCATGTAGTTTTTCTGGGTTATAGCCCTTTCTTCCTGAAAACAAACATGCGATATAGGATATGAGTTATGTGATATAGTAGGGCAGTTTTATATTTACTCACATGGAAGTTTCATTTTTAATCAGTGGAGGTATCTGTAGTAAACATACTTGTTCTACTTAAAGTTATTACTTGTCATCTGTGATGTCTTTATGTTATATACACCTTGTCTGTGACCCTTCTTCCTTGACATGTAAGATTTTATTTATACCACCTCTGACCTAATAAAATTATACCTTTGACCTTATGCACTTGACATATCAGATAACTTACTCTTGATCTTTGACACATTTTTTTTTAAGCCTGTTAAACGTAATAGGTAGCTGCCTGGCAAGAAAGGTATAATGTTTTGTGTTTTTGTTGTAATTTGACTGGGAAATTTTTCTTGTTTTTTTGAAACTTCACAAAAAGAGCTGTTATGTGTTTGATTTTTTTTCTCTTTCATTGTCTTAAAATCCAGGTGTTAAAAGTAACTAATTTTTGAAGGTCAAAACAAATGGGTGCTAGTTTAAATACATTCCAAAATTTAGTTTTTATACATTGCTAGAGAAATAATGAAGTATAAGTTTTAATTAAACCTCTGATTTCCGAGTCATCCTCTTTTCACACCAATATCTAAAGAAGCTAATAGTGATTTTTGTGAATGTTGAATAAAGTACATCCAACCTTATATAGAGAATGAAGTTAAAAAGGTTTTTTTTTTTAATCCATATTTTTCTGTTTGTGAGACTCCTTGGTGTGTTTGTTAACCTGTGTACTTAAGTAAATTTTATTTTCATTTGGTTCATGGATGTATAAAAAGGACTTTCATGAAGGATCTTAACTATAATTTATTGGATGTTTACAACCAAATGTGATTTTATGAATCCCAAATTAGTATTTCAGCTTGGAAAAATTATGCAAATTAGGTGATTGAAAGAAAATGATATTTTAAGTTAGCAAAAACATGAAGACATTACTGTACTTAATGAAATATAAGCTGATCTCTTTTGCCAGAGTGCACTGGTGTTGAGGTGAAAGAAGTCTCCTAGATATCTCCTAGAATTGATGACAGTGTAGGAAATAATAGATAATTCCTAACAGATTGGTTCATTTCCTTGCCTTGCTTACCTTTGTTTGTAGAAGCCAGAAGTATTTGTTGTCTTTTTGTAATCATGTTAGGAAAGCATTTTGTCTGCTTCTCAACAGAAAATCAAGTCAAATGAACAAACTGGGACTCATTTAGAATAAATATTTTTCCCCCAGTACCTCAGTTGGGTACACTTTAAGTTAATTTGAGAAATTATCTAAAAATACCTTACCCTTTCTTGTAGGATATAGCTTCCATTGCCTTTATTTTCTCTTTAATAGGATGGGAAAAATTTTGTGGTATATGCGTATATGTGTGAGAGAGAATGTGTGTGTGAGAGAGAACATGTGTATGTATTCAGTATGTTAACACACATATATAGCTGATTGTTAACATATAATTCTTCCAACTTTTAGAATTCTTATGGTGGTAAATTCACCACATCGGAACGCGGGCGTGCAGAGGCATGTAGCTATTTATCCGTGCTGATTTAGTCTTCTTCATTGGTTTAAGGGAAAAATTTGAAGTAGGTAACCAGTTTGTTTTAAACTTAGTTTGATCCAATAATTTAAACAGTTTCTCTAGTTTGTACCTAGCCTCTTTTGAATAACAATCCTTAGCCCCTATCTACTTGCTTATCTCCTTAAGATAGCATCTATGTGTATTGGAGGAAGAGTATGGCTTACTTGACCCCATATTAAGAGGAAAAGTTGAGGTCTTTCTACCAGATGTCTTCTTTCTTTTCTGATTTCCAGTGTGAGACCCTTCTTTACCTGTTCACTTAGTAAACCAATCATGAACAGTGGCTGGTGAACTCTTGATCTCTTCTTTCCACTTAGTGTTACAGTGGAGCATCAGCCATTTATTTGCCTCTTCCTGACCAGGTCACCCCTCAGTCTTCTCTGCCCATATGTCTCCGAGTCTTTGCCATAACCTTCATTCTGGCCCTGACAGGCCTACTGGCTTCTACCACAGTGTTCATACCACATAAGAACTAAGAACATTTTGGGAAAGCTAAAACACAAGACCTCTTCCTGACCACCTAGCAAGGCCATACTAATAGACCTATTTGGTGACAGGGACAGATGGAGAGACTGTTTCTTTTGAGAATCAAAATTATACTTTGGGCATTACTGTCACTTAGCTAACATATTATCCCCCTTGGGATACACATTAAAACTTTTTTTTCCCCCTCCTTTTATCTTCAAAATGTTTTGGCTGGAAAGAGATAAAATTTCCTTTAACCACTCCTTCCTCCTCATTCTAACCAAGCAATTGAGCCTTAAGGTTGGAAAAGGGAATTTTCTTCTTACTGTGGAATAAATACTATGGTTTGAATTCTCTAGGCTTCATTATTGACATGCTAAAGGGCAAGATAAATAAATTTGTTAAATCTCAGGCGATTAACTTGGTTTATAAACCTATTGTTTTGCTGCATTTATCTGTTTTATATGTCTAAAGTTGATTATTGTAGAGTGTATTTTTCTTGTATTTATTTTAGAACAAATTCTAACCACCTTTCTAGCAGAGTTGAACTGGGCAAATGCCATATGCTAAGAAAGTTAAAATAGATCATCACATTCATAATTTTGAAATATTACTTTATTGATGTCCATTTTGCATACCTTTTCTGATGTTATTTGACCATTGCACTTTTCCTGCTAATAATCACAGTCTCGGGGCGCCTGGGTGGCTCAGTCGGTTGAGCATCGGAATTTGGCTCAGGTCATGATCTCACAGTTTGTGAGTTCGAGCCCCACATCGGGCTCTGTGCTGACAGCTAAGAGCCTGGAGCCTGCTTCGGATTCTGTGTCTCCCTCTCTCTCTGCCCCTCTTCCGTTCGTGCTGTGTCTCACTGTGTCTCTGAAAAATGAATAAACTTAAAAAAATTAAAAAAAAATCACAGTCTCTTTTCTGTATTGGTTTTCTTTTAGTTAACATTCAGTTTTAGAAAAATTGATCATTAATCAGAACTGTAGTTTTCTTACAGTTTTTTCAAGATTCTCTGTCGTTGGGTTGGTAAATTACAACTACATGAAATTCTCTTCCATGAACCTTTTTTTTAAAACACAGTTGGTTTATTTTAAAATGCAGTTTCAAGGGTACCTGGGTGGCTCAGTTGGTTAAGCATCCAACTTTGGCTCAGGTCATGATCTCACTGTTCGTGGGTTTGAGCCCTGCATTGATTGGGTTCTGTGCTGACAGCTTGGAGCCTGCTTCAGGTTCTGTGTCTTTCTGTCCATCCCCCACTCACATATTCTCTCTCTCAAAAATAAATGAATAAACATTAAAAAAATAAATAAAATGTAATTTCAAATAAGTAGCAAATGCCTGCAATTTAGATACTTAAGCTCTCTAGTGTTTGATAAAACTCTATTTTGTGACCCTTAGATAGCTATACAAATGTGAAAAGCCATTTTCAACTGTATTTCTCTGCATGAGTCCATATGTATTATAATATGTGCTGCTTTTTGTTTACAATATGATAGTTATCTAATTTTATAGTTTGCTTATAGTAATTAAAACTATTTTTTCCTTTTTGCATGTGTTTATTTGGAAATTAGAATGGAGTGTCCCAACCTGATATTTAAGTGTTTAAGTTGTAACATGTTGGCTGTTATTTGTAGCTGATACCCATTCCCTTTACAAAGTTGATTAAATATCTAAACATTATTGCTTTTTAAAAGACATAAACTCTTAAACTCCTTAAACTCTTATTCAAGATCATGGTGGCTTGGGATGTCTAAAATAGTGACTACTTTTACACATCTACAGATTACAGACTAATACATTTTCATCTGGCTTTTGTGTGTCATTTGTGAGGAGTCGCAGAATCATCACCATGGGCGACATTAAAAGACCAAAGCAATTGTGATGACTATTTTGCAGCTGCTTTCTTTCAGTTGCATGATAGAGGATCAGAAACAGTGTTGTAGTGAGGCATATTTATATAACCCAAGCTGCTTCTACTTCTCTCAAAGTTTTGTAATATGTACTTCTTTATATAGAAATTTGATACATGCGTAATCTTGAAATCCATAATATGATAATTTCATATTGTAACGATAAAGGAAATAAAGGATTTATTTTTAAAATATTTTTTAATGTTTATTTATTTTTGAGAGACAGAGAGAGACACACACAAATCTGAAGCCCGATGCGGGGCTTGAACCCATGAACTGTTGAGATCATGACCTGAGCTGAAATTAGATGCTCAACCAACTGAGCCACCCAGGTGCCCCGGAAATAATGGATTTATTAATAGGAGTTTATAAGCAGGAATGTTCTCACTCTGACAAGAATAATTGATGAGTTTAACATTTTATTTGCCTAATTTACATAATTCTTATTTTCCTTACTAAATAATTGATTATAAATGCTTTTATTTTAATTAATTAATTTAATTAATTAATTTATTTATTTAGAGTACAAGCAGGGTAGGGACAGAGAAAGAGGGAGAGAGAGAATCTCAAGCTGACTCCATGCCATCAGCCCATCAGTCGGGCTTGAACTCATGGGACCGTGAGATCATGACCTGTGTCGAAAGCAAGAGTTGGACACTTAGCTGACTGAGCCACACAGGTGCCCCTAAATGCTTTTATTTTAATTTGGACTTTATTAGGTTCTTTATCTGAAATTCAATGGCCAGCATATTAGTTCCAAAGTAAATATTTATAGAAGAGCAGACCTCTGATCAGAGTTATTGAGTTTTAGTAATAATTATTTTGTGAATTGACTTCTCTTGCAGTCTTTAGAGGCACATCTGTTGTGTCAGGAAAATCACAAAGTTGTAAAACAAAATTTTCACAATCCCAAAATTTGGTCCTGTCTCTCAAAAATTTGTTTTAGATTACAAAGTATTTCAGCATCATAAAGGAGTGTAATAAACCCCGTATTTCTGTCACCTAGATAATGAGATAACACTTATTTCCTGGTCTCTCCATATTTGGAAAGATGGAGGGGATACAGAAGCTATAAAGTGTGGGTAGTGACGCCAGGCTCTGGGAATAGAACTAAATCCTTATGTTGCATGCTGAGAAATCAGTAGATAATCCTAAAACTGGAAAATGAAGAAGTGGCAATGCAAACATATATTCAGGAATATAGAGAAGAAAGATAAAATAACCTACTAAAACCATTGTGCCTGGATTGGAGAAAGAAGTGGGAGAGCGGTGGGAAACTACTTTCTTTGAACCATTGACTGTGTAAATCATGTCTGTGGGTAATATTGACAAAAGCATAAACATTTAAAAAAAAAATAAAGAACTACAACAATGGCAATTATGTTCATGCCCATGTTGCTCAGGAATCTTCTGTGTCCATAATTTTTTGTTCATGGTTAAATTAGGTAAATTAATGCATGTGCCACCATAGATGTCTATCATAGTGAACTTGGATATTTTGGCCAATTATATTCTTAATTCTTTTATTTTAAATTTATTGCAGTATCCTTTGATGCCTTTAATCCAAATACTGGATTTTTCCTTTTTTTCTGTTGCTTTCTGTTCCTATTATTTGTAGACTAATAATAAAACAATTATCAGTGTATCCCCCACTCAGGTTAGTGAGTATCTCCTGGTAGGAAATTATGTTTTTGTTTGTTTCTAGTGCTTTTGCTTGTGAAAGATATTTTCACTGGGTGTAGATTTGTGGCTTAATAATTATTTTCTCCAAATATTGAGAGATAGTATTCTTTGTTTTCTTGCTTCCATTCCTAGTAGTGTAGATTTTTTTTCTTCTTTATTATTTTTTCAAAATTGACTTGGCTGTTCTGTTCCTCTGCTTTTCAGTTTGTACATAACCTCTGCAATTAACTTGTTAAACTAAGAAAATCCAGTTTGAATTTTTATTGACATTGCTGTGGAATTCTACATTAAATTGGCAAGAGTAGGCATCTTTTAAATATATTTTCTTTCCATCCAGCAACATGTTTGTCTACTTGTGCCTTGCATTTGTTTATGTGTCCTTTAGTTAAGCGTTCATTTTCTTCATTTAACTCTTAAACATGTTTTAGTAAGCTTATTTTGCTTCTAAATTAATGGGTTTTAAAAGTATTTTAAAATGACAAAATTTAAAAAATTCCAACAATTTAGAATTACAGTTATTTCCTTTTAAACAAAAAGGTATTTCCAAGGTTATGGATTAGAGAGGTGGCAGTGCCTTTTGTTTTATGAGTATGGGTATATATGTACCATTTAAAAGTCTGAAGTGATTCATGGATTTGACTGCCATTCTGTATAGGGACCAGACTAATCTTCTGGGCATTGCTTCAGTTTTAAACTATGTGATGCTAAAATGAGTCCTGTTCTTTGTTTTTAATTTCAACTTTTGTCACATTATGATCAGAGTGTATGGTTTATCTAGGCTTCTACTTTGGAGAGTTTATTGATTTTCTTTATGGCTTAATACGCTGTAAAACATTAAGAATACATTTCTCTCTTTGGGTATATATAATATATATTAGATCAGATTTGCTCATTGTTATGCAAATATTCTCACTTTTCATACCTATTTTTTCTGCTCACTAATACCCTTTTCTCAAAAATGGAAAGATTGCCAGTATACTATTATTACTATTTATACATGTCTTCTTGTGTTTTAAAAATCATTCTATATATATGTATATCACAATGTTTTATTATCATGATTACAACTATTTACATAATTTTTGTCTTACTGATGAATTTTACCTCTTAAAAATATGAAGGGTCCCTCTTTCCTATTTCATGCCTCTCTCCTTAAATATTATTTTTGTATGGTATTAATTTTGCAAACCTCGTTTTGGATAGTGCCGCCTGATATGTCCCTTTATATCGTTTCCCTCCCTTCTTCTCCCTTTTGCTCTTGTCTCCATCATAGTTTTGTTTTTGCACCTAGGTCTGTTCTTAAAAAGTATAATTTTATTTTAGCTGTTTCCTGCTTTATAAAAAAGTACCATGCTATATACACCCTTTTGGACTTAACTCTTTTCTACTGAATATTTTAGTGCTCAATTCATACAAGTTAGAAAATTGTTGCCATTTTTATTCTTTTTTAATATATATATTTTTTAGAAAGAGGGTGCACAGGAGCGGGAGAGAGGGGCAGAGGGAGAGAGAGAAAGAGAGAGTCTTAAACAGGCTCCACACTCAGTGTAGAGCCCAATATGGGACTTGACCCTACAACCCTGGGATCATGACCTGAGCAGAAATCAAGAGTTAGACGCTCAACTGATTGAACCACTCAGGCACCCCAAAATTGTTGCTGTTTTTAAACAGCTTTGAGGCATAACTATCATAAATTAGACTGCACTTACTTTTAAGTTTACTATAACTTTTAGCATATTCATACCATCACCATGATCAGGACAGTGAACATAGCTGCCGCCTCAGTAAGTTTCCTCATCTATTGTATCCCTGCTGATTATCTGCCTACTTTTGTTCTATCAATTTTTGAGAAAGGGATATTGAAACCTTTTATTTTAATTGTGAATTCTTCTATTTCTCTTGGCAGTTCAATCAGTTTTTGCTTTATGTTGTTTCAAATTGTATTATTAGGGGCATAAATGCTAATGATTGTTATGTCCCCTTGATTAATTGATCCCTTTCATATGGAATCACCTTCTTTATTCCTAGTAATATTTTTTGCCACCTTACCTAAATATTAATTATCCATCCCAGCTTTCTTTTATCTAGTGTTAGTGTATCTTTTTCTATTCTTTTACTTTTAACATATTTATATTTTTGCATATGTCTTTTTCTTAAACACTTAAATAGACTTATAGACAATCTGTGTCCTGGTGCTGGTGACTTTGATGTGAAGCTACAGAGTTTCTGAAGCTCTTGTCACCTAGGGCTGTGAAAGGCACTCACAACTGAGGACTTCCAGCTTTGCCTCTGAGCATTCTTTTCCCTTTGATCTTTTATTGAAAGGGTGATGTTATTTGTGATCTTTGGTAATATTGTTACTGGGATATTATTGAAATGACTTTGAAGGATGAAGCCTAATTGTAATGTAGCAAGCTGTATTTGAAATCTGAGAATTCTGAGAAAATACCTTTCATTACAAAGCTTGGTTCAATATAATTGAACCATTCCCTGTTGCAGTATTGAGTTCAACCTTTCTCTATCTTCACAGCATAATAAATTAATAAGCTTGTTGAACTCTGTGCTTTCCTTTGAGTCATTTGTTAAACCTCAGATTAGATCAGAAAAGAACATCAGAATCTACAAAAGAAGTCTTTACCCCATTTATCATCTCCACCTACAGGAAAACTGATGGAGTATTTGTAATTGTCACTGAGTGGCAGGGGGACAGATGGTCGGCTATCATCCTATCAGAAGATGGCCTTTTCTCTTTGGCGTGGTGTCTGTTTCACAGTATTTCATTAGCTTCATTTTTCTTGTTTGTCACTTGAGACAATGTAATACATAGACTATAGTAGATAAAAATAGAAGTGTGTCCTATACCTGTAGAAAGGGACCTTGGTGGAGTTGAATCTTTTGTCTAATTAAAATTGTCTATCAGGTTTTAAAAGTTGTCATTGTCTTATGTTTAATTTTTCAAAATGGATGCTGTCACAAAAGGCATTGTTTTGATAAAAAGCATTACATTTCAGATTTTATTAAATTTACTGTTTGACAAATTTTTAAGTTTTACTTAAATGTAATAGAATTCTCAAACATCTTATCTTTTTAAGCATTTTTTCAGCACCTGCTTGTGCACTTTGCATTAGTCCAGGCACCAGGGAAGCACAGATGAATGTCAAGTGAGCCTAACTTTTCAGTGTATGCTGTCTGAGTTTCATGAATCTCTAAACACACTCATTTTTAAAACTGAACTAGTTCTTTATATGGTGCTTTATTTATGAATAGTGTTTAGGTAATCATCTGTAGATACTTTATTTGATATGGCAAATTCCATCTTACAAATCACTAATTACAAATCATCTTTCCTCTGAACTCATTCCGGAGGATAATCTGCTGAACAGCTTGTGGAGTGATACCAGTCAGAATAATAGTTTACTGCAGATTGTTTTGGTGTTATTCTTGGTAAAATTCTGACACCCAGAGATTCTTACCTCTTTAACTTAAGCAGTTAGCATAAGCCCTTGGCATATAGTAACTATTGAATTAAATGTTAATAAACTAAATGTTAATGAGCTAATTACAATTTATTGTTTTCAATATATCATATTGAAGAGTGGTATTGGTATTCAAAATATATGGTAGAGTGCTGGCTAAAAATATCATGTTGTTTTAGTTGAGTATTCTTTTATTTCCTCCTTTCATCTGCTTCTTTTTCTCCTAATTTTTCTTCTCTTCTAATTTTTTCTTCTTCTCTTCCTTCATTCTCCATTCCTCTACTTCCCCCTGACCCCTCACTTTTCTTACCCTTATCATCATCCAGAAAAAAAAAAGATGTTCCATTCCTCCAGCCTCCACCTTTCCCCAGTTTTTGTAGAAGGTGGTGAGGAAGTGTTGTAAAATGCCTCCTTATTTAGCTTATTTGTTGTTCTGCCACGTAGGCTTAAAAGAATAGAATGTCTTATAATATTTTTAAGAATATAAGAAAAAACATTGTTTGGTTTTAGAATAGACTGGTATCGTTGGATTTTAGATTCATAGTTGAAGAAGTACAGGATGAGGTTTAGAGAAAAATGTTTTTCCAAACAATATATGAAGACCCTTACATTTATTCCTCATATATTTAGATTGTAACTTGGTATCCACCCTGCTCTTGAAAGCAAACTTTTAGCTGCAAAGAAATAAGTAAGCTTCTTGAGTATGAGATTGGATTTCAATAAAGAGGACTTTTGATTTTCAAATACATTTGTATTATTGCAAAGAAGCTTTAGTCCATTTTTTTTCAAAGGAGATGTGTTTAAACTCTTTTGATCCTAAAAAGAACATCCTTAAATATTCTTATGTCTGTGTTGTAATATTTTAGAACAATGGGCAGCAGATAATTTCTTTTGATATACCACATTTTATGAAATGTGTTTATTCTGAGGTATAACTTGAGTTCTAAAAATGGCAGTTTAATAAAATTCTTTATTGTGTCACTTATGTTTTCTTGCTTAACCTATTTTTAGAACTTTTACATTCTTTTCCAAAAGTCATGAATCTGTCTGTAGCTTAATTTTTTTCATTTCTCTATTAAAAAATGAGGAAGTATGAGAACTTTTAGGAAGAGTGAAAGAACATCAAGGTCATAAATCTCAGTATGAATTATTTAATATAGCAAATTATGGTAGAAAGACCATAAAAGGTAATTAAAAGAATAAGGGTATAAACTTTGATGAGATCATGTCCATATAGGTATTAGTTTCCTTATATACATCATTTGTATTTCATATCGTAGCAATGTTTTTTAAATAAGTCACAATTGTGACTTAAAAATTAGACTTACAATTTGTGTATAATTAGCCATCACTGATTACCTTTTGGGCTAGTTCCAACGTTAGAAAAGGGGGAACCTTAGGATTTATTGTCTAATCCCTTTATTTTACTAGGGAGGAAACTGAGGCCCAGAGAAGTCACTCAGTCTTGAATTGTAGACTTTATCTTGCAGTGGGTATTTTGACTCATAGTTCAGTGCTGGTTCTACTGCATCACTCTGCTTTTCTATGCCTAAAAGAAAAACAGTGACTCCTATTAATGCTTATGTAGGATTAATAGTATCAAGTAGCCAAAATGGCCAATTTAGACTCACTTCTGACTTGTTAGTAGGAGAGTAGGACTTGCATTGAGCCAGGATTCCATGAGATTAGGAGTTGTAGTTTTTCTGTTAGGAAGGAAGGAGATTCAGGGGCCTTTGGGATGATTTTTGGTCCTGAGTACTTTGTATTTTGAAAACGACTAAGTAAATCATAGATAATGTGTCTTAAGGAGTGTATTTTGCTTTTTCTTATGACTGTGGCATAGTAGAACTGTGAGGAGATTAAAAAGATGAGTGTAGTTTTGCATAGTTACATTCATTCTTCCGCAGCACTAATAAGCTTACAATTATAAGCTTATACAAATCAATACTCTTTTCTTTAAAAAGCTTGCTTTTCTTTGCATTTCCATATTAGCATTAATTTTGCAATAATTAAAATATTAATGTAGAAAATTAGATAAAAAATAAATAATAGTTAACATTTTGACCTATTTTCTGCTCTTTATACATGAATATATAAATTTACATGCTTATTTATGTATAAACTACATAGCATAGGTTTGAATCCTGAAATTTCATGTAACATTATCCAGTGTATGTTTTTAATATCATTACTGTTGTTTAAAATTAATCAAATCTGTGTAGTATCATCTTATTGCATGCGCTATAATTTATACGATCAATTCCCTACTGCTGATATTTTGTCTGCAGTGTATATATTTATAGAGAAATATTTTTTTACCTCTGTTTCTTTATGGCAGTTTTACAGAAGTAGTTAGTATCTTTATTATTTTTTAATGGAGCATGTTATTAAATATTACTAAATATTAAGTAGAACACTTAATACTGATATCAGGGATACTGATACCTGAAAAGTTCCATTTTTGAATGGGCAGAGCTATAGATAACTTGAAGCAAGTAATATTTTCAAGTAAAAGGAAATGAGACTGCTCTATTTTTCTGATCTTGGCCAGTTCCTTTTAAGAAAGGATCAAGAATCAGAGCCCAAATGTTAGGTTCTAGGGTTCAGGGCAGGACTCAAATCATAGCAGGAATCTAGAGCAGTAAGTAGGGAAAGAAAAAAGAGTCAAATTTTATGGAATGGACTACTGCTGAGTATAGATTGGAGTGAGAGGAAGTGCTGCCTGCCTGTGTACACAGGTGCCCAAGGATTGCTCAAATATACTGGATGCTGGACCTTGAGCAGCAAGATTAATTTTAACTAGTGGATGGATCCTGCTAGTGTACTTCCTGTCACAACAGATTGGGCTATGGAATTAGGGTGAAGAGCATTAGAACCTTCATCTTTGACTCAGCGAGGAGAGTCTGGATCTTTTAGGTCAGCACTCTTTCTTAGGAGGCTCGGTTTATTCACCATATTGTAATTGCCAGTTAACTTTTGCCCTGTCCGTCCCATAGTCTCAGACATAAGAGGGCCATGTAAGAAATATGATTGGGTCAATAAAATATGTCACTTCTTCTTTCAATAAAACACTTCCTTATTGTTTCTACTTTTTTTTTATAAGATATTATCTCCCATCCTTATAACAGATCAAACTTGCGCCGCACACTTCAGTGATCAAATCTGCAAATGTTAGTCTGTAAATCTGTTCATATTTTAAGTTCAGCTCTTAGATAATTCAAGGATATGAATATTATGATTTCATTTACTTCTTTTGGCAAGCCAAATAGTTTTAAGACTCATGTGTACAAATAACTTTTCCTTACAAGGTGACTCTTTTCTGAACTGGTTATTATGGAGAAATTAAAACATAAGTAATAGAACAGTATGATGAACCTCCATGTACTCATCACTGAGCCATAACAATGAAATTCATAATGAATCCCTCCCAAATACTATTTTGAAAACAATTTCCAGATATCATTTCATGATAGCTATTTTTAAAAAGACTTCCTGCTTATTATACATTCTTATTATAAAGAGAGAATTAAAAATCTATCACATTAATCTGGGAACGTTTTAGTGTTTTGCCTTCTTTCTTTCTTTTTTTTTTCAATTTTTCATTTAAATTCTACTTACTTAGCATACAGTGTAAAATTGTTTCCAGGAGTAGAATTTAGTGATTGATCACTTACATATAACACCCAGTGCCATCCCAACAAGTGCCCTCCTTAATACCCATCAGCCTCCACCCAGCTCCCTCCATTAACCCTCAGTTTGTTTTCTGTCGTAAAGAGTATCTTATTGGTTATTTTCCTCTCTCCTTTTTCCCCTCCCCATATGTTCATCTGTTTTGTTTCTTAAATTCCACATATGAGAAAAGTCATATGGTATTTGTCTTTCCCTGATTGACTTAGTTCGCTTAGCATAATATAGTCTAGCTCATTCCATTTTGTTGCAAATGATAAGATTTCATTCTTGTTGATTGCTAATATTCCATTGTGTGTATGTGTGTATGTATGTGTGTATACACATGTGTATGTGTGTATACACACATACATACGCACATACCTTCTTTATCCATCATCCGATGGATATTTGGACTCTCTCCATAGTTTGTTGATATTGCTGCTTTAAGTATCTGGGAATGTGTATCCCTTCAAATCTGTATTCTTATATCCTTTGGCTAAATACCTAATAGTGCCATTGCTGGATCATAGGGTAGTTCTGTATTTAGTTTTTTGAGGAACCTCCATACTGTCTTCCACAGTGGCTGTACCAGTTTGCATTCCCACCAACAGTGCAAGTGTTCCCCTTCTCAGCATCCTGTTCAACACCTGCTGTTTATCGTGTTGTTAATTTTAGCCATTCTGACAGGTATGAGGTGGTACCTCATCATGGTTTTGATTTGTATTTCCCTGGTGATGAGCGATGTTGAGTATTTTTCATGTGTCTTTTAACCATCTGTATGTCTTTTTTGGAAAATGTCTATTCATGTCATCTACCCAATTCTTAACTGGGTTATTTGTTTTTGGGTGTTGAGTTTGATGAGTTCTTTATAGATTTTGGATACTAACCCTTTATCAGATATGTTGTTTGCACATATCTTCTCCCATTCCATTGGTTGCCTTTTAGTTTTGTTGATTGTTCCCTTTGCTCTGCAGAAGTTTTTTATCTTGATGAAGTCTTAGTAGTTCATGTTTGCTTTTGTTTCCCTTGCCTCCAGTGTCTAGTGAGAAGTTTCAACAGCCAAGCTCAAAGAGGTTGCTGCCTGTGTTCTCCAGGATTTTTATGGTTTCTTGTCTCACACTTAGAAATTTATTCTTCAATCCATTTTGAACTTATTTTTGTATATGGTATAAGAGAGTGGTCCAGTTTCTTTCTTCTGCATGTTACCCTCCATTTTTCCCAACACCATTTGTTGAAGAGACTGTCGTTTTTCCATTGGGTATTCTTTCCTGCTTTGTTGAAGATTAGTTGACCATATAACTGTGGGTGCATTTCTGGGTTTTCTGTTCTGTTCCATTGATCTGTGTGTTTGTTTTTGTGCCAGTACCATACTATCTTAATGACTGCAGCTTTATAACATAGATTGAAGACTGAGATTGTTATGTCTCAGGCTTTGCTTTTCTTTTTCAGGATTGCTTTGGTATTCGGGGTCTTTTTGGTTGCATACAGTTTTAGGAACGGTTTGTTCTAGCTCTTTGAAAAATGCTGATGGTATTTTTATAGCGGTTGCAGCAAATGTGTAGATTGCTTTGGGTAGTATTGACATTTTAACAGTGTTCTTCCAATCCTTGAGCATGGAATGTTTTTCCATTTCTTTGTGTTCTCTTCAGTTTCTTTTATAAGTGTTCTGTAGTTTTCGCAGTACGTATTTTTTACCTCTGTAGTTAGGTTTATTCCTAGGTGTCTTACAGTTTTTGATGCAGTTGTAAATGGGATCAATTCCTTGATTTCCCTTTCTGCTGCTTCATTATTGTTGTATAGAAATGCAACAAGGTTCTGTACATTGATTTTATATTCTGCAACTTTGCTGAATTCATGTGTTAGTTCTAGCAACTCTTTGGTGGAGTCTTTTGGGTTTTCTACATGGAGTATCATGTCGTTTGCAAATAGTGAAAGTTTGACTTCTTCCTTGCTGATTTGGATGCCTTTTATTTCTTTTTGTTGTCTGATTGCTGAGGCTAAGACTTCCAGTACTATGTTAAATAGTAATATGAGAGTGGACATCCCTGTCTTGTTCCCGACCATAGAGGAAAAGATCTCACTTTTTTGCCATTGAGGATGATATTAGCTGTGGCTCTTTTATATGTGGCCTCTATGATGTAAAGGTATGTTCCATCTATCCCTACTTTTTTAAGGGTTTTTATTAAGAGTGGATGCTGTATTGGGGTGCCTGGGTGGCTCAGTCAATTAAGCATCTGACTTGATTTTGGCTAAGGTCATGATCTCATGGTTCCATGAGTTTGAACCCTGCTTACGGCTCTGCGCTGACAGTGCAGAGCCTGCTTGGGATTCTCTCTTTCCCTCTCTTTGCCCCTCCCTGCTTGTGCACATGCTCTCTCTCTCAAAATAAATAAACTTTAAAAAGAATGGATGCTGTATTTTGTGAAATGATTTTCTGCATATATTGAGAGAATCATATGTATCTTCTCCTTTCTTTTATTAATGTGGTATATCATGATTGATTTGCGAATATTGAACCAGACCTGCAGCCTAGGAATAAATCCCTCTTGATCGTGGTGAATAATTCTTAATGCACTTTGGATTCAATTTGCTACTGTCTTGTTGAGAATTTCTGCATCCATATTTATCAGGGATTATTGGCCCATAACTCTTTTTAGTCAGGCTTTGTCTGGTTTTGGAATCAAGGTAATGCTGGCCTTGTAGAAGGAGTTTGGAATTTTTCCTTTCATTGCTGTTTTTTGAAACAGTTTGAGAAGACTCCGCATTAACTTTTCTTTAAATGTCTTGTTGAATTCCCCTGGAAAGCCATCTGGCCCTGGATGTTTGTTTGATGGGAAATTTTTGATTGTTGATTCAGTTTCTTTGCTGGTTATGTGTCTGTTCAAAGTAACTATTTCTTCCTGTTTCAGTTTTGGTAGTTTGTATGTTTCTAGGAATTTGTCCATTTCTTCCAGTTTGGCCAGTTTGGGGCATATAATTTTTCATAATATTCTCTTATAATTATTTGTATTTCTGTGGTGTTGATTGTTATTTGAGTCTATTTTCTTTTAGATAAGTCTGGCTAGGGGTTTATCAATTTTGTTAATTCTTTTGACAAACCAGCTGTTAGTTTTGTTGATCTGTTCTACTGTTCTTTCTTGTTTCTATATCATGTATTTCTGTTCTAGTGTTTATTATTTCCCTTCTTATGCTTGCTTTAGTCTTTACTTGGTGTTCTTTTCCTAGCTCCTTTAGGTATAGGGTTAGGTTGTATATTGTAGACTTTTCTTGCTTTCTGAAGTAGACCTGTATTACAATAAACTTCCTTCTTAAGACTGCCTTTACTGCATCTCAAAGTCGTGTTTTCATTTTCATTTGCTTCCATGTACTTTTTTATTTGTTTTTTAACTTCCTGGTTAACCCATACATTCTTTACTAGAATGTTCTTTAACCTCTGTGTATTTGAGGGCTTTCCATATTTTTTCTTGTGGTTGACTTCAAGTTTCATATTGTTGTCATTTGAAAATATTCATGGTATGATCTCAGTCTTTTTGTATTTGTTGAGGTCTGATTTGTGACCCACTATGTGATCTATTCTGGAGAATGTTCCATGTGCACTCAAGAAGAATGTGTATTCTGCTGCGTTAGGATGAAATATTCTGAATATATCTGTTAGGTCCATCCAGTCCAGTGTGTCATTCAAAGCCATTATTTCTTTGTTGATTTTCTGCTTAGATGCTCTGCAGTAAGTGTGGTATTAAAGTCCCCTACTCTTATTGTATTATTACCAATGAGTACCTTTATGGTTGTTATTAATTAATATATTTAGGTGCTTTCAATTTGGGGGCATAAATGTTTATAATTGTTAGATCTTCTTGATGGATAGACCTCTTAATTATGATATAATGCCCTCCTACATCTCTTGTTATAGTCTTTGTTTTAAAATCTAATTTTTCTCATATAAGTATGGCTCCTCTGGCTTTCTTATGATGTCCATTATCATGGTAGATGGTTTTCCATCCCTTATTTCTAATCTGCAGGTCTCTTTAGCTCTAAAGTGAGTCTCTTGTAAGCAGCATGTAGATAGGTCTTGTTTGTTTGTTTGTTTCATAACCATTCTGACACCCTGTGTCTTTTGATTGGAGCATTTAGACCATTTACATTAGAGTGATTTTTTTTTAATGTTTTAATTTGTTTCTGAGAGAGAGCGAGTGAGGGAGAGGGAGACAGAGTCCAAGCAGGGGAGGGGTAAAGAGAGACGGAGACATCTGAAGCAGGCTCCAGGCTCTGAGCTGTCAGCACAGAGCCTGATGTGGGGCTCGAACTCATGCAAGATCATGACCTGAGCCAAAGTCAGACACTTAATCAACTGAGCCACCCAGGCACTCCCAGAGTGATTATTGATAGACATGAATTTACTGCTTTTGTGTTACCTGTAGATTTGGTGCTTCTAGTGATGTTCCCTGGTCCTTTATAGTCTTTGTTGCTTTTGGTCTTTTTTTCCCCCCACTGAAAGAGTCCCCTATAATATTTTTTGCAGGTCAGGTTTTGTAGACATGAACTCCTTTTGTTTTTGTTTGGGAAAGTATTTATCTCTCCTTCTATTCTAAAAGACAGGCTTGGTGTATAAAAGATTCTTGGCTTTATATTTTTTCCCATTCAGTATGTTGACTGTATCCTGCCACTCCCTTCTGGCCTGCCGAGTTTCTGTGGAGAGGTCTGCTGCAAACCTGATCTATTTTCCCTTGTAGGTTAAAGACTTTTTTTTTCCCTTGCTGCTTTCAGGATTCTTTCCTTGTCTGTGTATTTTGTGAATTTGACTATAATATGTCTTGGTGATGGCTGGCTTTTGTTGAATTTAATGGCAAATCTGTGCTTCTTAGATTTTGATGTCTGTTTCCTTCCCCACATTAGGGAAATTTTCAGTTATCATTTGCTCAAATAAACTTTCTGCCCCTTTTGTCTTTCTTCATCTTCAGAGATGCCCATGACACGAATGTTATTACAATTTAAGGAGTTGATAAGTTCTGTATGTCTACATTTGTGATACAATATGTTTCTATCTCTGTTGTTTTCAACTTCATTGTTTTTCATAATTGTATCTTATCTGTCACTGATTCGTTCCTCTGCTTCATCTGTCCTCCCTGTCCTGACATCCATTCAGGTTTGTACCTTGGTTATAGCATTTTTAATTTTGGTCTAAGTTTTGAGTTCTTTTATTACTGCAGTAAGGGATTCTCTAGTGTCTTCTATGCTTTTTTTTAAAGCCCAGGTGGCATCCTCATAATTGTTGTTTTAGTTCGAGTTCAGACATTTAACTTAACATCTGTACTGAATAAATCCCTGGCCATGACTTCTTCCTCTTTCCTCTAGGATGAATTCCTCTGTCTTGGTATATTTTCAAGGTAAAAAAACAAAACTAAGCAAAAATGGAAGCTATATCCTAGGTGTGTTTTGGTCTGATTATTAAAAGAATCTGGATCATGTATATGTATATGTATGTGGATGTGGATATATGTATGTATTTATAATATAAAATAAAATAAATTTTAAAATAAAAAATTAAAAACTTGCTTTTTCTGTATCCCAAGGTGGGAGAAAACCAAAAAAGCTAGATCCTATTTCCCCTAGAGCTGAAACTTTGTAGTACTCTATGATCAGTAGACTTTGTGTGTGCAAAGGGTTTATGCTGGTCCTCTAGGGGTGGGACCTACTGCGCTGATTCTCAGGTGGAGATGTGCCTGCAGAGCACAGGTTAGGAGACTTGGTGTAAGCAGCTCCAGCTTCCACTTTGATGGCATTTATTTGCTCATTGAAGTTGGTCAGTGCTGATGGGTGTGGTGAAAATGGTGTTGTCCCACTTTCTCATCCTCAGAGCAGGGATCTTGCGCCTGCCACTCTTTAGGAAGCCCTCATAGAAGAGCAAACAATCACCTCTTTTCTGTCCCTGGCTTCTGCCAGATCCTCGCCTTCACCCTGCCTGCATCTGAGCTGTCTGCCTGCCAGGCAGCACATCATTCCTGTGTTCTATTTCAGGCACATGGCTAGGTTTCAAAACTCCAAATTTTATTAGAGATCCATTGTGTGGACCTGCACTGGTCCTCTGGGGGAGGATCTTACACTGTGGCCAGTGCCAGCTTCTCCCAGAAATTGGTTACACAATCGCCCAGCAGCTGGGAGTTCATGATAAAGCACAGCAGAAAGCCCGCACCAAGGCTTGCTGCTCTCAGCCAGAGTCCCTGTTCCTATTTAGTGAATGGGCAGTTCACTGGCATCCACTGGGTCTTTTGCCCCGGAGAGACCTTGCCACCTTTCCCAAATGCACTTTAAGCAGGGGAACTACTTCCCATGTGACCCCAGGGATACTTAGACCATGCTGCCTCTGCCAGGTCTCTGCCCTTCTTCCCCATGGGAGCACCACTAAATCTACCAGGCACAATCCTGGAGATGGTGCACACCTCCAGAACTTCAGACTTTGTGCTCCTCTGCTTATAAAAACTTGTGGTGTTCAGCTCCTTCCTCAGTCAGTGGTTTTGGGGAAGTTTTTCTTGTACAATTCCCCATATGCACTTTCAGTCTTTCTTTTTCGCCCCTCTCTTGGCAGCCAGGGCTCCCTCCCCATCACAGCACCCACAGCTCTTCTCTCCCCAGATCAACTGTCTGCAGCTCCTCCCCTCCACTATGTGGCTATTTTTTCACCTCTAATTGAGCATTTTTGCTCTCTCAGTTCTCAGATCGATTTCTTGGGTGTTCAAAATGATATATTTATCTAGCTGCATTTGAGCAATGAAGCAAGCTTAGGGTTTCCCTACTCCTCTGCCATCTAAACTCCTCCTCCTGCCTTATTTTCTTTATACATATGCATATACACATATAAGTATACAAAGATATTTATAGGTATATATGTAATTTTTTTACATAATTTCATTAGAGTAGAAGACTAATCTGCTTTAATAAAGACAACAAAAATACAATGATTTTGAGAACACGGAATTTTATTTCTTACAGTATTGCCCTGATGTTAACAGTAGAAGTATTCAGGGTAGATTTATTCCATGTTGTCTTTCCTTTTTTCTTTCCTTCTTTCTATTTTATTTTTATTTGGGTGTAGTTGACACTCAATGTTATATTAGTGTCTGGTGTAGATCTTAGTGATTTGACAAATTTATGCATTATGCTGTGTTCACCACACATGTAACTACTTACTGTCTGTCCTATTACATGGCTAATACAATATCATTTGCTCTATTACATATGCTGTGCCTTTTATCCCTGTGACTTAGTCATTTCATAACTGGAAGTGTGTATCTTCTACTCCCCTTCATCTATTCACCCCTTTCCTCCTGTTAACTATGAGTTTGTTCTGTGTATTTATAGGCCTGATTCTTTTTATTTTTTTTCTGATTCCAGTTTATGAGTGGAATCAAATGCCATTTGGTTTTTCAGCGACCCATCTTTCTCTGTCATCCTGTAGTATATGCCCTCTCCTTCAGGCTCAGAGCTGTGTTAGAGTGTTCCAGTCTGCTGAAGAGGAATAAAGTGAATGGACCTTCAAACACTCAGCATGCATTCATATTCTATTGATTAGAATTCAGTCAGGCTATTTCTAGCTATAAGAGGGACTTATAGGACTAGGAAATTCAGTTCCTAACTAAGGAATAATGTGACTTTCTAAGGCTCTATTACTGTACAGTGTCCAGTGGAAGTTTTCCCTGTGTCCTCTATTACATGCCCATGTCAGGTGAACCTAGAGGCTTGATCAGAGTAAGGTTCAACCGAAATCCGTAATTTGTATTGAGTTCTATAATTGGGAACTATAGTTCTATAGTTGGTGTTCAGTTCTTTCACCAAGATGAACATAATGTCTTGATTGTCTTTCTTTTTCTTATATTGATGTATTAGCTGTTAATTAATGGATACCTATACCCATGAATTAATGGATAGGGGTATATTCCAATTTTATAATTCATTTTCATTTACTATTTGTGTATATTTATAAAGAGATGCTTTCCCTCATCTACTATTTGGTTACTGAATGGCAGGATAAATTTTTTTTTTGCCACTTTTAAAAATAATGAATTTGTTCTCTAATATCCTGCAAAGACATCCAACTAGTTTTTTTTAATGTGTATTTTTTTAAATTTTTAATGTTTTATTTATTTTTGAGAGAGAAAGAGGCAGAGCATGAGCAGGGGAGGGACAGAGAGAGAGGGAGACACAGAACCCAAAACAATATCCAGGCTCCAAGCTGTCAGCATAGAACCCAATGCAGGGCTTGAACCCACGAACTGAGAGATTATGACCTGAGCTGAAGTCAGACGGTTAACTGACTAAGCTACCCAGGCATCCGTTAAATGTGTATTATTGAAAACTCATGGATTTAAATACTTTTGATGGGTTTCAGTCATTGCAAATATTCTTTTTTGAAGCTCAAATTATGCCATATTTTGGTCAGTAGGAGTCTCTTAAAAAGTTTGCTATCAAATTCTTTTGACATGAGCCTAGTTGAATTTGATAGCTATCCTGCTACTTTGTATGGCAATCTTTTTACCCTTATGATCAGTCATTTCACTGGAAGTCCTTGTTACTTTTAAGAAATGGTATATTAGCATACTTAACGTGGCAGGGGAGATACCATGATCAGGAAGGTGGTTTTCCCAGGGCGAGGCTTATCCATTGCACTCGGGATGTGCTGACCCCTGCGATTTCCCCAAATGTGGGAAACTCGACTGCATAATTTGTGGTAGTGGGGGACTGCATTCACGCTTTCCCCTGATTAAAAAAAAAAAAGAAATGGTATATTAGGGTTGCTAATTACTATTGAGTAGGTCATTGTGAACAGAATTAGGAAATAAATAAAATGTATGTGATCTGTATATGAACTGTGTATTTGCACTCATATATACTTATGTGTGTGTGCATAGGTTTTATTTTTTTCTTTAAATATGATGGGCTCATGAATTCTTAAAATTTAAATTTAGGACTATAGGCATTTTATTTAACCTCTTCTGTATTTTAACTGTATCTCTTTTCTTCCATACCAAAAATTCAGAGAATTGAAGACACAGAGAATGATACAATTATAATATCCATAATCTCCTTTACTTCATCCCACATTACACACAAACTGGTTTAGAATGACATTACCACTACTCCTACTACCAATGTAATTGCTGAGAACAGTTTAAAATTTTGTTCATAAGTTTTCCCCATTCTTTCTGCCTTTTTCAATAGTAATACTGTGAAAAATCTGAGGCACAGCCATGATATACTATTTTCTTTAGCCTTTAACTAACAGTTTAGTCTTAGTTCTGTAAGTTTGTAATTGTTAATACTAGTCCTTATGTCTATGTCTTTCTAGTCATTTTAGTTTTCTAAGGCTTGTTTTTTTTTATTACCTCTTAAGTTTTTATTTTGTTAAATTTTTGAACTTTTTTCTTTTAATCTTATTTAAAATTAATTCCATTATAATTAGCATCCAGTGTTATATTATTTTCAGGTATACAATATACTGATTTAGCAGTCTATACATTACTCAGTGCTCATTATGTTAAGTGTACTTTCAAGCCCCGTCACTTGTTTCACCCATCGCCCCACCCACTCCCCTCTGGTAACCACTGTATTTAAGAGTCTGGTTTTTTGTTTGTCTCTTTATTCCTTTATTCATTTGTTTTGGTTCTTAAATTCCACATATGAGTGACATTATAAGATATTTTCCTTTCTCTGACTGCCTTATTTTGCTTGGCATTATACCTTGTAGATCTAGCCATGTTGTTTCAAATGGCAAGATTTCATTTTTCATATGGGTAATATTACACACACGCACACACCACATCATCTCTATCATTTCAACTGTTGATGGGCACTTGGGTTGCTTCCATAATTTGGATATTGTAAATAATGCTGCAGTAAACATAGGGGTGCATATATCTTTTTGAATTAGTGTTTTTATATTCTTTGGGTTAATACATAAAGTAGTACACTTACTGGATCAAAGGTAATTTATTTTTAATTTTTTGAGGACCTTCCATACTGTTATCCACAATGTCTGCACCAGTTTGCATTCCCACCAATAGTACATGAGCATTCCTTTTCCTCTGTATCCTCTCCAATACTTATTTCTTGTATTTTTTATTTTAGCTATTCTGATAGGTGTGAGTTGGTATCTCACTGTGGTTTTGATTTGCATTCCCCTGATGATACATGATGTTGAGCATCTTTTCATGTACCTGTTGGACATTTGTATGTCGTCTTTGAAGAAATGTTTGTTAATGTCTTCTGCCAAGTTTTAATTGGATTTGTTTTTGGGGTGTTGACTTGTGTAAGTTCCTTATCTGTTTTGGATACTAACCCTTTATCGGATATGGCCCATTCTGTAAGGTTGCCTTTAATTTTGTTGATTGTTTCCCTTGCTGTGCAAAAGCTTTATATTTTGATAAAGTCCTGGTAGTTTATTTTTGTTTGTGTTTCCCTTGTATGGGGAGACATATCTAGAAAAATGTTGCTACAGACAATGTCAAAGAAATTGCTGTGTATGTTCTCTTCTAGGATTATCATGGTTTCAGGTCTCACATTTAGTTCTTTAATCCATTTTGAGTTTATTTTTGTTTATAGTGGAAGTAAGTGGTCTGGTTTTGTTCTTTTGCATATAGCTGTACTCTTTTCCCAGAGCCATTTGTTGAGGAGACTGTCTTTTTCCCATTGCATATTCTTGCCTCTTTTGTGGAAAATAATTGCCCATATAGTTGTGGGGTTATTTTTGGGGTCTCTATTCTTACCCATTGATCTATGTGTCTATTTTTGTGCCATACTATGCGGTTTTAATTTCTACAGCTTGGTAGTTTATCTTGAAATCTGGGGTTATGAAACCTCCAGTTTTGTTCTCTTTCAAGTTTCTTTGGCTATTTGGGGCCTTTTGTGATCCCGTACACATTTTAGGATTATTCATTCTAGTACTGTGAAAAATGTTGTTGATACTTTGATAGGGATTACATTAAGTCTGTAAATTGCTTTGGTTTGGATGGCCATTTCAACAATATTTTTTCTCCCAATCCATTAGCATGGAATGTTTTTCCCTTTGTTTGTGTCGTCTTCAGTTTCTTCCATCAATGTTTATAGTTTTCAGGATACAGGTCTTTTACCTCCTTGGTAAAGTTTATTCCTAGATATTTTGTTATTTATGGTGCAATTATAAATGGAATTGTTTTCATAATTTCTCTTTCTTCTACTGTATTTTTAGTGTATAGAAATGCAACTGATTTCTGTGTATTGATTTGGTGTTCTGTGACCTTAATCAATTCATTTATTATTTCTAGGAGTTTTTTGATGGTGTCTTTAGGGTTTTCTATAGAATACCATGTCACCTGCAAGTAGTGAATATTTTGCTTAATTCTGTACCAATTTGGATGCCTTTTATTTCTTTTCCTTGTCTAATTGCTGTGGCTAAGATTTCTAGGACTATGTTGAGTAAAACTGGTAATAGTGGACATCCTTGTCTTGTTCCTGATCTAAGGGGAAAAGCACTTAGTTTTTACCATCGAGTATGATGTTAGCTGTGAGTTTTTCATAGATGACCTTTATTATGTTGAAGTATGTATCTTGTAAATCTCTTATGTTGACAGTTCTTGTGACTGGATATTACACTTTATCAAATACTTTTTCTGCATCTGTTGAAATGATCATGTGATTTTTATCCTTTCTCTTGTTGATTTGATATATCATATTGATAGATTTGTGAATATTGAAATACCCTTGTGTCCCAGGAATAAATCCCACTTGATCATGGTGAATAATTTTTTTTAATGTATTGGTGGATTCGGTTTGCTTATATTTTGTTGAGAATATTTGCATGTATGATCATTAGAGATACTGGCCTGTCATTCTCTTTGTTTTTAGTGTTGCCATCTGGTTTTGATATGGTGATAATGCTGGCCTCATAAAATGAAACTGAAATGTTACTCTTCTATTGTTTAAATAGTTTGAGAAGAATAGATATTAAGTCTTCTTTGAATGTTTGATAGAATTCATCTGTCAAGCCATCTGGTCCTAAACTTTTGTTTGTTGGGAGTTTTTTATTAGTAATTCACTTTCATTGCTGGTGATCAGTCTTTTCAAATTTTCTATTTCTTCCTGATTGAGTTTTGGTAGGTTATATATTTCTAGGAATTTACCCATTTCTTCATTGTTGCCTAGTTAGTTTGCATATACTTTTTCATATTACTCTCTTATAATTGTATTTCTGTGGTGTTGATTGTTATTTCTCTCTTTAATTCTTGATTTTGTTTATTTGAGTCCTCTCTTTATTTTGATGAGTCTGGGTAGAAGTTTATCATTTTTTTTTCTTTTTCTTTTTTTCAAAAAACAATCTCCTGGTTTCATCGATCTGTTCTATGGTTTTTTTAGTTTCTAATTTATTTATTTATGTTCTGATCTTTTATCATTTCCTTCCTTCTACTGGTTTTGGGTTTTTTTTCTTACTTACTTTATTTATTTTTAGCTCCTTTAGATATAAAGTTCAGTTGTTTATTTGAGATTTTTCTTGCTTCTTGAGTAGGCCTGTATTAGTATAAACTTCCTCTTAGTGCCACGTTTGCTGCATCCCTATGATTTTCAACTGTCGTGTTTTTATTTTCATTTGTATCCATGTTTTATTGATTTCCTCCTTGCTTTCTTGATTGACCCATTCATTGCTTAATAGCATGTTATTTAACCTCCATGTATTTATGTTCTTTCCAGAACTTTTCTTCTGGTTAATTTCTAGTTTCATAGCATTGTGGTGAGAAAAGATGGATGATAGGACTTCCTTTTTTTGAATTTGTTAACACTTGTTTTTTGGCCTTGTATGATCTATTAAGAATATTCCATGTATACTGGAAAAGAAATTGTGTTCTGTTTTAGGATGGAATGTTCTGAATATATCTATTAGATCCATCTGGTCCAGTGTGTCATTCAAACCCAGTTTTCTTGTCGATTTTCTGTTTGGATGAACTGTTCATTGATGTAAGTGGTGTTTTAAAGCCCCCTACTATTACTGAATTACTACTGATTACTGCCTTCATGTTTGTTAATAGTAGCTTTATGTATTTGAGTGCTTTCCTATTGGGTGCATAAATATTTACAATTGTTATATATTCTTGTTGGATGTTTCCTTTATGATCATATAGCATCCTTCTTTGTCTCTTCTTACAGTCTTTGTTTTAAAGTTTATTTCGTCCCGGAAAAGTTTTGCTACCCTGGCTTTCTTTTCATGCCATTTGCATGATGAACACTTTTCCATACTTTCACTTTAAATCTTCTTGTGTCTTCAGGTCTGAAATGAGTCTCTTACAGGCAGCATATGGATTGGTCTTGCTTTTTATTCATTCCGTCCCCCTATGTATTTTGATTGAACTGGTATTTCCATTTACATTCACAGTAATTATTGGTAGGCATGTACTTTTATTAGCATTTTTTTTACTAGCTTTATGGTTGTCTTTGCAGTTTTTCTCTGTTCCTTTCTTTTGCTCTCTTCTCTCACAGTGCTCTGCTTCCTTTAGTAATGTATTTGGAATTCTTTCTCTTTATTTTTCCTCTTGCTCTCTTCTCGCACAGTGTCCTGTCTTTAGTAATGTACTTGGATTTCTTTCTCTTTATTTTTTGTATATCTATTAACAGTTTTTGATTTGTGGTTACCATTAGGTTTATGTATAATATATTATGCATATAGCCATCTATAAAGTTTGAACCCATTCTCAAATCACTTAATTTTTACTTCTCTCCCCACCACATTTTAAATGTATGGTGTCATACTTTATATCTTTTTATTTTGTGAATCCCTTGACTGATTTTTATAGATGTACTTAATTTTACTGCTTTTGTGCTACCTACTTTTCTTATTCCTGCTTATGGTCTTTCCTTTCCATCAAAGAATGTCCTTTAACATTTCTTATAGGTTGGCTTAATGGTGATGAATTTCTTTAACTTCTGTTTGGGAAACTCTTTGCCTCTTCTTGCTGCATAGAGTATTCTTTTTTTTTTTTTTAATTTTTTTAACGTTTATTTATTTTTGAGACAGAGCATGAATGGGGGAGGGTCAGAGAGAGGGAGACACAGAATCTGAAACAGGCTCCAGGCTCTGAGCTGTCAGCACAGAGCCCGACGCAGGGCTCGAGCTCATGGACCGCAAGATCATGACCTGAGCTGAAGTTGGCCACTTAACCGACTGAGCCACCCAGGCGCCCCTGCATAGAGTATTCTTGGTTGCCGGTTTTTTCTTTCAGCACTTTGAATATATCATGCCACTCCCTCTGGCCTGCAAGGTTTCTGCTGAAATATTAGCTGATGGCATTATGGGGTTTCCCTTGTATGTAACTGTTTTCTTTTGCTGCTTTTAAAATTCTCTTTATTGACCCAGCAATAGCACTGCTAGGAGTTTACCCAAGGGATACAGGGGTGCTGATTCATAGGGTACTTGTAGCCCAGTATTTATAGCAGCACTTTCAACAATAGCCAAATTATGGAAAGAATCTAAATGCCCATCAACTGATGAATGGATAAAGAAGTTGTGGTTTATATATACAATGGAATACTACTTGGCAATGAGAAAGAATGAAATATGGCCTTTTGTAGCAACATGGATGGAACTGCAGAGTGTTATGCTAAGTGAAATCAGTCAGGCAGAGAAAGACAGATACCATATGTTTTCACTCTTATGTGGATCCTGAGAAACTTAACAGAAGACCATGGGGGAGGGGAAGGGGGAAAAAAAGTTACAGAGAGGGAAGGAGGCAAACCATAAGAGACTCTTAAAAACTGAGAATAAACTGAGGGTTGATGGGGAGTGGGAGGGAGGGAAAGTGGGTGATGGGCATTGAGGAAGGCACCTGTTGGGATGCGCACTAGGTGTTGTATGGAAACCAATTTGACAATAAATTTCATATTAAAAAATAATTTTAAAAACTCTCTTTATCACTACATTTTGCCATTTGAATTACCCTCTGTTTTTGTTTGGACCTCCTTGGATTGAGTTTGTTGTGGGATCTCTGTGCCCCCTGGATCTGGATTCTGTTTCCTTCCCCAGATTCAAGAAGTTTCCAGCTATTGTTTCTCCAAATAAATTTTCTGTTCCCTAGTCTCTTCCCTTTCTGGGACCCCTGTAATGCAGATGTTTTTGTGCTTGATGGTGTCCTGAGTTCCTTTTATTATTCTCAGTTTTTGTCTTTTTCTTTCTCCTGTTCAGCTTGATTGCTTTCCATTACTCTATCATCCAGGTTTTTCATCCATTCTTTTAGTCTACTATTTATTAGCTCTAGGGGAGCTCTAAAATTTAGCTCTAAAATTTTTAATTTTAACTACTAAGTTTTCCATCTGTGACTGGTTTCTTTTTATGTTTTCTGTATCTTTGTTGAGGGTGTTGCTGAGATCCTCACTCTTTTTTTTTTTTTTTTCAAGTCTGGTGAGTGTCTTTATGACTATTACTTTAAATTTCTATCAGGCATATTACGTATGTCCATTCATTTAGTCTTCTTGCTCTGATTTGTCCTGTTCTTTCATTTGAGACATATTCCTCTGTCTCCTTATTTTGTTTGATTCTCTGTGTTTCTTTGTGTGTTTTAGGAAAGTCAGCTACAGCTCCTGATCTTACTTATGATGAAGAGGTGCTATAGTGCCCTGTATTGCAGTGTCCCCTGTTCACCTGAATCTGGCGCTTCATGGGTATCTCCTGTGTGCACTGCATGTGCTTTACTATTGTGTCTGAGCTGGGTTTGCCTTAAGCATAGTAGTCTGCAAAGTCTCTGTTTTTTGTGGTCAGCGTTTCGTCTCTGAGTTGTTAGTAGGCCAGTGTGGGTCTGCCTAAGCTTGAGTTGGCTTACACCATGCATTTGTCGGAGCCACCATAGCACCACACTGCAGGGCACTTGCCCTGTGTTGTCTCCTGGGAAGCTTTGGTTGGTGGGTAGGGCCTGCAGTCAGACCAGATGTCTGCTCCAACCCACTGCTGGGGCTGCCACCTTACTGGTTTGTGTGTTTTTCTGCCCCTCTCCCCAGGGTCAGAGTCACTTTGGTATGATGCTGACCTCTTTCAGGGCCACTTACACACTGTCACACCTGTGGTGCTACTTTGGTTGGACTCTCGTCAAGGGTGTGTTGGAGGGTGTGGGTCCATAGGAGAACATGGAGGCAGCGCATGCTGTTAGCAAGCTACGTGGAGAGTGTTTGGGCTGTGCTGTTTCCCATGTATCCCTGTATCTTGGTGAGGGGAGGGGAGGGAAATGGCACTGCCAGCTCTTTTGTTCTTGAAGAAGTCTTCCTAAGATGCCTGCCCCTCTAGCACATGCTCTGAGACTAGTAAACAAACCTCACTTTCATAAACCCCAGGTGTGTTTCAAACTGCCACTTCTGTGCTATATTGCAGTGAGGGCCATGTGGCTCTTGACCATGTCTCCACCCTTCCTACCCTCTTCTCTACATTAGGTTTGGAGAGCTGCCAGTCTTCTGGGTGGTTTCTGGGTTATTTATGCACATGTGTTTGTTATTTAGGTGTACCTATGTGAGGAGGTGAGCCTAAGATCCTCCTATTCTTCCATCTTTCCTTGGGATCCTCAGAGGCTTGTTCTTTAGTTGATTCCACAGGAGGATCTTATGAATATAATATTCTCTGAGTTTTTTTAATGTTGATAACATTTATCTGTGACTTAATTCCTGAAAGTTGGTTTTACTAGATATAAAATCTTTAGCTCATATTTCTTTCTTTGAAAATACTAAATATATTGCTTCATTTTCTTCTGCCATAAAATGTTGCTGTCAAGAAGGCTGCTGGTAATCTGATTTTTCCCTTGTAACTCACTTGTTTTTTCCCCTATATGTTCAAGTAATTTTTCCTTTTTCTTCTAAGCCCAAAAGTTGTAATAGGATGTATCTTGGCTTTAGCTACTCTGGGTCAGTATTTTTGGGCATGCGGTATACCCTTTTAGTATTTAATTATATTCTCTTCAGGAGAGTTTTCTTGAGTTATAGTTTTTATTATTTGATCTCTTCCCTTGCTTTGGTTTTCTTTTTTAACAGACTTTTATTTACATCTTTGCCCATCTTTCATATTTCCACTTACTCTCAACTCCTTTTTCTTTATTTTCTCCTTTCATCTTTTATTTGTCTAAGGCATTATTTGTTGTTTGTTCTTTCTTCTGTGTCTTCTATTTTATTAGCATTTTTAAGTGTTAGTTTTTCATTTTCAATCTTCTTTGAATCTCATGACCTAAATTCTAAATTATTAAGATGGTGAGTTGTGTTGTTTTCTCATGCCTTATACCCCTTGAAAAATTTGTTTTAGCTTGTTTTGAAATGGAGAGTAAAATTTGGATTTAGCCTGTGCATGTTTTTTGGTGTATTTTCATTGTTTGTATTGTTGCTTAATTTTAGCTATTTTTTAAAAATAATTTTGGCTATTGGCCTTGATACTTTTAGGGTGGAATTGGTTTTATAAGACTTGTAGATTCAGTTGTGAATTTGGCATAGGTATTCAAATTTCCTGGAGCTCCTTTTCTGTTATTTTTGTATAAAATAGAGTAACTTGATTTCTGAAATTTCTTTATTCTCTTTCCTTGCTCTTCTTTTGTCTACGCTTTTTCCCCCTTTATCTTTATTATCTCTAGTTGGCACATTTAAATTCCTTTTGCAGCAGTTTTCCCATGGCTCAGTTTTGAGAGTTCATTGGGACTAGCCTTCACCAAAGTATTAAGTCCTTAATGCAGCTGTTTCTTTCACTGCCTTCGGAGTGGGCAAACTTCTCTCCATTTTAGATCCTCTTCTCAAATTGGCCTATTGAATTCTCCAATGGAAAATGGTTCCTTTTCTAGAATTCTGTTGTGGAGTTCATTATTCACTATTTGTTTCCCTTGATTTCTCCTTCAAAGACACTGAAACTCTGCTGATGCGTTGGTAATTTGACCTCACCTACTTGGTGTGGGGTTTAGGGGGATACATTGTCACCTTGTTTTGTTGTAAATATTTTCTGTGGGTTTTGCTATTGATATGTAATTGCTTTTTCTGTTTTATATGGTAATTAAGAGAGAAGCTAAATTTTTTACTGTTTATTTTTGAGAGAGGTAGACAGAGCATGAGGGGGCAGGGGCAGAGACAGAGGAAGACACAGAATCTGAAGCAAGCTCCAGGCTCTGAGCTGTCAGTACAGAACCCAGTGTGTGGCTCAAACTCACCAACTGTGAGATCATGACCTCAGCCAAAATTGGACTTTTAACCGATTGAGCCTCCCAGATGCCCCTAGAGACAATCTAAAATTTTGCTGCCACTGCCTTCATCTACTTCCAATTTTCTGTTTATAAGGATTTTAATGACTAATATTTCCTCATGGAAATATGCCATAATTTCATCAGCCACTCCTTAGTGTTGAAAAACCTTTACATATACCTTCTATCTTCAGAAGCCATCTCAGTACCTTCCTGTATAAAGTCTCCATAGTTTTAATGGAAAAATGACTATTAATTATCCTCTGTCACGTCCCACAGTGTGTTTCTTTTATCGCCCAAAATTGATTTGTTTCTTATAGAAGCTAAAATATAATGCAAATCACTAGACAGAAACGTATAAAAACTTGAAATCTGTTTATAGAAAGCTGGACAAAAGACACATTTTAAGTCACAGAGGACAAAATATAAATGGTCTAACATACTAACACCAGTGTTTCAGCCAACAAATTGATAGATTTACAAACAAAATAGAAACACTAGGTAGTGGCAGATCACTTGTGGGCATGTAAATTAATTCCCAGTTTGGTTGTTCAATTTGGGAATACTTATAAAAATCCTTAAAAATATGTGTATTCTGTGATATAGGAATTTCAGTTTTATGATTTGATCAAAGGGAAAATAGATTATGTGTTTAAAATCTTAACTGTAGGAATATTTGTTGCACTGGCATTTATAATATTGATAATAAAAGTTATCTAGATATCTAACAATAAAATAGTAAAATTAGGTATATTCATGAAATGGAATAACTGATAGCCACTAGATTATGTTGTAGAATATTATTTAATAGAATGTATTTGAAATTTTAAATTTAAAAAATTTATAAAATATTATAAATGGCATATCCCACATGTAAAAACACACAAAGAATATAAGATATATTCATATAATTATTTTTAGGTGTTAGTATTTTATGAGATTTTTTATTTCTTAATTTTTATTTATATATTCTATAATTGACACATACTGATTTTGTATTAGGATAGAACTTACTTTTGGGCACCTTAATCAACTGTAAGTTGATTAAGCATCTGGCTCTTGACTTTAGCTCAGGTCATGATCTCGCGGTTTGTGGGTTAGAACCTCACGTCAGGCTCTGCACTGGCAGTGTGGAGCCCGCTTAGGAGTCTCTCTTTCTGCCCCTCCCCCATTGGTGTGCTCTGTCTCTCTCTCTCTTTCTCTCAAAATAAATTTAAAAAAAAGTTTTTTTAAAAAGATAAAACTTACTAAGTCAAATAAAAATATATTCTCATTTGTTTTTAGTTTTGAGATTTTTGAAAATGTTAACATTGACGTGAATGCATAATTCATGTGTGTAGATGTATTGTTCTTTAAGAAGATAGGATTTTTGATAGTTCTAGATAAAGTCCAAGATTTTCTGTATAGTGTCTACCTTTGTGTATAGTGATCTTTAGTGGATTCTATTAGATATGTAAATGACATTTACATGTAACTTAAAATAGTATATTGGACCTTCCATAAAGTAGAAGGTGTCATTTGGAATATTCTTTTTTCTTGGTGCAGAAATAGAAATTAACATGTCAGACTCAGTCTATATCGGCAGTGTCGGGGGAGGGGAATAGCTTGGTCTTGTGAAGTCAGCTAGTTTGACCTTGAGCTTTGTGGCTGTGGACATAATACCAAACCTCTCTGAACCATTATTAAGTATCTTGTAAAATGTAAACATATGGCCACCTGTTTTATGGTATTGTGATGATTATAGGAAATAATGTGTTCAGGTTAGCCCTTTGCTGATCATGTATTAATTAAGCATTCAAAAATGGTAACATGGATAATGATTTCACATATGACTTGCTTTATACCATGTATCCTTAGAAGATATGGTAAGAGGATTATCTTTATTTATATTATTGCTTTTGTTTGATTTGAGACCTGGGTATTTTTTTCTAGTTGCATTTGAAATGGGAAACATTCTGGGAAGAGTAACTGTATGTGGGGAACATAAGCATTTTGTTGTGGACTATTATTTTGGAAATGCTTATGATGGAAATACTTTATCTAAGTGGAAATTTGTAGTAGACAGTTTGATATAGGAGTGAAGTTCAGAGGAGAGGTCAGAGCTAGAGCTAAAAATTTGGGAATTGCCTGTGTATAAATAATATTTCAAGTCACTGCACTTGATGAATGAGTTTGGATAGAGAAGTATATAGCTCTGGGATGTTCCAACATTTGCTCATGCAGAGCAAAAGAATCCAACAAAGAAGACTTAGAAGGTGCAGCTGGTAAGTTAGGAGGATAGTGTAATGTCTGGAAGCCTAGTGAAGAAAAAGTGTCAGGAAAGAGGAAGTGATCTACAGGGCTAAGGGTGTTAGAAATTTGAGGAGATCTAAAACAACTTCTAGAAAAGAGTGTGTGGAGAAAATAGTTTAAGGTTCCCTAATTGCCTGGCAATACTAGGGGCCATTTGAGTATGACATTTGTAATGTCATAAATTTAAAGTGAGAGTAGTCAACACAGTTCATAATTACAGCCACATTAATCTGGCCAGGTATGGGCACAGAGTAGGGTGGGAGTTGGATTTAGAATTGGGATTTTGCCATGCAAGTATGAGTAAAGAAGAGAGGGGAAGGGAATGTACATGCTGTGTACATGCAAGGAAGTGATTATAGTAATGGGCTGTAAAATCTAACATTGATAAGGAGGGACATGGGGCCAGAATCTGTGCGCTCCAGCCAAACCACATCGCTGTTTCCAGTAACCACATTCTACTTTCATCTCTTTTTGTGTGTTCTGAAATGCCTTTTTTTTATTTTTCCTTTCTGCCACCTTTCCCAACACTCAGCTCAAACAAACACTCATATATCTAATATCTGTATGTTCAAATTCAGTCCATTCTTCAAGAGATAGCAGACATGGTACTTCTTCTTGAAACCTTTCCCCTTTACCCCCAGTGAACATTGCTTTTGTTTCCCTTTTGGGCTCCTATAGCATCCCATCTTTCTAATCGACACTTACTACTGGATATTATAGATTTGTGTGTGTATGTGTGTGTATACACACACACACACACACACACACACTCACACACATATATACATATGTACATTTACATATACACATACATTTTTTTTTTTTACCTCTCAATGCTGTGTGGTTGTGAGGGATAGGGATATGTCCTTGTATCCTTAGCATTTATAACAGTTGATGTACAGAAAAGGTTTGATAAGTCCATGAAAATCTTAAGTAAAACATTTCTTCAGTGTTTTCCAAAGGAATTGTGAAAAACAGAATTTCGTAAATATTACTTTACTTTTATCTATATACTTTTTTATACTCACTGTAGTCTGTAGCAATGCTATGTTATTCTTTAACCATCATCAATGTTATTATCATTTATTTATCTTGCAGGAGCATCTTTCATTAAAGAAGTATATTATTGACATTGTGGTTGAAAGTGCAGCTCTACCAGAACCATTGAAAGATGGAGAAGAGAGGCAGAAAAATAAAAAAAAAGCCAAAAAGATAAAAGCCCGGATGAACTCCAGGTACCATAAATATCCTTAAAAAGAAAAGAAAACAAAAACTTTAGTGATATATCCTTGCTAATGTATATCTAAGGAAGACCCTGTGCCCTCCCAAAAAGTTTAAACTTGTTTGCTTCAAGAAAGCTTTGAAAATAATACTGATGAGCCTAATTTATAGCCACTTTCTTTGATTGAGAAAGAAAACTGCGTATCGATCTAAAGCCCTTGCTTTCACCTGTTAAGAGCTCTTCTTATAATTGGATGCCAAAGCCTTGCCAAACCTGTGCCTCCTCCAGCATACAGTAGTATGTTTAAGTATGTGTAAACTAAGCCTATTTTTCTTTCCAACTATTGATTTTTAAATGAGGTATCAAAGAAAATCAATAGCAATCAACAAATAGAAGTCTGCTGGCTATAGTGTCAAATCCCATGACTAGGTTTAATCAATTTGGTTGCTGTCACAACAAGAAAAAGTTCAAGAAATATCTTGAAATGGAAAGTGAGTTGTCAGACCCGTAGTTTATCATCAGCCTCCAAAGTACCATCTGAGGATCAGACAGCTATGTAGTACATCATTGCCTTACATGCTTGTAGCATCATCTGATGACTGATGAGTCTTATTCAGGACACAAATGTAGTTCCTCAGTAGTAGATGATTTTTGCTATTTGGGAGTAGGTAATCTAAATGTGTTGTTTTACCTTTATCAGCAAATGTCTTGAAAGTTGGAGAAGCTTGATCCCATGGGATTATAGCAATATAGTTCTAGAATAACAGTGAATGATGGTTATCACTCAGTAGTTTCCAATTTCAGATTGTAATCAAAGGTGTCCATTTCATCTTACAGAATCAATGAAAACTTCAGAGTATTCATTCAAGCAAAGAATAGAAAAGGCTTTTTTTATTGTATTTTTTGAGATCCCACTAAGTTTCTAAAAATAGTTTCACAGTGCACTTGAGGGTATTACTGACCTTCATTTCTAGTTTATGCTAAGAACTTACCTCCTGACACTGAAATGCTATACAGCCCATTTTTGTAAGCTCTTTTTTCTCTATGTACATATTTCCTTGGTAAGCTCCCACTATCTGTGGTTCTAAATGTCCTCTACTTGGTGATGACTACCAATTTTATATCTGCAGTTTTACTCAAACACAAGCTCTTGCTGTTTCCAGAACCCCTCTTTGACCCCATAGTCTTCTCTGTCACAGTAAATAGATACTTTATTCCACCTTTTATGCCAAAACCCTTACTTGACCTTTCTTTCTCCCACATCTCACATCCAGTCCAACTACAAATGTTCAAAATTTGACTACCTCTCTCTAACTTCACTGCTTACCCTGAACCAATCCTTTATCATCTTTCACCTGAGTTACTGTACTAGCTCTGTGATTAGTATCCTTATTTCTGCCTTTGCCTCCTTGTCTATTCTAAATACTCTATCCAGAGTGAGCCTATTAAAATGTAAGTCAGTCATGTCACTTCTCAAAACCTGAGGGCTCTTTACACCTCAGGTTTCCTCTCCCCACATATATCCATACACTTAGCTCCCTTATCTCCTTCGGTCTTTGTTCAAATGTCACCTTTTCAATGAGGCTCTCCTTGAGAGCTTAACTTGTTTTTTCTTTTTTTTTTTTTTGTTTTTTTGTTAATATAAGTAATGGTAATTTATTAAATAAAATCTTAAAATTATAGGAAAAATACCTATAATTCTGTTGTTAATAATTTGGCTTAAATATCCTCTTTATGCATACCTACCTATATCTATAGACTTTTTTCTTCATTGTGGTATGATATATTTAGGTGAAATGTAGAGATCTCCAATGTAGGGTTTGTTGACTTTGACAAATCTAGGTACTCATGTAATCCACACCCATCAAAATTGTCTTTGTACCTCTTTCCAGTCAGTTTCTCACCAGCCCTAGTGCTTGGTAATCACTGATCTGCTTTCTGTCATTATGGATTTCTTTTTCCTGTTCTGGAAAGGCATACAAATGAAATCAGACTCCTTTGTGGCTAACTTCTTTTACTAAGTGTATTGTTTTTGAGATATATCAGTGTTGTTGCATGTGAGATAGTTTGTTTCTTTTTATTGTTGCACATATCCATTGTGTGCATATCCTATAATTGTTATTTATTCATCTGTTGATAGACTTTGGGTTTCCAGTTAGCATTTGTAAGTTAAGCTCCTGCCAGGTCTTTGGGTATATATGCATTTTCATTTCTGCTGGGTAAATACCTAAAAGTGGAATACCACACCATTTTCCATAGTGGTTGTACTCTTATGCACTCCTGTCAGCAATCTGTGGGAGTTCCAGTTTCTCCACAATCTTGCTAGTACATACTTAATGTTGTTAGTTCTTAAAATTTTGCCCTATTTTCAGTGAGAGTGTAGTGTCATCTCATTGCAATTCTAATTTACATTTCCTTAGTGACAAATTATATCAAACATCTCTTTATGTGCTTTTTAACCATTTGGTATCTTTCTTTATGAAATGTGCATTGAAGGTTTTTGCCTATTTTAAAAGTTGTTACCTTACTTTTGAGTTTTTTTATATGTTTTGACTACAAAGTTCTTTGTCACATATGCATTGCAAATGTTATCTTGTAGTCTGGAAATTGTCTATACATTTTCTTGAAGATAGCCTTTGATAAGGAAAGGTTTTTACTTGTGATGATGTCTATTTTGGGTTTTTGGTTTCTAAGAGATCTCTGCCTAAACAAAGGTTTAAAAAAGCCTCTTATGTATTTTTTAGAAGTTTTGTTAAGTTTTACTTTTGCATTTAGGCTATGACTGATCTCAAATAAACTAATGGGCAGATGCCTAGGCCCAAATTTATGTTTCCGTACAGGTAACCAGTTGTTCCAACACTATTGCTGAAAAGGTTTCTTTTCCCATTATACTCTGTTAGCACTTTGGTTTAAAAAAAAAAAAAAACAAACAGACTTATGAGCTCTAATAGTTTTGTGCATTTATAAGATTTCTTTATGTACATAAACATATCTGAGAATAAAAACAGGTTTTTTTTTAATTATATAATATTTATTTCTTTTCATTGTTATCTTCAGCAAAATTTTTTTTTTTATTTTTTATTTTTTAATATATGAAATTTACTGTCAAATTCGTTTCCATACAACACCCAGTGCTCATCCCAAGAGGTGCCCTCCTCAATACCCATCACCCACCCTGCCCTCCCTCCCACCCCCCATCAACCCTCAGTTTGTTCTCAGTTTTTAACAGTCTCTTATGCTTTGGCTCTCTCCCACTCTAACCTCTTTTTTTTTTTTTTTTTCCTTCCCCTCCCCCATGGGTTTCTGTTATGTTTCTCAGGATCCACATAAGAGTGAAACCATATGGTATCTGTCTTTCTCTGTATGGCTTATTTCACTTAGCATCACACTCTTCAGTTCCATCCATGTTGCTACAAAAGGCCATATTTCATTCTTTCTCATTGCCACGTAGTATTCCATTGTGTATATAAACCACAATTTCTTTATCCATTCATCAGTTGATGGACATTTAGGCTCTTTCCATAATTTGGCTATTGTTGAGAGTGCCGCTATAAACATTGGGGTACAGGTGCCCCTATGCATCAGTACTCCTGTATCCCTTGGATAAATTCCTAGCAGTGCTATTGCTGGGTCATAGGGTAGGTCTATTTTTAATTTTCTGAGGAACCTCCACACTGCTTTCCAGAGCGGCTGCACCAATTTGCATTCCCACCAACAGTGCAAGAGGGTTCCTGTTTCTCCACATCCTCTCCAGCATCTATAGTCTCCTGATTTCTTCATTTTGGCCACTCTGACTGGCGTGAGGTGGTATCTGAGTGTGGTTTTGATTTGTATTTCCCTGATAAGGAGCGACGTTGAACATCTTTTCATGTGCCTGTTGGCCATCCGGATGTCTTCTTTAGAGAAGTGTCTATTCATGTTTTCTGCCCATTTCTTCACTGGGTTATTTGTTTTTCGGGTGTGGAGTTTGATGAGCTCTTTATAGATTTTGGATACTAACCCTTTGTCCGATGTGTCATTTGCAAATATCTTTTCCCATTCCGTTGGTTGCCTTTTAGTTTTGTTGGTTGTTTCCTTTGCTGTGCAGAAGCTTTTTATCTTCATAAGGTCCCAGTAATTCACTTTTGCTTTTAATTCCCTTGCCTTTGGGGATGTGTCGAGTAAGAGATTGCTACGGCTGAGGTCAGAGAGGTCTTTTCCTGCTTTCTCCTCTAAGGTTTTGATGGTTTCCTGTCTCACATTCAGGTCCTTTATCCATTTTGAGTTTATTTTTGTGAATGGTGTGAGAAAGTGGTCTAGTTTCAACCTTCTGCATGTTGCTGCCCAGTTCTCCCAGCACCATTTGTTAAAGAGACTGTCTTTTTTCCATTGGATGTTCTTTCCTGCTTTGTCAAAGATGAGTTGGCCATACGTTTGTGGGTCTAGTTCTGGGGTTTCTATTCTATTCCATTGGTCTATGTGTCTGTTTTTGTGCCAATACCATGCTGTCTTGATGATGACAGCTTTGTAGTAGAGGCTAAAGTCGGGGATTGTGATGCCTCCTGCTTTGGTCTTCTTCTTCAAAATTACTTTGGCTATTCGGGGCCTTTTGTGGTTCCATATGAATTTTAGGATTGCTTGTTCTAGTTTCGAGAAGAATGCTGGTGCAATTTTGATTGGGATTGCATTGAATGTGGAGATAGCTTTGGGTAGTATTGACATTTTGACAATATTTATTCTTCCAATCCATGAGCAGGGAATGTCTTTCCATTCCTTTATATCTTCTTCAATTACCTGCATAAGCTTTCTATAGTTTTCAGCATACAGATCTTTTACATCTTTGGTTAGATTTATTCCTAGGTATTTGATGCTTCTTGGTGCAATTGTGAATGGGATCAGTTTCTTCATTTGTCTTTCTGTTGCTTCATTGTTAGTGTATAAGAATGCAACTGATTTCTGCACATTGATTTTGTATCCTGCAACTTTGCTGAATTCATGTATCAGTTCTAGCAGACTTCTGGTGGAGTCTATCGGATTTTCCATGTATAATATCATGTCATCTGCAAAAAGCGAAAGCTTGACTTCATCTTTGCCAATTTTGATGCCTTTGATTTCCTTTTGTTGTCTGATTGCTGATGCTAGAACTTCCAGCACTATATTAAACAGCAGCGGTGACAGTGGGCATCCCTGTCGTGTTCCTGATCTCAGGGAAAAAGCTCTCAGTTTTTCCCCGTTGAGGATGATGTTAGCTGTGGGCTTTTCATAAATGGCCTTTATGATCTTTAAGTATGTTCCTTCTATCCCGACTTTCTCAAGGGTTTTTATTAAGAAAGGTGCTGGATTTTGTCAAAGGCCTTTTCTGCATCGATTGACAGGATCATATGGTTCTTCTCTTTTTTTTTGTTAATGTGATGTATCACGTTGATCGATTTGCGAATGTTGAACCAGCCCTGCATCCCAGGAATGAATCCCACTTGATCATGGTGAATAATTCTTTTTATATGCTGTTGAATTCGATTTGCTAGTATCTTATTAAGAATTTTTGCATCCATATTCATCAGGGATATTGGCCTGTAGTTCTCTTTTTTTACTGGGTCTCTGTCTGGTTTAGGAATCAAAGTAATACTGGCTTCATAGAATGAGTCTGGAAGTTTTCCTTCCCTTTCTATTTCTTGGAATAGCTTGAGAAGGATAGGTATTATCTCTGCTTTAAATGTCTGGTAGAACTCCCCTGGGAAGCCATCTGGTCCTGGACTCTTATTTGTTGGGAGATTTTTGATAACCGATTCAATTTCTTCGCTGGTTATGGGTCTGTTCAAGCTTTCTATTTCCTCCTGATTGAGTTTTGGCAGAGTGTGGGTGTTTAGAAATTTGTCCATTTCTTCCAGGTTGTCCAATTTGCTGGCATATAATTTTTCATAGTATTCCCTGATAATTGTATCTCTGAGGGATTGGTTGTAATCATTCCATTTTCATTCATGATTTTATCTATTTGGGTCATCTCCCTTTTCTTTTTGAGAAGCCTGGCTAGAGGTTTGTCAATTTTGTTTATTTTTTCAAAACACCAACTCTTGGTTTCGTTGATCTGCTCTACAGTTTTTTTAGATTCTATATTGTTTATTTCTGCTCTGATCTTTATTATTTCTCTTCTTCTGCTGGGTTTAGGCTGCCTTTGCTGTTCTGCTTCTATTTCCTTTAGGTGTGCTGTTAGATTTTGTATTTGGGATTTTTCTTGTTTCTTGAGATAGGCCTGGATTGCAATGTATTTTCCTCTCAGGACTGCCTTCGCTGCATCCCAAAGCGTTTGGATTGTTGTATTTTCATTTTCGTTTGTTTCCATATATTTTTTAATTTCTTCTCTAATTGCCTGGTTGACCCACTCATTCGTTAGTAGGGTGTTCTTTAACCTCCATGCTTTTGGAGGTTTTCCAGACTTTTTCCTGTGGTTGATTTCAAGCTTCATAGCATTGTGGTCTGAAAGTATGCATGGTATAATTTCAATTCTTGTAAACTTATGAAGGGCTGTTTTGTGACCCAGTATATGATCTATCTTGGAGAATGTTCCATGTGCACTCGAGAAGAAAGTATATTCTGTTGCTTTGGGATGCAGAGTTCTAAATATATCTGTCAAGTCCATCTGATCCAATGTATCATTCAGGGCCCTTGTTTCTTTATTGACTGTGTGTCTAGATGATCTATCCATTTCTGGAAGTGGGGTGTTAAAGTCCCCTGCAATGACCACATTCTTATCAATAAGGTTGCTTATGTTTATGAGTAATTGTTTTATATATCTGGGGGCTCGGGTATTTGGCGCATAGACATTTATAATAGTTAGCTCTTCCTGGTGGATAGACCCTGTGATTATTATATAATGCCCTTCTTCATCTCTTGTTAGAGCCTTTAATTTAAAGTCTAGTTTGTCTGATATAAGTATGGCTACTCCAGCTTTCTTTTGGCTTCCAGGAGCATGATAAATAGTTCTCCATCCCCTCACTCTCAATCTAAAGGTGTCCTCAGATCTAAAATGAGTCTCTTGTAGACAGCAAATAGATGGGTCTTGTTTTTTTATCCATTCTGATACCCTATGTCTTTTGGTTGGCGCATTTAATCCATTTACATTCAGTGTTATTATAGAAAGATACGGGTTTAGAGTCATTGTGTTGTCTGTATGTTTTATGCTTGTAGCGATGTCTCTGGTACTTTGTCTCACAGGATCCCCCTTAGGATCTCTTGTAGGGCTGGTTTCGTGGTGACAAATTCCTTCAGTTTTTGTTTGTTTGGGAAGACCTTTATCTCTCCTTCTATTCTAAATGACAGACTTGCTGGATAAAGGATTCTCGGCTGCATATTTTTTCTGTTTAGCACACTGAAGATATCGTGCCAATCCTTTTTGGCCTGCCAAGTTTCAAAAGAGAGATCAATCACGAGTCTTATAGGTCTCCCTTTATATGTGAGGGCACGTTTATCCCTTGCTGCTTTCAGAATTTTCTCTTTATCCTTGTATTTTGCCAGTTTCACTATGATATGTCGTGCAGAAGATCGATTCAAATTACGTCTGAAGGGAGTTCTCTGTGCCTCTTGGATTTCAATGCCTTTTTGCTTCCCCAGTTCAGGGAAGTTCTCAGCTATAATTTGTTCAAGTACCCCTTCAGCACCTTTCCCTCTCTCTTCCTCCTCTGGGATACCAATTATGCGTATATTATTTCTTTTTAGTGTATCACTTAGGTCTCTAATTTTCCCCTCATACTCCTGGATTTTTTTTATCTCTCTTTCTCTCAGCTTCCTCTTTTTCCATAACTTTATCTTCTAGTTCACCTATTCTCTCCTCTGCCTCTTCAATCCGAGCTGTCGTTGTTTCCATTTTGTTTTGCATTTCGTTTAAAGCGCTTTTCAGCTCCTCGTGACTGTTCCTTAGTCCCTTGATCTCTGTAGCAAGAGATTCTCTGCTGTCCTCTATACTGTTTTCAAGCCCAGCGATTAATTTTATGACTGTTATTCTAAATTCACTTTCTGTTATATTATTTAAATCCTTTTTGATCGGTTCATTAGCTGTTGTTATTTCCTGGAGATTCTGTTGAGGGGAATTCTTCCGTTTGGTCATTTTGGATAGTCCCTGGAGTGGTGAGGACCTGCAGGGCACTTCCCCTGTGCTGTGGTGTATAACTGGAGTTGGTGGGCGGGGCCGCAGTCCGACCTGATGTCTGCCCCCAGCCCACCGCTGGGGCCACAGTCAGACTGGTGTGTGCCTTCTCTTCCCCTCTCCTAGGGGTGGGATTCACTGTGGGGTGGTGTGGCCCATCTGGGCTACTTGCACACTGCCAGGCTTGTGGTGCTGGGGATCTGGCGTATTAGCTGGGGTGAGTAGGCAAGGTGCACGGGGGCAGGAGGGGCAGGCTTAGCTCGCTTCTCCTTAGGTGATCCACTTCAGGAGGGGCCCTGTGGCAGCGGGAGGGAGTCAGATCCGCTGCCTGCGGAGGTTTGGCTCCGCAGAAGCACAGAGTTGGGTGTTTGTGCAGAGTGAGCAAGTTCCCTGGCAGGAACTGGTTCTCTTTGGGATTTTGGCTGGGGGATGGGCGGGGGAGATGGCGCTGGCGAGCGCCTTTGTTCCCCACCAAACTGAGCTCTGTCGTCCGGGGGCTCAGCAGCTCTCCCTCCCTTTGTCCTCCAGCCCCCCCGCTTTCTGAGCAGAGCTGTTAACTTATGACCTCCCAGACGCTAAGTCGCGCTTGCTGTCAGAACACAGTCCGTCAGGCCCCTCCGCTTTTGCCAGCCAGACTCGGGGGCTCTGCTTGGCCGCGAGCCGCCCCTCCGCCCAGGCTCCCTCCCGTGAGTCTGTGGAGCACACACCGCCTCGCAGCCCTTCCTACCCTCTTCCGTGGGCTTCTGCGCTTGGCTCCGGAGACTCCGTTCTGCTAATCTTCTGGTGGTTTTCTGGGTTCTTTAGGCAGGTGTACGTGGAATCTAAGTGATCAGCAGGACGCGCTGTGAGTCCTGCTCTTCCGTCTCTCTCCTCAGATGCCTTTTTCTGCATCTATTGAAATGGGCCTTTTAATTTTATCAATGTAGTACGTTATATTGATTTTTATAACAGCTTTATTGAGATATTCACATACTATACAGTTCACCCACAAAATCTACACAACTCTGTATTGATTATTGGGGAATAATTGACATACAACATAATGATTTGATATTTTTATGTATTGTGAAATGATCACTACAATAAATCATTAACATCTGTCACCATACATAGTTACTGAATTTTTTTCTTTTTCTTTAAGATTTGCTCTCGTAGTCACTTTCAAATACATAGTACACTACATCCCCATCACATTTATTTTATAACAAGAAGTTTGTACTTTTTAAAAAAATTTTTTTAATGTTTATTTATTTTTGAGAGAGAGAGAGAGGGAGAGGGAGAGATAGCACAAGCAGGGGAGGGACAGAGAGAGAGGGAGACACAGAATCCAAAGCAGGCTCCAGGCTCTGAGCTGTCAACACAGAGCCTGACATGGGGCTCAAACCCATGAACTGTGAGATCATGACCTGAGCCAAAATTGCGTAACTGACTGAGCCACCCTCATGCCCCAGAAGTTTGTACTTTTTAACTCTCTTCAACCATTTTGCCCACCTTCATCCCCCACCTGTGACAATCACCAGTCTATTCTTTGTGAAGAGCTTGGTTGATTTTGGGTTTTTGGTTTGTTTTTTTTTTTTTTTTTTTTTGGTCGTTTTGTTGTTGTTACCAAAATGAGATCATATGGTATTTGTGTTTGTTTGACTTATTTCACTTAGCATAATGCCCTCAGAGTCCATCTGTGTTGTTGCAAATGGCAAAATTTTATTCATTTTTACGGCTGAGTAATATTCTATTGTGTATATATACTTATACACACCCCACATTTTCTTTATCCATTCACCTGTTGATAGACACTTAGGTTGTTTCTATATCTTGGCTATTGTAAATAATGCTGCAGTGAACATGGGGTGCACATATCTTTTCAAGTTAGTGTTTTCACTTTCTTTGAGTAAATACCAGAAGTGTAATTACTGGATCGTATAGTACTTTAATTTTAAGTTTTGTTTTGTTTTTTTGTGGAACCTCCATACTGCTTTCCATAGTGGCTATGCCAGATTACATTCCCAGCACAAGGGTTCCCTTTGTTCCACATCCTCACCAACAGTTGTTACTTCTTGTCTTTTTGATAGCCATTCTGACAGGTGTGAGGTGATATCTCATTGTGGTTTTGATTTGCATTTCTCTGATGATTAGTGACATTATACATCTTTTCATGTGTATGTTCCCCATCTATATGTCATCATTGAAAAGTGTTCAGATCTTCTGCCCATTTTTTAATCAGATTTTTTGTTTGTTTTTGAGTTGTATGAGTTCTTTGTATTTTGGAGATTACCCTTTTATCAGATGTATGATTTGCAAATATTTTCTCTCTCCTAGTAGTTGCCTTTTCATTTTGTTAATGGTTTCTTTTGCTGTGCAGAAGTTTGCTAGTTTGATGTGTTCACACTTGTTGATTTTTTGGTGCCAAATCCAAAAAAATCTTCACCAAGACCAATGTAAAGGAGCTTACCACCTGTGTTTCCTTCCAGGACTTTTATGGTGTCTTGTCTATAATCCATTTTTGGTTAATTTTTATATATGGTGTAAGATAGTGTTCCAGTTTCATTCTTTTGCATGTGACTGTCCAGTCTTCTTAATACTATTTACTGAAGACCCTGTCCTTTCTCTGTTATTTATTCTTAGCTCCTTTATTGTGTATTATTGACCATGTATGTGCATTTTTCTTTTCTGGGTTCTCTTGTTCTATTGATATATATGTCTGTTTTTATGCCAATACCATACTTTTTTGATTACTGTTACTTTGTAATGTAGTTTGAAATCAGAGTATGATACCTCTAGCTTTGTTCTTTCTCAGGATTTCTTTGGCTGTTTGGTTCTTTTATGGTTTCATACAAATTTGAGAACTGTTTGTTCTAGTTCCATGAAAAATGTCATTGGAATTTTGATATGGATTGCACTGAATCAGTAGATTGCTTTGCACATTATGGACATTTTAGCAATATTCTTCCAATCCTTGAGCATAGAATATCTATCCATGTATTCAATGTTTTCTTCAATTTCTTTCATCAGTGTCTTGAAGTTTTTATAGTGTACAGGTCTTTCACCTTCTTGGTTAAATTTAATACTGGATTTTTTTTGATGTAATTATAAATGAGATTATTTTTTAGGTTTTCCTTTCTGATAGTTATTAGCATATAGAAATACATCAGATTTCTATATATTGATTTTATACTCTGCAACTTTACTAAATTCACTTATTCTTACAGTATTTTGGTGGAGTCTTTAGGGCTATATAGTATCATGTCATCTGAAAATAGTGACAATTTTATTTCCTCCTTATCAACATAAATACCTTTTATTTCTTTTTCTTGCCTAGCTTCTCTGGCTAGTACTTACAATACTATGCTTAATAAAATTCGTGAGAGTAGACATCCTTGTCTGTGGGAAATAAGTTTAAGAATTCTGTATGCTTGCACCAGTGGGTTAACAAGGCTTAGGGCAGAAAGCCACTACAGGGCAAAAGTGCCCAAGGCCAGTCATTAAGTAAGACAAAGCATAGAGGTGGAAAGCCGCCACCTGGGTGAAAGCGCCCAAAGTTAATCACTAACTAAAACAAGGCTTAGGGCAAAAGGCTGTCTCCACAGGATGAAAGCATTTGAGAACAATTAGAGGTGGAAAGCTGCTATGGGGTGAAAGTGCCCAAGGTTAGCTAATGAAAAGGGTGCTTTGTTAGCCTTGAGGCAGCATGCTCCAGCAATCTTAAACTTCAGAGATAACAGCTAGTTGGCTCTATTGTCACAGAGAAACACTGTTCACCTGGCATCTGGCACCAATATAGCATTGTGCTTTAATCTCAACTTCTAATGCCACTCGCTTCCCAAACCCTTTGCTTCTTACACAAATTAATGGTCACTATCTTATTGTTTTCTTCTGCGCATTCACTGCATTTGTAAAACCTTGAGAGCTCAATAAAATAGAGACAAAACCTCTGTTTGGGGCTCTTGTCTCCTCCCGGATATCAGCCTCTCTCGTATTCAATTCTGTGTCCACTCTCTTGCTGGACAAGAGAGAATTCCAGACTCAAAGTCTGAGACACTTGTCATGTTCTTGAACTTAGAAGAAAAGCTTGCAACTTTTGACTTTGTCATATATAGCTTTTATTGTATTTAGGTATGTGCTCCCTATACCCATTTTGTTGAACGTTTTTATCAAAAATGGATGTTGAGTTTTATCAAATGCTTTTTCTGGATCTATCAAAATGATGCTATTTTTAATTTTCATTTTGTTAACGAAGTGTATTATGTTGATTCATTTGGGAAAATTGAACCATATGTGCAACTTGGGAATAAATCTCAATCATAGGGTATAACTCTTTTAATGTGTTGTTGAATTTTGTTTGCTAATATTCTATTGAGGATCTATAATAATTTTTGAATATTAAATCAAGCTTATATTCCTGGAATAAACACCCTTTCCTTAGTATTTATTATCTTTTCTATATATCGTTAGATTTAATTTACTAGCTCTTTATAAAGGATTGTCACATTTATGCTTATGATGAATATTGATCTGTAGTTACCTTACAATGTCTTTGTCTGGTTTTGGTATCAAGAGAATGTTGGCCTCATTAAATGAGTTTGAGAACTAGTCCCTTTTCTATTTTTGAAGGGATTTCTAGATGATTGGGTTTTTCTTATTCAAATGATAATATTCATAAGTGAAGTCATATATCTTCCATCAGTTTTGGTAATCTGTGTCTTTCAAGTAGTTTGTCCATTTGATCTAAGTTGTTGAACTTATTAATGTAAAGTTGCATACAGTTGTCCATTATACTTATGGTTTTTGGTACTGTACATAAGAAGGTTGGAAGTCAACACTCACTCCATCCTAACAAAAAGTCAAAATCTGAACAAACTGAAAAATTAGCAACTCTTCTTAGGATCTGTAAGACAAGTGAAATAAAAGGGCAAACTGCAGCCCCTAAAAGTGGAGAAACAGACAGGCAAGTAGAGACTTACAGGTTACTAGACCAGATACCTATAAGCAGAAACCTCTGTAGAAACCAGTACTGGGATAAGAAAACCTGCATCTCTGGAGGTTCAGTGTGGACAAGGCTTAGAGTCAAAACTACAGGATATCCCCACACTTTGTTAAGTTTTACCTCCAAGAGCTTGACCATGTTCTTATATTGAATGCCAGAGAAAAATCTTGCCACACTTCTACTTCCAGCATGAGGAGGGGATAAGGAACCATTTTGAAATATAAAGATGCCTGCCCTGAGGCAAAAGTATTTAATCAGAGCCTAATATGCTGGTGGTTTAGCAGAGATTAATTGACTTGAGGGAAGGAAAATACCTTCCCTTTAATCTTTCACCTGAAGGAAGGGAGAGAGAAGGGAAATACTCAACTCCAGCCCATTTTAGCCATTCTGTCCTACCTCAGGGAAGAAAAGAGCCTGAGAAGCACTTGTGAAGTTTAAAGTTAACAGGCCCTGGTACAATAAAAGACAGACATAATCATGGGAGTAGAGAATGTTCTCCTTCTCTCATACCTTATTACCATATTACTAAAGGCCTATTTATAACAGTTCCATATACTCTGTCTATATCATGTCTAGCTGTCAAGTAAAACTACAGGACTTACTAAAAGGTAAAATATGGTTTGAAGAGACAGAGCAAACATTGGAGTTAGACTCAGATATGCTAGGGATATTGGAATTGTTACACTGGAAATTTAAAACAATTTGATAAATATGCTAAGTGTTCTAATGGATAAAGTTGACAGCATGCAAGAAGAGAGGACAATTTAAGCAGAGAGAAATTCTAAGAAAGACTAAAAAAGAAATACTAGAGGTTAAAAACACTGCAGTAGAAATGAAAAATACCTTTGATGGGCTTATTACTATACTGGACATGACTGAAGAAAGCATCTCTGAGCTTCAAGATATTGAAAAAGAAACTCCCCCACCAAACCCCTGAAATAGACTCACAAATACAGAGAACAAATTGATGGTTGCCAGGGGGACATGAGGGAGAGATGAGTGAAATAGGTGAAGGGGACAAAAGGGTACAAACTACTAGTTATAAAATAAATAAGTCATGAGGGTGTTACGTGCATAGGGAATATAGTCAATAATACTGTAATAACTTTTTATGATGACAGATGATAACTACACTTATGGTGAGCATTTCACAACGTATAGAATTGTGAAATCACTATGTTGTATACCTGAAACTAATATAATATTGCATGTCAACTGTACGTAAATAAAAAATAAAAATTCAGGGTGGCTTGGTGGCTCAGTTGGTTGATTTCAGCTCAGGTCATGATCTCACAATTTGTGAGATCGAGCCCTGCATCGGGCTCTATACTGACAGCGCATGGCCTGCTTGGGATTCTCTCTCTGCTCCTCCCCTGCTTGTGCTGTCTCTCCCTCTCTGTCTCTGTCTCTCTCAAAATAAATAAACTTAAAAAAATTAGAATTAAAAATAGTGTTAGGTGTGTGAGACAGTTAATTAAAAAATACTTTAGTAAAAAAGAAAAAACTTCCAAAACCAAAAGCAACAGAAAAGACTGAAAAAAAAAACAACCCAAAACCCTCAAAACATAATATCTAAGAACTATGAGACAACTACAAAGCACATAACGTGTAAATGAGAATACAGGAAGGGGAAGGTAGGGCAAAAGGAACAGAAGCAGTATTTGAAGCAGTGATGACTGAGAATTTCTCCAAATTAATTTCAGATACCAAACCACAGATCCAGGAGACTCAGATAACCTCAATCATGATAAATGATTCCCCTTCCCCCCCCCCCACCCCCGCCAAAATCCAAATGACACTTTGGCATATATTCAAGCTCAGAAAAACAAAAAGAATCTTGAAAGAAAGCAGACGGAAGAAAATGCCATACTTATGGTGGAACAAAGATAAGAATTACATCCAGCTTCCCTTCAGAAAGCATGCATGAAAGCTCATATGGAGCATTCATTAAGGTAGACCACATTTGGGGCCAGAAAAGACACCTTAACAAATTTGAAAGAATAGAAATCATATAGTGACTATTATTAAACCACAGTGGAATTATAATAGAAATCATGATTAGAATGCTGAAATTTCCCCAAATGCTTGGTGATTAAAGAAAACACTTTTAAATGATACATTGGTTAAAGAGGAACTCTCAAGAGAAATTTAAAAATTATTTTAACCTAAATGAAAATGAAAACACAAGTTACCAAAATTTGTGTGATTCAGTAAAAGCAGTACTTAGAATTAAATTTGGATATTAGAAAAGAAGAAAGATCTAAAATCATCTAAGATTCCACCTTAGGAAACTAGTAAAAGAACAAATTAAATCTGAAGTAAGCAAAACAAAAGAAATAAAAATTATTGCAGAAGTCAATGAAATTGAAAAGAAATCAATAGAGAAAATCAAGACCAACACCAATAATACTAGTTCTTTGAAAGATAGATAGCATTGGTAAACTTCTAGTTAGGCTAAGAAAAAAAGGAGACACAAATTAATATAAATGGAAGAGGGGATATCAGTAAGATCCCATGGATATTAAAAGGATAATAAAGAAATATTATGAATATCTTTTTTCCCACAAATTTGATAACCTAGGTGAAATCAACAGTTTATTAAAAGACACAATTTGCCACAATTCACACAAAGAATAGACAATTTAATAGGTATATATCTATTAAAGAATTTGAATCAATAATTAACTTCCAAAATGAAGTACCAGGCCCAGATGGGTTCACTGGTAAAGTCTACCAGACATTTGAGGAAATTATACCAGTTGTGTACAGTGTCTTTCAGAGTATAGAAGCAGAAGAAATACTTAACCAACGCATTCTATGATGCCACCATTATTTAATACTAAAACCAGGCAAAGATATTAGAAGACAAGAAAATAGATCTCTTTTGTGGACATACATGCAGAAATCCTGAAAATAATATTAGCTAGTTAAATCCAACAGTGTACAAAAATAATTATGACCAAGTGGGACATACCTCAGATATGCAAGGCTGGTTCAAAATTTGGAAATCACTTAATATAATCCATCACCTCCATAGACTAAAGAAGAAAAATCACATGATCATGTCAGTAGATGCAGACGAAGCATTTAACAAAACCCAGCACATATTCACAACAAAAACTCTCAGTAAACTAGGAATAGAAAAGAACTTCCTCACTTTTTTAGAATATCTACAATATATGTGCAATTAATAAAATACTTAATGGTAAAAACCTGAAGCTTTCCCACTAAGATCAGGAACAAGGCAGGGATGTCCTCTCACCATTCATTTTCCACATCATAATGGAAGTCCTAGATAATGCAGTAAAACAAGAGAAAGAAATAAAAGGTATACTGGGCATCATGGGGAAGAAGTAAATAAAACTGTCCTTGTTTGCAGATGACATGATTATGTACATAATAAATTTGGAAGAATTGACAAAAAGCCCTCCTGGAACTAATAATTATAGTAAGGTTTCAAGATGCAAAGTTAATATACAGTGGTCATTTTTCTCTTTACTGGCATTGAATGTAGAATTTGAGATGGAAGAAAAAAACCACAATACCACATACATTAGTAACCCCCCAAATTAAATACTTAGGTATAAACCTAACAAAATATGTACAAGCTCTATGTAGGAATACTACAAAACTCTGTTAAAAGAAATGAATGGTAGTTATATACCTGACACTAATGTAATATTGTATGTCAACTATACTCAAAAAAAAAAAAAAAGAAATGAAGAGCTATTATTCCATGTTTATGAATGCAGAGAATATTGTCAAAATGTCAGTTCTTCCCAGGTTGATTGCATTGATTCAATGCAATCCCAGTCAAAATCCCATCAAGTTATTTTACGGATATTGGCAAACTAATTCCAGAGTTTATATGGAGAGGCAAAAGACCCAGATTAGCCACTATACTATTGAAAGAGAAGAACAAAGTTGGAGGATTGACAATACCTGACTTCAGAACTTATTATAAAACTATAGTAATTAAGACAGTATGGTATTAGCAAAAGAATTGATAGATAGATCAATGCAAAAAATAGCCCAGAAATAGACCCATATAAACAGAGTGAACTGATCTGTGACAGAGGAACAAAGACAATACAATATGGGAAGGATAGCCTTTTCAATAAATGGTGTTGGATGACTGGACATCCACAGCTAAAAATGAATCTGGACACTGATTTTACACTTTATACATGTCATTTTACATTTGTCCAAACCCACAGAATATAGAACACTTAGAGTGAATCCTAATGTAAACTATGGATTTGGGGTGATAATAATGTGTCAGTGTAGGTTCAATAGTTGTAACAAATGTACCACTCTGTTGGGTGTTGTTGACCTTGGGAGAGGCTTAAGCATGTGTGGGGCAACAGGTATATGGGGAATCTCTATACCTTTCTCTCAATTTTTCAGTGAACCTGAAATTTCTATAAAAAATATAGTCTTAAAACATTTTTTTCTATCTTTTTAAACCTCTAAGATTCTATAGTGACATGGCTTTTTTTATTCCTGAAAATTGCGATTGTATTCTTTGATCACTCTGGCCAGGAATTTATCAATTTTAATTAATGAACTTAATTTATGAACTTTCACTGTCATTTGATTTTCATTTTGTTGTATTTCATTTATTTATATTTTAAATTCTTTCTTCCTGTGTTTTCTTTGTATTTATTTTGTCTGTCTCTCTATATTCGTATTGTATCAGTTAATAAAGAATATTAACATTTATTATTATTCATATTCATATTCATTTATTATAATAATATTATTTCACACTTCCATTTCACACTTCAGTATTTTCCAGTTTGCTTCAAATTTTCAAGCTTTGTTGCTAGGTACATACAAATTTAGTATTATTTTATATCCTTGAAAAATTGATCCCGTTACCATTATATTTCTTAATATTATGATTCTTAATATTAATAGCTTCTTAATATTTCTTATGATTAAGTCTACTTTATCTAACTTTATCTATCTACTACTATCTATCTACTTTATCTAACTTTAGTATTCTCATGATAAATCTTTTCCCATTCTTTTAGTTTTAAACTTACAACTTTATCTCCTTATATATTTTTGTGTATTTCTTATAATTGTCATATGTGAGTCTTCCTTTTCTGTCTTTTCTGATACTGTCTATTTGCAGTTTTTAATCAGTTTATATTTACTGAAACTATTGCTGTGGTTGTTTTATGTTTTTTAATTAAAAAAATTTTTTAATGTTTATTTAATCTTGAGAGAGAGAGTGCGAGCAGGGAGATGGGCAGAAAGAGAGGGAGACACAGAATCTGAAGCAGACTCCGCTCTGAGCTGTCAGCAAGTCTGATGGGGGGCTGAAACTCATGAACCATGAGATCATGACCTGAGCCAAGTCGGTCGCTTAACCAACTGAGCCACCCAGTTAACATTTGATATATGTGACACTCACTACCTCACCTGAATTGTAAACTCCTTTATGGCAAAGTCTATGTCTTATACATATTCCCCTTTTTTACATGGTGAAGTAACAGGTGTACAGCAGGTGTTTCCTTTTACTCAGGGATTACTGTCCTAGGCTACTAGTTGATACATGAAAAACAGTAATTCCGTATATACTTTAGGAATTTTCATTGTTGTTCATAACAGAAGGGCTAGTATGATACTAGTTAATCTATAATGACTGAAAACAAAATTGTCAAGCGGCATTATCAACATTTCCCCAGTTATTTTTGCTTTAGCACTTACCATCTTCTAAAGTACTATGTATTTATTATTTATTATACTATGTGTATTAGTATACATATATACTATGTATTATATATATTATACTATATTATTTAATATAGTATGTATATTATTATTTATTTACACATTGCTTTTCTCCCACTGGAATATATACATGAGGATTTTTGTCTCTATTGCTGGCACCTATTAGGTTTTCAACAAACATTAGTTAAAAAGAATTAGATGAGATTGGATTATGAAAATAGTGTTCATATCACTGGGATTTCTTTGGCTTTATAAAAGTAGAGAAAAGAACTATGAATTTACTTTCATAAATCAGAATTCAGCCTTGAGGCATGATGGTCCATTCCAGGTTTCATGGTTACAGTTAGTGAGGGTAAGGCTGTAGGGACCTGATTTTAGATGATGTAAAACCAGAGATATTTGGTCTTCCTTTGACACCAGCTAGATGAGGGACATTGTCTAATGGCAAAGCCAGAATTAGCAGGTGGTTTAAATTGTGGGTATGTGTTCTAAAGCTAATTAGTAAGGTTCTATATGACCTATACTGGATGAACTGTGAGAGTGTATGTGGTTCCTTGAAAGTTTTGACATTCAGGCAAAAAATTTATTCTGAAAGAGGAGTCCATAAGAGGAGTCAGAACTTTGTTTGCTGCTGGAAATTAGGTGGAAAGGATCCATCATGTGGTGCAGAAGACCAAGAAAAGCAGTCTAGTAAAGCTCTAATCACTAAACTGCATTTTAGAACAGAAGTGTGATGACGTTAAGCAAGAAATTACATTTGTGGGACAGATTGTCATTGATCTGGAGTTTGAATGGAGGTAGGAATGAGCAGGGGAGAGAGCTGCTAGTTAGAGCAACTATTAGAGTCATAGGTTTTCACTGTATATAGCCAGACCTGTGTCTGCAGTATTGGCAGCTTGCATATCACCTTTCAGTTATCCAGTGGTAATCACTAGGATAACAGAATCCTTATCTCTGAGAATAAAGGACTTTCAAGAAGATGTTCTGAAATGATGGAAGGAGAGCAATGAGAGAATGAAGGTGTGTGTCTATGTATACCTATATACATATGAATAAATATAGGTATGTAAACATAGAAATGAATATTTGAGAAGAGAAAGTGAATAGCTATCTGTCCATAATGTGTTTTAGAGGTAAATTCAGGTATAGATACATGCACAGACAAACATAGAGTCTGCCTTGAATTTATGTTTGAGATATGATAGGGTTAATCCTTGGCTTACCATTGACCAGTGAGCCCAGCCATGGTCATGGAGACTGTAGTTGAGCAGAAGAGAGGCAGGGGAAAGATATAAGGGCTAACAACTATTATAGGATTCTGATGTAGAACTTTAAGGTGAAACCTTTTGCATCCTTTATATGTGTTGGTTATGTCCTCTGTGGTCTTAAGGAATCCATTCAACACATTATTCAGATATTTGAATGATCAGCAAACAAAAGTGAATAGAACATAACTTCTACCCTTGTGACGTTTACAAGGTGTTAATAGAGATAAATTACGTATAAATAACCCTTATATGAGACAGTGTGTCCACAGTAGCAGAAGAAAGGTACAAATAAGTATTTAGGTGAACTCCAGGGAGAATAAACTTAGTTATGCCTGGGTAGTCAGGGAAGACTACTTATACAATTGATGATGATGATAAAAATAAATACATATAAACAAAAAGTGGCTCGTATTTATTAGGCTCTTTATTATGCCCCAGATATTGTCTTAGACTAGAAGTACCCATTATAAGCAAAATTAAAATAGTCTGTGAGTGTTCATTGTGTTGGTAATCCTAAGAGCAGAAACTTGAGTAATAGTTTAGATAGCCAATAATAAGGAGACTATCAAGTAATGTATGGCATGATGTTTTTAGAATATGTAACATGGGCATGTATTTATAATGTGGAATATGGAAATCCACTGTATGCTTTTAAGAGAATGAGAGTGAAAAAGTTTGACCTGAAAGACTCTCTGAGACCCTCTGGAAATCAGATTATACTCTAAAAACTATCAGCCAATTAAATAAGAAAAAACTCAATTGATAACAAGTGTTGTGTTGCTTTGCAATATGAATTGAATCATGAAACAGGACAATGATTTTCAAACTGTGATCCTTATACTTCTTGCATTGGAGTCAATTGAGATCCTTTTTAAAAGGTAGATTCACACCTAGACTTCAGCTATTATTGATTCGGATTCACTTGGTTTTAGTTGAGAAATCTACATTTTAACAAGTTTTTAACTCCTAATGTACCTAACAATTTGATACCTAGTGTTTATAGGAATTTAGAAGTATGGAATCTTAGAGCTAGAAAAGACCTTAAGAATTTAGCTAGTTCTATTGCCTCATCTTACAAATGGAAGAAAACGTAGGCTCAAAGCCTAGGGTTCTAAAGGCTACAGTTATAATAAAAAAAATTGTTTTAACTTCCTCACACATAATTAGACAATGGTTCGTTAAAGATCAAAATTAAATGCCAGAATGTTTGGCACAGACATGTGGTGGAGGAGATGGATAGAAGAAAGAAATCTGAAATAGATTATGTAGATGTCTTGATGTGAGCGAAGGAGACAGGAAGAAATTGCTGATGACCCTAGAGATTCTAGCTATATACCAATGTCCTTGACTGAAGCAGAGCCAAAAGAAGGAAATTCTGGCTTTTGTGACAACATGGATGGACCTTAAGGGTGTTAAACTAAGTGAAAAAAGTCAGAGAGACAAATACTATATGATTCCACTTATATGTGGAATCTGAAAAAGACAAACTCATAGGAACAGAGTAGAAATGGTGATTGTCAGTGGCTTGGGAGTCAAGGAAATGAGATGTTGGTCAGAGTACCAACTTCCAGCTATGAAATGAATAAGTTCTGGGGATCTAATAAACAGGTTGGTGACAATCATTAGCAATACTATATAACTTGAAAGTTACTAAGTATATACTAAATGTTCCGTCACACACACAAAATGGTAGTTATATGGGTATTGGAGGTGTTTACTAACCTTATTGTATTCATTTTGCAATATATACAGCTAGATATAGATATAGACATAAGGTGATTACATTGTACCCCTTAAACTTACACTATGCTATATATCAATTATATCTCAATAAAGTTGGGGAAGAAAAGAAATAGGGGCACAGATAAAGATGATGTGATAGATGCTATGTGAGTAGGTTTGAGCTATCAAAGGGATATCCCAGAGGAACTGGTAGACAGGGCTCCCATTTGTATGTGTGTTAAATGTCTACTTATTCTTTTTAACTGAAATTTATTTTTGTAAAAGTAATATTTTCCTCCTGTTCTTTGCCTTCAGCATTAGTCTGTGCAGATATTTATAATACTGCCCTCCTGCTGGAAGCAGTAGCCTAACTGGTGAAAATGTCTCAAAACAGTTCTCAAGAAAAAAATCTCATAATGTCCCAAAAGTATACTGTGCAAATCTAAATTTATAAAATGCAGATGGTAATGTGAAAGAAAATAAAGTTGGATAGCTAGAACAGGGTCACATTATAGAGAGCCTTGAATGCCATTTAGCAGATTGACTAGATCTTTTGGAAAGGAACCACCATAGGTAACAAAGGGAGTAACATCAAGAAGCCAGTGATTTGGGAAGATTTATAACCTGTGCTATGCTACAGGGTTACAAGGTTGAGAACTTGAGTGAATAGGAGGTTATTCTACTAATCCAAGCATGAAGTGATAGGCCTTACATTATAGTATACTGCAGAAAAAATTAGGAGTAAAGAAAATAATCAAAAAGTGTTTTCATCTAATAATTTTTGATGATATATTATTTGAAAAAATGAAAAATAGAAAATAATTTTGAAATTTCAGTCCAAGGTACTATTGAGAAATCTAGTGAAGTGGATATACAATGGTAACCATGAGTTTTGCTTTAAAGTTGTAGAGGAAAAGATGAAGGTTGAACTACCAAGTGAAGAGCTAGAAAAGTTTGACATTTGGACTGAAAGCTAAAGTTATATAGTTAGCATACATTATTATAAGCATTCATTATTATAATATTAAAATTTCAATGGTGAGAATAATAGTTATTAAATAGAAATTAAAGAAGATGAAGCCTTGCAAAGGGCAGTGATACTGAGCTGTAAAATACAGGGACAGAAACGTCAAGAAGAAATAGAGAGAAAAGGCCATTGTGTTTGATACTAATCAAGATCATTGCAGACTTTCAAGAATGCATTTAATGGAGTAGCATGTTTATATAATCATGATTCTGCCTCCATTTTTTCATTGTTGCCATTCTGTTTCTTGAATATACCTTAATGTATTGGCACTTAAAGTTCTGTCTACCCAATCTGAGCTTTCCCCAGATTTATCTGTGACCAGCTTCTTCACTTCATTCAAGTTTCTACTTAGAGTTATCATTATTATTTTTTTTAAGTTTATTCATTTTGAGAGAGAAGAGAGAGTATGTTGAAGGGGCAGAGGGAAAGAATCCCAAGCAGGGCCTGCACCATTAGTGTCGAACCCGATGCGGGGCTCAAACCCACAAACCGTGAGATTATGACCTGGGCCAAAATCAAGAGTCAGACACTTAACCAACTTAGCCACACAGGCACCCCTAGAGTAATTATTTAGAAATCTTTCACGAGGCCCTCTGTAAATCCCATGACTGCTCAACACACACATATATACAGTTACTCTATATTGATTGTTCTGTTTTCTTCATAGCATTTCTTATTTTCAGATTTCTTTCCTTCCTTGCTTCCTTCCTTCCTTCCTTCCTTCCTTCCTTCCTTCCTTCTTTCCTCATTTCCCTCCTCCCTTCCTTCCATTTCCCCCCACTGTAAACTTTCATATGAGAATAATTACCTTATTGAGCTTTTTATATCTGAGTTTTTTGTATACTATATGTTTAATGCTGAGAATAATTTTTGATACATTATACATACTCAATAAATATTTATTGAATGAATAATAAAACATGAATATATGAGAAACTATCTGAAGAAGAAATAATAGTATTAAATCAGATTTCATTTGATTTTCTGTGAAACTAAAATTATTTGGGTATTCTTTTGTTTATTATTTACTTATTATTTTTTAAAATATAATTTATTGTCAAATTGGCCAATATACAGTATGTAAAATGTGCTCTTGGATTTTGGGTATTATTAAAATTGGCAAGATTAAAAGTGAAGAATGGGACACATGGGGTTTAATTCCTTTATTATTAAGTTTTTTATTTTAATTCCAGCAAAGTTAACATACAGTGTTAATTTCAAGCGTACACTACAGTGATTCAGCAATTCTATACATTACTCAGTGCTCGTCATCGTAAGTGTATTCTTTAATTGCCTTCAGCTATTTCACCCATCCCTCCACCCCCCACCCCCCACCCCTTTGGTAACCATGTTTGTTCTCTGTAGTTGAGAGTCTGTTTTTCGGTTTGTCTCTTTTTTTTCCTTTGTTCATTTGTTTTGCTTCTTAAATTCCACATGAGTGAAATCATATGATTTGTCTGTCTCTGACTTATTTCACTTAGCATTATACTCTGTAGCTCCATCCGTGTTGTTGCAAATGGTAAAATTTCACTCTTTTTATGGCTGAATAATATTCCACATATACTTATGGAATAATATAATATTTTATTATAATTTATATATAATATATAATAATATTATATATGTAATATAATATTCCATATAAATTCCATACACACACACACATATATGCCATATCTTCTTTATCCATTCATCTATACATGGACCCTGGGGGTGCTTCCATCATTTGGCTATTATGTAAATAATGCTGCCATAAACATAGGGGTGCACGTAACCCTCTGAATTAGTGCTTTTGTATTTTTTGGGTAAATACCCACTAGTGCAATTAATGGGTCCTAATGTAGTTCTGTTTTTAACTTTTTGAGGAAACTGAATACTGTCTTCCACAGTGGCTGCACCAGTTTGTATTCCCACCAACTGTGCAAGAGAGGGTTCCTGTTTCTCCACATCCTTGCCAACACCTATTGTTTCTTTTGTTGTTGATTTTAGCCATTCTGGCAGGTTTGAGGTGGTATCTCATTGTAGTTTTGATTTGCATTTCCCTTATGATGAGTGATGTTGAGCATCTTTTCATGTGTCTGTTGGCCATCTAGATATCTTAACAGTATTTGTTCTTCCATTCCATGAACATGAAATCCATTTATTTGTGTTGTCTTCAGTTTCTTTCATCAGTGTTTTATAGTTTTCAGAGTGCAGGTCTTTTGCCTCTTTGGTTAGGTTTATTCCTAGGTATTATTTTTGGTGCATTTTTAAATGGGATTATTTTCGTAATTTCTCTTTCTGCTGCTTTGTTATTAGTGTATAGACATTCAACCAATTTCTGCACATTGATTTTGTATCCTAGAACCTCAATAAGTTCACTTATCAGTTCTAGTAGTTTTTTGCTGGAGTCTGTAGGGTTTTCTGCATTTAGTATCATATTATCTGCAAATGATTAAAGTTACACTTCTTCCTTACCAATTTGGATGCCTCATATTTCTTTTTCTTGTCTGATTCATGTGCCTAAGACTTCCAGTATTATGTTGAATGAAAGTGGGGGAGAGTGGACATCCTTGTCTTGTTCCTGACCATAGGGGAAAGCTCTCACTTTTTTTCCCATTGAATATGTTTGCTCATATAAAGCTTTTATTATGTTGAGGTGTGTTCCCTCTACATCAACTTTGTTGGGGGCTTTTATCATGATTGGTGTTAAACTCTATCAGATGTTTTTTTCTGCACCTACTGAAATGATCATATGGTTTTTATCCTTTGTCTTGTTGATGTGATGTGTCACTTTGATTAATTTGGGAATATTGACCCACCCTTGCATCCCAGGAACAAAGCACACGTTGAGTGTGGTGAATGATTTCTTTAGTGTATTGCTGGATTGGATTCAGTTTGGTAGTATTTTATTGAGGTTTTTTGCATCCTCAAGGATATTGGTCTGTAGTTCTTATTTTTAGTGGTGTCTTTATCTGTTTTTGGTATCAGGATAATTCTGGCCTCATAGATTGAATTTGGAATTTTTCCTTCCTTTTCGATATTTTGGAATAGTTTGAGAAGAATAGGTATTAACTCTTTAACTCTTTAACTATTTGGTAGAATTCGCCTGTGAAGCCATCTGGTCCTGGACTTCCATTTGCTGGGAATTTTTTTTATTACTGATTCAATTTCATTGCTGGTAATTGGTCTGTTCAAAATTTCTATTTCTTCCTGCTTCAAATTAGGGAGATTATATGTTTCTAAGAATTTACCCATTTCTTCTAGGTTGTCCAATTTGTTGGCATATAATTTTTCATAATATTCTCTTATAATTGTTTGTATTTCTGTGGTGTCAGTGGTTATTTTTTTCTTGTGGTACTGATTTTATTTGAGTCTTCTCTCTCTCTCTCTCTCTCTCAAAAATAATTACTTGCCACTGTAAAGTGGTTATTTTCCTGTTTTGATATTCCTTAATATTGTGGCTGATAGCAATGAGCATGCGGAGGTTGCAACAGCACATAATTTAATGTTGAACTCTAATTTAGTTATTCTTTTGTTCCCATGTATAACCTGTGCTAATTTGCTTTTTCCTTATTAGGGGTGTTGTAATTTGCATCTTTCATGATTTTTTTTATGGAGTATTGCTTATTTTTTCATTGTGATCTGGATTGATCTACATCGTGAATAATTCTTTCATAGGTCACTAGACTAATTCTTTGAGACTAGGACTCTTTGGGTGAGCAGTTAAAATTTAAGTTAGTATTTTCCTTTTTTTCTTCCAAAAAGAGAAATTGACAAATTAAGTCAATATTAATGGATTGCTAGAGTGACACCTTTGTTAGATTAACTGTTGATGGCTATCCCTATTGGTTCAGGCAAGCTAGAGCCTAGTTAGACAGTGGCAGAAAAGCATTATCTCAGATTTTTCCAAGCTTTTGGTATTTAAGAAATATAAATAACAAAACAAAACAAATCTTTGTCTCGTCCAGTAACTTTCACTGCCTTTCAAATTATTTCTAAAGTTAAATATTCTTGTATTCAGCTTTGCATTATATACCTCTTAAGGTATATAGATATTTAGCCATTTCAACTATCTTGTAGAAACCTAATATGGTTTTAAATTTAATTATCATGAGTTTAACATTTTTGAAAAATAAGCACCATTCTGTACCATATCTGTAAACTTAGAAATGTTTTTATGAATCTCCTCTTTATCCTATGAGGAAATAATTTTTAGTCTTTTTTGATAACATTTATAGTATTTTAAAGAAATATTCTCAGAAATCAAAGTGTTAAACTAATGTTCCTAATACTGGGAGAGGAGAAACATAGGGTTTTAGATCATCATAAAAATTAGCAGCAAATTAACTGACAGTGATAAAACTTTTTTCTCTTCAGGGCCAAGGAATATGAGAGTTTAATGGAAACAAAAAACTCTGGATCTGACTCACCTTATAAAGCAAAGTGAGTATTTTACCCTATATTTTATTTCTCTATCTCACTGGTGTCTGCCTATACAAAAGTTTATCTGAACTTGTATTCCTGTGATCCTGGGCTTTGGTATTGGTTGCCTAGAGCTTCATTCTTCTAACACAGTGGTCTCCAGCCAGGGATGATTTTGTCAGGGGATGTTTGACTGTGCCTGGGGATATGTAAACACATTTTGGCTATCACAGCTTGGAGAAATGGTGTTACTCCCATCAAGTGTACAGAGACACAGGGATGCTGTTAAACACTCTGCGGTGAGCAAAGAATTATCTCATCCAAAACATCAGTAGCGCCTAAGTAGAGAAATGCTGTTCTAGCAGAACAGGTTCTGGCAGTGCTGTTCTGGTTCTTGCTCTGAGGAGGCCTTGTTTAGGATTGTTGCCAGGGCCACTTGACAGATGAGGAGGATTTGACTCCACCACTGAGTATACATGTAACTACACAGGAGCTAAGTAAACAAAACCATCATCATTTTCCTTCTCTCAAATATGTTACCAGTAGAGGTGTGGTGAGGAAGATACTCAAAAACACTGCTGATGGGAGTGCAAATTAGTGTAGTCTTAGTGAAAGGCAATGTGAATCCAGAGCTTAGAACATACACTGCTGCTTGGTGAAATAACGCAAAATGTGCCCAAATATTTATATACAAAAATAACTATTTTACTGTTATTTTTCATAGTGAAAAAGTCAAGAAATAACTGCCACAAATTGGGGAATATCTATAACCAGTTGTTGGTGTAGATATGCTATATTATTTTAATGTAGCAGTTATTTACATTTAAAACAGAAATATTGTTGCCTTCAGAAATGAGCTACCCACTGGGGCACCTGCATGGCTCAGTCAGTTAAGCGTCTAACTCTTGATTTCAGCTCATGTCTTGATCTCAGGGTCATGAGTTTAAGCTCTGTGTTGGGCTCTGTGCTGGACATGAAGCCTACCTAAAAAAATAGAAAAAGAAATGAGATGCCCTTAAGATAATTACTTTTATCACTTATTGTTTTGAAACAATTAGTCATTGCCATCCTAAAAGAAAAAAATTGTGTAAAATATTAAAGTTAACAAAATTATCAAGATTATGATACTGTATATCTGGAAAACCCAAGAAAATCAAGTGAAAAACTAGTGGAAATAAGAGAATCAATTCAGTAAGGTGGCTGATTACCAAATTAATGTGATAATATTTGGCTTTTCTGGGCCTTTGCCTCATTCCAGGCTCCTTACTTGTGTTGCCTCGTTTATTCCTCACAACAACTCAATGAGTTTCATTAGGGAAGCTAAGCCTTAGACAGGTAAGTAACTTGGTTTAAGGTTATGCAACAACATAGCCAAGCTACAAAATTAATGCTTTCCTTTCTGATGATCAGTTAGAAAACATCAATATCATTTACAATAGCAATAAAAAATAAACTAAGAATAAACTTGACAAGAAATATGAAGGCTCTATAAAAATTAAAAACCTTAAAATCCTAACAAAGGGTATAAAAGAAGACTTGTATAAATGGAAAAACAAATTACACTCTTGGATAGAAGATATGGTATAGTAAAATAACAACCGTTTTAAAAAAGAATCATTTTAAAGAACATACGGAAAAATAAATGAAAATTTCTAGAAAAAAAATTTTAAGGGATTAGTGAGGTAGGACTGCACTTACAGATATCTAAGTATTTGTTAAAATATTTTTGCACTGGGGCATTAATAAAAATTCAAATTTATGGAAGAGAGTTTTAAAAACAGTCTAGAAATAGATTAAAATATTTGAGCAAATTTAATATATGATGGTGAGATAATGTTTACAAAGATAGCCACAAGCTGAGCCATTCCTGGGGGCCCCTGTGCAATATAATATAACTTTGCCACTATTACATCAAGTGGTGGACTCTATTTCCTTTCCTCTTGAATTTATTCTGGACTTTTGACTTGTTTTTGACCTACAGACGACTACAGAAGCACTATGTGATTTCCAAGACTTGGCCTCGGAAGTCTTAAGCCTTCTCTTTCAACCTCACTTTCTTGCTCCCCTGTGATTGCCGTGTAGGGAAGCCTGGGTCAGCCCCCCCGCCCTCCCGCCTTGAGGATGAGAGATCACTTGGTCATGGTGATAATCCTTTTAATATGTAGTTGAATTCATTTTGCTTGTTCTCTTGAGGATTTTTGAATCAGTGTTCATAGGAGATATTAAAATTTATCAAGCCTCTGCTTGTGTTACATTTGCTTATATCCCATTGACCAAAGCAAGTCATCTCACCAAGTCCAGGGTCAGGGTGTAATTCAGGAGGACCTTTTATGTAAACAGTCTACTTCAGAACTTTCTCTGGATTCTCCTCTTACTTGACTGACCACTCTTTTTCAGTATCTTTTGCTCGGTTCTTACTTGTCTCCTTGACCTCCAACATTAGCATGCCTATGTCTTGAGCATTCAAATACAGAATTATTCCCTTGGTAATCTTACTCAGTTTTATGACTGTAAACGTTTAGTCACTGATGGATTTTAAATTTAGGACTCCAACCCAGCCCTCTCCCCAGGACTCCAGGCTCATATATCCAACTTCCTATTTAGTATTTCCACTTGGATGTCTGTTTGTTCAGTTGGACCCCTCAAGTGAACGTGTACAAAATTAAACTCTTGAAATTTGCTCCCAAACTTTACCCCTCATATTTTTGCTCGTTTTAGGAAATGGCAAGTCCATCCTTTAAGTTGAGACTAAAATCTTTAGAGTCATCTTCTTTCTCCTCACACTTCATTTTCAGTCCATCAACAAATTCTGTTGGCTCTGTCTTTAAAATATATTCAGAATTTGACCACTTTTCATTACCTTCATAGTAACTACTCTGATTTAACCTACCATTATCTCTCATCTGGATTAATTTAATAGCCTCCTAATTAGTCTTCTACTGCTTCTGCTTTTCCTTACTACAGTCTGTTGACTACTGGGCAGCCAGGACGTTTGTTTAAATTATAAGCCTAGAAAAAATAGCAGTAGCAATAGAAGCATAATTTTTCAGTATCTCCAGATCTTCACATAGAAACCAGGCAAGTAGTTAAGAAAACCAAAAACCCATGGCAGTGTTTAACAACAAACCACCTTACCAGATACCTCCATGAAATCCAAAAAACAAGTAAATCCAAACAGCCTTAGGTACTGCATGTTATTGACATCAGTGTGAAAGAAAGCAAAAAGAAGCAACTGGAATAACAGATGTAAGGAAAGAAGAAGAACCCCAAAATAACTAAGGTTTTCACTGCAAAGTACAGGGAACCAATTTGAAAAAAAACCACTTGAACCTCATTTTCAAGTAAGTTCCTCTGGGAGGGCTCATGTGAACAATGTTGTCTTGGCTCTTGCATATCAATAATTTTATGCCTTCAAAAATTAGTTTTTCCAATTGCAAAATTATTGACCCACATTTTTTTTCTTGAGGATCTTCAATCTTAAAAAATGAACTTTAATCAAAATTGTTAGACTTCAACATAATGACTGTGGTGAACCTGATATAGTTTCTTATAGAACTAAGACTGATGGCCAGAAGAAGAATATTACATAGTAACTGTATCTCATAATTTTATAACATAACTAAGAAAAGTATCAGTGAATATGAGGAGAACGAATGCTAATAAATTAAATGTTCTCTAATTATATTGGTAATGATACCAGTAATGTTATTCTGAGTCTGTTCTGCATATAATGTGGGATAAAGTAAAAGATATTATGCAAACTAAAATTCTCTCATCCCCTGTGTTCCTGAGAAGTTGAGTCCTGAGTTTACAAGAAAGGAGAAAGGAGATAAATGTAATATAGAAGAGATGAGGTAAAACCCCTGTAGGACTGAATTTGAATTAAATGAATTTATGAGGTATTTTATCTTTCAGAAAGTGTTATGTGTATTTGTGTGTATACATATTTGTATATGTATGTGCATATGTATACATGTATATATATGAATGTATGTGTATATGCACACATTTATTTCCTAGCTCTGCCCATTAAAGAGACCTAGAAACAATGACCATCATAGTGGCAGTGAGCTCACTGATTTGGGACTTGAAATATCATTTCTCACGAAAAGAAGCAAGAACTTCTTAGAAAAATGCCTAATTCTAGATCTAAATGCCCTGTCATACTAGATGGCAAGGAGGCTATCAAAAACTTCTAGCATTTTGTCAAAGGACTCAGTAGCCAACTTAAGAGCTTTATACTGGACAAAGAAGATAATTTGAGCTTCCAACAGGATAATTATTATAACTGATTTAATTTGGTAACCAAATAGTAGATGAAGTGTCTTCTTATTAAAATATTCTAGCCAATAAGTGAAAATGACTCTTTCTCTCTTCCTCTGGTTACCCCTCCCTTTCCAGAAAAATTTAGTCTGAAGTCATTAGATGAGAGAATACCAAGCAGCCATCTGCAGTGTTGAGATGGCTGGAGACAACAGTGGCACAGTGGGGGATGTAAGAGCCTGAGGAGGCTGAGGTGGATGTTTGTGCAGGGGCATGAGGAGTGGCCATATGTGGAAGCTCAGAGCCCCAGCAGAATGAAGGGAGCTTCCATGTGAGGTGGGGCATCATGGCCTGGTGTGGTGAGTCAGAGGAGAATGAGGAGGGCATCTCTATGGAAAAGCATCCTGGTATAGTCTGTTAGAGCCCACGTGAAGAGGGAAGCCTGACAAAGGCTGTTGAAACAAGCAAGGGTGAGAGAGCACAAAAACCCAGAGTGGGGAGTCAGAGCCCAAGCTGGGACATAATAGCATACATACAGAAACAAAGATGGGTGATATGTTACATGTAGGGGAATTGGTCAAATAAATAAATATATTAAGGATGATGAAAGGCAGATTGCTCACTACTGGAGAAGAGTTAAAAATATATCCAGGAAGAATAGAAAGACCATGTAGTGAATTGGAATTATAGGTATCAGTTTTAATTTGTATTTTCCAATATATAGAGATAGAAATATAGATGTAACTGTGTTGATTTATTCATATATATATATAATATGATAATATGTATATATGACATATATAATATATGTAATAGTAATATATAATATATATACGTATGTGTATGTGTATATAATATATATTATATATTTTTTATATATTATATTATATTATATTATATTATATATTATATACACATTTCCTAGCTCTTTCCACTGAGAGTCAGGGCCTTGAAACAGCAACACCCCAATAGCATTGAGCACATCAAGTATACTCATGTAATGTGAAGGCAAGGTGGTTTCTCAAAAGGGGAAGTGGGTTCTTTTTTCTACAAGAAGGGATGCTGGCGGGCAAAAATGAAAGATACCCAATGTAAGAGGTAACATGTACACTGATTTTTGTCATCTGATCTAGGTATTTCTTAAGATCTTACATTTAAAAATATAGGCTTCACCATATTATTTAAAAATAGAAGGGGAACCAATAGCCCTAAAACTGTTAAGGTGTTTATGTCTTCTTGTCCATCACACTAACGAGCAATATTTCTTCCTAAAGTGGACCCAGTCTCCTTTCTTACATTTTTACAAATCATCCCAGTGATCTAATGAACCCTCCCCAAAACTTTACTGTGACAAAAGTTAGGGCTTCTTACAGAAATACATTTACATTTCACATTTACCGGTGACATATATGAACTTAGAGTTGTTGTGGGAATTTAAGTTTTGAGAAGAAAGTACTTGACCTTACAAAATTCCTCACAAAGCCCTTTATCAGACAGATAATTCTCATGTTCTAGGCTGGGAGGTACAGCGCCTCTACTTTTTCTTCCCATGCTAGAAGAATTTTCTGCCAGAAGTAACTCAAATAACAATTTCTGTGTTAAAAACTGGATCCTCTAAACAGCTTCTGTTCTTCCCCTGTAGGGAAAATATAACTTTCAGGGCCTGAGTCCCGACAGTCTATAATTATTCATAGTATGAATCAAAATCTGATGCTTTTTTTTGAAAGGGGCTATATTATTTGTGGTACTTCTGTGGAGGCAGGGAATAAAACAGAGGTTTATCTCATGTTACCAAAGCATCCCTTGATTTGGCATTCTTCCTTGAAGGGTAGGTTCATATGAATCCCAGATTTGATTTACCTCAGGGTGAAATACAAGCCTCTTGTATTCTGTGAATTAAAATGATCCTTGTGCCTCCCTAAGTACCCCTGATTTTCAGTGGAATGTGAGCATTCTTGGTAAGAATACTGCTAGATTCATATGCATCCATGGCTATGGCTGGATATTTAGTTACATGGTGTGCAGGCTTTATTCAGCCAAAAGCTGAAGTGGCTACTTATCTGTCACACAATAAACTTCATTGCCAATATTCCTCAACATGATAAGGTCAGTAACTTTAATCGGATGGGACTCCAGCCCATATTCGATTAAAAGGGAAAAGAAGTATGTTGTTCTTATTCTGTGTCTGTGTTTTTTATATTCCCTTTTTCCTTGTGTTAGATTGAGACCTTCTGTCAATGAATAGTAATAATAGTTGATCATTTATTGAATGTCTCCTTTACTCCTGAATGGTGTTAAGTACATTATTTGTCTCTGATCTTCAAAAGCTCTGAAAGGAAAGAAAAGGAGAGATATATAAGATATATATATATATGTGTGTGTGTGTGTGTGTGTGTGTGTTGTATATATACAACACACACACACACACACACACACACACACATATAAAATCTCCACTTTTAAGGTGAAGAAATTGAGATTCAGAGTAGTTAAGTAATTGTCCCAGAGTTTATACATGTGGTATGTACTGGAGCCAGAAATCAAGCATAGGTATGTCTGATATTAGAGTTTATATTCATTCTTTTGACTTATCAAAGTAAACTTCGTATGGATAGCTTAGATTTATTTATTTTTATTAATTTATTTTTATTTATTTTTTGGCAATGTGTGTGTGTGTATATATATATATATAATTTATTGTCAAATTGGTTTCCATACAACACCCAGTGCTCATACCAACAGGTGCCCTCCTCAATGCCCATCACCCACTTTCCCTTTCCCCCACACCCCAAAACCCTCAGTTTGTTCTCTGTCTTTAAGAATCTCTTATGATTTGCCTCCTTCCCTCTCTGTAACTTCCCCCCCCCCGACCCCGCCCCAGTCTTCTGTTAAGTTTCTCAGGATCCACGTAAGAGTGAAAACATATGGTATCTGTCTTTCTCTGCCTGACTTACTTCACTTAGCATAATACTCTCCAGTTCCATCCATGTTGCTACAAATGGCCATATTTCATTCTTTCTCATTGCCAAGTAGTATTCCATTGTATATATAAACCACATCTTCTTTATCCATTTTTCAGTTGATGGACATTTAGGCTTTTTCCATACTTTGGCTATTGTTTAAAGTGCTGCTATAAACATTGGGGTACAAGTGCCCTTATGAATCAGCATTCCTGTATCTCTTGGGTAAATTCCTAGCGGTGCTATTGCTGGGTCATAGGGTAGATCTATTTTTAATTTTTTGAGGAAGCTCTACACTTTTCCCGAGCAGCTGTACCAGTTTGCATTCCCACCAATAGTGCAAGAGAATTCCTGTTTCTCCACATCCTCGCCAACATCTATAGTCCCCTGATTGGTTCATTTTAACCACTCTGACCTGTATGAGGTGGTATCTCAGTGTGGTTTTGATTTGTATTTCCCTGATGAGGGGTGACATTGAGCATCTTTTCATGTGCCTGTTGACCATCTGAATGTCTTCTTTAGAGAAGTGTCTATTCATGTCTTCTGCCCATTTCTTCACTGGATTGTTTTTTGGGTGTGGAGTTTGGTGAGTTCTTTATAGATTTTGGATACTAGCCCTTTATCTGATATGTCATTTGCAAGTATCTTTTCCCATTCCATAGGTTGTCTTTTAGTTTTGTTGATTGTTTCCTTTGCAGTGCAGAAGATTTTATCTTGATGAGGTCCCAATAGTTCATTTTTGCTTTCAATTCCCTTGCCTTTGGAGATGTGTCAAGAAATTGCTGCGGCTGAGGTCAGAGAGGTTTTCCTGCTTTCTCCTCTAGGGTTTGATTGTTTCCTGTCTCACATTCAGGTCCTTCATCCATTTTGAGTTTATTTTTGTGAATGGTGTAAGAAAGTGGTCTAGTTTCATTCTTCTGCATGTTGCTGTCCAGTTCTCCCAGCACCATTTGTTAAAGAGACTGTTTTTTTCCATTGGATGTTCTTTCCTGCTTTGTCAAAGACTAGTTGGCCATACATTTGTGGGTCCAATTCTAGAGGCTCTGTTCTATTCCATTGGTCTATGTGTCTGTTTTTGTGCCAATACCATACTGTCTTGATTACAGCTTTGTAGTAGAGGCTAAAGTCTGGGATTGTGATGCCTTCCGCTTTGGTCGTCTTCTTCAATATTACTTTCGCTATTCGGGGTCTTTTGTAGCTCCATATGAATTTTAGGATTGCTTGTTCTAGCTTTGAGAAGAATGCTGGTGCAATTTTGACCGGGATTGCATTGAATGTGTAGATAGCTTTGGGTAGTATTGACATATTAACAATATTTATTCTTCCAATCCATGAGCACAGAATGTTTTTCCATTTCTTTGTGTCTTCTTCAATTTCCTTTATAAGCTTTCTATAGTTTTCAGCATACAGATCTTTTACATCTTTGATTAGGTTTATCCGTAGGTATTTTATGGTTCTTGGTGCAATTGTGAATGGGATTAGTTTCTTTATTTGTCTTTCTGTTGCTTCATTATTGGTGTGTAAAATGCAACTGATTTCTGTACATTGGTTTTGTTTCCTACAACTTTGCTGAATTCATGTTGGATAGCTTAGGTTTAAACTGTAGTTCACCACTGCCTTTTTGAGCTGCATTTGCTGTTGTATTCTTTGAGAAATTTAACATTTTTACACAAATATTATTTAGGTGAAATTGTATTCTGTGGTATTATTTATTTGTGAAGAAAATTTCCTTATTTGAACTGACTAATATGGTTTGGAGACAAAAGCAGGAGATTTGAGATCACAGGCCTAACCCCACTAATACCTTTTACCAGTTGTGAGACCTTGGGAAAGTTACTGAATTTGCCTGAGCCTTGGTTTCTTCATTTTTTTCAAATGGGAATAAGACTAATGGACATTGTTTTCATAGGATTATATAAGATCATGTACATTATGTTGTAATTTATGGATATTATTAAGACTAAAGAAGAAATTTCTTCCTAGCCCATTCATCATTAAATACCTGTTGAGTGCACTTATGTAGAGGTAGCACATTCAGTGCTGTTAATAAGGCAATGAATAGGTAGACACGAGCCGTCTTTCATGAAGTTAATACTATGCTTCTGTACTGTTCAGTATAATAGCTCCTAGCTATATGTGACTATTTAAATTATTAAGATTAAATGCAACTTAAAATTCAGTTCCTCAGTCTCACTAACTATACTTCTGGTGCACAAGAGCCACATTTGGCTAGCAGCCACCATATTGTACAGTCCAGATATGGGACATTCTCATCATTGCATAAAGTTCTGAATGGGAAAGGCTTGTGATGAGTGCTTTGAAGGAATAGTCAAATCAGAGAAAGTAATGTTTGAACTGAAAACCTGAGGATACATAGAAATTTTCTAGATAATGTGGAGGTGAAGGAAGCATTTCAGAAGGAATGAATGAAGAGCATTTGCAAAGACACTGAAGGAAGACGAAGAGAGTTAATTTTGATCCAGAAAGACTTCATGTACACAGAGTCTGTGTGGCAGGATTAGCCCTACATGGGCAGAATCGGTCTTCTTTGATTGTAATAGGAGAGGCAAAGGAGAGTATGGGTGAAATATAGGTAGGCTTGTAGGTTTTGTGGCAGAAAGTAAAGATTTTCTTGTTCTAGTAGTTCCATTTTCACTCTGAAATGTAAGATCTTCTTTTGAAAACAAGAGGGAGAAAGGAAAGGATGGAGTTTTGAAGAGAATGGATAATGTATGAAGCAAGACTTTATGGAGAATGACCAGATTAGACAGATTTAGTAAGATCCTGAATGTATAGTCATAGGAAGATCAGAGATGGAAAAGGCTTGCTAGATGGTAATTATCCAGCTAAATAAATTAATACATCAAGACACTGAGAGTGGTGCCAGCCCACAGTAAGAGTTAAATATTAGTGATTATCACCACTGCTGCCATTTGACTGGTAGGAGTAACAAACAGAACAACAGAAAGGGAATGTAGCATGTTTAGCAGAAAGTGACTATAATCTTGGCCTACAGAATCTATCACAGATAAAAATGGAAGTGAGACAACAGGGGGATGATGTACAGGGGAGAAGTGGAGAGATCTGGAAGTGTTTCTGGTGAATATCTGTCAGTGGGCTACTTAAGCGAGTAAGTGGAAAGGAGAAGAGGATTGCTCAGAGTGAGGTACATGAGACAGAAGAAGTAAGGGCCACAAAGAAATACTACACATAGTTCACTTGCAGGAATCCTACAGTCTAGGTAACGTGTTTATTTTTTGGTGAAAAGCAAATGTTGCTCTGTTGTCTAAGTAAATGACATCAGCAGTGGCAGGCAATCTCCAAATTACTTGTAAATTGGAACGTGGGAGTTTGACATTTTGAGAGTTTACAGTGCTTACAAAATAATATCCAAGCCTACCTTGAAGATATAAATCAAACTATGAAAACCTGCTGAGTTTCTTATACTCATTTTCTCTGCCATCATTGCCTCACCTTCTCCCCATCTGCAGTTCTGTTCTAGTTTCAGTGTCACACAGAAATTGATAGTAGCAATGTCCTAGCTAATCTAGATGGACAGTACTGTCCTCTAGTTCTGTTTTGTACCATGAGGACTAGGAATGGTTTTGTTTGTTCCTCCCCAAAGGTGTTCTGTGAAGCACTTTCTACTGCAATAATGAAAGTAGCTTTTGTTTCAAAAGGTTTAGGAAAATGAAATATTATAGTCTAATTCATTAATTCATTCTTCCCTTTCATTTTGTATTGAAGACTTCAGCGATTAGCCAAAGATCTTCTAAAACAACTACAAGTACAAGACAGTGGCTCATGGGCAAACAATAAGGTTTCTGCTTTAGATCGGACCCTAGGCGAGATCGCTAGAATATTGGAAAAAAAGGTATGTAACTAATCTCTGGCCTTTGGCCTTAATCTTCGTGATTCTTTCTCACTATGACAGGACATAGGATTATAAGGCTGACGCTCACTTATGCATTTCTTCTGTGTTTCCAAAAGCTGGTCAACCACTGATGGATTGTTTTTTCCTTTTGTTTCTGATTAATTTGGTATAGTTTTTAGTCATTTTAATTGAAATCCTCAACAGCAAAAACAAGTCATATTTTTCCACACACAAACAAAATAAAATAAATTTAAAAGGAATCACAGTAATAAAGATATACAATTTTATGCCAGACAATGTAAAACTTTAAATTATAAAGCTCATAAATCGCAACCAGATTTCCATAAGCACCAATTTCCTTACTGTTTCCAAAAGATTTGGCAGTTTTCTTTAATGACTTAGAGTCATAAATGTTTTTGTGACAGTTAAAACATTGTTAATGATCTTTAAATGATCTTTATTATTCACTATAGAAAACTTAAAATATATCAAGAAGAAATAAACTCCCTATAATGCCCACTGTCGATATTTTATTGTATTTTCTTTTAATCTTTTTACTGGACATTTCTTACATTATTTTATCTGACTACCTGTATCATGAATATTTTCCTGTCTTTAAAAATTCATTGTAACTAAATGAACATACCATAGTTTACACAATTTATATCACTTTGGTGGTTTCTAAGTTTTCTATTTGATGTAATAGCTGTCTTTGTTTATTATCTAAATTTTTTTGTTTTTTGTTTTCTGGGTTTAATATTTATGACATTTGAGATCTACAAAAAGAATGTAGTGACAAAAATAACCCAAATATAATGAACACCTATGAACTTACCATGAAACTTAAAAACTAGACTGTTCCCAGTACCTCTGTGGTTCCCAATGCGATCCTTCCATATCCCATTCCTGTCTCTGCTTCCCCTGAAGGAAATACTGTACAGTATTAAGGCAATATCTTTTCTGTCTCTTTTTGTTTAAAAAGAAGAATATTTCTTTGTTTTTTAAGAGCTTTATTTCTTTACCAAATGAATGTTTTCCTAAGTAATATATTACTGTTTTGCTTGTATTTGAACTTTATAAAATATACTGTAGACTTCTGTCAGTTTTCAATCAAAATTACGATTCTGAGTTTTATTTAGGTTTACAATGTAGCTGTTTTTCATTCATTTTCTCTGCTGTATAGTGAGTACTTCACTGTGTTAATTATAACACAGTTTTTAAAATCTCTTTTCCTGACATGGACATTGTTTTTCAGGATTGAATTCATTCAGGGTTGAATGTGTATGGGGGTGTGTGTGTGAGAGAAAGAAAAAGAGATTAGAAACAGTGCTGCTTAGACATTCATGTATCAGAGCAAATGAGCAAGAATTTCTCCAACGTGGGGAGCCTTAGACTTTAGTCTACATCAGAATCACCTAGGACTTGTTAAAACACACCCCACCTTGGGTTTTTGACTCAGTGGGTCCCAAGAATTTGTGTTTCATAGGTAACACTGATGCTGCTGGTCCAAGGGTCATATTTTGAGAATCATTGCTCTTGTCTAGGACATATGCCTCAGGGGTGGAATTACTGGGTTTTAAGCATATGAATGTACCTTTACAAGATAGTGTTCAGCTGCATTTTGGCATCAGACAGTACAGTCCTCTGTAGGAACTAGAGCAGCAGAGCCACAAAGAGTCAGTTCTTCAGTATAACACATCCCTTTCAGAGTGTCGGAGAGTTCAGAGACTGCTAATCGTCAGACGTGTGCTAGATGGAGTGTTTGGAGGCTTGATATGCTTTAGAAAAATGTCTGTTTTTTAAATTAGCATATACTAATTATTTTTATTTTTATAAAGGGTAATTATACTTCGGACTACAGTTTACTTGAAGATACCACGTGTGCACCTTATCTCATGAATATTGTTTTAGATTGAAGTAATCACAGAATTTTTGAGGAAAAAGTAAAATGATCTATGTAAGAAAGGTATTCAGTATGAAAATCTAAGTAAAGTTATTCTGTTCACAAAGGAGCAATTTACTGGAATACTACTGATTCCTTATAATTTGGGGGAGAAAAATGTAGTCTGGCTCCCAGTCTAAATGGTCTGTGTCAGAAACCTTGCTGTAAAGCTGTCCTTAGAGTATACACTGCAGGACCACCTGAGAGTCTAAACTTACCTACAATAAGATCCTTTTGCTATTTTTATAACAAATCCTTTTTACTTAGCCAGGACAGACTCACTTTATGTGAAATTCTCTTCATAGAGTTATACTGACATTTCAGTGTAATTCAGCTGATATTTATGATTTCAGTCTAGAAATTGTAAATAACCATTCCTTTTTGTTTGGAAAACTGCCTGGAGTAACAAAATCATTAGAGCCAAAGCCAGGTACCCAGTGAAGGATTTGAAGACAGCCTAGAAGTGACAAGGGTGAGACTGGTGGAACTTGAGCAAGCACTCACTGAGGAATGGTGGGAGATGAATCTTGAGCTCTTCACCCTCCTAATTGAGATCTCAACACACTGATGCTTTCTGTTAGTGCTTTGATACAGTTTTGCTTAGATACTTTTTCTGAAGTTCTGAGAACTACGTTAGAACTAAGAGGTTAACTTGTGATGTACAAAAACATTCCTGTAATGAGAGAGATCAGGAAACTGAGGAAACATGAGTATTGTAGTACTTACTCTTTGTCTCAGGTCCCTTCCAACTTTTTGGGTTCTCTGTTTCTGTTTAGAAATAAAGAGTTTGTAAGCTGTGTTGCATATGTTACAGCTTTTAACAAATTCTACCTAGTTCTGTAAAAAAAATTGGTGGTCTAGGGTACTTGTACCTATTCTACTAACAAAAACATTTAAAAATACAGGAAAAAATCAAAAGTAACTTTCTTAAAAGAATCAAATTGCTAAGAAGGAATTGAAAAATTACCAGGCCAAAGAAAAACCAAGAATTTGGGAAGTTGTATTCAGTTATAACTAAATGCCCCAAGGGGAGTTGCCAGGCTGGCAAATGTGAATTATGATTTGCAGGCCTCATGAAGTGGGGACAAAAGTAAAATCCTTAGGGCTGCCTAAGGTGTGAAATCTACTAGATTTTCTCTTAACAAAGATAGACTACCATAACCTATTCCATGATATAATCATAAACCCTCTCACCCCATCCTCTGAGACTGCAAAAGAGGTGCTTTGGTATAATGCAGAAGTTATTACTATAATCCAGCCCTGGTGTCGACTTGTAGCTCAAATTCACATCATCTGTATTATTTCAAATAGTAAAGTGAGTTTAAAGTAGTTCCAGATTGATCGGTGATGTCCCTCGGAACTTGGCAGAAGGAAATAGATGCAAATCCTCATTTGAAGAAGACACCTTTATCCTAGGCTTCAGATAATTTCTCTCAAATGACTTTATAAGAACAAGTAGCCACAGTCCAAAAAAGGGACGCAAAACTAAATGAATCATTATGAGTAATAACTAGCTGAAACTTGAATTGAAAGACTTTGTAAATACCAGTTACAGATTATAAAACTATGTTTTTTTGTTTATCTTTTAAGGAAATAAAAGGCTTGAAAATATCTTCAGTTATGGACAGAGTAGGTAATTCAGAACAGTTCTCCTACTGATGCCAATTAATAAAGCTAGACAAAATGTTAACTGGAACTGAATTGCTAACAAAGTAGTGAAGAATTACTAGGCCAAGATCTAGGAACAAGGCATTTGGGGGCCGGGTACAATTAGTGATCCAAAAGAAGTGGATGAGAAACATCCATTTTAGCCCAGGGCTAAAAATGGATGGGCTAAAAATGTTGGAGTCTAGGACTATCAGTGGTAGAGACTGTGGCAAAACCCCCATATTTTGGGTTGAAATCTTAAAGGGCTGCACTAGGTGAGAGGGTAGATTGGAAGTATGCCAATCATTGCACAGACCACAGCTCAACTTCAAATCATCTGGGTAGCTGAAAAAAAGTAGTGACCTTGGATTGCTAAGACCTCCAGGTGCCTCACAGAAGTAAATGGAAAATGTACTCTGGAGGAAGATAATATCAACCTAAGTCTCAAATTATTTCATTAAATAAATTCAAATACAGTGTCTGACAGAAAAAGGTAATTAAGCACATAAAGGGGCAAAACAACATGGATAAAAATCAGTGGAAACAGACCAACAGGGGCTATACTTCCTGTGTTCACAATATAAGTATTATTTTTTAAAACATATACCACATTTTAAAGAAAATAGAAATTTAAGAACTGAACATTTTAATGCTTATTTATTTTGAGAGAGAGAGAGCATGCATGTCAGTGGGAGAGGGGCAGAGAGAGAAAAGGAGAGAGAGAATCCCAAGCAGGCTCTGTGCTATTAGCACAGAGTCTGACTCAGAGCTCATTCTCACAAATCGTGAGATCATGACCTGAGCTGAGATCAAGAGTCGGATGCTCAACTGACTGAGCCAGCCAGGTGCCCCGATTACTGAACATTTTAGTAATCAAAATTAAGAAAATTATGCATCACATAACAGCAGAATAAATCCACTGAAGAAAAAATTAGTTTATTCTAAGTCATAAGAATCTGGACTAAAACATGGAAAAAGATATGAAAAATACAGAAAAGATTATAAGAGGCATATTGAATATAGTGAAGCATTTAGTTTATGTATAATAATCCAGGAGGAAAGGAGAGAATAGGGCAGAAACAGTACCTGAAGTGATTATTATTTAGAACTTCCTAAAACTTAAAAATCAACCCAGAAATTCAAGAAGCCAAATACATCCCAAAGAATACAAATAAGAAGAAACCCACACCTAGAGACATCATCGTGAACCTGGAGAAAATCAAATTACAAGCCAATCTTATTCATGAGCTTAGAATCAAAATTCCTAAACAGAATTTTAGCAAACAAAATCTTGCAATGTATGAAAAGAATGGTATATCACAACAAAATTGGATTTGTTCAGTATATTCAAGTTTAGTTTACCATTGGAAAATCAGAGTTTGTCATATTAATAGAAGATAAAAAAAAGATCTTTTGATCATCTCAAAAGATCCAGCAGAAGCATTTGTTAAATTCAGCATCAATTCATGACAGTAAATGAGGAATAGAAAGCAATTTTCTTAATCTTATAGCTTATATCTAAAGAAACAAAGTATAGCTAATATCATAAACTAATGAATAAGTTTAATAAGTCTACTAAGATACAGGACCAGTATATAAATATCAACTCTGTTTACATTATTATCCAAATATTAAGTATTAGGAGTAAATTGATCATGTTCATGGATTGGAAATCTTACTACAGCAATATATGTTTTCATCACAAATTAATTTGTAAATTCAGTGCATCTGCAATTAAAATTTTTTATATTATGAAACTGAAACTGTATTTTCTGGAAATTGAAACGCAGATTCTAAAATTAAAATGTAGGATTTCAAAGAACAGCCAAGACTCTGTTGAAAAAGAATAATATGGGAGGATTTGCTCTACCATATATCAAAACTTACTGTAAAGCTCCACTATTTAAGATAGTGTATTGTTGGAACAAAGATGGCAAAAAAGTAGAATGGTTATATTCATAAGTAGCATGCTTGATGCATGATGTGAGGCACTTGTTTATGTACATAAAGAAAAAGGAGACACTACAATGCATTAGAGGAATGTATGGTCCATTTTGTGAATGATGCCATAATTCAGAATGTTGACCCAAAGTCAAGAAGATATTCTTCTTTATTATCTCCTAAAAGTCTGTTTTCACTTTTTACATTTAGGTCCATCTGAAATTAACTTTTTGATTATGATGTCAGGTGAGGTCAGCTTTATATAAAAAAACAGAAAATCCAATTATTAAAACATTCATTCTTCTTTTTCACCATCTTCAGTCCAACAACACACTATCTTAACTACTGCTTTACAGTAAGTTATGATCCTTTCAATAGAGGCAGAAGAAGCATTTGACAAAATACAGCATCCTTTCTTGATAAAAACCCTCAACAAAGTAGGGATAGAAGGAACATACATACCTCAACATCGTAAAGGCCATATATGAAAGGCCCACAGCTAATATCATCCTCAGTGGGAAAAAACTGAGAGCTTTCCCCCTAAGACCAGGAACACGACAGGGATGTCCACTCTCACCACTGTTGTTCAGTATAGTACTGGAAGTCCTAGCCTCAACAATCAGACAGCAAAAAGAAATAAAAGACATCCAAATTGGCAAGGAAGAAGTCAGACTTTCACTTTTCGCAGACAACATGATACGCTACATGGAAAACTCAAAAGACTCTACCAGAAAACTGCTAGAACTGATACATGAATTCAGCAAAGTTGCAGGATATGAAATCAATGTATACAAATTGGTTGCATTTCTATACACCAATAATGAAGCATCTGAAAGGGACATCAAGCAATCAACCCCATTTACAATTGCACCAAAAACCATAAGATACCTAGGAATATACCTAACCAAAGAGATAAAAGATCTGTACACTGAAAACTATAGAAAGCTTATGAAAGAAATTGAAGAAGACACAAAGAAATGGAGAACTATTCCATGCTCATGGATTGGAAGAACAAACATTGTTACCAAAGGAGTCTACACATTTTCAGTGCAATCCCTATCAAACGAATACCAACATTCTTCACAGAGCTAGAACAAACAAATTCTAAAATTTGTATGGAACCAGAAAAGACCCCGAATAGCCAAAGTAATGTTGAAAAAGAAAACCAGAGCTGTAGGCCTCACAATTCTGTACTTCAAGCTATATTATAAAGCTGTATTCATCAAGACTGTGGTACCGGCCCAAAAACAGACACACAGATCAATGGGATAGAATAGAGAACCCAGAAATAGACTCAAAAGACTGTCTTTTCAGTAAATGGTGCTTACACCATACACAAAAATAAATTCAAAATGGATGAAGGACCTAAATATGAGATAGGAAACCATCAAAATCCTTAGAGAAGAAAACAGGCATCAACCTCTTTGACTATGGCCGCAGGAACTTTTTACTGGACATGTCTCTGTAAGCAAGGGAAACAAAAGTAAACATGAATTGTTGGGATCTCATCAAGGTAAAATGCTTCTGCACAGCAATGGAACAATCAACAAAGCTAAAAGGCAACTGACGACATGGGAAAAGGCTTTTGCAGGTGACATATCGGATAAAGAAGGAGACAAACCATAAGAGACTCTTAAATACAGAGAATAAAATGGTTACTGGAGGGAAGGTGGGTGGGGGGGATGGGCTAAATGGGTGATGGGCATTACGGAGGGCACTTGTTTGGATGAGCACTGGGTTTTACTCCTGAAACCAATACTACAGTGTATGTTAACTTGAATTTAAATTAAAAAAATAATTTTGAAAGTTTTATTCATCAAAAGACACTAGAAAAACTGTGAAAAGACAATGTAATGTAAGAAGATCTTTATGTGTATAGCTCATGAAGAAGTGGTATCCAGAGTATATAAGGAATTCTTACAAGTCAACAAGAAAAAAAGATGAACCAGCCAGTAGGAAAATGGACGAGATGACAGGCATTCCAAAAGAAGAACTCTTAATAGCCAATAAGTAAATGCAAAGATAATCAACATCTTTAATAATCAGAAAATTCCAAATGGAAAACTCAATGTAATACTGTGATTCACCTTTCAGAATGGCAAAAGCTAAAGATTGAAAATACCAACTATTGGCAAAGATCTAGAGCATTGGAATGGTCATACCCTGTGATAATATAAGTTAGTACTACCACTTTAGAAAGCAATTTGCTATTATCAACTAAAGTTGCAGGGGTACACATCATATTTTACTTCTATGTCTATGCCCTACAGAAAGCAATGCATATATGCACCAGGAGACATGTATAAAAATTTTCAGTGGCATTTTTATAATTACCAAATATGGGAAAAGCCCAAGTATCCATCAGTGGCTGACTGTATAAATTATGGTATGTTTGTATAATGGAATATTATTCAATAATAAAAACGAACTACAGCTATAGGTAACAACATGGATGTGTCTCACAATGTTTAGTGGGCAAAACAAGTCAAATAAATATAAGTATATATAAATATATATTCATATTTACACACACAATATACATGTTTATATTTACACATATGTATATGTATATACATACACATACATACATACATATACTATTACAGTTCCAGTTATATAAAGTCTAAGAATAGACAAAAGCACCTATATTGTTTTGGAATATATTAATAGATGGTAAAACTATAAAGAAGATACAGAAAATATTTCTTATAATAATCAGGATAATGATTATTCAGAGAATTGCGAGGGAGGTGAAATCAGGAAGATTCATGTAGGTGGCTGCTTGAAGTGCTTCTAGTCTTTTTTTTCTTGACCAGATGGAAATTATACAGTGTTCAAATTACTACTGTTCTTCAAATTGTACTTACATGTTTTTTCCTTTTTCTGTATGTTATGTTTCACAATAAAATTACATTTAAAATTCAGGTTAAAAGAATTGCTCCAAAGACCTTTTTGTTGCAGAAATGTTTAATTATTTCAAATAGTTTCTGAAACATTCTTATATATGTAGAGGCATTTTCCTCATTCTTGACATTGTATTAAATTTGGTCCAAGTAAGCACAATTTGTATTTTCATTGACTTTTCTTGTTACTCTGCGATGATGAACATTACTTTTGAGTTTGGATAGTAACAGCATCCCAGAAGCTTTCTGTGGTTTATCAGTAACATGAGACATTTATATACTGTTACTGTAAGTAAACAGTTTAAGCAGATGGATTGGTCATGGAGTTTTTCCAGTTGCCTTTCCTGACTCTTTGTGAATTCTGCCAAACTTAGAGATTCAGCTGTAAATCTCTTGAAGCTGAATAAGCAAACCACGTAGCTGTCAGTAATCATAATTTGAACTGAATTGAGAGATATCAAATCACAACTGACTTTTTGATACCTATCGTAAACCCTGCCTTGTTTTGGTGTTTTTGAAATTTAACCTGGAAAATTCCACTAACAGATAACTGTGGAAGGTAGAAAGTACAAGCTCTTCCTGACCCTATCCTTTTCCCTGCCTGCTTTTTTGCAAACTGAGGCTTGTGGCTATTTAACACATGCCCAGACTCAAAGCAGATAAACCAGTCATCTCTGAGAGCTTTCTCAATCAGTTGTATTTAAAAAATTGTGTTCAGGTTCTGCTAAAACACTGCCTGTCTTCTAAATTTCATGGTTTCATTTGGTTTTGCTTCTTTTATTTTCAGCTGGAATTCTTTAGTTGAGAGGAACTGCAAAACATTCTATCACAGAAGCCTCTGATTTTGATCTCCTCAGTTACTATGTTCTCAATTTATGTAGTTATTTCTTCATGGCAGCTGTTAAATAACTGTATACAGCTTATATGACACCCGTATTTTGTCAGAAGGTGACAAATACATCCTATAGCCCAAGGTAAAATGAAAATGTCTCTTATACCTTCTTTAACTAGCATATATTAGAAGATGAGTGCAAGGAAAATGGAATTAAGTTACTTCAAGAATCTGACAGAGGTTTAATCTATATATGGTTTGTATTTTTAAAAACCAAGGAATATAAGGGTAGAAATGTTTACGTATTTTGTTTAAGGTAGTGGTTCCATAGGTGTGTGCAGTTGCCACAACTCATCAGACTGAACACCTAAATTTGTGCATTTTATTGTAAACTGTATCTCAGTAAAACAAAACAGTAAATAATGATTTCAAAATAGTTTACGTTATTTTTCAGATGGTGAGGTTTGCCTTTTAGAAACAGTTTTAGTCCTTTCATCTGAAATCATTTATTGTGGCTTCTTTGTGAAAAGTATTCTTTAAAGACAAATAAATTTGTTATAAAAACTTGAATATTGATAGTGCTAGTTTATAGGAACATTTTCCACACTTGTGGTATTTTCTGTTATGGTTATGCAAATTGACACTTCCAAATCATTCACAGTAATGAATAATTATAACAGCAAAAACTCCAGTGACTAGTTGAGAAATAGAACATTGCCACTAGCATCCCAGAACATTCTGATCACCCATATTTATTCTGCCATTCATACTTTTCTCTTAATATTTGGATAAACTATTACTTTGACTTTTTTTTTCTTTTCTTTATAGTTTTATCCTATAAGAGTATATCCCTAAATAATAAATGTTAGGTCACACATGTCTGGTTTTGAAGTTTATGGAATGAATGCTACTCTCTCTAATTTGGAGTCTTGCCTCTATCAAGATTATGTATTTAAGAATTTATGTTGTTTTAGGGTTTTTTTTTCTTTTCTATACTGTGTCATTTTCTATATTGTGCAATTTTCTATACTGTGTCATCGCTTCCTACAATGATACTTCTCCATTCTGCTATTGATGGGCACTTGGGTTGTTTTTATGAAAAAATGTGCTTCTAAACATTTATCCTGATACTCATGTGCATGAATTTCTCTAAGGAGTAGAATTCCTGGGTCATGAGGTGTATACATATATCTTTAACTTTTCTTGATAACACTAACCTGTTTTCCAAAGAAATAGTATCAATTCACACTACTACCTGGAGAATATACAAGTCCCATTGCTCGTTTCTTCTCTAACACTTGGTATTGCCAGACTTTTTAATGTTTGCTAATCTTGTGAGTATGTAGCGGTGTATTCACTGTAGTTTTCATGTGAATCTCTGTTGTCAGGTAGAGTTAGGCACCTATTCATATTTTTACTGCCATTTGAATGTTTTCTCTTGTGACTTGCATGTTCAAAGCTTTTGCCGAAAAGATTTCTATTGATTTGTAGGAAATCTTTGTATGTTCTCAATATCAATTTGTTCAAATGTGTTAAAGATACCTATTCCTATTATACAGCTGTCTTTTTACTCTCTTTTGACTCTTTCAGTGAACAGAAGTTCTTAATTTTAATGTGGACAAATTTATCAATATTTTATGATTAATAGTTTCTGCTCTTCTTCAGAAACTATTTTCCTACTCCAGAGTCAAGAAGATCTTTTTTTCTCTATATTCTTGAAGTTTTATAGTTTTGTCTTTACTTTTAGTTTGTTATGCACTTGCAATTAATTTTTCTGTTTATTGTGAGGCGGAGATTTAATTTCATTGTTTTCCCCATCTGGATGCTTAATTTTTTGAGCACCATTTATTGAAAAGACCAGTTTACTCTACTGTTCTTTGGTAACTCCTCTATCATAAAGGTTTGTAAATACAGGAGTTTTTTTTCTAGTTTCTCTGTTGTTGTACTTTATTCTCTCTCCAGTTGTCTCTGATATGCTCTTAAAACAGTCCATTAATTTCTTAATTTTATTCACAGTATTTTATTTTCCCTATCTAGAATGCTTACTTTTCAAATTTTCTATGCCTCTTACAATTTCTTGTTCTTTACAAATATTTTCAAACTTACCTTTTATTTTTATGCACAGAAAATATAATTAATAGTCTATCTCTGGTAATCCCAATATTTCATGTCTTCGAATGTATATTTGTCTGTTGTTTTTACATGTTCTTTCTTATGATGTCTTGTTTCCTTTTTAACCCCTTAAATTTTTATTGCATGCTGCTTGTAATTGTTGAAAACTTTTGCATCTGTATTTAGGAGATACTGTTCTGCAGTTTTCTTGTGAAGTCTTTGTCTAGCTTAGATAACTGGACGATACTGCCCCAATGGAATGAATTAGGCAATATTCCCTCTACTTCAATTTTTTTGAAGTTTCAGAAGGATTTGTGTTAATTCTTTAAATGTTTGATGGAATTCACCAGTGAAGCCATTTGGCCCTGGATTTTTCTTTGTTGGGAGGTTTATGATTACTGATTCAATTCTTTACTTGTTGCAGATCTATTCTGATTTTCTATGTCTTCTTACGTCAGTTTTAGTATTTTGCATGTTTCTAGGAATTTGTCCATTTCATCTAGGCTTTCTAATTTGCTGGCATATATCATAGTATATGTTGATTATAGTAAACTCTTAATCCATTTGCTTTAAGGACATTAGTAACATCCTCACTTGCTTTTCTGATTTTAGTCATTTGACTCTTCTCTTTTTTCCTCAGTCTAGCTAAAGGTTTGAAAATTTTGTTGATCTTTTCAAAAATCAACTTTTGGCTTCATTGATTTTTCTCTATTTTTCTACTTTTATTTCACTTATCTCCACTCTAATCTTTATTTCCTACCTTTGGGTTGGCATTGGGTTTGGTTTTCTCTTCTTTTCCTCGTTCCTTAAAATGTAAAATTAAGTTATCGATTTGAGATCTTTGGTGGTGTTTTTTTTTAAGACAAATAAACTCTGAGCACTGCTTTCAATGAATTCCATGTTTTATACATTGTGTTTTCATCATTTATTTCAAAGTATTTTCTGATTTCTCTCGTGATTTCTTTTTATTTGGCAATTATTATCTCTTTAATTGCAATATAATTAGCATACAGCATTATATTAGTTTCAGGTATACAGTATAGTGATTCAACAATTCTATACATTATTCAGTGCCCATTATGATAAGCATACTCTTAATCCCCTTCACCTATGTCCCCTACCCTCCCCCCCACCCACCTCCCCTCTTTTAACTAGTTTGTTTGCTATACTTCAGAGTCTGTGTTTTGGTCTGTCTATATTTTTCTTTGTTCTTTTGTTTCTTAAATTCCACATATGAGTGAAATCATGTGGTATTTTCTTTCTCTGACTTACTTCACTTAGTATTATACTCTCTACATCCATCCATGTTGCAGATGGCAAGATTTCATTCTTTTTTATGGCTGAGTAATATTTCATTTTATGTATTTACCACATCTTCTTTATCCATTCATCTATCTATGGACACTTGGGTTACTTCCATAATTTGACTATTGTAAATGTTGCAATAAACACAGGACGCATATATCTTTTTGAATTAGTGTTTTCATACTCTTTGGGTTAATACTAGTGTGCAACTACCAAATCATACATAATTCTATCTTTAATTTTTTAAAGAACCTCCATACTGTTTTCCACAATAGCTGCATCAGTTTTCATTCCAACAAACAGTGCGTGAGGGTTCTTTTTTTTCCACATCCTCACCAGCAGTTGTTATTTCTTGTTTTTTATTTTAGCCATCTGACAGGTGTGAGGTCCCCCCGTGATTTCTTATTTACCCACAGGTTGGGCAAGAAAGTGTTATTTAATTTCCACATATTTGTGCATTTTCCAGATTTCCTTCTGTTACTGATATGATTCCCTTGTGGTCAGAGAAGATGAATCAAATAATTTTAGTCTTTTAAATTGTTTGCATTTGTTATATGGTTTTTGTGTTTGAAGAGTTTTCAAGAATAATTTGAGACCTACTATAATGGTCCTCTGGAAATATTTTCATTTACTTTTGTTAGGTGGTAAGAGTACCAGGGTTTCTGAAACCATCTTTATCCGAGTTCTTCAAATTCTAGGGTTCCCAAGGCCACATGGGTGTCCTGAACACAGGCTGCAAGTTGGATGATTGGCCAGTTTTAATGTCGTGCTTATCATGAGGATGAAATTTTTGAGAGTCTTGCTTGGAATGGTTTAATATGTATCATTCTGTGAATGTTTCTTACAGATTAGTAAAAGTAGCTTTGAGGGCTGTGCTTCTTTCTCTTGGTTTCACCTCCTCCTGGATTTTGACTTGCAGTTCTCTCTCTGGTAATTTTAATTCTTTGAAGAATATTTTTAAATGTTAACTTTTTTGGTTGTTTTCACTAGGAGGACTTATTTTCATTGCCTTGTCATTTGTGAAATAGTCCTTCTAGTGTCATTTTAAACCACATTTTCAAAATAAAATACATAAGAGGTTGGAAAGATATTAAAATAATGCCTGTAACGTCAGGATTGGGGGAAATGGCTGTTCCAGTTATCTAGTTGTATACCTGAGGATCAACCTGTTTCATATCAAACCATGTTGCATATCTTGGAAAACAGGTGTATGTCATCTTCTACTTAGAAAAGTATCACATATGGAGGATTTAGTTAAAAAGAGATTGAGGTCTGGGGCATCTGGGTGCCTCAGTCAGTTAAGTGTCCAGCTTGGGCTCAGGTCATGATCTCGTGGTTCGTGGGTCCATGCCCTGCATCAGGCTCTATGCTGACAGCTCGGAGCCTGGAGCCTGCTTTGGATTCTGTGTCTCCCTTTCTCTCTCTGCCCCTTCCCTGCTCATGCTCTGTCTCTCAAAAATAAATAAACGTTGAAAAATATTTGTTTAAAAAGTTAAAAATACAACTATCCTACAATACAGCAATCACACTCCTGGGTATTTACCCAAAGAATACATGAACACTAATTCAAAAGGATGCATGTACCCCTATGTTTATACCAGCATTATTTACAATAGCCAAGTCATGGAAACAGCCCAAGTGGCTATCAATTGATGAATAGATAAAGGAGATGTGATATATATCTCCATATATATATACACACACACACATACATATATATGTACATATATACATTTTATAGCCATATATATATATACACATACACACACACACATATATATATGTATATATATATATTCGTGGAATATTATTTGGCCATAAAAGGAGTGCAGTCTTGCCATTTGCAACAACATGGCTAGAGCTAGAGAGTATAATGCTAAGTGAAATAAATAACAAAGACAAATACCATATGATTTCACTCACGTAGAATTTGAGAAACAAAACAAATGAGCAAGGGGGAAAAAAGAGACATACCAAGAAATGGACTTTTAATTGTAGAGAACAAACTGGTAGTTACCATAGGGGCAGGGCGTGGGAAGTTTGGTTAAATAAGTGATTGAGATTAAGGAATACACTTGTGATAAACACTGGGTGGTGTTTGGAATTGTTGAATCACTGTATTGTACACCTGAAATTAACATAACACTGCATATTAGCTAACAGGAATTACAATAAAAACTTAAAAAGAGAACCTGTTCAACCTAGCCCATGCCGTGAGTGATTTTACCTCTCAGTAAGGAGATGTGCTTATTGAAGTTTCTGCCCATAGCATCCTGACAGTATTCCATCATGCTACCTCTCTGGCAATATTCTGTTCTTGGGCTCACCTTAGTGATTGATTGCCTGATGCAGTAAGTAAACACTTACTGTTTTAAACTACATTTATATAAATCTAGGTTCTCGGAAATAGTGACAGTAAAAAATGAGAAATTGCCCATATAAAGACCTTGATGCTGTCTTCAGTTCAGCTCAGTTCTTTTCATTAGTAGACTCCATGGCATATACCTTGTGTACTAAGGAAGATAGAAAACTATCTCCTCCATGAGATATAGAAAACTTATCTCCATGAGATATAGAAAACAAAAGAAAACTTTTCTCCTCCATGGCATATAATATAAAACACTATTTTCTGGTTAAAATAAACATAGATGATATCATGAAAAAGATGCAAAAAAAATATTTATTTTTTAAATAAAATACTCAAGAAACCTTAACTTATATCTTGCTGTTACTAGGTATATATGCACCCCCCCCCCCACCCATACCTGGAAATTCAGTTTTTCTGACATTAGAGATTCCTAAATGGACTGTTGGAGAAACTCTGTCTTAGACTAAATTAAATCATCCAGCTTATTCTATATTCCATTCCCAGGAACTGTGATGAAATGGGATTGTTGAAAGTTGCATGTGATATGGTACAAAATTAGAGCATCAGTGGGAAGGTATTTAAGGAAGCAGCTGAGAACAATGTAAAGCGTGGACCTAGAATCTCCTACCTCTTTATTGGGTGACCCTGGGAAAGTTAATCTCCCTGGGTTTTAGTTTCTTATTAGTAAAATATGTGATATTGACATACCCCAAAGGATTATGTGGCTGTTAAATTAAATAATATATGTTAAAATCCTGCAGTCAGTAGGCAGTCAGCTGATGTTGATAACAATATAATGCAGTCATTAAGAACACAGGGTTCGTAGTTATGGCCCTAAATCCAAATTCCTGATCAGCCTTGTAGTAACTCTGTAAGCTTAGCCAGATTATTAACCTTGGTAGAAAACTTCAGCTTTCTCTTTTGAAAAATATGGATAGGATTGCATATATAACTCTATCAGTTATGAGAATTAAAATTTAGTAGCATTATAATCAAGTACTATTTATTATAGGGATGAAAGGATACTGTAACATCTAAAAATAAAATAATACAGGGGTGCCTGTTTGGCTCAGTCGGTTAAGCATCCGACTTCAGCTCATGTCATGATCTCACGACTTGTGAGTTTGAGTTCTGCATTGGGCTCTGTGCTGACGGCTCAGAGCCTGGAGCCTGCTTCGGATTCTGTGTCCCTCTCCCACTTGTGCTCTGGCTCTCTCTCTCTCAAAAATAAATAAACATTAAAAAATGTTTAAATAATATGTCATTATTTTTAAAAATTAAAAGAGAAAAATAATATCAATAAAAACAAAAGGCATAAATTAAAGTTCAACACTTATTCTGAGTTTTTAACATTTTAATGATTTACTTTAAGAACAAGAGCCTAATAAAGTGTGGTTTTCAAAAGCCCGCAGCAGACATTGTATTTAATACTGAAATAACGATGTCCCATCCTGGAGGGTCTGGATAGCTCAATATAGTAGCAAAAAGCATTGCTGATAACTGGCTGATGTGTACAGCCATATGGATTGTTTAAAGTTAGTGCTCCATCTTGATTGGTTATCTGTGAGGTATGTTATTAACATACCTAGACCTCATGCCTAAATAAAAGATAAGCAGGAAAGTAACAAAGTTGAGTATATTTGCTAATAATGTGCTTGTCTACATGGAAAAGCCAATAAAATTCCTGGTTACAGGGTCCATTTATCAAAATATGTTCCTAGACACCAGTGACCAACTAATTAGAAATGTAAGAAAGAAATTAATGATGTCATTCTGAATAACAACAAAAATTGTGCCTAGGAATAGTCTTTTAAAAAAAACCAAAACTTCTCTGGATAAAGTTACAAAACCCTATTCAAAGAATACATAAATCAGTGGGACAGAATAGAAAACCCAGAAAAGGACCCACAACTATATGGTCAAATAATCTTTCACAAAGAAGGAAATGATATCCAATGGAAGAAAAAGACTGCCTCTTCAACAAATGGTGTTGGGAAAACTGGACCCCTTATATCAAACACAAACATAAATTCAAAATGGATGGAATACCTAAATGTGAGACAGGAAACCAACAAAATCCTAGTGGAAACCTCTTTAACCTCATCCGGAACAACTTTTTACTAGATACATCTCCAGAGGCAAGGGAAACAAAAGCATAAATGAACTACTGGGACTTCCTCAACATGAAAAGAGTTCTGCATAGTGAAGGAGACAGTCAACAAAACTAAAAGGCATCCTATGGAATGGGAGAAGATATTTGCAAATGACATATCAGATAAAGGGTTAATGTCCGAAATCTATAAAGAACTTGTAAAACTCAAAACCCAAAAAACAAATAATCCAGTTAAGAAATGGGCAGAAGACATGAATAGACCATTTTCCAAAGAACACATCCAAATGGCTAACAGACACATGAAAAGATGCTCAACATCACTGATCATCAGAGAAATACAAATCAAAACCTCCATGAGATACCACCTCACACCTGTCAGAATGGCTAAACTCAACAACACAGGAAACAATAGATGTTGGCAAGGATGTGAAGAAAAGGGAACCTTCTTACACTGTTAGTGGGAATGCAAACTGGTGCAGCCACTCCAGAAAGCAGTATGGAGGTTTCTCAAAAAGTTAAAAATATAACTACTCTATGACTCAGCAATCACACTACTAGGTATTTACCCAAAGGGTATAAAAATACTCAAAGGGGAACAATCACCTTTTGTTTATAGCAGCATTATCAACAATAGCCAAATTATGAAAAGAGCCCAAATGTCCATTGACTGATGAATGGATAAAGAAGATATGGTATATTTATACAATGGAATATTACTCAGCCATCAAAAGAAAGATATCTTGCCATTTACAATGACATGGTTGGAGCTAGAGTGCATTATGCTAAGTGAAGTAAGTCAGAGAAAAACAAATACCATATGATTTCACTCATGTGGAATTTAAGAAACAAAAAAGATGAACATACAGGAAGGTAGAAAAAAAAGAGAGGGAGACAAATCACTAGAGGCTTTTTAACTATAGAGAACAAACTGAGGGTTGCTGGAGGAGAGGTGGGCAGAGGATGGACTAAATGGGTAATGGGTACTAAGGAGGGCACATGTTGTGATGAGCACTGGGTGTTATGTGTCAGTGATGAATCACTAAATTCTCCTGAAACAAATACTACACTAACTAGAAGTTAAGTAGAATTTAAATAATTCTTGATATATAAAGAATATATATATATATATTTGTATATATAAAAAATAAATAAAAACTTGAAACAAACATACATATATACATCTGTATATACATATATACATACATACATACATAGGGGGTTATATGATATTCATGATTGGGAAGACTAAAGATGTCAAGTCACTACCAATTAAACCATAACTAAAATTCAATTAAAGCTTCAGTAAACTTTTTTGTGAAATATTAAAAGATGATCCTAAATTCCTTTTAAAAAATTTAGGGAGAATAACCAAACCAATTTTAAATAAGAAATAAGTGAGAGTTGGTTGATATCATCAACGTAGTCTAATAATCATCTTCTATTATCTTTCCCTCCAAAGAATACCACTTCAGACAATTACCCACATCAGGAGCCCAGCAGAGAAGTTCCAGCACTCTGTTAAAGCAAAAAATCTTGAGGTCAGATGCATAGAAGAGGACAAGATGAAACTTTTAACTTTAGGGTTACCCCTCCCACAAGGAGGCACAGATCAGGGTCAGAAGAGACCTTTTTGGCATGTGATCTCTTCCTTGTGGTAAAGTGAGAGCTTGTTAGTGAGAGTCTGGCTTTCCCAGCTGGGCAGGATGCTGCCAAAGAGACCCATTTCTTTTTAGCCCCACCCTAAGGTGTGCTTCATGTCTGGCTTGTGGACTGTGGCTGCTGGATGAACAGCAGCCAGGGCTCTTGGAAGACATCAAAGAAATGCAGATCCTACTAACTACATTGCCTACTCCATTAGGAAGCTCACCCATGAGAGCCTGGGATACCTCATGTGCAAATCCCAACTGGCTTACAGTTACCCCGCTGCTTTGTGTACCTCACCCATATCCCATATACCCTCTCAGGCTGTGACCAGGTCTGTATGCTCCTGATGCCCCTGACAGCAGTGAGAGGAAACCTTTGCAGATGACTAGTGAGTATGCACAGAAAGCCAGCTCAGCTCTGTAGGATTGCTAGAAACCACACATACTTGCACATTTAGCTCCACCCTAGGAAAGCAAAAGGGGGGCTGTCAGCATGTGGCCTGGCTTTGCAGGATCAAGAGAAGGCATATAATCTTAAAAATTTAAGGAAAAGAAATCAGGAGCAAGTGTATCCATAGAAAAGGTCGGAGAGAGACTTAGAGTCCGTAACAGGGATGACTGAATGTATTTTTGTCCCAAAGCCAGTCAGTAAAGACTGAAGGAGGTGGGAGAGGGAAGATGGCTGCGTAGGAGGACACTGGGCTCACCTGGCGTCCTGCTGATCACTTAGATTCCACCTACACCTGCCTAAATAACCCAGAAAACCGCCAGAGGATTAGCAGAACGGAATCTCCGGAGCCAAGCACAGAGGCCCACGGAAGAGGATAGGAAGGGCGGCAAGGCGGTGCGCGCTCCGCAGACTGGCGGGAGGGAGCCTGGGCGGAGGGGCGGCTCACCGGCCAAGCAGAGCCCCCGAGTCTGGCTGGCAAAAGCGGAGGGGCCTGATGGACTGTGTTCCGACAGCAAGCACGACTTAGCCTCTGGGAGGTCATAAGTTAACAGCTCTGCTCAGAAAGCCGGAAGGCTGGAGGACAAAGGGAGGGAGAGCTGATGAGCCCCCAGACGACAGAGTTCAGTTTGGTGGGGAACAAAGGTGCTCGCCAGCGCCATCTCCCCTGCCCATCCCCCAGCCAAAATCCCAAAGGGAACCAGTTCCTGCCAAGGAACTTGCTCGCTTAGAGCAAACCCCCAACTCTGTCCTTCTGCGGAGCCAAACCTCCGGCAGCAGATCTAACTCCCTCCCGCTGCCACAGGACCCCTCCTGAAGGAGAAGCGAGCTAAGCCTGCCCCTCCTGCCCCCGTGCACCTTGCCTACCCACCCCAGCTAATACGCCAGATCCCCAGCACCACAAGCCTGGCAGTGTGCAAGTAGCCCAGATGGGCCACGCCACCCCACAGTGAATCCCGCCCCTAGGAGAGGGGAAGAGAAGGCACACACTAGTCTGACTGTGGCCCCAGCAGTGGGCTGGGGGCAGACATCAGGTCGGACTGCGGCCCCGCCCACCAACTCCAGTTATACACCACAGCACAGGGGAAGTGCCCTGCAGGTCCTCACCACTCCAGGGACTCTCCAAAATGACCAAACGGAAGAATTCCCCTCAGAAGAATCTCCAGGAAATAACAACAGCTAATGAACTGATCAAAAAGGATTTAAATAATATAACAGAAAGTGAATTTAGAATAATAGTCATAAAATGAATCACTGGGCTTGAAAACAGTATAGAGGACAGCAGAGAATCTCTTGCCACAGAGATCAAGGGACTAAGGAACAGTCACAAGGAGCTGAAAAGCGCTTTAAACGAAATGCAAAACAAAATGGAAACGACGACAGCTCGGATTGAAGGGGCAGAGGAGAGAATAGGTGAACTAGAAGATAAAGTTGTGGAAAAAGAGGAAGCTGAGAGAAAGATAAAAAAATCCAGGAGTATGAGGGGAAAATTAGAGAACTAAGTGATACACTAAAAAGAAGTAATATACGCATAATTGGTATCCCAGAGGAGGAAGAGAGAGGGAGAGGTGCTGAAGGGGTACTTGAAGAAATTATAGCTGAGAACTTCCCTGAACTGGGGAAGGAAAAAGGCATTGAAATCCAAGAGGCACAGAGAACTCCCTTCAGACGTAACTTGAATCGATCTTCTGCACGACATATCATAGTGAAATTGGCAAAATACAAGGATAAAGACAAAATTCTGAAAGCAGCAAGGGATAAACGTGCCCTCACATATAAAGGGAGACCTATAAGACTTGTGACTGATCTCTCTTTTGAAACTTGGCAGGCCAGAAAGGATTGGCACGATATCTTCAGTGTGCTAAACAGAAAAAATATGCAGCCGAGAATCCTTTATCCAGCAAGTCTGTCATTTAGAATAGAAGGAGAGATAAAGGTCTTCCCAAACAAACAAAAACTGAAGGAATTCGTCACCATGAAACCAGCCCTACAAGAGATCCTAAGGGGAATCCTGTGAGACAAAGTACCAGAGACATCGCTACAAGCATAAAACATACAGACATCACAATGACTCTAAACCCGTATCTTTCTATAATAACACTGAATGTAAATGGATTAAATGCGCCAACCAAAAGACATAGGGTATCAGAATGGATAAAAAAACAAGACCCATCTATTTGCTGTCTACAAGAGACTCATTTTAGACCTGAGGACACCTTTAGATTGAGAGTGAGGGGATGGAGAACTATTTCTCATGCTACTGGAAGCCAAAAGAAAGCTGGAGTAGCCATACTTATATCAGACAAACTAGACTTTAAATTAAAGGCTGTAACAAGAGATGAAGAAGGGCATTATATAATAATTACAGGGTCTATCCACCAGGAAGAGCTAACTATTATAAATGTCTATGCGCCAAATACCAGAGCCCCCAAATATATAAAACAATTACTCATAAACATAAGCAACCTTATTGATAAGAATGTGGTCATTGCAGGGGACTTTAACACCCCACTTCCAGAAATGGATAGATCATCTAGACACATGGTCAATAAAGAAACAAGGGCCCTGAATGATACATTGGATCAGATGGACTTGACAGATATATTTAGAACTCTGCATCCCAAAGCAACAGAATATACTTTCTTCTCGAGTGCACATGGAACATTCTCCAAGATAGATCGTATACTGGGTCACAAAACAGCCCTTCATAAGTTTACAAGAATTGAAATTATACCATGCATACTTTCAGACCACAATGCTATGAAGCTTGAAATCAACCACAGGAAAAAGTCTGGAAAACCTCCAAAAGCATGGAGGTTAAAGAACACCCTACGAACGAATGAGTGGGTCAACCAGGCAATTAGAGAAGAAATTTAAAAATATATGGAAACAAACAAAAATGAAAATACAACAATCCAAACACTTTGGGACGCAGCAAAGGCAGTCCTGAGACGAAAATACATTGCAATCCAGGCCTATCTCAAGAAACAAGAAAAATCCCAAATACAAAATCTAACAGCACACCTAACGGAAACAGAAGCAGAACAGCAAAGGCAGCCTAAACCCAGCAGAAGAAGAGAAATAATAAAGATCAGAGCAGAAATAAACAATATAGAATCTAAAAAAACTGTAGAGCAGACCAACGAAACCAAGAGTTGGTTTTTTGAAAAAATAAACAAAATTGACAAACCTCTAGCCAGGCTTCTCAAAAAGAAAAGGGAGAGGACCCAAATAGATAAAATCATGAATGAAAATGGAATTATTACAACCAATCCCTCAGAGATACAAACAATTATCAGGGAATACTATGAAAAATTATATGCCAACCAATTGGACAACCTGGAAGAAATGGACAAATTCCTAAACACCCACACGCTTCCAAAACTCAATCAGGAGGAAATAGAAAGCTTGAACAGACCCATAACCAGCGAAGAAATTGAATCGGTTATCAAAAACCTCCCAACAAATAAGAGTCCAGGACCAGATGGCTTCCCAGGGGAGTATCTACCAGACGTTTAAAGCAGAGATAATACCTATCCTTCTCAAGCTATTCCAAGAAATAGAAAGGGAAGGAAAACTTCCAGACTCATTCTAGGAAGCCAGTATTACTTTGATTCCTAAACCAGACAGAAACCCAGTAAAAAAAGAACTACAGGCCAATATCCCTGATGAATATGGATGCAAAAATTCTCAATAAGATACTAGCAAATCGAATTCAACGGCATATAAAAAGAATTATTCACCATGATCGAGTGGGATTTATTCCTGGGATGCAGGGCTGGTTCAACATTCGCAAATCAATCAACGTGATACATCACATTAACAAAAAAAAAGAGAAGAACCATATGATCCTGTCAATCGATGCAGAAAAGGCCTTTGACAAAATCCAGCACCCTTTCTTAATAAAAACCCTTGAGAAAGTCGGGATAGAAGGAACATACTTAAAGATCATAAAAGCCATTTATGAAAAGCCCACAGCTAACATCATCCTCAACGGGGAAAAACTGAGAGCTTTTTCCCTGAGATCAGGAACACGACAGGGATGCCCACTCTCACCGCTGTTGTTTAACATAGTGCTGGAAGTTCTAGCATCAGCAATCAGACAACAAAAGGAAATCAAAGGCATCAAAATTGGCAAAGATGAAGTCAAGCTTTCGCTTTTTGCAGATGACATGGTTTAATAATATTTCATTATATGTAAATGCCACATCTTCTTTATCTCTTCATCAGTTGATGGGCACTTGGTCAGCTTCCATATCTTGGCTATTGTTAATAATTCTACTATAAACATAAGGGTGTATGTATCCCTTTGAATTAGTGTTCTTGTAATCTTTGGGAAAATACCTAGTAGCGCAATTGCTGGATTGTAGGGTAGCCTAACTTTTTGAGGAATGTCCATACTGTTTTTCACAGTGACTGCATTCCCACCAACAGTGCATGAGTGTTTTTATACATTCCCACCAATACCTGTTTTTTGTGTTGTTCATTTTAGCCATTCTGAGAGGTGTGAGGTGATATCTCATTGTAGTTTTGATTTGCATTTCCCTGATGATGAGTGATGATGAGCATCTTTTCATGTGTCTGTTGGCCATCTGGATGTCTTTGGAGAAATGTCTATTGGTGTCTTCTGCCCATTTTTTAATTGGATTGTTTTTTGGTTGTTAAGTTGTATCAGTTCTTTGTATATTTTGGATGCCAACCATTTATGGAATATGTCATTTGCAAATATCTTCTCCCAGTCAGGTGGTTTGCCTTTTAGTTTTGTTTGTTTCCTTCATCATGCAGAAGCTTTTTATTTTCATGTAGTCCCAATAGTTTATTTTTGCTTTGGTTTCCCTTATCTCAAGAGACATACCTAGAAACAAGTAACTAACAGGAATTAAAATAAAAATAAATAAGTAAGTAAATAAATAAATAAGAATAAAGCAATGGAAGACATCAAGGAAGCATGACACCATCAAAGGAACAGAATTTTCCAGAGAACTGACTCCAAAAAAATAGAAATCTGATATTTGTGTGATTAAAATTCAAAATAATGTTTTCTTTTTTTTTTTAAAGCTCTTCAGCTGATTTTAATGTTCATTTATTTTTGAGACAGAGAGAGACAGAGCATGAACAGGGGAGGGTCAGAGAGAGAGGGAGACACAGAATCCGAAACAGGCTCCGGGCTCCGAGCTGTCAGCACAGAGCCCGACGCGGGGCTTGAACCCACGGACCGCGAGATCATTACCTGGGCCGAAGTCGGACGCTCAACCGACTGAGCCACCCAGGCGCCCCTCAAAATAATGTTTTAAAGAGCTCTATAAGCTGCAACAAAATAGAGACATTTAATGAAACCAGGAATACCATACACAAACAAAATGAGAAGTGTAGAAAAGAGACAGAAATCATAAAAAACAACAAAACAAATTCTGTAGCTGAAGAATGCAAGGAATGAAATGAAAAGCATGATAGGGAGTATCAACCACACTGTATCAAGCAGAAGAAAGAATCTGTAAAGTAAAAGACAACTCATTTAAATTAGTCCATTAAAGAAACAAAGAATAAAGGATGAAAAAGAGTGAAGAAAGCCTGTGCAAAGTATATGATACCATTAAGAGAAACTTGATTCCAAGAAGGAGAAGAGAGAGAGGAAGGGGTTCTTGAGAAAGCTTATTTAAAGAAATAATGGCTGAGACCTAAACCAATATAGGAATAAATTTGCATATTCAAATTTGTGAAACTCCTAGTTGCCCCCTAAAATGACCTCCAAGACACATTGTAATAAAACTACAAAATCAAAGATTAAAAAAAAAATTTTAACCAGCAAGAGAAGATAATTCCTCACAAAAAAAGGGAAACCCCCATAAGGCTATCAGTTCATTTCTCAATAGAAACCTTGCAGGTCAGTTGAGAGTGCCCTGGTATTTTCAAGGTGCTGAAGGAAGAAACTGCCATAAAATATAAAAATAGTTTACCCAACAAATCTATCCATCAGAAATGAAGAAGAGATAAAGGCTTTCCCAGGTAAACAAAAGCAGAAAGAATTAATCATCATTAGCCCTGCCCTTTAAGAAATCCTGAAAGAAGTTCTTCATGCTGAAATGAAACAATGCTCATTTAGTAACATGAAAATATGAAACTGGTTAATTATATATTAATCAAATTCAGAGTACCTTAATAAAGTAATATGATGGCATATTAATCACATAATTCTAGTATAAAGGCTAAAAGGACAAAAGTATCAAAAATAACTATAAGCTAGAATAATTTTTTAATTGACACACATTATAAAAAGATGTAAATTGTGACATCAAAACATAAAATGTGGGTGGTGGAGGTAAAAGAGTAGAGTTTTTGTATGTTATCAAAGTAAATTTTTATCAGCACAAGAGACTTATCTTGGTAACCACAAAACAAAAGCCAATAAAATAGTACATATACAAAAGATGAAGCATATCACCATGAAAAATAATCAATTTTTAATGAAGGAGGCAAGAGAGGAAAAACAAGGGAAATACAAAATGCCAGAAAACAATATATGGCATTAGTAAATCCTTATTATCAATAATTACTTTAAATGTAAGCAAATAAAATTCTTCAATCAAAAAGCATAGAGTGGATGAATGAATCAAAAACAAGACCTTAGTAAATGGTGCCTGCAAGAGACTTGCTTCAGCTTTGATGACAATGGAATGAATGTGAAAAAATGGAAAAATATATTCCATGCAAATGGAAATCAAAAGAGAGTAGGGGTGGCTATACCTCTTTAAGACAAAATAGATGTTAGGTCAAAAATTGTAAGATACTGGGGCGCCTGGGTGGGTCAGTCAGTTAAGCGGCCGACTTTAGCTCAGGTCATGATCTCGTGGTCCGTGAGTTCTAGCCCCGCGTCAGGCTCTGTGCTGACAGCTCAGAGCCTGGAACCTGTTTCAGATTCTGTGTCTCCCTCTCTCTGACACTCCCCCGTTCATGCTCTGTCTCTCTCTGTCTCAAAAATAAATAAACGTTAAAAAAAAATTTTTTAAAAAAAGATAAATTTAAAAAAATTGTAAGATACAAAGAAGGTCAGTCTATAATGGGAGATAAAAGGGTCGAAGAATCAAGAGGCTATAACAGTTGTTAATATGTATGCATCTAATATCAGAACCTCTGCGTATATAAAGCAAATACCAACAAATATGAAGGGAGATATAGACAATATAATAATAGTAAGGGACTTCAATACCCCACTTTCAACAATGGGTAGATCATCCAGAGAGAAGATCAGTAAGGAAACATTGGGCTTAAATTATACTTTAGACCAAATGGACTAATAGACCCATGCTAAACATTTCATCCAATAGCAGTAGAATAGATATTCTTCTCAAACACACACACAACATTCTCCAGGATAGGTCATATGTCAGGTAACAAAACAAGTCTCAGCAAATTTAAGAAAATTGAAATTATACAGACTATTTTTTCTACCTGCAGTGGTATGAAACTAGAAATCAATAACATAAAGAAAAGTGGAAAATACACAAATATGTGGAAATGAAACATTATCCTCCTAAACAACCAGTGGATCAAACAAGAAATTGAAAGGGAAATTTAAGAATATCTTGAAACAAAGAAAAATGGAAGCACAACCTATCAAGACTTCTAGGATGCCACAAAAGCAGCAATAAGAGGGCGTTCATGAAGATAAATGCCTACATTAAAAAAAATCTCAAATAAAAAAAACTAACTTTATACCTCAAGTATATAGAAGAAACAAACCCCAAAGTTAGTAGAAGAAAGGAAATAACAAAGATCAGGCCAGAAATATGTGAAATAGAAATAATAGAAAAGATCAATGAAAGAAAAGCTAGTTGTTTGAAAAGATAAAATTGACAAAAGTTTTAGGTAAACTAAGAAAAGAAATTAAAATCAGAAATAAAAGAGATGTTACAACTGATAACATCAAAATACAAAAGAGCGTAAGAGACTACCATGAATAGTTACACATCATCAGATTGGACAACCTAGAAGAAATGGATTAATTCTTAGAAATACCTACCAAGCCTGAATCATGAAGAAGTAGAAAGTATGAACAGAAAGAAAACAAATGAGGATAGTGAATCAGTAATCAAAAACCTCCCAACAAAGAAAAGCCCAGGACCACATGGATCCACCAGTCAGTTGTACCAAACATTTAAAAAAGTATTAATCCTAATCCTTCTCTATTCTAGACTATTCCAAAAAATTGATGAAGAGAGAACACTGCCATTCTCATTTTATGATGCCAGAATTACCCAGATATCAACACTAGATAAGGACACTACAATATAAGAAACTATAGGCCAGTATCCCTGATGAACACAGATACAAAATCCTCATCAAAACAGCAGGAAACCAAATTTAAAAGCACATTAAAAGAATCATACATCATGATCAAGTGAGATTTATTCCTGAGATGCGATGATAGTGCAACATACACAAATCAGTAACAGGTGATATACCACATTAATAGACTGAAAGATAAAAAGATTTCAACAAAATTAAGATGCTTTCATCATTAAAAGCTCCCAGCAAATTGGGAATAGAAGAAATATACGTCCACATAATAAAAGCCATAGATGGCAAGCCCACAGCTAACATCATGCTCAACAATGAAAGTTGAAAGCTTTCCCTCTAAGATCAAGAACAAGGCAAGGATGACAACATCACCACTCCTATTCAACATAGTATTGGAAGGTATCCAATCAGAAAAGGTATCCAAATCAGAAAGGAAGAAGTAAAATTGTCTCTGTTGGAAGATGGTAAGATCTTAGAAAATTCCAAAGACTCCACAGAAAAACTGTTACAACTAATAAATGAAAATGAAGTTACAGTAAACAAAGTCAGCATACACAAATTAGTAGCGTTTCTAAATACTAACAAGGAAGTATCTGAAGAAGGAATAAAGAAAACAATTCCATTTACAATAGTAGCAAAACCCATAAAATACTTAGGAGTAAATTTAACTGAGGAAGTAAAAACTCTGTACATTGAAAATTATATGATACTGGTGAAAGAAATTAAAGACACACATAAATGGGAAAATGCCATGTTCATGGTTTAGAAGAATATTAAAGTGTCCATACAAAAGCCATCTATAAATTCAACACAAACCCTATCAAAATTCAAATAACATTTTCCACTGAAATAGAAAAAACAATCCAACAACACTACAAAAGACCTCCCATAGCCAAAATGATCCTGAGAAAGAACAAAGCTGAAAGTGTCACATTTCCTGATTTCAGATTATATTATAAAGCTATGACAATCTGGGGCACCTGGGTGGCTCAGTCGGTTGAGCGTCTGACTTCAGCTCTGCTGACAGCTCAGAGCCTGGAGCCTGCTTCGGATTCTGTGTCTCCCTCTCTCCCCCTCCCCTGCTTATGCTCTGTCTCTCTTTGTCTAAAAAATAAATAAAAACATTAAAAAATTTTTTAAAGCTCTGACAATCAAAACAGTTTGATACTGGCATAAGAAAAGACACATAGACCAGTGGAACAGAATTAAGAGCCCAGAAATAAACTCACACATATACAGTCAACTAATATTTGACACGGGAGCCAAGTATAGACAATAGAGATGGGATAGTCTCTTCGATACATGGTATAGGGCAAACTGTATAATCATGTGCAAAAAAATGAAATTGGACTTTTTCCTATACCCCCAAATTAACTCAAAGTCAAATCATCATTTTGTACATCTTAAACTTAACACAGTTTTGTATATGAATCATATCTTAATAAAACTGGAAAAAAATTAAATGGATTACATAGTTATATATAAGACCCTGAGGGGCACCTGTGTGACTTTCATGGTTCATGAGTTCAAGCCCTGTGTCGGGCTCTGTGCTGACAGCTCAGAGCCTGGAGCCTGCTTCAAATTCTGTGTCTCCCTCTGTCTCTCTGCCCTTCCGCTGCTCAGGCTTTCTGTCTCTCCCTCTCCCTCTCCCTCTCCCTCTCCCTCTCCCTCTCCCTCTCCCTCTCCCTCTCTCTCTTTCTCTTTCTCTCTCAAAAATAAATAAACATTAAAAAAAATTAAATCTAAGACCCTGAATCATAAAGCTCCTAAAAAATATATAGGGAAAAATTTCCTTCACATTGGTCTTGGCCATGATTGTTTGGGTATGACACCAAAGTACAAGCAACAGAAGCAAAAGCAAACAACTGGGATTTTATATATATATATATATATATATATATATATATATATATATGCACACACACACATATACATACACATATACATACATATAAATATATATGTATGTATATGTGTATGTATATATATGTGTATATATGTGTGTATATATATACACACACATATACATATATGTGTGTGTATATATATGTGTGTGTGTGTGTGTATACACACACACACACATATACATTTTTTTTAACGTTTATTTTTTTTGAGAGAGGGAGCATGAGTGGGAGAGGGGCAGAGAGAGGGAGACACAGAATCCAAAGCAGAGTCCAGGCTCTGAGCTGTCAGCACAGAGCCCAATGCAGGGCTTGAACCCATGAACCATGAGACCATGGCCTGAGCTGAAGTCAGACACTTAACTGACTGAGCCACCCTGGTGCCACAACTGGGAATATATTAAACTTAAGAGCTTCTGAACAGCAAAATACACAACCAGCAAAATGAAAAGGCAATCTATGGAATGGTAGAAAATATTTATGAACCATATTATCTGATAAGGAGTTAATAACCAAAATATATAAGGAACTCCTACAACTCAATAACTAATCATCATCATTATCATCTGATTTTAAAATGGGCAAAGGGCATGAATAGACATTTTTTCAAAGAATACATACAGGTGGCCAGCAGGTTTATATACAGGTGCTAGCATCACTGATCTTTAGGAGAATGCAAATCAAACCCACAGTGAGATATCACCTTACACCTGTTAGAATGGCTATTGCCAAAAAGACAATTAACAGTTATTGGCAAGGATGTGAAGAGTAGAGAACCTTTGTGTACTGTTGTTGGTAATGTAAATTGGTATTGCCATTGTGGAAAACAGTATGGAGGTTCCTCAAAAATTTTAAATTAAACTACCATATGGTCTAGTAATCCTACCTCTGGAATATAGTTGAAAGAAATGAAATCACTATCTTGAAGAAATAGCTGCATTCCCATGTTCATTGCAGCATTGGTCACAATAGCCCACACATGGAATTACCTCATCAACAGAAGAATGGATAAAGAAAATGTGGTCTGTATACAATGGAATATCATTTAGCCATAAAAAGGAGAAATCCTGCTGTTTGTGACAACATGGGTGAATTTTGAGAGTATTATGCAAGTGTGAAATAAGTTAGAGAAAGACCAATACCATGTGGTCTCACTAGTAAGTAGTATCTAAAAAAATCAAACTTAGAGGACCAGAGAGTAGAATGGGGGTTGTCAGGGCCTGGGGGTGGAATGGGTAGAGTAAATGTTGGTTAAAGGGTATAAACTTCTAGCTAGACGAATGAGTTCTGGAATCTGATGTGTGGCATCTGATGTGTGGTATGGTGACTATACTTAATGGTACTGTATGATATACTTAAAAGTTACTGTGAGATTAGATCTTAAAGGTCCTTGCCACACATGCATGAAAAATGAGGTGGTGGAGTTGTGAACTAACCTCATTGTAATAATCTTTTCTAATATGTATGTGTACCAAATCATCATATTGTGAACCTTAAACTTCCACACTGATATATGTCAATTATATCTCAATAGATCTGAAAAAGAAGAATAAAGCAAAGATAGTCACTTAAAAGAACAAAACAAAATTGGGGTGCCTGGGTGACTCGGTTAAGCGACCAGCTTCAGCTCAGGTCATGATCTCATGGTTCATGAGTTTGAACCCCACATCGAGCTCTGTGCTGACAGCTTGGAGCCTGGAGCCTGGAGCCTGGAGCCTGCTTCAGATTCTGTGTCTCCCTCTCGCTCTCTCTGCCCTTCCCCCAACTTGTGCTGTCTCTCTCTCAAAAAATAATTGTTTTAAAGATTAAAAACAAGTGAGACTTATTTTTAAAGCTGTAGTAATGAAATGTTTGATGTTGGTACAAATAGTATATATGTGGAAAATTTTAGCCCATAAACTTTACATATATATATATACATATACATATACATATATACATATAATACATATATTATAATATATATAATATATAATATTATATATATTATAAAGCACATACATGTAGACATATACATATGCATAGGGAGTGGATGTTGGTATATATGACTTAAGTTGCATATTGAATAATGGAGAAAGAGTGAACCCTTCAGTGAATGGAACTGGGACATATGAACAAGCAATGAATGGATATAGGAGTAAGTGAGTGAGTGATAGAATTAATAAAACTCTTAAACCATACATGAAAATTAATTCCAGTATAAGCTAAAGACCTATATGTGAAAAAGTAGAACTTTAGGAGAATAGACTGTATCTTTATGACATTGCTTTGAAAAATAATTTAAGATTCCCCAACATATATAATTAAGGTAGTATGACCATATTAAAGTACAAATTAAAATTCTTCAAGAAACAATACATCCGGAAGTTATATGCCATGAATGAAAAGAGGATATTTGCAACACATAACTGGCAGTTGGACTGGAAAAATATATTTAAATTATTCTACAAATCAGTAAGAAAAAATTAGTCCATTAGAAAATTGAAGTCATAAAAGAGGGAAATCCAAATGGTCATTAAATATTTGCAAAGATGTACAGCCTCATTAATAATCATATCTCTGTAAATTTATACAAGATATTATTTCATTCCCATTTTTCTGGCAAAAACTGCAAATTCGTATGCATTGGAAAGCACATGATGAAAAGAATTCCCTCATACATTGCTAGTGGGGGTGTAAATCGAGACACTGCTTTGTACAGCCATTTGGCAAAATCTGGCAAAATTGAAGCTGTGCATGCTCTATTTGACCCCCAAAATTCTATTTCTAGGTTTATACTATTAAGAAATACCTATTCCTTAGTATAGAGAAATCTATATAAGAATGTGTGTTGATTCATTTAATTAAGAAACTTAAATGAACTTTCCACTGTGTGCTAAACACTTTGATTCCTGAGAATATGATGGTAAAGAAGATAAAATCTTTTAATTCATCAGACTTCACTTTTGGCAGTTAAAACAAATGGAGACAAAGAGCGTTTACTTTGTGAAAAGTCATTTTTTATACGTACACTTAAAACATTTACTTTTAAAAAACAAGTATACATTGTTAACCAAAAAAGGCAAATTGCAAAAGTCTAAATAACATTTTTAAAAACTGAAAGAAATGTTATAATTCTTGAGGGAGGAAGGGAGAGAGAGAGATAAAAGTATAAAAACACCAATGACCAGTTTAGTCCTTACCTTTGAGAATGTTAGGAGGGGATGTTAACACTATCTGTTTTGTCTTATTTCTTTTTTTTTAATAAAGCAATTTTGAAAAAATAACATTATTAAATGTGGGCTGTGGGCCCATATTATTTGCTATGCTATTGTGTATATTTGAAATATTTCATAATATTTTATTCTGAAAATTAGTAAAGGGAAGAAATCAAGTATTTATCATGCCTTTTTTATATATGAATAGTATCTCAACATAACAAAGTAATGTTATTTAATTCATAAGGGATGATAAAGATAGAAAGTCTCTACTCTGTAAATCCTCTAATTAAATAAATCTAGATAACAACCATCAGTGGTTATTAAAACCATGAGGTGTATGGTTAAATATGGTCTTCCACAGTTATATTTATTATATGTAAGATTGCTTATGTACATATCACTTTTAAACATAATTCACATACTATATAGTTCACCTGTGTAAGACAGCTTACCATTTTTTGTTACATTCAGAGTGTGAAACCATCATTCCAGTCAATTTTAGATCTTTAACATCATTCTAAAAAAGAAACCCTGTACCCATTAGCAGTCATCTCATATTTCTCCCTAACCTCTCCATCCTAAGAAACCACTAATCTACTTTCTGTCTCTATAGATGTGTCTATTTTAGAAATTTCATATAAATGGAAACATAAAATACGTAAACTTTTGTGACTGGTTTTTGTCACACAGCATAAATTGTCAAGGTTCTTCCACATTATAGTATGTATCAGTATTCTTACTTTTGATTGCTGAATAATATTAGACTGTATGGATGTACATTTATTTTGTTGATTAACATGTGAGTTGTTTTTGCTTTTTGTGTGTATGTCAATTTATTTTTCTTTCTAAAAATTACATTTTAATTAACAACAGTTAATTATTAGTTTCAGGTGTACAATATACTGCTTAAACAATTCTGGACATTACTCATCAGTGCTTTTCATGATAAGTGTACTTTTAATCCCCCTCACTTATTTAACCCAACCTCTCCTCTAAGAACCATCAATTTCTTCACTATACTTAAGGGTCTGTATTATTGTTTGTCTCTTTATCCTTTGTTCATTTATTTTATTTCTTAAATTCCACATATGAATGAAATCATATTTCACTGAGTGACCTATTTTACTTAGCATAATACCCTCTAGGACTATCCATGTTGTTGTAAATGGCAAGATTTCATTCTTTTTTATGGCTAAGTAATATTCTATTGTACATATATACCACATCTTCTTTATCCTTTCGTCAGTCAGTGGGTACTTTGGTTCTTAACATAATTTTGCTATTATAAATAATGCTGCAGTAAACGCCCGTGTGCATATGTTTTTTTCAAATTAGTGTTTTTGTATTCTTTGGGTAAATACCCAGTAGTGGAATTACTAGGTCATATTGTAATTCTGTTTTAACTTTTTGAGGAACTGCCATATTCTTTTCCCCAATGGCTATGCCAGTTTTCATTCCTGCCAACAGTGTACCAGGTTCTTTTTTCTCCACATCTTCCCCAACACTTCTTGTTTCTAGTGTTCAGACAGGTGTGAGGTGATATCTCATTGTGTATTTGATATGCATTTCCATGATGATGGGTGATGTTGAGCATTTTTTCATCTGTCTGTTGGCCATCTATATGTCTTCTTTGGAGAAATGTCTGTTCATGTCTTCTGCCCATTTTTAATTTGGATTCTTTGTTTTTGGGCTGCTGGGTTCTGTAAGTTCTTTATATATTTTGGATACTAAACCCGTATCGGATATGTTATTTACAAATACCTTCTCCCATTCAGTTGATTTCCTTTTAGTTTTGTTGATTATTTCCTTTGCTGTGCAGAGAAGCTTTTTATTTTGATATGACAGTCCCAAGACTTTATTTTTGCTTTTGTTTCCCATGCCTCAGGAGACATATCTAGAAAAATGTTAATGCAGCTAATGGCAGAGAAATTACTGTCTATGTTCTCTTCCAGGATTTTTATGGTTTTAAATCTCACATTTAGGTCTTTGGGGTTTACTTTATAGTTATATAAATATGTATATAATATAAATGTAAACCCTATATAGTTATAGGGTTTATTTGGGGTCTATACCATAAGTGGTACAGTTTCACTTTTTAGCATGTTTAGCATGCTTATTTTTCCAGCACCATTTGTTGAAAAGACTCTTTTTATCATTGTATATTCTTGTCTCCTTTGTCAAAGATTCACTGACTATATAGATGTGGGCTGATTTCTGTGCTCTCTCTTCTGTTACATTGATCAGTATGTCTAATTTTGTGCCAGTACCATACTGTTTTGGTTTTTACAGTAGTATATTTTGAAATATGAGATTGTGATACCTCCAGTTTTGGTCTATTTCAAGATTGTTGTGACTCTTTGGGTCTTTTGTGGTTCCATACACATTTTAGGATTATTTGTTCTAGTTCTGTGGTAAATGCTGTTGGTGTTTAGATAGGGATTGCATTAAATCTATAGATTGCTTTGGGTAGTATGGACATCTTAACAATATTGTTCCCCCAATACATAAGCATGGAATATTTCTCTGTGTCATCTTCAATTTCTTTTATCAGTGTTATATATATAAGTTTTAAGAGTACAGGTCTTTCGCCTCCTTGGTTAAGGTTATTCCCAGGTATTTTATTATTTTTGGTACAATTGTAAATGGGAATGTTTTCTTAGGTTTTCTTTCTGCTACTTCATTCTTAGTGTATAGAAATGCAACTGATTTCTGTTGATTTTATATCCTGTGACCTTCCTGAATTCACTTATCAGTTCTAGGAGCTTTTTGTTGGAAATTTTAGGGTTTTCTATATAGAGTGTCATATCATATATGACAGAAAGTTCTTCTTACAAATCTGGTTGTCTTTTATTTCTTTTCCTTGTCGTATTTTGGCCATGATTTCCAGTACTATGTTGAATAAAAGTGGTGAGAGTGGACATCCTTGTCTTGTTCCTTACCTTAGGGGAACAGCTCTTAGTTTTTCACCATTGAGTATGATGTTAGCTGTGGGTTTTTCATAAATGGCCGTTATTATGTTGAGGTATGTTCCTTTAAAACCTATGTGTGGGTTTTTGTAATGAATGGATATTGTATCTAATGCTTTTTCGGCATATATTGAAATGGTCATATGGTGATTTTTTTTTCAATATATGAAATTTATTGTCAAATTGGTTTACATACAACACCCAGTGCTCATCCCAAAAGGTGCCCTCTTCAATACCCATCACCCACCCTCCCCTCCCTCCCACCCCCATCAACCCTCAGTTTGTTCTCAGTTTTTAACAGTCTCTTATGCTTTGGCTCTCTCCCACTCTAACCTCTTTTTTTTTTCCTTCCCCTCCCCCATGGGTTTCTGTTAAGTCTCTCAGGATCCACATAAGAGTGAAACCATATGGTATCTGTCTTTCTCTGTATGGCTTATTTCACTTAGCATCACACTCTCCAGTTCCATCCACGTTGCTACAAAAGGCCATATTTCATTCTTTCTCATTGCCACGTAGTATTCCATTGTATATAAACCACAATTTCTTTATCCATTCATCAGTTGATGGACATTTAGGCTCTTTCCATAATTTGGCTATTGTTGAGAGTGCTGCTATAAACATTGGGGTCCAAGTGCCCCTATGCATCAGTACTCCTGTATCCCCTGGATAAATTCCTAGCAGTGCTATTGCTGGGTCATAGGGTAGGTCTATTTTTAATTTTCTGAGGAACCTTCACACTGCTTTCCAGAGCGGCTGCACCAATTTGCATTCCCACCAACAGTGCAAGAGGGTTCCCGTTTCTCCACATCCTCTCCAGCATCTATAGTCTCCTGATTTGTTCATTTTGGCCACTCTGACTGGCGTGAAGTGATATCTGAGTGTGGTTTTGATTTGTATTTCCCTGATAAGGAGCGACGTTGAACATCTTTTCATGTGCCTGTTGGCCATCCGGATGTCTTCTTTAGAGAAGTGTCTATTCATGTTTTCTGCCCATTTCTTCACTGGGTTATTTGTTTTTTGGGTGTGGAGTTTGGTGAGCTCTTTATAGATTTTGGATACTAGCCCTTTGTCCCATATGTCATTTGCAAATATCTTTTCCCATTCCGTTGGTTGCCTTTTAGTTTTGTTGGTTGTTTCCTTTGCTGTGCAGAAGCTTTTTATCTTCATAAGGTCCCAGTAATTCACTTTTGCTTTTAATTCCCTTGCCTTTGGGGATGTGTCGAGTAAGAGATTGCTACGGCTGAGGTCAGAGAGGTCTTTTCCTGCTTTCTCCTCTAAGGTTTTGATGGTTTCCTGTCTCACGTTCAGGTCCTTTATCCATTTTGAGTTTATTTTTGTGAATGGTGTGAGAAAGTGGTCTAGTTTCAACCTTCTGCATGTTGCTGTCCAGTTCTCCCAGCACCATTTGTTAAAGAGACTGTCTTTTTACCATTGGATGTTCTTTCCTGCTTTGTCAAAGATGAGTTGGCCATACGTTTGTGGGTCTAGTTCTGGGGTTTCTATTCTATTCCATTGGTCTATGTGTCTGTTTTTGTGCCAATACCATGCTGTCTTGATGATTACAGCTTTGTAGTAGAGGCTAAAGTCTGGGATTGTGATGCCTCCTGCTTTGGTCTTCTTCTTCAAAATTACTTTGGCTATTCGGGGCCTTTTGTGGTTCCATATGAATTTTAGGATTGCTTGTTCTAGTTTCGAGAAGAATGCTGGTGCAATTTTGATTGGGATTGCATTGAATGTGGAGATAGCTTTGGGTAGTATTGACATTTTGACAATATTTATTCTTCCAATCCATGAGCAGGGAATGTCTTTCCATTCCTTTATATCTTCTTCAATTACCTTCATAAGCTTTCTATAGTTCTCAGCATACAGATCTTTTACATCTTTGGTCAGATTTATCCCTAGGTATTTTATGCTTCTTGGTGCAATTGTGAATGGGATCAGTTTCTTGATTTGTCTTTCTGTTGCTTCATTGTTAGTGTATAAGAATTCAACTGATTTGTGTACATTGATTTTGTATCCAGCAACTTTGCTGAATTCATGTATCAGTTCTAGCAGACTTTTGGTGGAGTCTGTCGGATTTTCCATGTATAGTATCATGTCATCTGCAAAAAGCGAAAGCTTGACCTCATCTTTGCCAATTTTGATGCCTTTGATTTCCTTTTGTTGTCTGATTGCTGATGCTAGAACTTCCAACACTATGTTAAACAACAGCGGTGAGAGTGGGCATCCCTGTCGTGTTCCTGATCTCAGGGAAAAAGCTCTCAGTTTTTCCCCATTGAGGATGATGTTAGCTGTGGGCTTTTCATGAATGGCTTTTATGATGTTTAAATATGTTCCTTCTATCCCGACTTTCTCAAGGGTTTTTATTAAGAAAGGATGCTGAATTTTGTCAAAGGCCATTTCTGCATCGATTGACAGGATCATATGGTTCTTATCTTTTTTTTTGTTAATGTGATGTATCACGTTGATGGATTTGCCAATGTTGAACCAGCCCTGCATCCCAGGAATGAATCCCACTTGATCATGGTGAATAATTCTTTTTATATGCTGTTGAATTCGATTTGCTAGTATCTTATCGAGAATATTTGCATCCATATTCATCAGGGATATTGGCCTGTACTTCTCTTTTTTTACTGGGTTTCTGTCTGGTTTAGGAATCAAAGTAATACTGGCTTCCTAGAATGAGTCTGGAAGTTTTCCTTCCCTTTCTATTTCTTGGAATAGCTTGAGAAGGATAGGTATTATCTCTGCTTTAAACGTCTGGTAGAACTCCCCTGGGAAGCCATCTGGTCCTGGACTCTTATTTGTTGGGAGATTTTTGATAACTGATTCAATTTCTTCGCTGGTTATGGGTCTGTTCAAGCTTTCTATTTCCTCCTGATTGAGTTTTGGAAGAGTGTGGGTGTTTAGGAATTTGTCCATTTCTTCCAGGTTGTCCAATTTGTTGGCATATAATTTTTCATAGTATTCCCTGATAATTGTTTGTATCTCTGAGGGATTGGTTGTAATAATTCCATTTTCATTCATGATTTTATCAATTTAGGTCCTCTTCCTTTTCTTTTTGAGAAGCCTGACTAGAGGTGTATCAATTTTGTTTATTTTTTCAAAAAACCAACTCTTGGTTTTGTTGATCTGCTCTACAGGTTTTTTTTAGATTCTATATTGTTTATTTCTGCTCTGATCTTTATTGTTTCTTCTTCTGCTGGGTTTAGGCTGCCTTTGCTGTTCTGCTTCTATTTCCTTTAGGTGTGCTGTTAGATTTTGTATTTGGGATTTTTCTTGTTTCTTGAGATAGGCCTGGATTGCAATGTATTTTCGTCTCAGGACTGCCTTCGCTGCGTCCCAAAGCGTTTGGATTGTTGTATTTTCATTTTTGTTTGTTTCCATATATTTTTAAATTTCTTCTCTAATTGCCTGGTTGACCCACTCATTCATTCGTAGGGTGTTCTTTAACCTCCGTGCTTTTGGAGGTTTTCCAGACTTTTTCCTGTAGTTGATTTCAAGCTTCATAGCATTGTGGTCTGAAAGTATGCATGGTATAATTTCAATTCTTGTAAACTTATGAAGGGCTGTTTAGTGACCCAGTACATGATCTATCTTGGAGAATGTTCCATGTGCACTCGAGAGGAAAGTATCTTCAGTTGCTTTGGGATGCAGAGTTCTAAATATATCTGTCAAGTCCATCTGATCCAATGTATCATTCAGGGTCCTTGTTTCTTTATTGACTGTGTGTCTAGATGATCTATCCATTTCTGTAAGTGGAGTGTTAAAGTCCCCTGCAATGACCACATTCTTATCAATAAGGTTGCTTATGTTTATGAGTAATTGTTTTATATATTTGGGGGCTCTGGTATTCGGCGTATAGACATTTATAATAGTTAGCTCTTCCTGATGGATAGACCCTGTAATTATTATATAATGCCCTTCTTCATCTCTTGTTACAGCCTTTAATTTAAAGTCTAGTTTGTCTGATATAAGTATGGCTACTCCAGCTTTCTTTTGGCTTCCAGTAGCATGAGAAATAGTTCTCCATCCCCTCACTCTCAATCTAAAGGTGTCCTCAGGTCTAAAATGAGTCTCTTGTAGACAGCAAATAGATGGGTCTTGGTTTTTTATCCATTCTGATACCCTATGTCTTTTGGTTGGCGCATTTAATCCATTTACATTCAGTGTTATTACAGAACGATACGGGTTTAGAGTCATTGTGATGTCTGTATGTTTTATGCTTGTAGCGATGTCTCTGGTACTTTGTCTCACAGGATTCCCCTTAGGATCTCTTGTAGGGCTGGTTTCATGGTGACGAATTCCTTCAGTTTTTGTTTGTTTGGGAAGACCTTTATCTCTCCTTCTATTCTAAATGACAGACTTGCTGGATAAAGGATTCTCGGCTGCATATTTTTTCTGTTTAGCACACTGAAGATATCGTGCCAATCCTTTCTGGCCTGCCAAGTTTCAAAAGAGAGATTAATCACGAGTCTTATAGGTCTCCCTTTATATGTGAGGGCACGTTTATCCCTTGCTGCTTTCAGAATTTTGTCTTTATCCTTGTATTTTGCCAATTTCACTATGATATGTCGTGCAGAAGATCGATTCAAGTTACGTCTGAAGGGAGTTCTCTGTGCCTCTTGGATTTCAATGCCTTTTTCCTTCCCCAGTTCAGGGAAGTTCTCAGCTATAATTTCTTCAAGTACCCCTTCAGCACCTTTCCCTCTCTCTTCCTCCTCTGGGATACCAATTATGCGTATATTATTTCTTTTTAGTGTATCACTTAGTTCTCTAATTTTCCCCTCATACTCCTGGATTTTTTTATCTCTCTTTTCCTCAGCTTCCTCTTTTTCCATAATTTTATCTTCTAGTTCACCTATTCTCTCCTCTGCCTCTTCAATCCGAGCCATGGTCGTTTCCATTTTATTTTGCATGTCGTTTAAAGCGTTTTTCAGCTGCTCGTGACTGTTCCTTATTCCCTTGATCTCTGTAGCAAGAGATTCTCTGCTGTCCTCTATACTGTTTTCAAGCCCAGCAATTCATTTTATGACTATTATTCTAAATTCACTTTCTGTTATATTATTTAAATCCTTTTTGATCAGTTCATTAACTGTTGTTATTTCCTGGAGATTCTGTTGAGGGGAATTCTTCCGTTTGGTCATTTTGGATAGTCCCTGGAGTGGTGAGGACCTGCAGGGCACTTCCCCTGTGCTGCGGTGTATAACTGGAGTTGGTGGGCGAGGCCGCAGTCAGACCTGATGTCTGCCCCCAGCCCACCGCTGGGGCCACAGTCAGACTGGTGTGTGCCTTCTCTTCCCCTCTCCTAGGGGCGGGATTCACTGTGGGGTGGCGTGGCCCGTCTGGGCTACTTGCACACTGCCAGGCTTGTGGTGCTGGGGATCTGGCGTATTAGCTGGGGTGGGTAGGCAAGGTGCACGGGGGCAGGTGGGCAGGCTTAGCTCGCTTCTCCTTAGGTGGTCCACTTCAGGAGGGGCCTTGTGGCAGCAGGAGGGAGTCAGACCCACTGTGGAGGGGTGGCTCCCCAGAAGCACAGCGTTGGGTGTTTGCTCGGAGCAAGCAAGTTCCCTGGCAGGAACTGGTTCCCTTTGGGATTTTAGCTGGGGAGTGGGCGAGGGAGATGCCACTGGCGAGCACCTTTGTTCCCTGCCAAACTGAGCTCTGTCGTCCCAGGGCTCAGCAACTCTCCCTCCCTTTGTTCTCCAGCCTTCCTGCTTTCGGAGCAGAGCTGTTAACTTATGACCTCCCAGATGCTAAGTCCTGCTTGCTGTCGGAACACAGTCCGTCAGGCCCCTCTGCTTTTGCCAGCCAGACTCGGGGGCTCTGCTTGGTGGGCGGGCTGCCCCTCTGCCCCAGCTCCCTCCCGCCAGTCTGTGGAACGCACACCGCCTCTCAGCCCTTCCTACCCTCTTCTGTGGGCTTCTCATCTGCGCTTGGCTCTGGAGACTCCGTTCTGCTAATCCTCTGGCAGTTTTCTGCATTATTTAGGCAGGTGTAGGTGGAATCTAAGTGATCGGCAGGACACGCGGTGAGCCCAGCGTCCTCCTATACCGCCATCTTCCGACGATCTCCAATGGTCATATGGTTTTTATCCTTTCTCTTGTTGACATGTGATGTATCACCTTGATTGATTTGTGAATGTTGAGCCACTTTTGCATTCCAGGAATAAATCCCACTTGATCATGGTGAATGATTTTTTTAATGCATTATTAGATTCAGTTGGTAATATTTTATTGATGATTTTTACATCTATGTTCATTAGCAATTTTGGCCTGTAGTTCTCTTTTTTAGTAGTGTCTTTACCTTGGTTTTGTTGTCAAGGTAATGCTGGCCTCATAAAATGAATTTGGAAACTTTCCTTCCTTCTCTGTTTTGAATAATTTTAGAAGAATAGATATTAACTCTTCTTTAAATGTTTGATAGAATTCACCTGTGAAGTCATCTGGGATAGAATTGTTTTTTGGGAGTTTTTAAATTACTGATTCAATTTCATCATTGATAATCGGTTTGTTCAAAATTTCTATTTCTTCCTGATTCAGCTTTTATAAGTTATATGTCTCTAGGAATTTGTCCATTTCTTCTGGGTTGTCTAATTTGTTGGCATATAATTTTCCATAATATTCCCTTATAATTCTTTTTTTAAATGTTTGATTTTTGAGAGAGAGACAGAGAGACAGAGTGTGAGTGGGGAAGGGGTAGAGAGAGAATGGAACACAGAATCTGAAGCAGGCCCCAGGCTCTGAGCTGCCAGCACAGAGCCTGACGTGGGCTCAGACTCACAGACGAGATCCTGACCTGAGCCAAAGTCGGAAGCTTAACCAACTGAGCCACCCAGGCACTCCCTATAATCCTTTGTATTTCTTCTCTTTCATTTTTTTATTTTTATTCGAGTCCTCTCTTTTTTATTTCTTTTTTTCTTTTGATGAGTTTTTCTTTTGATGAGCTTATCAATTTTGTTGATCTATTCAAAGAACCGGCTTCTAGTTTCATTGATTTTTTGTTTGTTTTGACTTCTATTTTGTTTATTTATTTTCTGATCTTTATTATTTCCTCCCTCATACTGGTTTGTGGTTTTCTGTTTTTCTTTTCCTGTCTCCTTTAGGTGTAAGGTTAGGTTGTTTATCTGAATTTTTCCTGTTTCTTGAGGTAGGCCTGTATTGCTATATACTTCCCCCTTAGAACCCCTTTTGGTGCATCCCAAAGGTTTTGGATCATTGTGTTTTTATTTTTATCTCCGTGTATTTTTTTATGTAATTCTTGGTTGACCATTTATTATTTAGTAGCATGTCATTTAACCTCCATGTATTTGAGTTCTTTTCAGATTTTTTTCTTGTAATTGATTTCTAATTTCATAGTGTTGTAGTCAGAAAAATTGCATGGTATGACTTCAAGCTTTTTGAATTTGTTGAGATTACTTTGTGGCCTAACATGTGATCTGTTCTGGAGAATGTGCTATGTACACTTGAAAAGAATGTGTATTTTGCTGTTTTAGCATGGAACATTCTGATAGCTGTCGGTCCATCTGGTTTAATATATCATTCAAAGCCACTGTTTCCTTGTTGATTTTCTGTCTGGATGATATGTCCAATGATGTAAGTGGAGTGTTCAAGTTTCCTACTATTATTATATTACTATCAGTTATTTCCTTTATGTTTGTTAATAGCTGCTTTATATACTTGGTTGCTTTCAAGTTGGGTGCATAAATATTTACAATGTTACATCTTCTTGTTAAGTTTTTTTCTTTATGATTTTATAGTGTCCTTTTTTGTCTCTTGTTACATTCTTTGTTTTAAAGGTATTTTGTCCAATGTAAGTATTGTCACCCAGGTATTTTCACTTCCATTTGTATAACAAATGCTTCTCCATCCTTTTAGTTTAAATCTTCATGTGTCTTTAGGTCTGAAATGAGTCTCCTCTCGACAGCATAGAGATGGATATTGATTTTTATTTTTTATTCTGTCATTGCATGTCTTTTGATTGGAGTGTTTAGTTTATTATTCAGAGTAATAATTGATACGTATATATTTATTGTCATTTTGTTACTTGTTTTATGGTTGTATTTTTAGTTCTTTGTTCCTTTCTTCTCTTGCATTCTTCTCTCACATTTTGCTGGCTTTATTTAGTGATTTTACTTGGATATTTTTCTCTTTATTTTTTTCATATCTTTTACTAGTTTTTGTTTTGTGGTTACCATTAGGTTTATTTATAATATGCATAAGGCATATAGCAATCTGTATTATGTTGGTGGTTGCATAAGCTTGAACCCATTTTGAAAGCACTAAGTTTTACTCCTCCTCACATATTAGGTATATAGTGTCATACTTTAAAGCTTTTTATTTTGTGAATTCCTTTACTCATTTTTATAGATATACTTAATTTTACTACTTTTATCCTTCCTACTTTTCTTACTCCTGCTTATATTTTTTCCTTTCTACTCAGAGTCCCCTTTAGCATTTCTTGTAAGTCTGGTTTTAGTGGTGATGAATTCCTTTAATGTTGTTTGTCTGGGAAACTATTCATCTCTCTTTCTATTCTGAATGATACCCTTGCTGGATAGAGTATTCTTGGTTGCAAGAGTTTGTTTCTTTCAGCACTTTGAATACAACATGCTACTCCTTTCTGGCCTGCATAGTTTTTGCTGAACAATCAGCTGGTAGCATTATGGGGTTTCCATTGTGTGTAACTGTTGTTGTTTTTTTTTTTCTCTCTCTCTTACTGCTTTTAAAATTCTCTCATTTTAATTATTATGTGTGTTGGTGTGGACCTGCTTAGGTTGATTTTGTTGGGGGCTATCTGTGTCCCCTGGACCTTGATTACTGTTTTCTTTCCCAAAGTTGAGATGTTTTCAGCTGTTGTTCAGATAAATTTTCTACCTCCTATTCTCTTCCTTCTCCTATGATCCCTATAATGTGAATGTTATTATGCTTGATGGTGTCCCTTAGTTTATTTTTATTTTTTATTGTTATTTTTTCTCCTGTTCAGCTTGATTGCTTTCTGTTACTCTTTCCTCCAGATTGCTGATCTGTCCTTTTGCTTCCTCTAGTCTACTGTTTATTCCGTCTAGTGTAGTTTTAATTTCAGTTTCTGAATTCTTTATTTCTGATTGGTTCTTTTTTATGTTTTCAGTCTCTTTCTTGAGGGTCTCAGTGAGTTCCTCCCCGCTGGTTTTCAAAGGCAAATGTTATGGGGATTCATCTTGCCACTGCAGGTCCCCCATGGCTGGGTGCCTGGTATGGGGTCTACTCCTCTTCTCTCTCCAAGTCCATGGTGTCCCTCTGTCCTGCGACAGTCCCATGAGTCAGGTTGGCTCCTAACCACACCTCTACCCTTCCTACCCTTTGGAACATGGCTTGCAACCAAAAACGCTTGCAACCAAGAATACTCTATCCAGCAAGGGTATCATTCAGAATAGAAAGAGAGATGAATAGTTCCCCAGACAAACAACATTAAAGGAATTCATCACCACTAAAACCAGACTTACAAGAAATGCTAAAGGGGACTCTGAGTAGAAAGGAAAGAATATAAGCAGGAGTAAGAAAAATAGGAAGGACAAAAGTAGTAAAATTAAGTATATCTCTACAATTAGCTGTGGAGAGTTTCTCCTACCAGGCTTCTCATTGTTTTATGGATTATTTAGACTATTGTGGATGTTATCTACATGTGTCTGTGGGATGAGGTGAGCCTAGGATCTTCCTCCCATCATCTTCTTCAGAAGTCTCAGTTGGTTTTTTGGGGGGGTATTATAAATAATGTATAAACATCCATGTGCAAGGTTTTGTGTGCCCATATATTTTCATTTCTTTGGGGTATGTACCTTAGAGTGAAATTGCTTAGTTGTATAGTAATTTCTTTATTTAACTTTTCAAGAAACTGCCAAACTCTCCAAAGTCAGTGCACCATTTTATATTCCCACTAGCAACATGTGAAGATTTCAGTTTCTTATCATTCTTTTAAATTTCTGTGTGTGTAAATGTAGACATCCTAGTGAGTGTGAAGTGGTATCTCACTGAGGTTTTGATTTGCATATCCCTGATAACTAATGATATTGAGCATTTTCATGTGGTTATTTGTATATCTTTGTGAAGAAATGTCTATTCAAATTCTTTGCTCATTTTTTAAAATGTATTTATTTCAATTTGGGTTAGGTAATATGCCATGTAGTATTGGTTTCAGGAGAACTCAGTGATTTATCACTCACATACAACACCCAGTGCTCATCCAATAACTGCCCTCCTTAATGCCCATCACCCATTTAGCATATCCACCCCCCCACCTCCCCTCAGGCAACCCTCAGTTTGTTCTCTGTGTTTAAGAGTCTCTCATGGTTTGCCTCCCTCTCTGTTTTTATCTTACTTTTCCTTCCCTTCCCGTGTTCATCTCTTGTGTTTCTCAAATTCCACATATGAATGAAATCATATGATATCTGTCTTTTTCTGACTAACCTATTTCACTTAGCATAATATACTCTAGTTCCATCCACATTGCTGGAATTCATTCTTTTTGACTGCTGAGTAGCATTCTGGTGTGTGTGTGTGTGTGTGTGTGTGTGTGTATGTATGTGCACGCACGCACCTGTGCCCACATACACATACTACATCTTTACCCACTCAGCAGTTGATGGACATTTGGGCTCTTTCCATAATTTGGCTATTATTGATAGTGCTACTATAAACATTAGGGTGTGTGTGCCCCTTCAAATCAGCATTTTTGAATCCTTTGGATAAATACCTAGTAGTGTAATTTCTGGGTCATAGGTGAAATAGAAGATAAAATTATGGAAAAAAATGAAGCTGAAAAAAGAAGGAAAGGAAATTACTAGATCATGAGGGGAAGACTTTGAGAACTAAAGATTCCATGAAACAAAATAATATTTGTATCATAGGAGTCTCACAGGGAGAAGTCCAGGGAAAAGGGGCAGAGGGTTTATTTGAACAAATTACAGCTGAGAACTTCCCTAATCTGGGAAGGAAACAGGCATTCAAGTCCAAGAGGCACAAAGAACTCCATTCAAAATCAACAAAACAGGTCAACACCATGACAGTATCATAGTGAAACTTGCAAAATGCAAACAGAAAATTCTGAAAGCAGCTAGGGACAAATGGTCCTTAACTACATGGGTAGGCACATAAGGTTAGTAGCATACCTATCCGCTGAAACTTGGCAGACCAGAAGGGAGTGGCAGGAAATATTCAATGTAAATGGGAAAAATATGCAACCAAGAATATTTTTTTAGCAATGCTTGTCATTCAGAATAGAAGAAGAGAGAAAGATTTCACCAGGCAAACAAAAACTAAAGGAGTTCTTGACCACTAAGCCAGCCCTGCAAGAAATTTTAAGGGAGACTCTTTGAGTGGAGGCGGGAAAAAAACCCAAAGCAACAAAGAGTAGAAGGGGCCAGAGAACATCTCCAGAAACACCAACTCTGCAGGTAACGCAATGGCACTAAAGTCATATTTTAATAATAATGTAAATGGATTAAATGCTCAAATCAAAAGACATAGGATATCAGAAGGGATTAAAAAAAAAAACAAGATCCACTATATGCTGCCTACAAGATACTCATTTTAGACCTAAAAACACCTGCAGATTGAAAGTGAGGGGATGGAGAACCATCTTTCATGCTAATGGAGGTCTAAAGAAAGCCGGAGTAGCCATACTTATATCAGACAAACTAGATCTTAAAACAAAGACTATAACAAAGACTGTAATAAAAGATGAAGAATGGAATTATATCATAATTGAGGGCTCTATCCATCAAGAAGATATAACAATTGTAAATATTTATGCTTTCAACTTGGAAGCATCCAAATATATAAATCAGTTAATCACAAACATAAACTCATTGATCATAATACAATAATAGGAGACTTTAATACCCCCACTTACAGCTATGGACATATCATCTAAGCAGAAAATCAACAAGGAAATAATGGTTTTGGATGATACACTGTACTGGGTGGACCTAACAGATATATTCAGAACATTTCATCCTGAAGTAGCAGAATATACATTCTTCTTGAGTGCACATGGAACATTCTCCAGAGTAGATCACATAGTGGGTCACAAATCAGCCCTCAACAGATACAAAAAGATCAAGATCATACCATGCATATTTTCAGATCACAATGCTATGAAACTTGAAGCGAACCACAAGACAAAATTTGGAAAGCCCTTAAATACATGGAGGTTAAAGAACATCCTACTAAAGAATGAATGGGTTAACCAGGAAATTAAAGAAGAAATTTTTAAAAATACATGGAAGCAAATGAAAAAAATGAAAACACAGTAGTCCAAACCCTTTCGGATGTAGAAAAGACAGCCTTAAGAGGAAAGTACATTGTGGTTCAGGCCTATCTCAAGAAGCAAGAAAGGTTCTAAATACATAACATAACCTTACACCTAAAGGAGCTAGAAAACGGGCAGCAAATAAAGCCTAAAGCCAGCAGAAGAAGCGAAATAATAAAGATTAGAGCAGAAATAAATGATACAGAAACAAACAAACAAAAAAAAAAACAGTAGAACAGGGGACGCCTGGGTGACTCAGTCAGTTAAGTGTATAAAACTTAGGCTTAGGTCCTGATCTCATGGTTTGTGAGTTCCAGCCCCACATAGGGGTCACTGCTGTCAGCACAGAGCCCACTTGGGATCTTCTGTCTTCCTTTATCTCACATTCTCTCCCTGCCACCAAAAACATTTTTTAAAAAACCAGTAGAACAGATCAATGAAGCTAAAAGGCAGTTTTTTGGAAGAATGAACAAAATTGATAAGCCCCTAGCCAGTCTTTGCTCATTTTTTTAATGTTTATTTTTGAGAGACAGAGAGAAACAGAGCATGAGCTGGGGAAGGGTAGAGAAAGAGAGGGAGACACAGAATCCAAAGCACACTCCAGGCTCTGAGCTGTCAGCACAGAGCCCGACGTGGGGCTGAAACTCACAAACTGTGAGATCATGACCTGAGCAAAGTCGGACGCTTAACCAACTGAGCCACCCAGGTACCCTCAGTCTTTGCTCATTTTCAAACTAGGGTACTTATTGTTGTGTCTTTTATATACTATAGATATCAATCCTTTATCAGTATAATATGATTTGCAGATATTTTTCTCCCATTATTTGTATTGTCTTTTCATTTTCTTGATGGTGTCCTTTGAAGCATAAAAATTTTAACATTGATGAAGTTTAATTTATGTGTTTTGTCTTTCATTGATTGTGGTTTTAGTGTCTTTATCCAAGATTATGACATTGAGGTCTTACTTTTCATGGCATTGGGGAACTCTGTCCTTATGAGTACAAGCCTTCACAAAATGGAAACAAGAAAACTATTTGTTCAACCTCCCTTACAGCATGGCACAGGCATATGATCTAAGTTCTTCATTTAGAAACACCCATGCCATATTTTGTATCAGAATTTAAGGAAGTAAGAAAGTCACAAAAAAGAATCCATTCCAATAAGAGTAGCAGCAGATACACGCAATTTCCAGATTTCAACATGTCAGATTAGTTATAGGTAGCATATATTTCCTTCTGTTTAGTGCACACTGCGGTGTTTTGCCCAATAGTTGCAAGCAATGGGTCCACACTGAAAATCTCCCTCTTACTGTTAGTAATCCATCCCTGAAATGAATTCCTGAAGTGAGAATGTTAACTAGAAGCCTACTTCACATTACTTTAAATTAAAAAAATGCATTTATGTCAATCTTAAACCCCAACCAATTTCCTGAACTGTATTAAAATACAGTAAGATGCAAATATAAGTAATAGACACTCATGTTAGGATATTAAATGTTTAAAATGTCATAACAACATGGTTAATATTGTGCTTTGCAGATAGTAACATATTACACATCCCCTTGGTGACAGTGCATTTTTCACAATGTCCACACGTAATCCTGACATTTTGCAGGTTCTGTGTGGATTATAATTCAACTTGTGTATTACTGTATCTAAAAAGTACTGGTTTGAGGTATATATAAATTTTTCTGTATACATAGCAACTGAAAAACTTCCTATTGAGAAATAAGTGTGTTCTATGAAGTTTGAGTATTAAAAACCAAGAGGAATTCCAGGAAAGTATTATCCATAGAAACATTCTTCAGAGATATGCCTGTTTTTATTGAGCATCTGTACTGTACAAGGGGTGCAATTCTTGTCCGTTTAAGCCCATATTTTATATATATATATGTATATATATGTATACATATATACATGTATGTATGTATAAATATATATATATATAAAGTTGTGTTTAGTAACCCCATCCTAGATACTCTAAACTTATACAGAATGTAAAAGATAAGAAATTCTTCCTGTTTCCTTAGGTAGATAAGCTCTACCTACTTCTCTTTATGGAAAATTAAGAAACATCTCATTAGATAAGTTCTGGATTCTAAAACTAGCTTTGTTCAGGTATCATCCTAGTCAAGTCACTTCCCTTCCCTAGGCTGTACTTTCTGTATAATATTTGAAGTAGTTTGAATTAGAAGATCTCTGTGGTTCTTTCCAGCTCTATTTATGTTTTGCTTTAAGCACATATATGCAGGTTGTGTTAGCAGAAAATATTCAGATAAAATATTAAGGTTTTTCCTAAATGGCTTTCATCTTGTAGTCACTCTCAGAGAAGCCCAGGTGTTGCCTTATTTAGAAATTATCTCCTGATCTTATAGCATTGGAAGACAGTGATCAAAAATTGTTTTTATGTCTATTTTGCTCATTTAAAATATGTTACCAGCAAGTATTAAGAAAAAGCACATGAACCACAAAATTGATTATTAACTTTTATCATATATATTTCTAGGTGAATGTCTATAATAGGAAAAGGGCACTGGGAAGATAAATTTGGCAGTGTTAATAGGCAAGCCCTCATTGGAGTATTTTTTTCTTTTTCCAAGCATTACTCTGCCACCGGTGAAGTCTCATTATTTCTAAGTGTCCTAATCAATAAGGTCATGAAAGATTGATTTCAGTAGCTGTCACTGTGTTTATGACAAGAAGCATATAGAGTCATTTATAGGAGTGGGCAGTAATTCTCCTGTTAACTAGCAAGTCAGGGAATCAGTAAGCCCATCTTACATGTCTTTAGGTGGTGACGAGAATCTCAATGGTGTTCATCACTGACAGAGGAGGAGACTAATATTGTTAATTGAATTTCCCTAAAGAGAACAAAAATATACCATCATGTAGGGGGAAGGAGTGAAGGGGCAAATCTATACAAATCTCCAGTATGTATGAGTTGGTGGAATTGATTTTCCTCTGCTAATGGCCTAGAATGGATACAGAATTGTCGTTAGAAAATAAAAAGTTGATTACAACAGCTCCTTCCCACTTAAGACTTTCAGAAGTCTTAAGAATGGCAACCAACAATGTTTCAAATAAAACGTATGTATTTAAATATATGTAATTTAAAATAAAATATTTTAGTTTTGTTTTTATAAATGTGTATTGTAGAAAATGTGTAACACAAACATTTTCTTATTATTTCTTATGAGTATGATTTTTAAGGACCACACATAATATATAAAAGACACAACTCAACAATAAATACCCTAGTTTGAAAATGAGCAAAGACTGAGGGTACCTGGGTGGCTCAGTCGGTTAAGCGTCCAACTTTGGCTCAGGTCATGATCTTACAGTTTGTGAATTTGAGCCCCACATTGGGCTCTGTGCTGACAGCTCAGAGCCTGGAGTATGCTTTGGATTCTGTGTCTCCCTCTCTCTCTGCCCCTCCCCCACTCGCACTCTGTCTCTGTCTCTCAAAAATAAGTAGACATTAATTCAGAGGTGCCCATGGTAGATCCCCATTTTTCTGATTGGAAGTCTCTTTGGCAAAATAAAAGATTGGAAATCTCGTCATTAAAAACCAGCTTATATGTCATATCTTCTGGAAGTCTTCCTTCGCAGGCTTCCCCTCTGTATCCATATACTCACACACACCCTGTCATCACATAGGATAAGCAGCTTTTCTTTTATAATCCCATGCATTCATGCTTACCCTTCCCATCATACTTCTCATTAGTATTTTGTAGTGGTTCTCAACTCTGTGCTCAGAATTACTTAGGAATTTTCTTAAAAGTAAATATAGATGACTGGGTGATTTCTTTTTGTTGTTGTTGTGTTTGAAATTTTTTTATCATAAAAATTAAAAAGAAAAAGATGCTTTGAGCCTACCACAGACTTATTAAATAAAAACTCCCACCAGTAATTTTGAGATGCAGCCAGGGTTGGGAATCATCACTACACCAGAGTGCTTCATCAGTTTGTTTCTTATAGGATTGTAGAGTCCTTGAGGATCCTTTTGTCTCCATGTCCCTAGAACCTAGTCCAATGTCTGACATATTAATAGATACTCAACAAAGACCTACTGAAGAAACCACAAAATTAATGAGTGATTGAAATTGTCCAGTTAACTAGGAAAATAGTAAAGAGTAAACTTATGAACTTTGCATATATATATAAAGCTTTTCATAAAAAGATATAAGATATACAATTCCAATTTCTTTGAGGATTGAATGAAAAATAGACCAAAATGTACAACACCATAGACTATGTGTTAGGAAGACCTTATTGCCTGTAAGGATTATTAAACTACATCAATAAGTAGATAATTTGTGAAGAGTGTGGACTTCTTTCCGTAAGCAGGTAGCTAGACAAAATCCTGTACACTGAGGATTTAAGCCAAAGAATCCTTGCTATGCAGTTCTAAGACTTTGGGGCCAGGACATACTTGTTGGAAAAAGTTTGAATTCTATGGTCCCAGGGTGGACAAAACCAAGACTATAAAGTACTTACCTGAGGCTATTCTGGGGTAGTTTGGGTCTCAGGTATAAAAATGGGGCTGAGCATCTTGCGGATAAAAAGCAGAGGAAGGGCAGAAACAGAAGAAAAAGCAACATGACCATACCTAGGAGGAACAGAAGCAGATGGAAACTGCCATGCAGATTGCATCTAGAAATAAGTTAGAAATAGGCTGTGACTAGAGAGTATTGTTGAGTGACCTCTTTTCCTGATACTGGGTTTTCCAGAAACACGTATTGGTAGTTCATAAGAAACTATAGGGGACTTAACATGTAACTAATATTTTATGAAAAACAAGACTGATCCAATCAGTAGGAAGACTAGACCAGGTAAAAAAATTCATGCTTTTGTCTTTGATTTTATGATTGCATGTTGTACAAAAAGGATCTAGTACTTTTGATTTAAAATATAACAACATAGGGGTGCACAGGTGGCTCAGTTGGTTGAGTGTCTGACTTTGGCTCAGGTCATGATCTCATGATTTGTTAGTTCGAGCCCCTCATGGTACTCACCGCTGTCAGCACAGAGCCTGCTTCAGATCCTCTGTCCCCCTCTCTCTCTGCCCCTTCCCTGCTCTCAAAAATAAATAAAGCATTTAAAATATATGTATAACAGTATAGTAGGAATAAAGCTATGTCGGTTGTTTTAGCTGATACAATCAAGGTAAAAAATATGGATTCCTCTGTTTTCATTTGCATAGTAAGACTATCTCCCTTCTCTCTCTTTTTGTTTTTTAAAGAGGTCTTTGTAGTGTTTTGTATATTCAGGTTATTGGTAGGGTGGAAGATTAACCATAAATCCATTAGAAAAATTAAGATTTTAATTTGCCATATAGTGCAGTCTGATTACCTTATATAAATGTATAAAATAATTTAATTGATATTTATTGTGGACAATAAGAAGCCCAATCTTTGATTTTAGACTTATTTAATAGATTTGATACTATGTCTTGAAGTGACTTCCATTCCTTTTTTTTTTTTAACACTTTTTAAGCATATTTAGAAGTTAAAAATTTTTAACATATTTGTCCTTCATATTAAAAGTCATCTAAGAGTATATAGACCAGGAATGTAGATGTGGGAATTGTAAACATGTAGACTGACATAAAATTTCACTCAGCAACATTCTAACTTATCCAGGTTTCCCATACTGTCCAAACTTAGAACATTTTCTTGCAACCTTTCCTAAGCCAAAATGGCATAAAAAGTATCCCCTGACCTGCATTAGTACCTGTTTTTTGCCAACTGAAAGAGGTCCAAAGAGGGTTTTCACCTTTATGAAATACTAATTGCTTCTTTTCTTTATGCCATTTTAGTTTACAAAGGTTCCATGGGAGAAAGGATGCTCTGGTTTCAGATAGTGGACGAAACCTGTACTAATGGAGGTCTTTTGTAAACGTGAGGTGGCATAATGTGAACTTTCAAAAAGCAGAGGTACCTGTAACTTATAAAGGCAGTTTAATTTAACATTATCACTTATAATTGTAAAGTAATAGACTTTGACTTGCAGAGCCATCTTAAAAGCTAACTTGAAGTCTTCATAAGATCCAGACTGGACTTGTATAACTTTTGTTCACTGGACTTACATAACTTTTCAGGAAAGCTCTACAAAGAAGTGGTAACAACCCTCTCTTATACAATTGAAGAAAAGAAGAATGAGATTCATTAAATCTTACAGAAAATTAGAAGTATAAATTTTATTCCATACTCTTCTACCTAAAATAATTTAAAAACCAGAAATTTAGGCTAACAAGATTTTAAAATTCTGTTCTAATTAAAAACTGTCCTTAAGAGTAAAAAGAAAGGTCTACCCTTTTTCTACTGGTTTCTAATTCTTTTGTCTCTCATATTACTTACTCTTGCCTCAACTAACTTGTGACAATATCTTTGGTGCATATTTTTTGAAGACTGATGACAACACTTATGACCTCCCAAAGCTGCTCCCTTGGTGACCACTAATGGTTTATCTAGTGTCAAACAAGATCTTTGTTTTCTCGATTTTAGATAAATTTGCAGCCCACTGCTTCACCAGTCATGATGTCAGCTGTTTACATTTCAGCAAAATGTTTGTCGTAACTTTCAAATACTGGGGAACTGTGGACAGACGGTGTTTATCATGTTGTAGAGACTGTCAGAAATGGTTGGCCTCAACATAACTGAGTCGATCTTAGTGTTTACATTTTAATCTGCAAACTGTCAGGCCTGCTCACTATAGTGACCAATTACAGCATGAGAAGATGAATAGCACAGAATTTTTATACTAGTTGCCATATATTGCCCTGAATTAGTCTTTTTGAGAAGTGTTTTACAGTGATGATGGCTGAAGGATGAGAAGAAGCCATTCCAGCATTGGAAATGATATTACTATTTTGGTTAATGACCCTCTTCCAAAAGTGCAGTGTGGAAACTCACATGTAGAATGTGTTTCCTGTGGGTGATACTCTTGCCTGTTATCTCCAAGTGAGGTCAGAAAAATGTGCTCACAGGTAGATAGAAGAGGAGCTCTTAGAAAGGAGGGATGGCTCCTTGCTTGCACTATGCTCATTTCCACTATGACAGCCAGTTAAAACCTGTTTCTCAGTTTCAGGCATTTATTCAGTCACTTACTGAGCAAGGGTGGGGGGTGGTGTATAAATATAGTATTGCTTAAGCTGTGTCCATAGATCATATACATGTGTATAAATATTGACATATTGAATTTTTAAAAGTACACTTCCTTCCTGACTGCCTACATGCCATTTCCTCTTCTGGAAGACCCATTCACTGAAACCAACCCCTACTTATTCTTCAAAACTAATCTCAGTAATCTCCACCTTCAGAAGCCTTACGCCAGTCTACTATTTGCCTTTATTAACATCCTTGCCCAGCTTTGTTATAGCTGCATAATATAATTTGTCATATCTACAACATAATATGATTACTGATTTCCTTGTTTACCTCCCCCTACTAAGATATAATCTCCTAAAAGGTAGGGGCTGTTTTATTTAACCATGTGTCATTATGTAAAAAAGAGTGTTTGGCATATAGTAGGTGCTAAATAAATGCTGAATTATTTCATTTAGGACATCTTAGCATTCATGGCCTCCCTTATTTTTTTTCTCATTCCTCACCTCTCCAAAGGCATTATTACTTGTTGATCAGAACAACATCCTCTGTACTGTGCCTATGCCATCCTTCTTTTCTGCATTTCCTTGTGATGTTTCTGTTACAGGCCTCTATTTCCTCTGCTTATCCATGTGTACTGGTTTCTACAAGACCACATTCAAGACACATTTCCTTTAGAAAACCTATGTGTAACTCAATCCTTGATGGTTTAGAGTGTCGTGAGTGATATAGGCCCTCAGGATACTTACTGAAAAAAATGTATTAGACTATAATTAATAATGCTGTATTATGTTTGAAAGTTACTGAGAGAATAGATTTTAAAAGTTCTCATCACAAGAAAAAATATATAGCTATGTATGGTGATGGATGTTAACTAAGCTTTTTGTGGTAATCATTTTGCAATATATACAAATATCAAATTATTTTTTTGTACACTTGAAACTAATATAATGCTGTCAATTGTATCCCAAATAAAAAATAATAATAAGGCAAAAAAAACGAATGATAGATAAATTGATGAGTGAAAAGTCAGTATTATCCTGCAGACTTGAAAAAATATAGTAAACAAGGAGGAAAATAAGTGATGGGAAAAATGATCATAATGGAATTTGAATGTTAGTCATATATTTTCAGTGTGGACATCTCTATGATAGGGAGGACAGTCCCACAGAAAGGATAAGCCTCAGTTACTTGTCCCAGATGTGCCCTTGGGACTGACCAAACCTGTTAGCTTCAATTTCCTTATGTATGAAGCAGTAGTTTTGAGAGTTCTTTTAGCTCTGCAGTCTAGGAGTCTTACAGATAAGTGACAGTGGCAAAACTCTTTTCTGAGTAGAACTATTTGGGAGATTGATTTGAACTTAATTAATGTGTGTCTCTGGAACCATACTGCAGAAGCTTTCCCTGCTGGAAGAGTTGTATAGTCATGGCAGAGGGGGAGTTTTAGGTTATTATTTGATTAGAGAGGACAAGTATTGTAAGATTTCAAGACTTGCATCTTATGCATGGTTGCATTGTTTAAAGAGAATTTAAATGTTTTTCCCCCAGTGATTGCCTCAAAGCACAATTATAGAAGAGTAGAATATGAATTAGAAAGCTTTCAGCAAGCAGCATCAGAAGTTAATGGAATCTCAGAATAGATGCACTATTTTTCCAACTCCGGAATATTAATAATAATAATAATGCTTATATCTGCAGGCTCTGTCATGGTTTCCAGAGAGTCTTTTGCACTCCATTCCTCATATGAGCAGATCCTCTTAAAAAGTTAGACCAAAGGGGCGCCTGGACGCTCAGTGGCGTCCAACTTCAGCTCAGGTCATGATCTCACAGTTCGTGAGTTCGAGCTCCGTGTTGGGTTCTGTGCTGACAGCTCAGAGCCTGGAACCTGCTTCAGATTCTGTGTCTCCCTCTTTCTGTCCCTCTCCTGCTCATGCTCTGTCTCTCTCTGTCTCTCAAAAATAACTTTAAAAAAAATTTTTTTTTAAGTTAGACCAGAGCCGATGAATAGGAGTTGGAATAAGGACAAGGAAGTGAAAGGTACCTGGGGAGTGGCAGGTGAAAGAGAACTTATGTTCTACCTACTGCATCACAGAGATGATGTGTATGGTTGTTAGGGGATGATTTTGATGATAAGTGTTTCTCTACCATGCCATGATACCAAAAGGACAAGAATATTTGTTGAGTAAAAGAACATGAACACAACCTAGGCATCTAATTTATTGACTTTACCAAAGATTGGTAGACAGACCACCTCTGTAGGATCCTGAAGGCTACCTTTACACAGAGCCAGAAGATACTGAGAAGTAGAAGACATCTCTAAGCAATGTGATTAAGTAGGTGCAGACTAATAATCATAATTAACACTTATTTTGTGCCAGATACCATTCTGAATTTTTAACCTATATTAACACCTCACACCAACTGTTTGTTGCTTTTATTATCCCACTTTTTACAAAAGAAGAAACTGAGGCTGTAGTCTAAGTTTCTATAGCATATAAGTGGAGAACCAGTTGTTGAAACAGGTAGCTTTCTGTCAGAGTCCATGCTATTAATCACTATGATGTACTGACTAAAGTAGGTCGATATTTATCTTGCCACTTCTTGCTTGAGTGTGCATCTGAATGTAACTGTCTTTATAGCTTCCTCAGCAAAGAGCTTTGGGACTGTCTTCACACATTCTTATAAGCTGCAACTATAAAAGTCGTATTTTCCTTATGGAAAGATATCTTTTTATCAGAAATGTTTATCCAGCCCAGTAAGGAAAACAGGCATCTTATCCCAAGTGGTTTGATCTTCTGATTTCCTCTACCAACTTAAATAGATTATTGTAGCAGGTTTTAATTTAGGATCTGTATGCCCTCAACTTTTCCTAAAATAATCATAAGAAATACCAGTGTTCTTGAAGGCTATCATACTTATTTTTTTTTTAATTTTTTAATGTTTATTTATTTTTGACAGAGAGAGACAGAGCATGAACAGGGGAGGGGCAGAGAGAGAGGGAGACACAGAATCTGAAGCAGGTTCTAGGCTCTGAGCTGTCAGCACAGAGCCCGACGTGGGGCTCGAACTCACAGACTGCGAGATCATGACCTGAGCTGAAGTCGGTCACTCAACTGACTGAGCCATCCAGGCGCCCCAAAGGCTAACATATTTATAATCAACTTAATTTTATTCTGAGGTTTACAAACTTCAACCTTCAATTTTTGTTATATTCAGTTAACTAATTGCTTTTATCTCTTTGGTCCAAAATTGATTTTTAATTACAGTTCATCCTTGAACAATGTGGCAGTTAGGAGTGCTGACCTCCTGTGCAGTTGAAAACCTGTGTATAATGTTTGAGTCCCCCCAAATTTAACTACTAATAGCCCACTATTGACTGGAAGCCTTACTGATAAAATAAACAGTCAATTAACACATATTTTGTGTGGGTATTATATATTGTATTCTTACAATAAAGTAAGCTAGAGAAATGGGGCGCCTGGGTGCTGCGTCCGGTGCTGCGCCTGGATGCTGCAAAGTCGGTTAAGCGTCCGACTTTGGCTCAGGTCATGATCTCATGTTCCTGAGTTCGATCTCTGCGTCAGGCTCTGGGCTGACAGCTCAGAGCCTGGAGTCTGCTTCGGATTCTGTGTCTCCCTTTCTCTCTGCCCCTCCCCTGCTTGTGTTCTGTCTCTCTCTCTCAAAAATAAATAAGCATTAAAAATTTTTTTTAAAAAAAGGTAAGCTAGGAAAAGATGTTATTAAAATCATAAGAAAGAAAAAAATACATTTACAGTACTGTACTTATAAAAAACATCCGCATATAATTGGATACATGCAGTTCAAACCTATGTTGTTCTAGGGTCAGCTATATATTCTTTGTGGTTTGGGTGAAATATATATACACATATAATTTAAAAATTATTCAATTACAAGAAATATGTTTTTCTTCCATTATTACCCATCTCCCTCTGTCTCTCCCTTCCTTCCTTCCTTCCTTCCTTCCTTCCTTCCTTTTCTTTTTTTCCTTCTCAGCATTGTAAAGTTGTTCTGTGAACCATGGTACATGATTAACATATGATGGTGATGATTTCCAGATACATAGCCTATTCACAGGAAGCAGATGGTCTCTAGTTCCTCTGGTGCAAACTCAGAAACCATGTGCAGGTACACACTCTCACCACCTTCACTTATTTGGGGGGGGAGGGGAACATAAGAAGAACAAGATCCTCATGAGTAAGTATGACTATGTAGGGGATGACAAGTTTGCCATGTTGTCCTTATAACAGATCTTTTTGGACAGTGGAACCCAGTACATGATGCCTTTAAATTTTTCTCATACTGAAACCACATTTAGATTATCTAAATGGGTTTAAAATGTTCAGAATATGAGTTACAAGGTGACAATGCCCATTTCTCTTTCAAAAGAGTACAATGACCAAAAAGTAATGCTGGATACCTGAGAGTAGGATTTACTTGGTCACTGAAAACCAATGAGTCACATGATTATTAAAACATAAAGCTAAGTTATAGCATGTAGTTATGGCTGGTGGATGCAGACTTTATTGTGTATATCCTGCCTTTTACTGTGAAAGAATATTTCATCTTTCCACTGAAAAGCATACAGTGTTTATTATGCAATATACTCTTATGAGAGCATGTTCCTGTGTTCCTGAAAACTATGTTAACAGATCCTTAGGAAGTAGATCATTTTTTGAACAAATGTAAATACCTAAATTGTGTACCAGATCCTGCTAACAAGGTGCTTTTTACTACAGAAAAGGAAAGAGGCAATTAGAATACAATAGAATAAGCTGTATAATAACAGGTCTCCTAGGTCATCCTCGCTACTTTCAATCTGCTCTCTACACAGCATCCAGGGCGATCCATAAGTCAGGTCACATCATTTCCATGCTCAGTCTGTTTCAGTGGCATCCCAGAATATTTGGAACAAGAGCTAAAGTGCTCAGGGTGGACTAGAAAGCAATGAATTTACCCCACATTACATCTCTTTTATCTCAGACTACTTTTTCCCTCATTCACTCTGCTTTCGCCTCATGGACCTTGCTGCCCCTCACATACTTCAGCACTCTTCTGCCTTAGCCTCGTCAACTTACTCTTTTCTCTGCTAAAAAGCTGCATGACTTAGTCCTATACTCAAATGTTGTCTTCTCAAGAGGTCTTCTCTTACCACCTTATTTAAAATCGCAGCCCCTTCTCCCTCCACAGCCCCCAGCCCCTCCTCTCTATTTTTCTTTGTAGTCCTTAATCACCATGTAACATATTTATTTATATTGGTAATTAATTTATATATATTTCTACCCTAACTGGAATATAACTTTCATGAAAGTAGGGGGTTTTATCTGTGCTTAATAAATACTTGCTGAATCAGTCAGTGGATAAAAGCTAAAATACAAGGTGCTGTGAGAGTACATAATCCAGTAATGAATATCAAAGAAGACTTTTAAATTACAGGGAAGCCAGGATTTCAAAGATGTGTAGGAAGTTTTTAACAGTGTTTCAGGCAGGGAGAACAGCACTTGCAAAGACCCAGAGAGGCACAGAAGAGTGTGTGGTACTCTACTCATTCATCATAACTGGAACATTGCAAAGATGGGGAGTGGTGAGCAGTGAGACTGCAGAATAATCAGGGACCAGATAATGAAGGGTCAATGAGGAGCCACTGAAGGATTTCAAACAAGGAGTGAAGTGATTAGGTTTGCTATTTCTTTTGAAAAGATTCTTCAAGCTGCAATGTGGGGAGTAGATTAGAGGAAGCCATGCTTGTCGCAGGAAAGCATTTTAGGAGGCTTTTTTTTTTAAGTTTCTACTTAAATTGCAGTTAACATACAGTGTAATATTAGTTTCAGGTGTACAATATAGTGAACCAACACTTCCATACAATACCTGGTGCTCATCATAAGTGCCTTCCTTAATCCCCATCACCCATTTAACACTCACCCACCTCCCCTCTAGTAACCATCACTTTGTTCTCTATAGTTAAGAGTCTGTTTCATGGTTTGCCTATCTCTTCTTTTGTCCCTTTGCTCATTTATTTTGGATAATTAAGTGAGATGGTGGCAGACTGAAATAAGCTGACAGCAGTAGGAATGAGAAACAGATGCATTTGAAAAGTATTTAAGAGAATCAATATTGTCTGTGAAAAGTAAGGGAAAAGAAGAAACTAAAAATAGAACAGATGATGGTGGCTTTCAAGGTCAGGTCTTATAGAGAGAAAAGTAACAAATTCCATTTTGGACATGATATGCTTGTATGATATCCAAATGGTGGTAAGATATCTGGCAGAAAGTTAGCTATAAAAATATGAGCGTTAAACACACACATAAAAAGATGCTCAACATCACTAATCTTGAGGGAAAAGAAAATCAAAACCACAATAAGATCACCTCAAACCTGTCATGATGGCTAAAATAAAAAACAAAAGAAACAACAAGTGTTGGCAAGGATGTGGAGAAAAAGGAACCCTCACACACTGTTGGTAGGAATGCAAACTGGTGCAGCCACTATGGAAAACAGTGTGGAGATTCCACAAAAAAATAAAATTAGAAGTACAATATGTCCCAGTAATTGCACTTCTGGGTATTTGCCTAAAAAATACAAAAATACTAAATCAAAAAGATACATGCACTCCTATGTTGATTGCAGCATTATTCACAATAGCCAAATTATGGAAGCATCTAAGTGTCCTTTGATAGATGAATAGATAAAGAAGATGTAGTGTGTTGGGGCACCTCGGTGGTGCAGTTGGTTGAGCATCCGACTTCAGCTCAGGTCATGATCTCTCGGTTTGTGGGTTCGAGCCCCACGTCGGGCTCTGTGCTGACAGCTCAGAGCCTGGAGCCTGCTTCAGATTCTATGTCTCCCTCTTTCTCTCTTCCCCTCCCATTCTCATGCTCTGTCTCTCTCCAAAATAAATAAACATTAAAAAAAATTTTTTTTAAAAACATAGTGTGTGTATGCGTGTATCTATACATATACATACATATACATAATGGAATATTACTGTGCATGAAAAAACCAAAATCTTTCCATTTGCAACAACATGATGTATCTAGAGAGTATAATGCTAAGTGAAATACGTCAGTCAGAGAAAGACAAATACCATATGATTTCACTCATGTGGAGTTTAAGAAACAAAGCAAAGAACAAAGGGAAAAAGATACAGAGAGTCAAACTAAGTAACAGACTCTTAACTATAGAGAACAAACTGATGGTTACCAGAGGTGAGTGGAGGGATGGGTGAAATAGGTGAAGGGAATTAAAAAGTACATTTATCATGATGAACACTGGGTAATGTATATAGAATTGTTGAATCACTATATTGTATACTTGAAACTGATAACACACTGTATGCTAACTACAGTGCAGTTAAAACTGAAAAAGAAAAAGAGTGTATTGCGAATACCAGAATAAAGGGGACTAAAATGATCAGTAAAGACAGAAAACAAAAAAACATGGGGTTAGATGAGACACCTGGGCTAGAGATAGATATTTGGGATCTTCAGCTTAGATATAGTGAAGAAAACAGTAGAAATGAGTGATAATCTAAAGAGTAAGGAAAGGATAGAGCAGAGCGGGGAGGAATGGTATTGTTTACTCCACAGATTGGCAAACCACGACCCAGAGCTTGCCCACTGCCAGTTTTTTAATGGCCCGCAAACTAAGAATGGCCTTTATATTTGCTAATGATTACAGTTCACCTAATAACCTTGATTTTTGCCGCTGGACCTTCCAAACTTAAGATATTTACTAACCAATCCCTTAAGGAAAAGCCTACTGATTTAAGCAAAAGAAGACAAGCCTTCAAAGACAAAGATAAATGTTAGTAAGAATGATGGGGAAAATCAGAAGAATGAAGAGGAGAGATGAGGGTTTTCAGATAGTTGGGGAAACTTTAGGCATGTTGGTATATCTCATCTGCTTCAAATGCATAACACATCTCTTCTTCAAATATCTAACAATAAGAAAAAATACTTAAAAAGAAAACTAAGACATAGCCAGGTCAAAGCAAAATTGGGATTTCTGTGGACCAGAAATGGAATGAATAGAAACACAAAGCAAAAAAGGGCAGACACCAGAGTACTGTCACACTCTTGATCCAGAGGCACTACGGTGACAGGATTGGGTTCCTTCAGACTACAAAGGGCTAGGTGCCCCATAAAAAGCCATGTTCACAACCTAAGGTCAGAGCGTGGGGTAGGGACTTTTGTACGCATGATAGGAGGTTGAATAAAAACTGTACTGACTACTGCCTAGCGCATCAGCTTATAGGAAGCTTTAGGCCCAGGAAGGAAGAGAATACATTGCTTCATACCCAAGAATTAAACCAGCCCACCTGCCTACTCGGTGACTGAATCTGTAGTATCTTCAGTATTACTGCCAGAGCTCTAACCTCTGAATTGCCATTTATGAGACCTGTGGGTGCACCTATGGGTGCAACTATGAAGCTGCCCAACAAGAGAGCACAAAGGGATGGACAGACTAAAACCTGTCTCCCAAAATATGCCTGCAAGCCAAAATTACAGACATGAATATATCAAATTTTAGGAAAGACAGCCATGAAACAACCTTTTAAAAGGGAGTAAGAATTTATAAAAGATATTAATTTCACAGAACTACCTGAAAAAGATTTTTAAAGATATATACTTAGTATACTCAAGGAGATGATAAAAACATCCAGTTAAAATCAACAGGAAAATATGAAAAAATAGGCAGAAATGAAATAATAGGTAATATGAAAAAGGACTAAAAAAAGCTAGGAAGTAAGAATACATTATTTGAAATTAAAAATAAACTCAACAGGATAAAATCTAGACTGGAAGTAGACAGAGAATTAATCAATAGCTTGAGAGAGAGCATTAAAGACTATACCCAAAACACAGCAGAAAAACAGATTAAAAGGGTGAAAGAACGATTAAGAGTCCTATAGAATGCAGACTGAAGGGTTCTATAGGATTTGGAGTTCCAGAAGGAGAGAAAGGAGAGAAAAGTGTACTTAGTATTTTACACTTAACATCTGAGAATTTTCAACAATCAAAGAAAGGTGTGAATTCACACATGCTGATCATGTAAATCAAAAAAGAAGAGGGATGCCTTGGTAGCCCAGTCAGTTGAGTGTCTGACTCCTGATGTCAGCTCAGGTCTTGATCTCAGGGTCGTGAGTTCAAGCCCTGTGTTGGGCTTGAAGCTTACTTTAAGAGAAAAAAAAAAAAAAAAAAAGGAAGAAAATACTTAAAACTACCAGAGTAGAGACACACATTACCTAAAAAGTCGTTTGATAGCAAGTTTCTTGTCAGCAGTGCCAAGAGACAATAGAGTACTATCTTCACAATATGTAATCTCAAGAATTTCATGCCAGTGAAACATGATTCAAGAATGAAGGCAAAATGTAGACATTTTGGACATTCAAAAACAAAGAAATAGAACTACTCAGTAAATCAGTTGAAGCTCTGCTTCCGCTAAAGGAAAATGAGTTCATACTGAAAGAATGGGACATGTAAAATTGGTAAGCCTAGAAAGTGTAAACATGCATCCATTGTTAAATTAACCATTGACAATGTTAAAAAAAAAAAACTTGTTAATTTACAAAAAAGGAAAAAAACCTAACCCTTTAGTTCCTGATAATAAGACAGAAGGGTACATAATTGGAAGTGAGGGTATCCTAAGGGCCTTTTACTAGAAATGGCAAAATAAGAGTTGAGGTGAAGATTTTAAGTAAGTTACTATTCCTATGAATCAAAATTTCATGATTTAAGGGGCCTGTTTTGGCTTGTTTAAATGGTCCAGGTCTCTTAGATCTCCTCCATATAAACTTATAGCTAGCAATTTATATTTATTCCTGAGGTCTTTCAAAATTAGGCTCAAATTCTTGTTTCATTTCATAAATAATTCTCTAGTATTGGCAAGTCTCTATATGAATGATTAAAAAAAATAGGAACTGTTAACAGTAAATATGTCCAAAAATTACAGAATGAACATTTCTAAGTAGAATATGGGACTGTCCTCATTTACTATTTCTGAGTATCAAAAATAGTGCACAGGGGGGCTTAGTTAAGCATCAGGCTTCGGCTCAGGTCGTGAGCTCATGGTTCATGGGTTCTAGCCCCACTTTGGTCTCTGTGCTGGTGGTGCACAGAGCCTGGAGCCTGCTTCGAATTCTGTGACTCCCTCTCTCTCCATGCCTCCCCTACTTGCACTCTGTCTCTGCCTCTTAAAAACAAATAAACATTAAAATTTTTTTAAATAGTGCAGAGGTAAAAATACTTATGCAGTGAGGTGTAAATAATAAGTGAGTATATTTTTAAAACATTCACTTATATATGTGTTGGTCTTGTTTTTAATGGAACCACCCATAAGCCTAATAATCCAGGGGTGCCTAGGTGGCTCAAGTCAATTAAGCGTCTAGCTCTTGATTTCCGCTCAAGTCATGGTCTCAGGGTTAGTGAGTTCAAGGCTTGTGTTGGGCTCTGTGCTGGTGGTGTAGAGCCTGCTTGGGATTCTCTCTCTCCCTCTCCGACCCTCCCTTGCTTGTGTTTTCTCCCTCTCAAAATAAATAAATAAACATAAAATAATTCATCACTGTCATTATTAAAAAAAGCCTAATAATCAAAATGAAAATATCTCCCCAGGAATAATGATCTCTTTCTTCTTTGAAATCTAAATACTTTGTATCTCTCTTAGGACAAGTACCAAGTTTTGCCTTAGCTTATAAGCTACTTGTTCTGACTTTTGTCTCCACTTGTAGACACTAGTGTTGAGGTCTCATGCCATGGCTCTCTATCCTTCACAGGATGCACCAGCACAGTCGGTACACACAGTACACAAATGTTGCATGAATGGCCATTTCATATATCTGAGTTTTGTTTGTTTTTTACCATAAACAACAAATCATTTTATAGTACCCTTTTGCATGTTGTCTTTCAAAGAAGCTATGAACATTTTACAGGTTTTCTGGTAAAGTTTCAATTTGAATAATTGGACCATTAAGTTAAGAAACAAAACAGATGAAAGTAGGGGAAGGAAAAAGAGAGAGATGGAGGCAAACCATTAGAGACTCTTAACAATAGAAAACAAACTGAAGATTGCTGGTGGAAGGTGGGTGGAGAATGGGCTAAATGGGGATTCAGGAGTGCACTTAAGATGAGCACTGGGTATTATATGGAAGTATTGTATTGAAGCATTATACTGTACACATGAAACTAATGTTACACAATGTTATCTAACTAGAATTTAAATTAAAACGTGATACAAAAAGAAAAAAAAAGATTTGTGTACCGCCAGATTGTGTTGATGTTTTGAAAGAACTTCAAACCATGATTTAACATAAAAGACTCTTATTTAAGTCCTGACTGTCATTTCAGTCCTAAGAGAGTTAGGAATTAATGGCTTATGTGAAGTAACTGAGGTGGGAGAGGTTAAGTGAATTCATCCTGGTCACACACAATAGTAGGGATTTTTGATATTGATTTATGCACCTTTTTTTTTTAACTGAGTAAGACACTGAAGTGGAAAATATATCATCTTCTCTAGCATACCTGATAACATGATGTAGTTGTTATTTTTCATATATAAAGCATGTACTTTCTTAAAAAAGCAATAACAATTTCTCCTCTTCTCTGCTCTCAGAGCCCTCTGATCATACTTTTGTTAGAGCATCTACCATAGAATTATGGTGAGTTGTCTGTCTTAACACAGGCTCCCCTTAGTAGTGGAATTGGATGGATCCTCCCCCCACCCCCCCAAAAAAATGTTTATTGAATGATTCCCTGATTGTTGTTTAATTGCCTTTGGAATTTGGATCCTTAAGGTTGTTTATATTATCACATTTTCTGAAGCACATCAGTTCTGAGTCTCTTTGTTGATTATGAGTTGGTACTATAAGATTCCCATAAAGGGCAATCAGTGACTATCCTGGAAACCAGTAAGTGACTACTTCTATGGCCTCAATCTTGGAAATGTGCTAACATGTTTGTGTGAGAGAGAAATATGTCAGTTCACACCAGAACCTAAAATCAGAGACTTTTGTCTGATTCCAAGTTTTCCTCATTTTGTGTAAATATATATTTCTGATCTAATATTTAAGACTCTATGACTAGTCTTTTAAAACGGAGTCTGAATCTTTAATAAAGTAGAAAATATTTTCGTAAAATAGTGTTGTCCTAATTTGAATTTTATGTATCCTGTTTACTTAAAGCAGTGTGCCACTTTTATTAGAGTTAATAAATGATAACTACTGATAGTTACACTATTCAGTCTATTTTGAAATTGCTGTAACTGTTTAGGAAACCAATATTCAATAAATTGTGTTTTTTAATTAGGCCATCTTGTTAACACTGTTAACCACTTTATTAAGATACAATTCACATAACATAAAATTCACCAATTTAAAGTATACAATTAACTGTTTTTTAGTATATTCACAATGTTGTGTGACCATTACCATAATCAATTTTAGAACTTTTTCATTACCCCATAAAGAAATTCCGTACCCCTTAGTCATCACTCCCTAAACCTCCCATCCCCCCTAGCATTTTGTTAACATTTATACTTATGATGGAAATACTTATTTCCTACCTTGTCTTAGTATACAAATCAAAAGTTCATTCTGTATATGTGTGTTTCAGACATCTGTTTCTGTGTACACTCCAGGTTTTCATATGTTACATGTTTAAATGAGCTCCAAATTTAGTAATTTGCCTAGTATCATTTTTTTCTTTTTCCTTCCAAGACTTAAACTTAAAAATTATTATATTACTTCAAGACCAACCATTGCTGTGACAGAATTAAAATCAACAATCTTTTAACTGACTTATCAGCGACCAGTGATTGTACAGTGATTAAAGAGGTATCTTTCCCGGGCGCCTGGGTGGCCCAGTCGGTTAAGCTTCTGACTTCTGCTCAGGTCATGATCTTGCATTTGTGAGTTCAAGCCCCATGTGGGGCTCTGTGCTGACAGCATGAAGCCTGGAGCCTCCTTTGGATTCTGTGTCTCCTACTCACTCTGCCCAGCTCATGCTCTGTCTCTCTCTGTCTCTCAATAATAAAATAAATGTTAAAAAAAATTAAAAAGAGGTATCTTTCCACCAAATTTAAATTGGAAGAAGTCATACAGGGTGAATCTCTCTTTCTCTCTGTCTCTGTCTCTGTCTCTCTCTCTCTCTCTCTCTCTCTCTCGTAGTTTGGATTATTATATGTATTCAGTGAATACTTCTTGACCTAAATGTGTTCTTTTTCATAGATTTAGATAATTATTAGAAGATTAAAGTTAGTCACAAGGCATTGTGAATTTTTCAAATAGAAGAGCCCATGTGAATAACAAGCTACACTATACATTAAGTCTATTTTGATTAATAGAAATTTTATGTAAATCACTTGTCAGAAACACATGAAATGATTTTTTTATCTGTGTCATTTACACTAAATTCTTGCGGGCACAGAGCATTTTCTGAATTAAAATCTCTGTAGACAAGCAGTAAAATGCATAATGTGCTTATGAATAATACATTAACAGCCTTATAGTCAAGATCAGTGATAAACAAATTGGTAGCCTAGTGTCTAGGGACACATTAGACTGTTGAGTCCATTTGATAGAGGACTTTGTAGACTTGTCTGCTATCTTTGTATCAAGTGCCATAGAAACAAATTCAATAAATTTCTTATCTAACTCAAATGACGATTTAGGTAAATCTGATGAGTCTATACAGCTTTCCTGAGGTCTTCTTTGTATATCCTTTGTGTATCCTTTATACACACTTTGTATAAGTTGTATCATTTATGTGTTCTTATAATGCCTAATTGTAACATCAGGGACACAAATAGATTACTAGGTACAGCTATGAAGGGTGGACTCCTCTTATCATTGTGATTTATTAACTAATAAAAATTACTTTTTATAGTTTGGTTAACTTAAAGCAATAAAGTCAATTTTAGAGTTCCTTTCTGATTAAAGCATTCACCAGGGTACTTCATGATCTTGCTTTCACTGAGTTTATAATCCTTACATATTCATGAATAGAAACTAATTATACCAGACTGCGATGCTACACTATAAACTCCATAAAGATATGGACATGTCTGTTTTATCTGTCCTCAGCATCTAACATAAGAGCATAATGGTCACTCAATAAATGTTTGTTGAATAAATGAATGAAAATGTTAAGTAATGGTCCCCAGTAAGACAGTACTAAAGTGCTGGTTAATTAATGTCTCAGATGGCAGCCAGTCAGGAAAATAGTTAACTACTCTCAGTATTTTAAAAATAGGGGAATTTAAAACAAGGATTTCATTACAAAAATTATTGAACAGGCTAGAAGAGCAAAAAGAAGAGGGTAATGGTACCCAGAGACTGATAACTCTGCACCACTCAGCTGGAGGAGTAAATATGGGAATGGTACTGCCTGAAGCTGTGAGTCCACACTGACCACTGGTAGTGCTGGAACTCTACCTCTACCTTTAAAAATAATATTTTTGAATAGTTATGCACTATATATGGTACTTTAAATTGTGGTATAAGGTTTACTGGGCAGAGTACTCTGTATAGGATATGGTTCTCCTATGTAGCTTGTGCATTTTGGTGTTTCATATATTTAGAGACTTGCAGTCTTCTGATTTATTCCTTTTGTAGGCTGGGAGGTGATTTATCAGTACAAAAATAATTAGTATCTACTTGGTGCCAGGTACTATGTTAGATATTAGGATTATAAAATTAATTTTTAAAGTGCAACTTTTAATATGTAAATAAACTTATCAGATTTAGATTTACATCTACATGTAAATATATTCAGACCATGTAAACCATATAAAGTGTTAAGCTTGTATAAAAATTTTTAACAGTTTTCACCTGCCAGTTTACTTTGAAATAGCCATAGTTATTCCTATCAAGTTGTATTGTTCTTTAGGGGGAAAAGGGGGGAAGGAGGTAGCACCTGGATGGCTCTGTTGGTTGAGTGTCAGACTTCAGCTTAGGTCATGATCTCACAGTTCATGGGTTCGAGCCCCATATTGGGCTCTCTGCTATTAGCACAGAGACCACTTAGGATCCTCTGTCCCCCTCCCTCTCCCTGACCCTCCCCTATTTGTGCTCTCTTCTGGAACATAAACATTTTTTAAAAAGTAACATAAATGCATGTCTGCTGCAGTCTCCTGACTGCTAGGCAGTACCACTCACAGGCCATCTGAAATATGAGAACTTTATTTCCTGGCAGATGAGAGAAAAGGTGACTTGTCAGAAATAGGTGTGCTTAATGAGGTGTGCATTCTGAGAAGACAGCATCGTGTCTCGTGTCTGTGGGTAGGCAGCTAACAGTTTTCAAAGCTTAAATATGCACTGTTTCTGAGCTTATGATACAGGATAGGGCTTGGAAAACATAAGCACGAGAACATACAGAAAATCATTCTTAGAGTCTAGCCTCCTTTTTGAACTGTTCTTTGTTCAAACAGCTCCACTCTCTGAGCTTTGGTACAGGTTTTACTGGCCTGTGATGTAGACCCTGATGCTGTGTTAAGAGGTGCCAAACCAATATCCACAAAACCTTTAGAAAACATGGAATCCTTATTAGTTCAAAATAAGGGGAAGGAAAAGCAGGCTTTTTTGTTCAGAGTGTATGGCAACCAATATATGATATCTGTTGGAAGAAAATTGCCTTTCCTAGAAAAAGCACCGTATGTTCCATTTCTTCCCCCTCCTCCATATTTTACTTCTTTATCTTTTGCATGGAATTAATATTATTGAACAGTAAAGGCTAGTTAATGACAACTCAGTAAAATTTTCAGTCCTATATACAAATATCCAATTTGAGGTACTGTTGAAGTCACCAAGGTTATATATTAAAAAGTTAAAATGGTTTTTAAAAGTGTTTTTTCACTTGGCATTATGAGAAAGAAGCCACAAGAGCTCTTCCTGTCCTGCTTTGCATGAGCCCCAGATCCTGTGACTGCCACATACTCATTTAGCACTTAGACATTATCTTGGAAAATCATCAGATTTTTTGTTATGCCTACTTTACCCAGTTAGATTCTAAGCTTTTTGTGGAGGAGACTGTGATTCTGTACCAGACCAGGTAGTATCCTTTATGCCTTCTGTGTAAAAGATGATTGGTAAATTGGCTCTTCTTTCTCCTCGCATCTAATCGGTAGCCAAACCTGTTGCTTTTACTTGTAAATATAGCTTCTAGCCAGCCAGCCTATCTCTCTGAATTGTCACTGATGGTGTTGGGTCCCTACTTATTTCTAAACTGGAATATAATCTCCTATTTGAGTTCTTTGCTCTTTGTCTTAACCCTTTCCACTGTATCCTTATAGCTTCCGAAAGTGAAAATTTAGGTGTGTCACCCTCTCCTTTAAACCTTTTCATGTCTCTCTGTTGCTTTAGAATAAGATCCAGACTCTATATTTTTGCATACAAGAGCCCCTGCAAAATATGTTCTCTTTGTACCCCTCTGGCGTCATGTCTCGACCTCCCCCACACACACATCTTACACTCTAACCATTGTAAATGGGTTATAGTCCCTTGAATGAGCCCTGCACCCTCTTATCCCCATGCATCTCATCCCCTCAAACACCTAATTCTCCCACCCAACCCTTTTGCTTCTCACAACCCTTACACCACCCCCACCCCAACACACACATATCCACCCTTACCACAAATACTTTTACCTGGATGGCTTCGTGTCTTTTGAGACTCAACTCTGGTGTCCCCTCCTCCAGAAAGTATTTCCTGTCATTCCCCTGATCTTCATCCAACCAGGTTAGGTGTACTCCGTACCTATGTATACATAGGACTTATCACACTACGTACACTGATCTGTTTTCAAATCTGTCTTTCTTAGTAGAATATGAGGTCTTTGAGGGCAGGTCCTGATCCTCTGTGCTTCTGTAGTTCTACCACTTACCAAGCACCAGGTACATAGCTGGCAGACAATAAATGTTTGTTCAAATAAATTCAGTGGGGTTTTTTTTGCTTTTGTTTTTGTTTTTTCATTTTTTTTTTTTTTTCGGTTTGTCTTCAGTCTATCTCTTGCCTAAAGCCAAGCAAATGCCTCAGTATTCACAACAGATGTTTGTCTGGGCCAAATAGCTTACTTTACAGAAACAGCCAACTTGGCAGATTTGGTGATACCAAGAAAGAGTTAGTTCTGGGAATACATCACAGTCTATTCAAAGGAAAAATTGATACTATCTTGAAGTGTTGCGGTACTAACAGTGACTTGTCATTTTATCGACATATCCCAAGTTTGTTATACTTATGTCAAGGACCAGAGGAGACTAGAAAATAGATTTCTATCTCAGAAAAAGCTAATAATTTATATTGTTTACTTATTTAATACAGAATCCAAAGTACAGATACCAGTTATTTTTAGATTTGGTCATCTAAGGTACCAACAACAGTTCCTTATGTATTCTAGGTACTGATCATTTGTTTGATATATCAGCCTTGTTCATATATGAACCCGAGCCAATGAGTTGTAAAATATACTATAAAAATCTAGTGAGATTACAGAGTATGTAACACTTGCCAAACTACCCAAAATGGCTATATTCTATGGCACATATTGGACTCATCTAATATGTCTAACTTTCATAAGGAAATTAGATCATTTTCAAATTCCTTCTTATATTTTGTAATTCCTTTCTGTCTCTTACCATTTATTTTGAACTACTTGAATAATGGCCCTTTTTCAAAGCTTCAGTAGTCTCTCTCAAGAACAATATAGAGCCAACTCAAATCTAGAAGTTAATTGTGTCTGTAGTGCTATCATCCTGTCTAGGGAAACTTCTCAACACTAACTCTATGTCATTCATTACACTCACCTTGCAGACATTTTAGTTCGGTGAAGCAATTTTATTTTTCAGTGCATGCTGTGCAGAGAGTAGTAGTGTGATGTTTAAAGCTCGGATTCTAAAGTCTGACATATCTGGATTTGATTCCTAGATCAGCTCTTCTTACTGGTTAAATAATCTTAAACAAGTTACGCCTCTTCCTGAGCTTTAGTTTCCTCATGCAAATGGAATGGTAACTGTATCAACCTCATGCTGCCCCGTTGTGAATATTCTGAGACACTGCTTGCAAGGCACTTGGAGTGTCTGGTGCATATGCACGTGTGCTCAGCAAGTGTTGGTGATTCTTTTTAATGTGCCTAGCACATAGGAAATAGCAGTAATGAAGACAGATATAGACCCTGCCCTTCTCCGTACCTATGTATGCATAGGACTTATCACACTTAATTGCCCTTCTAGACAATTAAACAATTAATTACAATTAAGAGCAATGAGTGTTTGAAGAAATGATTGAGAAAATACAGAATTGTTTGTGGATGTAGTAGGAAGACTGAATACAACCTAGAAGTCAGAGAAGGCCTGTTTGAGGAAATAACCCTGAAGCTGTGACTGACAGGGCAAGAAGGTAGACTCTGAAACAGAGATATTTATGAGAGAAATCATACTTCAGTGCAATTTTGAGATGTCACAAAGATCCCAGGATATGTCCCCTTAAGAAGCCTCAGGTTAGGAACTAGTATTTATTTGATGACAGCATGGTAGGTACTTAGCAAGATAAAGGAGGGCAGTATGAAGAAGATGATGATGATCACTAACATTTATGAGAATCAGCTTATTTAATCCTCTCAACAACCATTTAGAGTGGAATTACGTGGCCCAACTTACGAATAAGAATGTTGAGGCATCAAGAGGATAAGTACCTTGGCAGATGTTACGTAGCTAATAAGTGTGAAAAGATTGGGATTCAAACCATGGCAGAATTATTGCAGAGGCCATGTTAATGGTTCCTAAACAGTGACTAAGAAATGGTTTGTGCCCATAGGAGCTCAGTCTAGAGGACAATAATTCTTCTGGCTACAGCTACTATAGCAAGAACTATTTTGCAGTCTTTTCTATCATAAAATTAGCAAATGGTCCTTCTATCTGATTCCTCCCCATACAGTACATCATTTCTGCAGATCTTTCTCAGATCCCTAGCTCTCCCCACCCTGCTAAAGAGGTCTCGCATCATGTACCATTTATGTTCACACGTGAATTTCTTCAGAGGGACAGATTCTTTTTAGGGTCTTTACATTTCTTTTCCATATGATAACTTTACTTATCATATTGGGAGGATATAGACTTTCATGCTGACTTAAAACCAAAACCAATTTCAGACTTCAGACTAAAGGCTTTGTGTAAATACAAACTTTTTAAAAATGTTTTATTTATTTTTGAGAGAAAGAGAGAGATAGCGCGAGCAGGGGAGAGGTAGAGAGAGAGGGAGACACGGAATCTGAAGACAGGCTCCAGGCTCTGAGCTGTCAGCACAGAGCCCAGCCTGGGGCTCAAACCCACGAACCATGAGATCATGACCTGAGACAAAGTCGGACCCCCAACTGACTGAGCCACCCAGGCACCCCATGTGTAAATATAAATTGATCATCAAACTTTTCTTCAAATGAATTTGAGTATTCTTGTAAAGAAAAAGGGATTTATATTTGCCTTTTCATAAAGCAAAAAAAATGGTCTGGTGTTCTGCAGACTTAATGACTCCTCTGGGTTTTGTTTGCCTTGGAAAAGCAGACTTTTAAACATTTCAGTTCACCTTTAGTAAAGGTCTTATCTTATTCTCATAGCTAAAAGCAGTAGCACAGAGCAGTTCTCACATTAGAATTCAGTGGGGCAGCATTAACTCTTCAGTAAACATTTGATCATGTTTGCTTTAGGAAAATTAGGAAGAAAGACCAGATATTCTGAAAAAGCCTTCACACTGTTCTCCACATAAGAAGGTATTGTTTGCAACATTATAATGGAGAACAGAAGCTCTGCATTATTAGGCAGTTTTCATCCATGACCAAAGAATAGTTAACATGATCATCTTGAAGTCCAGAATCTGAAGGACTATTTATTTTTGCCTTCTTCCTTGCCACATTTTGTATCAGTCTCATAAGTAACAGATTTCGCACTGTTTTTGTCTTCTCTATTTTACCTATATCCCTTTTAGATGCTAGAGAACAAGGCCTAAACCAGAGTGCTGGCTCCAGATAATCCATCTGCAAAAACATTGCCCATCACTAGCCATTTCCCTCTTCTATTTCCCCTGGACTGAATAAAGCAGACCTTAGCAGCATCATTTCTGAAATTAGTTGTACTCAACTTTCCTAGTACCCAATCACAAGGCTTTTTAACTTAGTTGCTTCTGGGAAAAAAAATAAAATTAAAACTAAATAATATATAATAGAATAGAATACAATATATAAATGAAACAAAACAAAATAAAATAAAACTTGGGATAAATATCCTGTCGTGGGTACAAGTGGAGAAATCATACTTAAAAGACTTTGAAACAGTATCTGTGCTGAAGTTAGAAGCAAAGCCTACAGAGATTTCACTGACATTCAGGAAGGAAAGGATTTTGAAAGACTGCCCCAGCTGAGAAAGTATTGAAGGCCATTTGGGACTGGAGCTGCAGAGGGAGCTCATCTTGGGCCACCTGGAGCCTTTTTTAACCCTGGTCCCACATTGCCTCCCTCCTCAGTCAAGGCCTGCTTCCCTCCTGCTGTGTGCACATTTCTTCCTGTTTCCTGACAGTCTCAAGACCTGCACCACCAGTTAAAAGAACTACTCGTATTTCAGTCCCTTAGAATCTAGTTAGGTCTCATTTCCTTTTTTATTTACTTGTGATGGTCAAACTTGGCATTCTTTTACATTCTCTGAGTCTGGATTATTTCAAGAATTTTTTTTTTAAGCTGCTAGCGAATTCTTATTAGTTTTGATAAATGTAGAGTGGTTGTGTAAGATTTTAACATGAGGGAAAGCTGGATTAAGGCATACAGGAACTTTACTGTCCTTGAAACTTTTCAATATATCCAAAATAATTTCAAAATCAAATTTTCTTTAAAATTTTCAAAATTTAATTTTCTTTTTTAAAAAGTCTCAGAATTTAAAAAATTCGGATATTTAGTGAGAAGTATGCCAAAAGCCGAACACATTTTTATTTTAACATGCTAGATTTTCTTTCTGTAGATCCATCATACACTCCGAAGTCAGATAAACCTAGACTCAATCCCCAGCTCTGCCAGTCACTAACAGTAAAAAATTAAATGATTCCTCTAAGGCTTTCTTTTTTTTTTAAATCAGTATAATGAACAATGATTCCTACCTCATAAGGTTGTTGTGAGAGCTTATGTAACAACCCAGGGCCCGCCACATGGTTAGCCCTTGAATTGTCACTTTCAGCCCTACTGTTTTTTGAGAAAAGTAAAGTTTGGATTCCTATTCTTTCCTTTAGTTTGTTTTCACTGTTTAAAATTGCCCTCCCCCTCCCTCTTTCTTCTGTGTCCCTCCTTAAAGACATAGAGTCCTGGTCACTACTTTACTCGAGTACAGGGCAAAATAAACAAAGGCCAACGTGAGTAGGGCAGTACATAAGCATCATATCTCGGGCCTCTCCTCTCAGGGCTTGCCTCCTTCAGAGCAGGGCCTACCTTCGCTTGCCTTACCTTGTCAGCCCAGGCAAGGACTAGTGCCTCTTCCACAATTTCTAGCTTACTTGCACCCTTACCTTGACTTTCCCAGCTGTATGGGTATTTCTACACCTTTTCTTTCTCATTGTGGATTGATGAATTTTCTCTCTCCTCTTAAGACAATTTCTGATGTTAGAACCCCAGAAACTAGAATGTGCCTTTATTTTTTTGATGCAGCAGCCATTTACTGAATACCAGTTGTTTAAAATGTTTTTTAATTGAAGTATAATTAGCATACAGTGTTATATTCATTTAATATAATGATTTACACTTCTATATATTACTCAGTGTTCATCAAGATAAATGAATTCTTGGGGTGCCTGGGCGGCTCAGTTGGTTAAGCATTGGCCCCTTGGTTTCAGCTCAGGTCATGATCTCAGGAGATCCAGCCACATGTCAGGGCTCCCTGCTGCCTGTGGAGCCTGCTTAAAAATTTCTCTCCTTCTCCCCTCTCCCCCTCCCCTGCTTATGCATGTGCACACACTCTCTCAAAATAAATAAACAAACAAACAAACTCTTAATCCCCTTTCTATTTCATCCATTTCTGCACCTACCTCCCTCTGGCAACCACCAGTTCTCTGTATTTAAGAGTATGGTTTTTTTTTTTGTTTGTCACTTTTTAAAATTTCTTTTGATTCTTAAATTCCACATATGAGTGAAATCATATGGTATTTGTCTCTGTTTGACCTATTTCACTAGCATTATACCCTCTAGGTCCATTCTTTTTACGAATGGCAAGATCTCATTCTTTTCTATGGCTGAGTAGTCTAAATACCTACTTTTTTGCTAGATTCTATAGAAGCATAATTCCAGCTGTCTCAAGAGCTCACAGTCTGCTTTGTGATTAAGTAGAAACTCATATGATCTAGTTTATAATTAAATAATAGAAAAGTGTCATGAACTATAAATGTCATGATGGAGAGAGAACAGAGTGATGTAGAAACACTCTCCTTTTCCTTGCCATCCAGGTGGAGAAGAGCCTTTGAGCTCTAAGGTCCTGCTCCCTGGGTGCTGCTAGACCCAAAGGAGTTTGTCCATGTTACTCACTTTTGTCCCTATCATCTTCCTGCCCTAAAGAGATTCTCATTGGTTTGAAGGTCCCAAGTTGTTTTACCTCTAAGCTTTAAAATTTCCAGGACATTTAAGATGCAAGAACGGAGGGGAAGGAACTGCTGTGTTAAGACTCTTCAAGTTCTGTTGTAAACTAGCAGGTAGCCTCAAAGTTGGGAGAAGTGAGAGAAATAAAGCAGTCGTTCAAGGAACCTCATTTGTAGGTCCTTGACTTTGGGTTTTTTGTCTTTATTTGATAGCGTGAGAACTCAGAAAACTGTTCCAACAGATACCCATTGTGTCCTGAAGAACTAGTCACAGGGACCATTTCCTTTGTGGGAGTACAGCTCTCCATCCATCCCCTCACTGTGGCATCCCCTCACTGCACTGCATTTATCTATATGAAATCTCTGTCTCACCAGCTCTCTGAGTGCTGCACCTGGCCAGTGCCTGCCACTTGACATCCTGGCAGCACTGAGGATGAGGGAGATCAAAAATAACTTTATTGTGAGTTTTGTTGGATTGCAATGATAAACTTTATACACTGATCTTCGGTCATCTGTCTCATAACAGCTTAAAGGGAAGGAGCAGGGTGTCTTGTGTCCCGCACCACCCCCTCTCACTCACCCTGCCCTCATCTCACTTAGTCCAGACAGGTCAAAAATGGCACAGTTCAGCTCCCTTAGGGAGAGCCTTCCAAAGGATCCAAGTTCTGATTAGCATTACAAAGGAATTGTTTCTCTCATCTTGAGAAAGCTTTTCCAGCCTCCCCCAGCCTCACTTACCTTATTACCTAAGCCTTCAAACTGTAGATTATGACTCTTTTGGGCACAACATTTACATAAGTTTCTAATTTCCTTGTGGTATTCTCAACCCCAGACCCTGAGTTCTTTCAAATGTGAGTGTACAGCTGAAAGGCTGAGCCTAGACATTTATGTAGATGATGGGACTCTGAGGAAGCCAACATTAGAAGGCTTAGAAGGGAAAAATCCTGTCAGCTCATCATGCTCCCTTTAAACTAACATGAACAGGTGAGGATAGCAGAGGAATGAAGATGATGTCCTTTAAGTGTTAGGTTAGTTTTCCATGTGGGAAAAATAACCATAAAAAAATTTACTCTGGGATCTTCTCATCTCTGTAAATTGGTCTACCGAGTTCTAAATTTATGGACTTGCCAAAACCTACTTGTATTATCTCTAAACAGGTCTTAAGGTACCACCAGATGCTCAGAACAAATCTAGCCTATCCTACTAATGAACAGGCAAACAGTTTTCCCCATCTGCCACCTCTGTCTAAAAGGCTAGGAAGGCCTTCCTCCCTGATCACAAAGAACATAATTACCGTCTATAGAGAAGTCAAGTACAAAGGCCACCAGCCTTTGTAGGCCACCAAAGATTAACAGCTGCCTCTCCTTTGATTGGGAGAGGCAATAACAGTTACTCTAGTTAATAATTGAATGGATTCCCGGGCCATGTAATTCAGATTGAAGCTGTCATTTTTTTGCTGGCCTTCAGCTAAGCTGGGTTATTAGAATGGAGCCACTAATCCTATTAGTCAGTTGTCAGTCTCAGAGTGGGAGAGAGCAGAGGAAGGCAGAGCTATTAAGGTGTTATGTCAGGTACATAAGTAAAGCCACACATTTCATCTTTTAGAGGTATTTTTTTCCTCACTCAAATCAGAAAGATAGAGCTCCTTATGAGTGTTCCACTTTCACATGTCTGAATGCAGAGTATTTGGAAAAGGGATAAAAGGGAAAAGGAAAGGTACCTAGTTCATCTTTCTAGATATTTTTAGTCACTAAACAAAGTTTGCTTGGTGCCTACTATGTGCTTGACCCTGATTGAGAATGCAGAGACAGGAGAGCTAGGCTTTATAGCCTAGTACATGAACACAAATAATACAGGAATAATATAAGGGATATATAATATAGGGGATAATATAGAAAGTGATAAGGGCCCCAAGAGAAATGCAGTTAAATACGGAGACCTTTGACTTTAGTTGAAGGTATCAGAAAGGCTTCATGAAAACTATTTGATGTGGGTCTTAAAGGAATGAGGGAGCATTTGAACATTATAGGGTGAGAACGTGGCGGTTTAGATGGAGAGAATAATTATGGTTAAGCATTTTTAGGATACTAGCTTTTTTCTAGACACTAACAGGGATAGGAACAAGTATAAGATGACGTATTTGAGAAGCATCCATTCCCATCGTGGCATTAAGATATCCAGGAGCATAAAGAGCACCGAGTATAGGAAGTACCAGGTGATTAGCGCAAGCAGTTAGTGTGGTGGGCACAGAGAGGAAGGTGAAAAATGAGAGGCCCTTTGAGTCTGTGGATTGTTGTGTGAATGTGACTTCCATTTTTTATTTGCATATAGAGCTTTTAATGCCACGTGCCAAGTCCAGATACAGAGCCACGTGCTTAAGGAGGTGGATTTTCTCCTTTACTTGAACATTTGGGTGCTCGTCGAGCCAACTTGATTTTTCTTTTTCTGTCCTCCTGAGGTGAAAATGTCATGGGATATGATAGGACTATTTTACCCGTTTTTCTGCATAGAGAGGGGGAGAGCTGTTTGTTTGCACTGTGTTCAGGAACGGAATCCAGAAGGAGGCATTCGTTCTTTCTCATGGGCCTCTGTATTGTGTGTTAACCTCTGATACCTCACAGGACATTTTTGCTCTCTGAGAGAAATCTTTTCATTTGTTCATCCTTTTGTTCAGTCACTCATCCATCAGGTGTTCACCATTCCTGTTCTGTGCCAGAACTGGGGCTGCAAAGGTGAGTCAGCTTAAGGAGCTTCAGACCGAATGAGGGCCTGAGGTAGTGCAGAGATGATGGGAGGAATAGAAGTTGATATAGGAGATGAAGAAGTTAGGAAGATACTAAACAGGTTGCCATCTGGTCATCTTCTGTGGAAGAGGATCCACCTCTGGATTCTGAATTTCCATTGCAAAAGTAGCCAGAAACCTCCATGACTCCAGAGGGAGGTTTGTGAGTTTTTTTATTTCACAGTTGGTTTTGCCTTTTGGTTTATTTCCTTGAAAAGCTGCAAATGACAAATTAAAGCTTCAGTTTTCAATAATACATTAGGAAAAATTTGGCTTTAAATGGCCTTTATCTTCCTGAATTGGCTTTTTTTTTTTCCTGTTTAATGTCTAACTAGAGCTTATATCTTCAGTTTTTTAAGAGGTCACATCCATGTTGTTGGCACTGCATAAAAGGCTTTGAGTTTTGTTTTGTTTTTAAAGCATAGATGTATACATTAAAATGGTCTGCTTTTACTCAGTCCTTTTCGCCTCCACCTCTGCAATGTTGATCCAGTTCTCTCCCATTGTGGAGAGGTCTACAAGAATAGCATTGGTGCTGCTTCATTTCCCTGTGGACAGATTGCATCAATTGGTGCATCTGCTTGGCCTGAGGTAAAATATACTTTGTTTTTGAATTAAGAGATATATATAAAGGCTTTACACAGAAATGGATGGATCTTCCTTGTTGGCTATTAAGGAGGCTCAAGGTGAATATGTCCTTCAGTCTTGAAAAACTGAATTTTATTCCTTGGTCATGAAGCTCACTTTCAGGAACAAACTGTTCTACAAGGCACACACAATAACAGGAGTGGAGGATTTTATCCTGTGATCATACCAGAGAAGTTATTGACTATCTGTGTTTTCACAGTCAAAATCATGTGCAGGTATCCTTTTCAGCCTTCTTTCTCAGAACCATCATTCACAACCATTGGTTGAGCACATACTGAGTGCCATCCCCTCTGCTAAGTGTTGGGAATGTGATGAAACAGACATGGCCCCTAAACTCAGGAAGCTCTGAGTTTAGTGGGGATACAAAGATAAAATGCTGGAGAATCATCCCCTCTGGGGAGGAGGAACAGTATTTGCAGAAGCACAGAGGCGTGAAAGAACGAGGGCCATATGGGGAATTTGGTTGAGGGAGAGGCAGGAACATGGCAGGGAAGAAGGCTGTTAATGGGGCATCAGATTTTGAAGACCTGTGCTAAGGAATTTGAGCCTCCCGCAGACAGTGAGGATGAAGTCACTCAAGTGTTTTAAGCAGAGTGACATGATTACATTTACTCTTGAGAATATTATCCTCATTGCATATATAGGCATCCAGAAAAGGACTACTCAAAAGGGAGTCCACAGTCCAGTGCTGGGCCACTGTCACTAGAACAGGGTGAGATAAATACACAAATCCAGAGTAAGTTTTAGCAAACTGGCAGAGTAATTTTATGTCTGTTGTATCTAATATTTTTAAATGTGGTCTCCACTTTTGTGCATCTTTTTTTTCATTTGTTCAGTATTTGATTTGTATTGCATTTCACAAAAGTATTGGTCTACAACGGAGTAGAAATCGAAGGAAGGAAGGAAGGGCAAAGAAAGAAAAAGGAAAGGAAAGGAGTAGGAAATGAAGGAAACCCTGATTTTTATCTTAGAGTATTTAGAAAGCACAGCTCTAGAGAATAGGCTGGTGTGGGGTGAGCCTGGATCCAAAGATTCCAATTAGGTACTGATTGCTGCAGTACCTCAAGCAAGAGACCATGAAAGCCTGAACTGACGTGGTAGATGTAGGCAAGAGTTAAGAGCTACAACAGAAGTGGAGTAATCAGAACTTGGATTCTGAATCAGTGGGAAAGCTGAGGAAGAGGGAAAAGTCTAGAAGGGCAAGTGTTCTTTTAAGAGTCTGCTGAAAGTTGGACCCTTGCCCTATGCGTTTTTTTTAGCTTTTCCATCCCTGGTTCACAGAGATGTTCCATTTATTTTTTAATGTGGTTCTGCCTTTTCAATATTATCACATATTATGGGGGCACCTGGGTGGCTCAGTTGGTTAAATGCCAGACTTCGGCTCAGGTCGTGACCTCACGGTTTGTGGGTTCAAGCCCCGAGTTGGGTTCTGTGCTGACAGCTCAGAGTCTAGAAGCCTGCTGCAGATTCTGTGTCTCCCTCTCTCTCTCTTCCCCTTGGCGTGTGCGTGCTCTCTCTCTCTCTCTCTCAAAAATAAATAAACATTAAATATTATCACATATTTTATCTATAATTCCTACTTCTTTCGAGTATAAGAAGAAAGGAGGTATATATATGTGTTTATATCCCTGTCCTAAGCGTTCCTCTGCTGTATTCCTTATGCTTTAGATGCTTCTGGTACCAGATACAGTAGAAACATTGCTAATGGGATAACCATTCACTACCAAATTAAATCCAGAAAATATTCATGTATATCATATGATCTCATTTATATGAAATTCTACAAGAGACAAAATTAACCTATATTTTGTTTCTTTTTACCTTATGATCCCCTTCACCCATCCCATTTCTTCCACCCCCTATCCTCTGCCTCTAACAACCACTAATCTGTTCTCTGTATCAGTGAGCTTTTTTTTTTTTTAATTCTACATGTTTTTCTCTACCTGACTTATTTCACTTAGGATAATGCCCTCAAGGTTTATCCATGTTGTCACAAATGACAAAATTTCATCCCTTTCATGGCTGAGTAATATTCCATTTTATTTATATACCACATCTTCTGTATACATTTTATTTATCATTGGACATTTATCTTGCTTCCATATCTTGGCTATTGTAAATAATGCTGTGTGAACTTTGGGTACATATATTTTTTTCAAATTAGCATTTTAATTTGCTTCAGCTAAATACTCAGAAGTGGAATTTCTGGATCATATGGTACTTGTACTTTTAATTTTTTGAGGAACCTACATACAGTTTTCCATAGTGGCTGCACCAATTTATATTCCCACCAGTAGTACACAAGGGTTCCCTTTTCTCCATATCCTCACCAACACTAATTCTTTCTTCTTCTTCTCTTTCTTTTTCTTTCTTTCTCTCTTTTTCTTTCTTTCCTTTTCTTTCTTTCTTCCTTCCTTTCCTCTTTCTTTCTTTCTTTCTTTCTTTCTTTCAATACCATTCTAACAGGTGTGAGGTAATATCTTACTGAGATTTTAATTTGTATTTCCCTAATGATTAATGGTGTTAAACATCTTTTCATATACCTGTTGGTTATCTATGTGTCTTCTTTGGAAAAATGTATATTCAGACCTTCTGGCCATTTTTTTAATTGGATTGTTTGTGTTTTTTACTATTGAGTTGTTTGAGTTCTTTATGTATTTTACCAGAAATATGATTTGCAAATATTTTCTCCCATTCAGTAGATAGCCTTTTCATTTTGTGGATGGTTTCCTTTGCTACATAGAAACCTTTTAGTGTGATGTAGGCCCACTTATTTATTTTTGCTTTTGCTTTTGGTGTTTAAATCTATGGGACTATAAATCAAATCTGTGGTTGCTTCAAGGAGTGGGGGGATTGACTATAAAAGTGGTATGAGGGAGCTTTCTAAGGTGATGGAAGCGTTCGGGTCTTGATAAGGATTTCTCAAATTTATTTGAATGGTATACTTAAGATCTGAGCCTTTTAACCAATTGCAAAGTATACCTCAATTTAAAAAAATACCCAGTAAACATAAGGTGTTCAATCCAACTGATTATCCAGGAAAGGCCAATAAAAACCTCAATGAGGGGCACCTGGGTGGCTTAGTCGGTTGAGCGTCCAACTTCGGCTCAGGTCATGATCTCGCAGTTCGTGAGTTCGAGCCCCATGTCGGGCTCTGTGCTGACAGCTCAGAGCCTGGAGCCTGCTTCGGATTCTGTGTCTCCCTCTCTCTGCCCCTTCTCCCTCATGCTCTGTCTCTCTCTGTCTCTCAAAAATGAATAAACCTTAAAAAAATTTTTTTTAATTTAAAAAAACAACCCTCAATGAAATGCTATTATGCATTCATAAGAATGACTAAAGTTTTAAAAAAATGATAAAATCAATTTTGGTGTGAATGTAGAATAGCTGAAATTATCACTGTAGTTCATCATGTACACAAATACTTTAGAAAGCTGTTTGGCCATAGCTAATAAAATTGAACCTATGTATACTCTATGACGCAGGAATTCCACTCATATACCCAACATAACTACATGTCACAGTTGCACAAATACATGTACAAAAATGTTTAAAGCAGCATTGTCCAGAGTTTGAAAGTGGAAACAACCCAGAGCACCTTGCTGGCTCAGACCTTGGGACACTCAGTTAAGCATCTGACTTTGATCTAAATCATGATCTCACCAATCCCAAGTTCAAGCCCCTTGTCAGGCTCTCTGCTGAGAGCTCAGAGCCTGGAGCCTGTTTCAGATTCTGTGTGTCCCTCTCTCTCTCTGCCTCTCCCCTGGTCATATTGTGTCTCTCTCAAAAATAAAAAAACAAACAAAAAAAAATTGAGGGGCGCCTGTGTGGCTCAGTTAGTTAATCTTCTGACTTCAACGCAGTTCATGATTTCACAGTTCATGGGTTCAAGCCCCGCATCGGGCTCTGTGCTGATAGCTCAGAGCCTGGAGCCTGCTTCAGATTCTGTGTCTCCCTCTCTCTCAAATATAAATAAATATTGGGATGCCTGGGTGGCTCAGTCAGTTAAGCGTCCGACTTCGACTCAGGTCGTGATCTCCCGGTTTGTGAGTTTGTGAGTTCGAGCCCCTGGTCGGGCTGTGTGCTGATAGCTCAGAGCCTGCTTTGGATTCTGTGTCTCCGTCTCTCTTTGTCCCTCCCCCGTTTGTGCTCTATCAAAAATAAATAAAAAATGTTTTAAAAAAATTTTTTTAATAAATAAACATTAAAAAAAAACCCAGATGTCAGTCAGCAGTGAAACATTTAAATAAGTTGATTAAGATAATAAGATAATGGTTATCTTCACCCTGTAATGTTAAAAGTGAAAGTAATGTGGAAGGGATGAAAAAAGATGCTAGAATAAAGTAAATTTTTCCAAAAAAAAAAAAAGTTGATGTATATAATCAGACAAGGGAATATTATATTCCAGCAAGGGAAATGAATGAAACACAGGTATAGGCAGCAATATGGATGAATTTAGAAAAAAAATTTGAGCAAGAAAAGAATATGTAGATTCTGTAGAATATGTAGAGTATGATTCCGTTTTTATAGAACTCAAAAGAAGACAAAGGTAATCTATGATTTTAAAAATCAGGATCGCTTTTACATTTGGGGAAGAAGAAGAGAGAGTGAATGAGATGGGCATCAAGAATATTATGGCATGTTATAAAACTATTTTTTTATTTTTTATTTTGGAGTTGTTACAGGGTATGTACAGGGTGTTGTTTGTTATTTTTTTAATTTTTATTTATATTATTGCTTTTTCATTTTGGATTTGGTACAGGATATGTTCAATTTGCCATAACTCTTCCAGCTATACAGTTATGATTAGTGCAGTTTTCTTTGTGTTGTGTGCTAATACAAAATTTATTATTATTTTCTAATCATATTGACATCCTAGCCTATGAAGAAAGAATGGTAACAGCATGATGGTTTCAAATTACTGAATACACCTGGGTTTTTCAGTTTTTTTGATGGTTAGTTTTATTGCAAAGAAACATTTTTTCCCATTAAAAACAAAAATTCTTTATTTTCTATCCTAAAAGTATGACTTCTTGTCTAGGATTCACAATAAACTTATTATAGTGTCAAACTGTATTTTATTGTGCACATAGTGAGCGATTAAATGACTAAGGCACTGTACTACCAAAGTCTCGTCAGAAGTCAGTAGTCCACATCAAGCAGAGCATTGTGCTTAGAACATCAGAAGAATCAGACAAACATGTTTGACAGATCTTGTGTATAACTCCTATCTCTCCCTGATGCACCCTCTTATCCCCCCAAAAATACTTAAGTATTTCAAAGATATTTCAGGGCTTGATGAACTATATAGCATGCTCTTAGAAGAAACATAAAGGTGGTGGTATAATAGCAGATTGCGGTGATTGTTTGTATGCATAGAAACTAATACAGTGTACCATAGAATTGCTCTTGCCTGTCCCCATGCCAGAGAAATGCAAAGAGCTCAGAGATGTTCCTTTCACAAGACTTGTAAACAGTTCAGAAATTGTAAAGAAATAATCATCGGTTGAGTTCTATAATGCTGACTTAAGATTCTCCCTAAAATAGCTGAAATGGTGAAAAAAATATATAGAGATGGTTAGGTATGAGATTATCTTGTATTGCCAAGGAAAAAAGTAATACAAGAGGAAATCTTTGTGACAGTTAGTTTGTCTTGTTAGGTGGTAATTAACATTACAAGATGATCTGCTTTTTAAAATTATTGCTAAAATATTCTGTATAAAACGGTTTTGCCCTCTGCATGGAGCACTTCATCCCCTCCCCTTTTTTTTTTTTTTGCCTGTTTCAGAACCTCAACCAGAAAAGCCTGTGCTGACCCTTTCCCCAATATATAGTTGGTTCCCTATTATTCTTATAGAGCACCTTCCCTTTTTCTTCAAGGTACTTATCATAATTGAAATTATTTTATTTATGATTATTTGATTGGTGTTGTTCTCATCCACTAAATTTTAAGCTTCATGGGGGCAGCAACTATGTCTTCTGTGTTCACCAGTTTCAACCTCCTGTTCCTAGCACTGCATAAACATTCAATAAGTATTTGTAGAATAACTGAACCAACAGAGTGTTTGACACTACAACTAAATATTTCATTTGGTGATCATTCTATGCCTGAGAAATTGGGCTAATTTCTACTTGTATTTCTGTCTAGAATGTAGCAGATCAGATTGCATTTCAAGTTGCTGGTGGATTAACAGCCCTTGAACACATTCTTCAAGGAGTAGTCCCAACCACAAATGTGAACACAGCCTCACGAATTCCTCTTAAGTAAGTATAGTTTTTTAATCTGTCTTTCACGTTTCATTTGTGAGTCATTTCTGCTCTATGGTTTCCATATGGGGGACCACAAGAAACTTGTATGTGTATTCAGGCTTGAATAGCAAAAGCTTACACTCCCCATTAGGGAGAAAAACAGAGGTGCTCGACTTCACTTACAAAACTCAAATCGAGCCTAAAAGCCTTAAAAAGGAAATCTCCTTGGTCTATGACCTTCTCTAATCCTAAAACAAGAAGAATGGATGAACTCCTGGGCAGCTTTAACTGCTTACATAAATTGAACAGAACTGAATAGTAGTAGCAAAAAGGTAGTACAAGAAGAGGTAAGTACATTAACAAAGGCCTGAGCTGTGAAATTTGAAGAAATCCCTAACATACAGGAAGATTAGTCTGAAGCCAAGACTGCCATAGTCTAGAGTCCTGGCCAAATAGCTGGCAACTGAATTGCAGTTCAGTCTTTAACTGCAAATTGCTCTTTGTCATATGGATCCTGCACAAGCTTTGGACCCAAGATCTACTTTCCTCTTCTCTCAAGTCACTCTGTGATCCCTGGCCGCCTGGGATATAGTAGCAGACAGCTTTATTTCAGAAGGACTACATTCTGGAGGGGTAGCATGCACGGTTTCTGGATATTTTGTGGAGACTCTTATTTACAGAGTTTAAATGAGAAGTTTTGATAAAAGTTTACTTGTATCACTGAGAAAACTTAAATATTTAGTTGGCCCAACAAAAGTGAGTGCTTTATTTGTCCACTGGATACTACAGAAATTGCAAGAATATATCATCTTTTCTCCTGAGAGACATTTTGGTAAAATAAAAATAGCACTGGCTTTGGAGTTGGACAAACCTGGATTCCGGTTTTACCTGTGCCAGTGACCAGCTGGGAGAATTGGGGCAAGTGCCTTATTCTTGTGGCATCTGTTTCCTCATTTGGTTACTCAGGGGTAGTCATATGCACCTCATAGTGCTACTCTGGGGATTGGATGAATCCCCAGAGTTTTATGTGAGAGTTTTTGTCAACCTCAAAGTGTTATATAAATGTTAGGTAACAGTTTTTAAGTAGTAGTTTTGCCTGCTTTAAGACAGTGTTATATTATCTCTTCGAAATGATACATTTCTAAGAACAAACTGATAGTGAAGTTAGTTTAGGTTCCTTTGCTCTACTGACAAAGTAGAGATTAATAAAAGAAGCTATAGGTATCCTTTGAGTCAGGATATCTTTCTGTGTAGCAGAAAGTTCTACATCAGTCAGATATAGCACGCATGGAGGTTTTCTAACCCAGGATAGTTGATATTTCTTATCAAAATGGACTTTAGTGACAGTGTGTTGTTATCACTCAGTGTTTGTTAATTGACAGGGAGAGAGGAAATAAATTTGAGATAAAGAAAGGAAATGGCAGGGGCCCCTGGGTGGCTTAAGTGTCTGACTTCGGCTCAGGTCATGATCTTGCAGTTCGTGAGTTCAAGCCCCATGTCGGGCTCTGTGCTGACAGCTGGGAGCTGAGGCCTGCCTCAGATTCTGTCTCCCCTCTCTCTGCCCATCCCCCACTCGTACTCCATCTCTGTCTCTCAAAAATAAATGAACATTAAAAAAATGTTTTTTAAAAAGAAAGGAAATGGCATTTGATTCTTTGGGACTGGGCTTTGATAACTGTTAATCATTCATATTGTTCATCTTAAGTGCACCTGTAGGGGCACCTGGGTGGCTCAGTCAATTAACTGTCTAACTCTTGTTTTCTTTTTTTTCTTTTTAAATTTTTTTTAACGTTTATTTATTTTTGAAAGAGAGAGAGACAGAGAATGAGGAGGGGAAGGGTCAGAGAGAGAGGGACACACAGAATCCAGAGGGGCTCCGGGCTCTGAGCTGTCAGCACAGAGCCCGATGTGGCACTAGAACTCAACGAGCTATGAGATCATGACCTGAGCTGAAGTCGGTTGCTTAACTGACTGAGCCACCCAGGCACCCCTGACTCTTGATTTCCACCCAGGTCATGATCTCGCAGTTCATAAGATCGAGCCCAGTGTCAGGCTCACTCTCTTGCTCTCTCTCTCTCTGTCTTGCAAATGAAATAAATAAACATTAAAAAGAGTAAAATTAAATGCACCTATAGTTTTTTGTTTTGTCTTGTTTTGCTTTTTTTTGTTTTGTGGTAGGTTTAAACATGCATGAGACTGAGCTCTCTGGCTGGTAACTTAGATGCCTGTTTTACAAAAGCTACATTTGTCATTGTGGCAAAAAGCATGCTTTGGTGCTTATCTGTGCCTATCATTTTGGGAACAGAAGAAGTTTCCATACTTTCTAAAAAGACCTGAGCAAGAGTTAGTGCACCAACATTGGAAACAAGCTCTGGAATCTTGGGAGTCCAGCCCAGTACTCCTCTGATGGTCACCAGCTGACCACAGTGCCAGGATTGAGAGTTTGTTTCTTCATCTCACCTTAGGCCAATAGATTTGTGTGTTCATCCAGGCACTGCTTGCTAAGTGAGGCCAACACTCAGGGCAGTGGGCATCGAGCAGTGACTCTAAGATTCTCTTCTCCTGAGCACAGCTCAAGATCATGTTGACTTTCTAAACTAGCCTCCCTTCTCAGGGCTAGAGGATTAAGTCTAGGAGAGTGTTATGCTGCTTACTTAGAAAGGGGCAAGAGAAATGCCACAGCTGTGTGAGATTTAGTATGGACTCAGACACTCTGGTGGGCATGAGTCAGTGGCTTAACTCAGAAAGTGTTCTTTCTCATATTCCTTCCAACTACTATTCTGTACAAAGCAGTTGTTTTGCTTTTGTTAGAACCAGGGAAAACCCATAGAATTGCTTGAATCCTTGCATCCTTGAGAGGACTTAGTTAGGATGTGGTATTCCAAAATCAACCTTCTTAACAAATGTGTTCCCATAAAATTGTTTTCAGTGCCAAGAAAGATCACCCTGAAACAAGGCAATTTTCATTTCATGTTTTATCTACTTTTGGGATTACTCATATTAATTTGCCTGTTAATTTTAATTGCAGAAAACAAGTACAAAAGAATGAATGAATATTCTAGCCTTTTCTTTGGTTTGGGCTAATAACAATTGTTTATTACAGCTTTTAATATTTGAAAATAGATGGTAGTTTGTCATTTTCTTTGGACATAGAGAATGCCTCAAGTGATGTAAATAAGAAGATAGATCTGTTGTGATTAGAAGCTGTGGTCAAAGCTTTGTGTTGTGTTTTTATAACAGATTTACAGAGCAACAATGATAATAGAAGGGAGAGTTGGTACTTACTAGCATTCTACATATCCGAACCCTTTTCAGGCAGCAATAGATGTTCATAATTCACAAAGAAACCCACATCCCCTTTCGGGCCATGATCACTAGGCTAAGTCATCCCTAGGTTGCCTTTCACTTCCTTGGTATTCCTATTTCTTGACACTTGTAGACAATGAAGGACCCAAATGGTTAACTCTCCAAGCCATTCTAGGTTGTTCAATGGAAAACTCACCAGGCCCCTATTTCTTCTCTGTTAGCCGTGCTTATCTTCCTTAATTGCACCTCTGGACCCAATTTTTATATAGAAGTACTATAGTTTCATCAACACAGAACAATGCAGATGGTATAGTATAGCAAAAAATAAATAGGCTCTGGAGTCAGATCTGAGTTTAAATTCTCTGCTTTTCACTTATTAGTTATATGACATTGGTCCAAATTGCTTGTTATAACAGAGCCTCAGTTAAATAGTAACACTACCTTGTTGAGTAGGACTTGTTGGCTGTTGTGAGAATTAAAAATGTGTGTGTTTGTTAAGTGCCCTGTGCAAAGAAAGCACTTAGTTAATATCAGTGGGTTTTGTTGTGGTTGTTATGATGTTGACTTGATATTATCTTAATTAACTGAGCTTTAAATCCCCAACTCTCTGCCACTTTGGCTTCTAAAAAGCTATAATCTGTTTTACTTGTGCATTTGTTTTTTCATCTTAAGCACAAACTTCATCCTGATAAATTTTAGTCTTGCCTGTCAAGATCCATTTTGGATCCTGATTTGACCTCTAACTTAGTGTCTTTTTCTTTAACTTTGTGTCAGACCTAAAGTTGATCTGTAGAATATATGCATCTTCATCTAAATCACTGAAAAAATATCTACCGGGTTAGGGAATAGTTCAGTTTAGCACTTTATTAATGAACTATCTTGTACTCCATTTATTGTATTGCCATCTCCCCAGATAGACTATAATTCCTTGGGACCAGAAACCATAGTAAATACATTACTTTTATTTTTATAAAAACAATATTAGTGTAAATCATAATGGCATCTTAATAAATATCATTTGAATACATGAATTAATTATTTTTCCCATGGATAGAAATCAAGCAGGAAAAGAGCTCACTGCATCGGGGCGCCTGGGTGGCTCAGTTGGTTAAGTGTCCGACTCTTCATTGCAGCTCAGGTCATGATCTCATGGTTCATGAGATCGAGCCCCATGTTGGGCTCTATGCTGACAGTGCAGAGACTGCTTGGGATTCTCTCCCTGCCTCCCACCCCTGCTTGCTCATGTTCTGTCTCTCATTCAAAATAAAGAACTTTAAAAAAAAAAAAAAAAAACTTACTGCATCAAATACTTGACTCTGTGGATTTGAAATATGGTCACATCTCAGCCAAAAAGGGTCCTTGATTTTGACCACTCTTTAGGAATTTTTTTTAAATTTTTCTTTAAATTTCTATGTATTTATAATTAAGTCAAGTATCTATAACTGCCACTTACTGAAAAAGCCAAATGGGGATGCTAGAACTGTACTCTTGGTCATCCTTACCACAGTTTTAGAATCACAGCACATTGGTATATTATGAGATGGTCCCGATTTTAAACTATGTTAAAAATAGATACTTCTCGGGGCGCCTGGGTGGCGCAGTCGGTTAAGCGTCCGACTTCAGCCAGGTCACGATCTCGTGGTCCGTGAGTTTCAGCCCCGCGTCAGGCTCTGGGCTGATGGCTCGGAGCCTGGAGCCTGTTTCTGATTCTGTGTCTCCCTCTCTCTCTGCCCCTCCCCCATTCATGCTCTGTCTCTCTCTGTCCCAAAAATAAATAAAAAACGTTGAAAAAAAAAATTTAAAAAATAAAAATAAAAAAAAAATAGATACTTCTCACTGCCGTGTTCTTTATAAAGTAAACCTATTTATTCATATCAAACAAATTAAGTTGTTTTCTTTTTTTTTTTTTTTTTGCTTTATGGTATATACATCTATGTATAATAAATCGGTCTTAGGTAAAACAGCAGTCACTGAATATAATAATAAAAGTAAATAAATTTAGAATGATGTGAGGTGGAGCTTTGCTTCCTAGGAAGATCATTTACAAGATACCACAAATTTATTCTCCAAAGTAAAATAAAATAAAACTTGTGATTTTGTGCAGTTTATTCACTTGGCAGTATTGCCTGTACTTGATCCTTTGCGTTGGTAAGGAGACAGACCTTACTTAACATTACTGGGTATATCCTTAGTGCTGGTCACTCTGCTAGGGGCTTTGTATGCCTTCCCTATTTACTCCTCACAGTCACTAGCAGCCTCGTCTGTGGCCTGCTACCAGAATGAGGGTCGACTGCCGTCATGTTTGGAACGTGACTGCACCCTGAGGGAGCCATAATATCCCTTTTGAAAGCATGTTTATTCATTCCGAATAGCAACAAGAATGTTCAGAATTGCTTTCCCATGATTATTGAGGTTTTGTCTCTAAAGGCTTCTGTTCCCTTTTCTTGGTCTTATGATACACAGTAGAGACTGGTGGAGTTCATCTTATAATGGAAAAGAGATATTCCTTTGTGTTCCAGAAGCAGGTAAATAATCTAGGGCTTCTAGGACTTTTCAATCCTAATGACCAGGGGAAAAAACTATTTTCCAGGGAGTCCCTTCTTAGGATCAGTTATAAGCATGTGTGGACATGGGAATGGGACTGCCACATTTAGGAACCATTCCAAATAGACCCTGTCCATAGGGAACTTAGAATCATAGAAAATGAGATGGATTAAACTCTAAGTATCATTAGAGCCTGCTGTATTACCTTGGTGGAACAGGCACTCTGGTGGTATACACAAACTTCAGAAAAGGAATGTTTTGCTGCATATCCAGTGTCTGCAAACTTAGTTTCCTGAGATGCCTGGCCTCATGTGCTCTATAGCGTACTTCTTACTCTGGTCTCTTGACTCACTTGTCTGTTCTTTTGGGGGCTCATTTACTTTGCCTTTTTGTTTTGTTTTGGTTGTTGTTGTTTTTTTTTTTTTTTTTTTTTTTTGTTAAATTTGTTAAATCTTTGCCTTTCTCTTCAGGTTGCAACACAATCCATACTCTGTTAATTCAGCTTTCACCATGAGTTCCTCCCCTATTATCCTTTCATCTCTCTTCTTGGTTTGTCATACTCACTTCATATCTGTTGTCGTTTTTCTGGGTGTTTTGAATACTACCTGTTCTAAGCATTGCACCATGCCTCTTCTTAGCAGCTCTGTTTTATGCCATGTGATGCTCCCTCAATGGCCATACCTGATTCAACCAAGAGTGGACATTTGACTGGAGCAGCCAATCTATAGACTAGCCAACAATATCAGACTTAAAACTCAGCCCAGAAAGTTAAACTGAGCCAGTCAAATATCTCTCTCAGGAATTTGCAGTTGGAAAGTTGTACAACTCCAGCTCATTTTTTCTAGTGTATTTGAATTTGAAAAATCACGTTGAGTAACTTCTGGGATGGCCATTACAGGGCTCTGTTCACTCCAAGTTTAGCAGGGCTAACGAAGGCCATTTGGGAAAAAAGGAGGAGAACAGAACTGTTTCAGGAGAGAGAAGGGAGATGGAAATGAGAGCGGGTCCAGTCTACAGAGCTGCCATTGTTCCTGCCCTCCTGAGGTCTAGTAGTTCATTTTCTCCTGGATTCATGGGAAGTTCCCAATAACCTTCAATAAATGCCTCTTTTACTTGAGATATTTCTAGTGAATTTCTGTCCCTTCAAACCGAAAGAGCCTGATACTTTTAAATACAAATATTAAAGATTTCTTAAATTCTAGATTGGGTTGAAAATACTTCACTGTGTTATAGAGCCTTCCTTGTGACCTCTTTTGTTTTTCTAAATTCTTTCCTATCAAGAAAGAATGAATGCCCACAGTTTAAAGTAGAAATAGAGAGAAAACACGCTCTACAAGTTCTCTAGAGTATAGTTCTTTATGAACATTAAATGTCTCTACAAGCTGGGACTGGCTGAACTTTCCTTCTCTCTGCTAACCCCAGTTTGGAGACTCTGTATAGAAAATTATGTAGATTAAACTTTCTGTCTCTGGTTGCTAAGGCAAACACACTTAAGTAGCATACTCTAGAGTGCAGAGCTTATCTTCAGGATCAAAGGTAAGAAAATGTATTATATATTATTCTTTAAGAATAGAAGTGCCTGGGTGGCTCAGTCAGTTAAGTGTCAGACTTTGGCCCAGGTCATGACTTCGCAGTTCATGAGCTCAGGCCCCATGTCAGGCTCTGTGCTGACAGCTCAGAGCCTGGAGCCTGCTTCGGATTCTGTGTCTCCCTCTCTCTCTGCCCCTCCCCCACTCACACTCTGTCTCTCTGCTTCTCTGTCTCTCAAAAATAAATAAACATTAAAACACAAATAACAGTACTATTCATATTTTTTATAGCTATCAAGTGTTAACTTTCTTGGTGGCCCTCAGTCCCAGATTGGTTACCTCGTCATTAACATTATAATTAGGAATTAGTTTGAATCCTGGTAACATTTACAAACAACTGAAAAGTGTATTTCTTTAGACCCTGCTCTCCCAGGCTTGATCATAATGGGCCATAGTCCAACTTTTTGATAAAAATAAGTTTGTTCATGAGAAACCCAATCATTTCACAAGTTATTTTTGGAAACTGGAAAACAGTTGCCTATTTTGACTCCGAGACTATGATGTTTAGAAGGTGAGAAGACTGTGAGATCAATTGTCCCTCCCCCTCAAATCCTGGCAGCATGATGCAGCTCGGAACAGTAATCACGCGCTACAAGATAGAGCTTCATTATATTTTTAAGAACTGAATAATATGCCTTTAATAGCACAGTTTCAGTCACTAGGAGAAAGAGACAGCGTTTGTAAAAGACAAATTGTCCTCTGTTAGTTAAGTCATTTTATAGTACCTAACAGAAAGAAGAAAAGCATTGGCTTATCCCATTTCAGGGCAACCCTTTTGGGGATTGCAGTCTTGTTTCTCTCAGGGAAACCAAGCAGTATCTCCATATTATTCAACATTTATCTCAGAGTATGGCTTACTTAAATACCTGATGCAAACTTCAGAGCGTTGTATCATCTCTTAATCCTTCCTCTCTCTCTCACCCAATAAGAAATGCAAAACTTCATTCCAGAGGGGGTTGTTGTTTTACCAAAATTGCATTGGTAGATGCTGGATTCATGTTTTCTAATACAAGTAGATTTGAAACTTTATTTGTAGTTCAGTCTACGTTAAGGCATTTGTTATCATGTAGAAAGTTCTCCAGCAACAATTTGTCAAACATTTTTGGTTATCTATCTGGTTAAGAAAATCTTTAACTGGACTATCATTGTTAAATCACTCCTGGAACATTATTCACATCTTACCTGAGGCTCTCACTTGCTTGCCATTTTCTTTGCACTATTACCTTTTCCTGGGAATTATTTTCACCAAGCCTAGCTATTGACTCAAAGATCAGGTTAATTGCCTTATTGAAAATCAAAGTGCATGTAAATAGTTCTCTACATTGACATTTGAGTTAAGGTAAATACAGATCTCTCACCTTTTCAAATTGATGCATTCTAACAAAGATGGTTATAAGGTTAATTTCTATTAAGTAAATCCAATTTTCTTATTAATTTCCATTCATAAAGTCAACAATGAATTTCTATGGGCAAAGTATCAATGCATTACATAATCGATGAAGAGCATGTAGCCAAGTCATTTGGTGTTCTAGACAGTGTAACACAGCAGTCTTGTTGAAAACACACTTCAGTACTTTCAGAACCATGAATTATGTAGCACTCTCCTAACTTTGTAACTCTCTTTTCTTGTCACCTTCTGGGACTTGAATCCTTGAAAACTACCTACAGAGGATGAAGATTATATCATATTTTACAAGTACATGCCACAGTCTAACACATAATGTATGTTAGGCTAAAATTTACTTCTGTAAACATACTCACTTTTCCACTTGGCTAGCTCTAGAGCTCAAGCCAAAAATACCTGTATTTAGAATTAGAGAAAGGGGAATATAATGCACTAATGGATTAAACTTAACTGGGTTTCAGTGTCAGAGCATTAGGGTTCAAATACCAGCTTTGCCAGTATTTGATGTGAGACTTGTCTCATAAGGCCTTATTGGCTGTAGTATTTTTCATCTGGGAAATAGGGAAAAGATTCCTGTTTCACAGGGTTGTTGTAAAGATGAAATGCTAATATGTATAAAGGGGCTTTGTGAATTGTCATACTCTAACATGGGACGCCAGTGGCATCTGGGGCAGAATGCAGGATTGTCCTTCACACTGGAAGGTGTGTGGCATCCTTTGGCCCATTAAATAACATTAAATAGCCATTAGATACCTGTGTTCCCATTGTTTTGACAACCAAATATGTCATTACACATTTCTACCTTTTACTTACAGGATTAATACCATCCTGATTGTGAACTATGTGCTGGGCAATAGAGTTGTGGAAATAAGGAAAACATTGTCCATATCCTCAGGAAGCTCACTTGTTAGGGGGTGAGCTAACCAAGGAAAGATGTAATTTAGTACAGTGTGCTAAGTAAAACTATAGAAGTATGCACCAAGTACAGAAATAGCACAGAGGATGGAGCAGTTAACTGCCAGGGGAGGACACAGAGTTATAACATCCAAACTGGGCTTTAAAAGAAAAGATTCAGAGTTTGCCAAATTAACAAATCTTCCTCAGTTGACAGAGAGCACAGCATGTACAAGATCATGGAGGCCTGAAATAATAGGGTGTGCTTAGGGAGCTGTACACGTTAGAACAATATCAGAAATATTTAGGTATGAATGAATTGGGCAAATGACAATTCAGGGAAAAGTAAAAGGCATCCATTCCTTATTTATTTCACATTTGGGGGCGGAGGGAGTTCCTGTCAGTTTTATTCACTCATCTATAATTGTTGCCACTATCTTAATTTCAGCCCTATTGCTTATACTGTTATTACCAAATACAAAGAGGAATTTAGTCATTTAACATACTTTTATTGCCACGGACCTGGTGCTTTGTTTATCGTGGTGGATAGAAGATGTGCAAGAGAACCTTTCGAAGGAGTGCTTAGAACCCCTGCAGAACACTTGGCGTTTTCAGAAGTACAAGAGTAGTAAAACTGCTTTATAAATATGTTAGATTTTTTAACAGAGTTTTTGGCACGTCTTCCCCAATGTTATCACTGATATAAATGAAGAAACTAAGGCTTAAAAATATGAAAGGATTTGTCATCAGTCATCACGTTGGCAGCTAGGACTGAGCATCCTGTTCTGGTGTCTGTTTTCTGTACCTTCCTGCCTTGTTGTTTCTGATATGTGAGCATGTAACTTTAGCCATTTTAATAAAAATAAAATACCATTTCATTAATATCTTATAAAAAATTACTGTCATTATGCCTGTGAGTTGCTGGAGTTTTGTTGTTGTTGTTATTGTTACTTGTTTGTTGTTTAGTTTTTGACTTTTGGTGGGGGAGAGACTGACTGGTTTTGGATTTTTAGTTTAGGATTTTTTTTTTTGTAGTGGTTTGTTGGTATACGTATAGGAAATGTTTGTGGAATCATTTTTCCCACCTAGGAGCCAAAGAGGGACAAGACGAAGTGATCTAACAAAAAATGAGAAAGATAGACAAAAACCACTCATAACTGTTTATAAGACAAAATGTCCAGGGAATATTTAGCAATGAAGTTGAAAAAAGAAATAGAACATTTCAATATTACCTTAAATACCTTTTTCAGAACTTAAATCAGGTGGCACATACAGAGAAAACTGATCATAGTATTTACTCCTGTTATTACCTGTTCTAGATATTATGGAGTTAGAAACCAAGTACCACTTCATGTGCCCACTACATCGTAGCCCTCAGTAAATGTTAATAAAATGGTACTTGCCAGTGTGGGTGAAATCTGGAATACAGCCCACTGTTAATAAATAATTCCTCTTTTCTAAGCAGGATTGTTTGAATATAATTCTAAATATCTGTTTTTAGATCCAAGCCTACTAGAAGTGACTAACTTTCCCTAAGACAATAAAAGTAAAAAATTATTTTGCAAGCCAATTAGCCATAGTGATTGGTAAATACTCTTCTCCATTTGACATATTGAGGCATTTTGTTTGTGTCTCAAAAGGCTGCACAGAGATGGTTACATTTGACAGCTGTTGTACCACTAATAAGATTAAAGTAAAGAAATTAGTTTTGTCGACTTTAATCTGCTGTTTAACACTGCAAACCACCTGGGGTCTTCTCCAGGGTCTGCATGTCTAATTGTGAATTTAAAATTACATAACCAGATCCTACTTACAAATATATCTAAAGATTTGCTAACAGTAACTGTCTTGTTACTAGACCAGACAGTTTAGCACTAGACTTTAAAATTAATGTTTTAATTTGGCAGTCACCCTGCATTTTTAAATGTAGTATTCTAATCTTTGAAACGTAACACCTTCTCAGTGGGAGGTTAATTTTAGGAAATGAAGAAAGTTTCATTAGGTTGGTGCTTAAGATATGTATGATTTTTCCATCTAAAATTAGAATATATCTATGGAATAATTAAATTGCCAATTCTAATTGTACCAAATTGACCGATTTAAAAAAAAACCAAAAAAACCTTGAGATAACACATCTAGGTGAAGGTTTCTTACTGCTTGCTCTGGGCACCATTATTATTAGGAAAATAGTTTACTTTAAATATTAATGTTGGTGTTATTAAAATGTTATGTTGTAGAGAAGTTTCTGGGTGGCTTAGTTGGTTAAGCATCTGACTTAGGTCATGATCTCATGGTTCATGAGTTCGAGCCCCACATCAGACTCTGTGCTGACAGCTCAGCGCCTAGAACCTGCTTCGGACTTGGTGTCTCCCTCTCTCCACCCCTCTGCTCATGCTCTGTCTCTTTCTGTCTCTCAAAAGTAAATAAACATTTAAAAAAAGTTATGTTGTAGAATGTGATATGCAGTGCAATAATCCTTTGTGATTATTACATTGAGTTTTAATGCAAACTGAAGCGTAGGGTACATATAATTATTTATAACCCCACAGCGAAGGTCATTTGGTCAGGCAGTCTTATTAGCATCCCTTGAAGACCCCCCATCTTTTTTTTCAATGTTTATTGATTTTTGAGACAGAGACAGAGCTTGAGCGAGGGAGGCACAGAATCTGAAGCAGGCTCCAGGCTCTGAGCTGTCAGCACAGAGCCTAACGCGGGGCTCAAACTCGTGAAACGCGAGATCATGACCCGACCTGAAGTCGGCCACTTAACTGACTGAGCCGCCGAGGTACCCCGAAGACCCCCCATCTTGATCTGAGCTTTATTGTTCCTGAATGTTGGTTCCCCCACTGGCCCTGCTTACCCCAAGTGTTCTGGCATCAGACAAATGGATCAGGAACAAGAAAGGCAGTGTGGCTTTAGACTAGTCTTCACAGCACCATTGGAAAAAAATTTCCTTTCACCCACAGCTCATGCTGATCCAAATGTCCCATTATCCATTGCAAAAAAAAAAACTTCCCAAATTCTGACACAAGTTCACCTTTTCTGTGGTCACAAAAGTGTCAAAACTGAATAATCCACAGGTATATTGGGCATCACAATCGGAAGTGGAGTTCAGTTTGCCTGCCTGCTGCCTCTAGGGTTAGCACCTTAAAGAAGTTGGTGGGCACTGACTCTTGCTTCTTGCTGATTACCCAATACTACTTCACATAGGGCTTTCCATCAGCCTCCATCCTGCAGGCAAACCCAGATACACATGACCGTTCAGGGCTCCCGGGGAGTCTGGTCAGACCCAGGCCACCACCTTCAGGAAGCCTTCCCTGACTTGACCTCCAACTTGTGTCAATCTACAGGACTGCCTCTCATCATGAAACCTCTGTGCCTTTCATGGCTTCCCTAGGAGGCTGGAAGCTCCCTACAGGGTAGAGACTAGCTTTTGCCCTGTTTTCCTGATGCCTATCACTGGATCAGGCAGAATGGGTAGTGACACTAAATACCACTGAAAGAAAAAAAAAAAAAAAACTAAGGAGAATATGTTAGGAAATGACTATAGTATAGCTGATAACCTAATAGTATAGCTAATACAACCTCATTGAAGATGAGGAATGAGTATGGCATATGCCAAGATATGTTTCAACTGTCTTTAGTATTGGTGGTGATAATTTTGTTTTACTGAAACTGTTGTGTGTTGTAGTATAAAGCAGGTGAATAATTATGGATATTCTAATTCTGTCATCCTCAGTGCATTTGAGGGCCAAGATTTTCCGTGTCAAAGAAAGAATAGAGAGCTATTATATAGAAGAGTTTAAAGGGGAAAAAATCCCTTAGTCCTGAATTTGAATCTGAAATATCACTATGCATTCATAAGATATTTTATCTTTAAGTAGGTGGCATGGTTCCTACCTCTACTCATTCTAATGAGTGTTTAAAAAATAGAATAGTGGAAAATGTGGTTAATTAGTGTGTTAATATATTCCACAGCTGTATATTCTTGTATATTGTGCTTGAAACAAGGAAAGCGGTTGTCCCTTCATTAGACATTTCTGGGCTCAGACAACTCAGTGCTGCACACTGTGATGGCTCCAAAGAGGATGAATCAGGCAAGGACCTTGCCCAGAAGAAATTTAGAGTAGTCCCATAATAGAATAGAGTTCTCAGTGGTTCAAAAGGAGTGTTTTCAGCCTCAAGAATTGGCGTAGGCAGCTCTCAAGTGGCCACTCCTGTAAGGCCAGGCCTAGGTCACAGGCTTCATTCTGGGGGTGGCCACTTGCTTGGTGGGTCCACTTAGGGTATTTGAATCCTAACTGCAGTTGGATCTCCCTAGTTTGAGATAACTCTTTTTTTTAATGTTTATTTATTTAATTTGAGAGAGAGCACGCACTCTAGCAGGGAGAGGGGCAGAGAGAGAAGAAAGAGAGCGCTGTTAGCGCAGAGCCCAATGCAAGACTCAATCCCACAAACGGGGAGATCATGACCTGAGCTGAAACCAAGAGTTTCAGCTCACTTAACTGACTGAGACACCCAGGCACCCCTCAGATAACTCTTTTTAATACTATCTAAAGAAATTATTTTAGTTTGGAGCTTTATAAAGGCAAAGCATAATTTAAGAATGACAGTTTTTATAAACTATATACTATTTATTAAATGCTTAACGCAAATCAAATATATTTTGAGGCTCTAGTTTTAACATTCTTTTCTCCCTTCCCTAAGGAACTGGTATTAAATACTCCAGTTCTGTGTGTTCTGATTCAGTTTCAATAATCTTCTTTGCTAAAACAAATTCTATATCATTTGCTAACCACCCTCTGTTTTGTGAGGATCTGTCACATTTCCACACTTATCCACATCAGGCAACCCCTTTCTTACATGAAGGTTGAAACAGTAATTGATGAAACTTCCTGCAGCTGTATGATGTGACTCTGGTATTTGCTGTGCCTACTTGGCATAGAATTTTGCCCTGCAGGACCATATAACTAAAGGAGTATATAACTATGTATCATTTATTAAATGCTTAATGCAACCAAAGGAATTTGGTAAGTTATATGTACTGGGGCTCTGGTTGTAAAATGCCCATGGAAGTTGTTTTTAAATGTCTGCGGTCTTCACACAGGTGTAAGACAGTGGATTTTGGTGAGCAGTATTTTCCGAAAAGTCTTAACTACTGCAAACTGCATAAGAATATAAACTATGTAATTCCTAAGTTATATTATCATACCCTCTTAGGCTACAACCACCTGGGGCTTTTCTAATTAATTATTTCATAGTGTATAGGTACCAATCTTAATGTCTGAGTTTTACTAGTGTTTTATTACTGCTTTTAATATGGAAATATGTTACTGTACTGATTGCCAAAATATCCAGTTTTGTGATGCCTTTTCTCTCCTCACTTTTCAGAGGCAACATTTTCAGTGAGAAGACTTACTGACACAAGATTCACTCATGTAGTCACAATCATTTGGGGCACAAAGCCTTTATCTAAGCCAGCCACAGTGTACTTTTGACAGAACGGACAATAAGATTTTAATGTCTTCTCAGAAGATACTTTTAAAATCTGGGGCTTTCTGTTTGATGTTAAAAAGTGCTTCTGGTCATTTGAGTTTTAAATTACAGGGAAAGCCTCCTGAGCAGACCACCCAGGCTGTGTTCAAAGAAGTGATCTTTCTAAGACAGGTGCTTTTCAAATAGAAGTTGTCTTTCAAACAAGTTTTACTGAGAGGACAAGTTTTTCCTGACCCTGAGATTTTTGGTACCCTCACCCCCCCGCTTTTTTTCTTATCAGAAAGTAGTTTCTTTGTGGAAGTTTCTTGGGGGAGTTTTGTGAGCATAAGATTATATAGATGCACATTCCACACTTACCAGTAAATGCTTTTTCTTTAAAGCACAGAGAGCATTAGGACAAAATCTTATACTTTGTGTTTTTTATGGGTATGTTTATTGATGCCTTATGATATTCCATAAGTGATTTTAGACAAGTTGTAGGGATTTGATTGAATGAAACAGAAAAATTGAAATTAAAAATCAAGGTTATAGGGGTGCCTGGGTGGCTCAGTTGGTTGGGTGTCGGACTTCAGCTCAGGTTCATGGGCTGACAGCTCAGAGCCTGGAGCCTGCTTGGATTCTGTGTGTGTGTCTCTCTCTCTGCCCCTCCCACTCTCTCTTTCTCTCAAAAATGAATAAGCATTAAAAAATTTTTTTAAAAATCAAGATGATAAAAATTATAGATCAAAACAAAAAGGAAAAATAGCATACAATTATAAAGCTATAAGGTTCTACATTTTTAAGTCCTTAAGGATCTACAATTGTATATATTAATCCTACTATAAAACTACAATACACACAAAACCATGTAATATGGCACAATGAATGCTTAACAAAATCATCAGTTAGAGTAGGAAACCAGGGAATATATCCTGTATACAGTTATGATAAAGATACCATTTCAAACCAGTAGAGCAAAAGTAGTTTATTCAATAACCTTTTGGGGGTAGGGGGGATAAATGTAGATTTCTGGCTCACACCACATGTCAAAATAAATTCTAAATGAATTGATAGTGAATTTATAAAACCATAAAATTACCACACACAATGATCATTCAAGAAAAAATAAAAACAAATGGCTGGATACAACTGTATAGTTACCTCATCTCATAGCGAAAAAGAACTTTTTAAACAATGAAAGGAAGGGAAGAAAAAATAAAACCACAAAGAAAATAATTGTTAGACTACATATGATTGTTTAGCTTCGATACATAAAATAATAATACTGTGAAAATAACATGAACAAAATGAAAGGTAGTAGATAAACTGAAAAAAGCATTAACAACAGGTATTAACCCTTTGCCATAATGAGAGAATCCTTATAAATCACTAAGAAAAAGATGAAAACCTTTTTTATGTTTTTCATCAATAAAGACATCACCTTATTGATGAAAAACAATAAAAATTTTTAAAATAGAGAATAAGAATAATTAACAAAAAGATGAGTAGACATGGCAACTTCATTTTGAAAAACTTCAATAACCCCTACCTTATCTCACAATCAATTTTAGATCATGGACTTGAGTGTAAAATCTATGAAACTACCAAAAGTGAATTTAAAAGAATATTTTTATAATCTTGAAGTGGAAAGGTTCTTTTAAGTCTGACACAAAACTCAGATGCACTAAAAAAGTTTGACAGATTTTATCAAATAGAAATGAAAACATTCCTTGAAATCTTGCCATTTGCAACTACGTGGATGGAACTAGAGGGTATTATGCTAAGTGAAATTAGTCAGAGAGAGACAAATATCCTATGACTTCATTCATATGAGGACTTTGTAAGACACAGAACAGATAAACATAAGGGAAGGGAAGCAAAAATAATATAAAAACAGGGAGGGGAACAAAACATAAGAGACTCTTAAATATGGAGAACAAACAGAGGGTTACTGGAGGGGTTGTGGGAGGGGGGATGGGCTAAATGGGTAAGGGGCATTAAGGAATCTACTCCTGAAATCATTGTTGCACTATGTGCTAACTAATTTGGATGTAAATTTAAAAAATAAAAAAAATGAAATGAAAACATTCTTTTGACAAAAATAAGTTTAGATAAACTGAAATATTTATTTGCAACATACAGTGATCAAAGGTTAGCATCTTTATTATTGGTAAAGAGCCTTATAAATCAATAAGAAAAAGACAGCCCTCCCCCATAGAAAAATGGGTATAAAGTATACAGTGATAATTCAAGAAAATGTAAATATGTATGGCCAATAAGAACATGAAAAGGTCTTAAAACACACTAGTAATAAAAGAAATGCAATCTTTAAAAATACTATATGTAGCTGCCAAATTGGTAAAGATTTTTTTAATGAAATTTTCCAGGTTTTGGTAAAAGCATGAAGAAACTCTTTTTCTAAGAGTATAAATCCGTTTTTTTAAAACTCAGATTTTTTTTTTTCTGGAGGACAATTTGAATTTGGCAGTGTCTATCAAAAATCTTAAAAATGTTCATATCTTTTTATCTAATTTATCATTACTGCAAATTTATCACAAGGTGATACGATGTTTTCAGTACAGCTATTATGAGTATGAGTTGTGCCATTGAGCACATCCTGTGTTTGCTAAGTTCCCAAGCATATTAAGCGGCCCTACCACTATAGAACTTGGGAATTGCTTCCCAATTTTTATGTCTAGGATGTAGGCATGAGACCTAAGCTTTGCAACCCAGTATACCTATTCCAGATATCCACTCTGAAGCTGACGAAGCAAGGAGATCCCAAATTCTGTCCTTTTGACAATTGGAAACAGCTGCATGTAGCATGCAAAGTCACAGTGTAAGTTCAAGCTGTGCCATATGGTGCCCACTGGTTTTTTTCATCAGATCAGTTTGGTTGTGTGTGATTTGGGTATTGGTCCTGGCAGTGTAACTTCTGTGCCTGTGTTTTCTAAATCCCATCATATACTCAATAGCCTATCAATTAATTTCCTTTCTGTTTAAGTCAATCAGGACTTTCTTCTTGTGTCTTGTAACTAACTAAAAGGTCTGACTGTTAAAACAGCATTATTTATAACATCAAAAATTAAACACAAAAATGGTAAGGGAGTGGTTGAAATAAATATTATATCCATAGTATAACACTCTTAATCCTTTTTAAAATCATGCAGTATTTCTCAGTGTAATTATTTTAATCAGAGAAGGAACTTAAGACATTAGAGGCTTACAAAATTGTTGGAAACTATTGTAGACCTCTGGATTGACTGCAAAACAGTATGGTAGACTACCTAAAATTGTTTAGTTTCAATACATAAAATAATACTGTGAAAATAATATGAGCAAAATGAAAGGCAGTAGATAAATTGGAAAAAGCATGGGGTTTTTTTTCCAGATTAACTCCAAAACAATACCAAACATATCCACTGGGGGCACTGCTCCCTCTGAAGCCAACACACAAGTTGGGAAGGAAATAAGGATGCCATGCACAACTGTCTCTCACACCAGGGAAACTGCAGAATGGGTACAGATCAGAGATTAGGAAATCAGATAAATTAGCATAATCCCACTGGTTCTTGACACCCAGAAGCTGGAAGATTGAACCTGGAATGCTGCTGCAGGAAAGCCTCACATTTCCAAGTCTTGCTTAATAGCAACAAGAGCCAAAGAAAGATGACCTTGACTCAGTTCAGCCTCCAAATCCCATGTGGTAATAGTTGTGTAGAGGGAAAAAAACTCTTCAGTATGTATAGATTATGTCTAGAAGGATATGTAAACTAGTAACCATGGTGATTTCTAAGGTGGGAAATTGAGTGGCTGAGGAACAGAAGTAAGAGGGCAATACTTTTGACTACTTACCTTTTTTTTGTGCATGTTGCACCATGGTTGTCATTCCTAGTCAAAAAGTTACAAGGTAAATTTTAATTTATCAAAGCTCAGTAGTTTTTATGTACCCCATGGGAACACACCTTAAGTTCTCTGAAGAACCATTCAAGGCTCTGAAGGAGGGAACATAGTAGGACTCTGGGTTCCTCACTTCTGCTTCCGTCAGAACAACTCTGGTTTTATCAGTTCTGTGGTTTAAGTATGATTGTGTAAGCTTTGAATCTTCTGAGTAAGAAAGCATTCTGCTGCTTTTATAAAAAACTGAAGACCATTATTACAGGAGAATATTAAATGTCATGGAGAAATATTCATTATGTATTTCTTAAATAAATGTGCATTTATAATATTGGAAAAAAGGGTGGGGTGCCTAGTGGCTCAGTCCATTGAGCATTTGGCTCTTGACTTCAGTTCAGGTCATGATCTCATGGTTTGTGGATTTGAGCCCCATGTCAGACTCTATGCTGGCAGTGCAAAGCCTGCTTGGGATTCTCTCTACTCCCTCTCTCTCTGCCCCTCCCCTACTCATGCTGGCTCCCCTCTCAAAAACACATAAATAAACTTTAAAAAAAAAGAACAAAAGACCAGAAGTACAAATGCCAAATTATTGCTTGATAGCTTTTTGCTGTTTCTTTGTCCTTGTCTTTCCCAAATTTATTACAATTATTTTTAAAATTATTTTATTTATTTATTTATTTATTTATTTATTTATTTTGTGTTTTTTGGTGCTGAAACCCGGGAACGAATTAAAAATTATTTTTATAGGGGGTGCCTAACTGGCTCAGTAACTCTAGATCTCAGGGTTGTGAGTTCAAGCCCCACGCTGGGTGTGGGGGCTATTTTAATAAAACAAATAAAAAATATTTTTAAATGTTTGTATGATTTCATTTTTTAATATAATTTATTGTCAAATTGGCTTACATACAACACTCAGTGCTCATCCCAACAAGTGCCCTCCTCAGTGCCCATCACCTATTTTCCCTTTCCCCAACCCACCCCATCCACCCTCAGTTTGTTCTCTGTATTTAAGAATCTCTTGTGGTTTGCCTCCCTCCCTCTCTGTTTGTAATTATTTTTTTCCCCTTCCCTTCCCCGATGGTCTTCTGTTAAGTTTCTCAGGATCCACATATGAATGAAAACATATGATATCTCTTCTTCTCTGACTGACTTATTTCACTCGAATAATACCTACCAGTTCCATCCACGTTGCTGCAAATGGGATGATTTCATTCTTTCTCATTGCCAAGTAATATTCCATTGTATATATAAACCACAACTTCTTTATCCATTCATCAGTTGATGGACATTTAGGCTCTTTCCATAATTCGGCTATTGTTGAAAGTGCTGCTATAAACATTGGGGTAAAAGTGCCCCTATGCATCAGCACTTCTATATCCCTTGGGTAGATTCCTAGCAGTGCTATTGCTGGGTCATAGGGTAGATCTATTTTTAATTTTTTGAGGAAGCTCCACACTGTTTTCCAGAGCGGCTGCACCAGTTTGCATTCCCACCAACAGCACAAGAGGGTTCCCCGTTTCTCCACATCCTCGCCAGCATCTGTAGTCGCCTGAGTTGTTCATTTTAGCCACTCTGACCGGCATGAGGTGGTATCTCAGTGTGGTTTTGATTTGTATTTCCCTGATGAGGAGTGGTGTTGAGCATCTTTTCATGTGTCTGTTGGCCATGTGGATGTCTTCTTTAGAAAAGTGTCTATTCATGTCTTCTGCCCATTTCTTCACTGGATTATTTGTTTTTTGGGTGTGGAGTTTGATGAGTTCTTTATAGATTTTGGATACTAGCCCTTGGTCTGATAGGTCATTTGCAAATGTATTTTCCCATTCCGTTGGTTGCCTTTTAGTTTTGTTGATGGTTTCCTTTGCAGTACAGAAGATTTTTATCTTCATGAGGTCCCAATAGTTCATTTTTGCTTTTGTTTCCCTGGCCTTCGGAGATGTGTCGAGTAAGGAGTTGCTATGGCTGAGCTCAAAGAGGTTGTTGCCTGTTTTCTCCTCTAGGGGTCTGATGATTTCTTGTCTCACATTCAGGTCCTTCATCCATTCTGAGTTTATTTTTGTGAATGGTATAAGAAAGTGGTCTAGTTTCATTCTTCTTCATGTTGCTGTCCAGTTCTCCCAGCACCATTTGCTAACAAGACTGCCTTTTTTTCCATTGGATATTCTTTCCTGCTTTGTCAAAGATGAGGTGGCCATACATTTGTGGGTCCAATTCTGGGTTCTCTATTCTATTCCATTGGTCTATGTGTCCGTTTTTGTGGCAATACCACACTGTCTTGATAATTACAGCTTTGGAGTAGAGGCTAAAGTCTAGGTCACAAAAAGCCTTCAGTAAATATAAAAGAATTGAGATCATACCATGCACACTTTCAGATCACAATGCTATGAAACTTGAAATCAACCACAGGAAAAGTTTTGGAAAACTTCCAAACGCGTGGAGGTTAAAGAACATCTTACTAAAAAATGAATGGGTCAACTAGGCAATTAAAGAAGAAATTTAAAAATATATGGAAACAAATGAAAATGAAAACAACAACAATCCAAACCCTTTGAGATGCAGCAAAGGCAGTCCTAAGAGGAAAATACATTGCAATCCAGGCCCATCTCAAGAAACAAGAAAAATCCCAAATACAAAAACTAATGGTATACCTAAAGGAACTAGAAGCAGAATAACAAAGAAACCCCAATCCCAGCAGAAGAAGAGAAATAATAAAGATCAGAGCAGAAATAAACCATGTAGAATCAAAAAAACAAATACAAAAACAAAAAAAAAAAACAAACAGGAGAACAGATCAGTGAAACCAGTTGGTTTTTTGAAAAAATAAACAAAATTGATAAACCCCCTAGCCAGACTTCTCAAAAAGAAAAGAGAGAGGACCCAAATAGATAAAAATCATGAATGAAAATGGATTTATCACAACCAGTTCCTCAGAAGTACAAACAATTATCATAGAATACTATGAAAAACTATATGCTTACAAACTGGACAACCTGGAAGAAATGGACAAATTCCTAAACACCCACACACTACCAAAACTCAAATGGGAAGAAATAGAAAATATGAACAGACCCATAACTAGTGAAAAAATTGAATCAGTTATCAAAAATCTCCCAACAAATAAGAGTCCAGGACCAGATGGCTTCCCTGAGGAATTCTACCAGACATTTAAAGCAGAGTTAATACCTATTCTTCTCAAGCTATTCCAAAAAATAGAAAGGGAAGGAAAACTTCCAGACTCATTCTATGAAGCTGGCATTACCCTGATTCCCAAACCAGACAGAGACCCCACTAAAAAGGAGAATTACAGGCCAATATCCCTGATGAACATGGATGCAAAAATTCTCAACAAGATACTAGCAAATCAAATTCAACAGCATATAAAAAGAAATTATTCACCATGATCAAGTATTCGTTCCTGGACTGCAGGGGTGGTTCAATATTCACAAATCAGTCAATGTGGTACATCACATTAATAAAAGAAAAGATAAGAACCATATGATCTTGTCAATCGATGCAGAAAAAAGCATTTGCCAAAATTCAGCATCCTTTCTTAATGAAACCCCTCGAGGAAGTCGGGATAGAAGGAACATACTTAAACATCACAAAAGCTATATATGAAAGGCCCACAGCTAATGTCATCCTCAATGGGGAATAACTGAGAGCTTTCCCCCTGAGATTAGGAACACGACAGGGATGTCCACTCTCACCACTGTTGTTTAACATAGTGTTGGAAGTCCTAGCCTCAGCAATCAGACAACAAAATGAAATAAAAGGCATCAAAATTGATAAAGAAGAAGTCAAATTTTCACTTTTTGCAGATGACCTGATACTCTCTACATGGAAAACCCGAAAGACTCCACCAAAAGACTGCTAGAACTGATACATGAATTCAGCAAAGTCTCAGGATACAAAATCTATGTACAGAAGTTGGTTGCATTTTTATACACCAATAATGAAGCAACAGAAAAAAAAATAAACTGATCCCATTTAAAATTGCACCAAGAACCATAAAATACCTAGGAATAAACCTAACCAAGCATGTAAAATATCTGTATGCTGAAAATTATGGAAACCTTATGAAGGAAATTGAAGAAGACACAAAGAAATGGAAGAACATTCCATGCTCATGGATTGGAAGAATAAATGTTGTTAAAATGTCAATACTACCCAAAGCAATCTACACATTCAATGCAATCCCAATCAAAGTTGCACCGGCATTCTTCTCAAAGCTAGAACAAACAATCCTAAAATTTGTATGGAACCACAAAAGACCCTGAATACCCATAGTTAATACTGAAGAAGAAAACCAAAGCAGGAGGCATCACAGTCCCAAATAAAAATTATTTTTATAATTATAAGGACAAGTTATTTTTTAAGTAAAAAGAAAACGACTATTTTGCAAAATCCAGATATTTCATCTGGTAAATGAAATGCTAATTTGCATTTGTGAAGGACTCCCTAAGTAGAGACTCCAAACAATGTATTATAAATGGGTTTCATATGGACCAACATTTTTCTGTACAACCTCAGGGATTTAATGAGGCTGGACAGAGGTGAGCCTCCTCCTGGCACCCTGCAGTCTAGAGTCCTTTCATGGTTCATGCCAGTGTACCGTGAAGACATTTGGGAAACAATGTGCTTCGTGATTCTGGAAAGAATAGCTTTTATAGATGTTTAATTTGAGTCAATTTTTTAACATTTCATTTGTGCCTTATTCATAACAAGAATAATAAGATTAATGATCCTAATAAAGCCTATCACTTATTTTTAACCTTCTGCCAGGCACTTTCCTAAGTACTTTACATCTATTATCTCACTTAATCCTCATAACACTCATGTGGAGTCTAGGTATTATTATCCTGGTTTTATAGGTGAGAAAATGGATGCTAAGATGTACACATATTTTTAGGAAACTGTAATTATATAAAGCAAAGTCCAACTATATCAGATAATGGATAATTACAACAGGGGCTCTCTTCAGCATTTCTCTCCCATATGAGACAGAGAGCTTGACTGTTTTGTTCACCTAACTGTGCCTGAAAGATCATAGGAACTTAGATATTTGTTAAATGAACACTCACATGGCGGTTCTTTGACCAGTGGTTCTCAACTTCGGGTGCACATCACAATTGCTCCATAGAGCTTTTGAAACATGCAAATGTCTAGAACTCACCCAACTAGCATCTCCAAGGGAGGAACTCAGGCAGGTATTTATTTTTAAAGATGTGCAGGTGATTCCAGTCCTCAAACTATTGAGCCCCTATTCCAGAGCAGCGGGGACTTGCAAGTACATCTGAATCACTGGCAGAATTGGTTAAAGCACGGATTGCAGGAGTCTATCCCCAGAGTTTCTATTTAGTAGGTCTGGGGTGGGGGCCTGAGAATTTGCATTTCTAGTAAGCTCCCAGGTGATATTGATGCTTCTGGTCCTGTAGGATTATTGTCCTACAGGGTTGGTTGTAAGGGACTAAATCAAAACATTTATATGTAGAATTTAAGCAGGAGATTTAGTCAGGCCAGAACCCACATTGATCACTCAGGCAATGCAGGTTTTAAACACAATCTTCAGAGCACCCGAAGAGTACCCACTGAGTTTGTGGCTCCAAACATTTCTTTGAACAGTGGCACATGAATTTGTTTTATTCCCTAAGAGGAATACATTTCCTCTTAATGTTAACTGATCCTAAGATCAGTTTGACCTGAGACTACTGTGCGGAGCCCATGCCCACACAGGCGCCAAGCAGGCGTGGTGCTCACTCCCCAGAACCCCGCCGCTCTTGTCTCAGAGGGAAAGCCTGTAGTTTCTCCTCATGTGTTCTCCCTTCTTCATTCATCTGCCTTTATCTAGGACCAGGAGGTTTGGGAACAGGAGCTTTGACCCTTCTATTTCTGGACTTTATTCAAAAATGTCTATGTCCCAAAGTTCCTGGGTGATAGATATCTAATTTTAGATTATTAGGACATTATCAGATAGACTAGTAAACACATTTCCATTATCTGCTATACAACTAAGAAATTAGTAAGAGGTAAGTATTAGATAAATTACTTTGGATAAATTATAAGCTTTTGTATCTAGCTGATGGGCCTTGTACCTGATATTTTGCTTTTTTTTTCAGGGTGATTTCCATCCTGTGCCTGTTGCCTTTGTACGATTCATTTTATGTATTTTAAATTGTTTAGAGAAGAGCTGCTCAAGTTTTATAAATGGTGTTTCTCTCCTATTAGGTCTCTCTGCAATGCAATCAATGTTTACAACCTCACCTGCAGTGACTGCTCAGAAAATTGCACCGATGTTCTGTTTAGTAACAAGATTACCTTCTTAATGGACCTCCTGATACACCAGTTGACGGTATGTAATATTAGCATTCTGAGTTAGAAGCATTTAAGGTTTGGGAAATAGTCCCTGTGGAGAAAATGAAAAGAATTCAGCTTATTTACCCTCCAGATGAAAAAGTGAAGATGACGGAGAGAGTATGGAGACTAGCAAAGAAACCTCTTAATTTGAAAATCTCATATTGGATTCTCCTCTAAGTTCCAATATTTAATGGATAATATATTTATAACACTTGCCAACTTCACAAATTTACATGGTTAAACTGAGGCCTTAGAATCAGTTGGACTCAAAGCCAAACCTTTGAGCCCACAGGAAGGAGGGCTGTAGAAAGGAAGAAAGCTTGGGAAAGCCTTGAAACCTCTCTTGCCAACTCAGTTAAAAGGGTCAGTTTAAAAAGGACTTTTTGATGGCCCTTGATATATACTTTTTTGAATCAAGAAACTCCTCTGTCAAAAAAGAATAAACCTGTTACTCTTTTGACGTGAGAACAAGCAGCCAATTGTTGTTCACAGATGTTGAAAGAGGTAGTAAGCTCAGTATAATATCCAAAGGTTTAGGTCTGTCAACTGCAGCCTCCAGAATACAGCCCTGGGGCCAGAAGTTTCCTGGTGAAGTTTCTGAGCCCCTGAGGTATTGGCACAAAATCTCTCTCAAGCTGCAAGTTTACAACACAGGAGATTTATTTTTTAGAACAGATTTACTTTTACTCAGCACATAGTTCTAATTCTTCTTCCTAAACTACATGCCTTTTGCACTATCCCCTCCTCAGTCTGGTTAATTTCTGTACATTCTTCAGACCTTAACTGAAACATAATGGCACCTTCCTCATGAAATCTTCCCCAACCTGACTCTCCCAAGTACATGTTAGGAATTTTTTTATGTGCTCCTGGGCAGTACATCTTTCATAGAACTGATCACATTGAATTGTAGTTAACTATGTGTCCATTTCCCCATTAGCCATAGAATCAACAAGAATAGGAGGCAACTTATCACCCTCTCCAGGATCCTAACACAGTGCCTGACACTTAGTAGATTTAGTACATCATTGGTGAATATATGAGTGAACAAGTGAATCCCCACATCTCAAGCTAAGAATCAGAAAGGGAATGATGAGGTCCTTACAGGCAGGCATACTGACAATGAGAAGGGACAACAGTGAGAGAGAACAAAGGCACAGACCTAGAACTGTTTACACAGTACTGCAATGGCTATTTATAGTGATGACTAAGGGTCATCATCACTTGAAGGGTAAATTATATTTGGTATTATCTATAAAAGAAGGCATTTAAATATGGGTAAGACATTTTAGCCCAAAATCCTACTCAAAATAGTTGAAAGGCAGGGACAAGGAGAAAAGACTTAGCGTTTGTTATATGGCCTCATATTCTAGACATTTTAATATATATCGCCTCATTTAGTTTATCTAAACTTAAAGTTAGTATTATTATCCCATTTTACCAGTATGGAAACTTGAGTCCGAGAGTTTGGCTTGCCCAAGACAGCATAGAAAGTCATGGAGCCAAGAGTCAAATGTAGGTCTCTCAAACCCAAATTGAGGGACATTCCACACAGTGACTAACTGCTACTTTTCAAAAGTGTCAATGTCATGAATGACAAGGGAAGAGAGAAGAACTATCACAGATTGGAGGAGGCTAAGAAGATCTGACAAGTAACTGAAATGTGGGATCCTAGACAGAAAAAGGACATTAGTGGTAAAACTGGGAAATTCAAATAAAGTCTATAGAATAGTTAATTTTATTGACTCAATGTTAATTTCCTGCTTTCAATAATTATAGTATGATTTTGTAAGATGTTAGCAATAGGGGATACAGGGTGAAGAGAACTCACTATTTTTGAAACATATATGTTTGTTTAAAATTAATTTAAAATAAGTTAAAAAAAGTTTATAAAACGGGGCACCTGGGTGGCTCAGTCAGTTGAATATCTGACTTGATCTCAGCTCAGGTCTTGATCTCAGGGTCATGAGTTTGGGCCTCTCATTGGGGTCCATGCTGGGTGTGGAGCCTACTTAAAACAAAACAAAACAAAATAAAACAAAAAAACATGCTTCCCCGCTGTTCCATGTTGTATCATCTGGAAGAATGTATTCTGTGGAACTTCTTCTATGTTGGTAATGGAAGAAAAGACATTAATATATACTTTGAACAGAACAAATAACAACAGAGATGGCCTTTGAAATGTGAAGGGATGGATAAGCTTTACAGACAGGATCTTCCATCTTAGCTCTTCAGTCCTTTCTATTCTTACTGAAAAATATCATATGCAGTAGTTTATTATTCTCACACTAAATAAAGTGCCTACTATTTCCACTTACAGAGAAGCACAGAATATAATCTGCACCATCCAGGAAATCCCAGTTTAGGAGTAGGAACAGATAGATAGATTGCATATAGTAAACGGTGTGATGGCAGCATATACAGACTACAGTGGAGCACAGGAAGGTGTTTTATAGCCTAGGACATCACAAAGGAGGGACATTTGAGCTAGACCTTAGCTCCTCATTTACTAAGTGCCTACCATGTGCCAGGAGCTTGTAAGTAGCTTGATCCTCTCCTTCTTCCTTGAATAATATACCCTTGCTTGTGACTTCATGGTTTCTTGACACTCAGAAAAGCTTTTAATCTCCTGACCAGTGGATTTCACCACGTTCTGTGTTTAGTTTTCTCAGTTCAGGACTGTAGTCCTGGGACATTTGTTTGCCAAATACATTTTATTCCTCCTTTCCTTATACGTGGCACTTCCTGGTTTTTACAGATCTTTTAGGCTGCTTTCAATTCTAATACAGCTGTGACTGAGTTTGTGACAGTTGGCAGAGGAGATTGTGTTTCCTAATTTGGGGAGAAAAGGGATGGAGATGGTTAGGGATGGTGACTTTGCATTTCTTGAAATCACTTGAATATGTTTCCATTTTTCTTGATAACTGGTTTTGATAACCATGTAACTGAAATATGGACCACTAACTTGCAGTACCTATTAAGTAATGGAGAGAAAATAGTCATCAACACATTTTACAGAAGGATGAGAAAGAAGCTAATTAAGTGAAGTCTGGTGAGATATATAAGACACCTAATAATGAGGCACTTCAACCTTCTTGAGCAAACTGAGATGGTTTAGAAGAAAAAAAAATTTTTTTTGGTCTAGCTGCTTGAAATTTGTTTTAGCACTCTTATATTTTGTTTGAACTATGTGCAAAGCACTGTATAGATGCCAGGGTTACAGAGAACATTGGACACAGTTCTTTCACTCTAGAAGCCTACAGTTAAGGAAGAACTTGCATACATAAATACTAAAGAAAAGCTGTGAGAAGTTTGTAATGTAATGAGAGCTACAGAGTATCCTAAGCAATCTAGAAGAGTACCTGACACATAAGTGGTGCTCCTCAAATATCTGATGAGTGAATGAGTGAATTCTAACTTGGAACATTAAAGAGGTTTAGGGAAGAAATTGGACTTCACTGTGCCTTGAGGAAGGGTGGAAATTCCTTTCTAGGTTAGGATTTTTACAGAAGATAAATTAGCACAAGTGGCACGGTAAAGTATACCTTGCAACAGAGATTCTAAGTAGGATTTTTGGGATAAGCTCTTTGGAAGTTTATTTGGAGCCCTGTGAAAACAATACATTTAGATAGACATGATTTAGGTTGAAAGCTAGCAAAAATGTATTATATTCCAAGAAGCATGAAAGTTTTAAAATATGTTAAAGCAGATTACTGTCATTCCAGAAGCATGGTTCAACATCTCTGTGCTTAAATTTTCCCAGTGCACAGAACAGTGGGTCTCTAGCTTCAAAATATCTCCTTGAAGAGACCAAATATGCACATTGGAAGGCAATGAAAAGACCAGTGAAAAGAGCAAGATGGCAGAACAGGAAGTCCCAGCCCTCCTTCCCCCACAGAGGCACCAACATAATAGTATATGGACCAAAATACCATTGTGAGAATTCCAGAAGACAGTTAAGTTGTTGAAATACCCCCAGGCAGTCTCAAAGCCAAGAACAGCCACATTGAAATGAATAAGAAGAATGGTTTTACTTTACTTGTGTTTACCCCCTCCCTAAGCCAGCAACGCTCAGCACTGGCAGACAATATCCCAGTTCATGAGTTCTCTTCTAGGAGGGAGAGGGGAGTAGAGTGTAAGTCTGGCATTTTGGCTTTTTGGAGAGCTTCCCAAGGGTCTTGAACCTGTTTCACCTGACTCAGGGCACTGACAAGGAGCTGGCATATTTCAGATGCCTGGAAGCCCCTGAGAACATGAGAGAGCAGGGCAGCTTGCTACTGTAGAACCAGAGAACTTAACAATGTTGCAGACAGACACCAGAGGGAGCAAGAGATTATGATGTCCTGAAAAGAAACCAGCAAAACTCTCTACTTGAGAAATTATACACGCAGACCCAGAGAAGTCACATCACCCACCAAAAGGTTTCAGAAACCCCTAGATTCTCTAATCAAGGTGACTGGTGTCTTCCTCTCTACAAAGCCAAGATGTAAAGTCTAAAAGAGATGCCTTTTTTTCCCAAATGTACAGATTCCAACACAAAGGTATAAGATACACAAAGAAACAGTGAAACATGGCCTATACAAAAGAACAAGATAAATCTACAGAAACCAGTCTTAAAGAAACAGGTATATGAATTAACTGACAAAGAATTCAAAATAATTATCATAAAGGTGTTCAATGAGCTCAAGAAAATGATGCATGAACAAAATGAAAATAACAGAGATAGAAAATATTTTTTTTAAAAAGCAAGTTTTAGAGCTGAAGAAAACAATAATTGAACTGAAAAATTAGGTAGAGGAGTTCACAAGCAGACTTGATGAAATAGAAGAAAGAATGAGTGAACTTAAAGACAAGTCATCTGAAATTATGCAGTCACAGGGATAAAAAGGAAAAATAATGAAAAATAGTGAAGAATGTCTAGGGGACACATGCAGTACCATCAGACAGACCAATATACACATTATGGTACTCCCAAAAGGAGGAGAGAGAATGGGGCAGAAAGCTGTTTTAAAGAATAATAGCTAAAAATTTTCCTGTCTGGGGAAAGAAATGGACATCCAGATTCAAGAAGTCCCACAGAATCCAACTATAATGAACCCAAAGAAATCCACACAGAGAAACATTATAATCAACTTGTCAAAAGTCAGAGACAAAGAGAATTTTGAAAGCGGTAAGAAGAAAGTGACTTGTCATGTACAAGGGAACCTTTATAAAATCAGTGATTTCTCACCAGAAACCCTGTAGGCCAGAAGGGATGGAAGGATATATTCAAAAGAAGGAAAAAAAATGCCAGCCAAGAAAACTATACCCAGTCAAACTACCCTTAAGAAATGAAGAAATTAAAAACTTTCCCAGATAATCAAAACCTAAGAATTCATCACCACTAGCCCTGTCTTACAGAAATTAGAAAGTGAGGGGCACCAGGCTGGCTCAGTCAGTAGAGCATGTAACTCTTGATCTTGGGTTGTGAATTTGAGCCCCACGTTGGATGTAGAGGTTACTTAAAAATAAAATCTTTTAAAAAATTTTTAAAAAGAAATTGTAAGGTGAGTCCTTCAAGTAGGAGCAAAAAGATGCTAAATGGCAATACAAAAGCATATGAAAATACAGTTGATCCTTGAACAACATGGGTTTGAACTGCATAGGTCCACTTACATGTGGGTATTTTAAATAAATAAGTGTTAATAAATAAATAAATGTAGGTAGGTTAAACTCCCCAATAAAAATGCATACAGTGACTGAATGGATCAAAAAACAAGATCTAACTATATACTGTCTACTCAAATAGACTCAAGAGACTCACTTTAGATTTAAGGACACACATAAGATGAAGGTAAAAATTAAAAAAGATATTCAATGCAATATAAGACTAAATAGGCTTAAAGTGAAAAACTCTCAGATAAAGAAGGATAATTTTCTATAAGGCTAAAGAGACTTAAAGTGAAAAACTTAGAGGAGATAAAGAAGGACAGTTTTCAATTTTCTAAGAAGATACTGTAAGTACATAGGCACCCATCAGGGCACCCAAATACAGGAAGCAAACATTGAAAGAATTGAAGGGAGAAAAAGACAGCAACACAATAAAAGTAGGGGATTTCAATACCCCAATTTGAATAATGGATAAACATCCAGAAAGAAAACCAATTAGGGAACCAGATGGTTTAAACAACACTGCAGACCAAATGCATCTAACACACATATACCAAATACTCCACCCAACAGCAGCAAAATACACATTTTTCTCAGGCACACACGGGACATTCTCTGGTATAGATCACATATTAGTTCACAAACAAGTCAACAAATCTAAGAATAAGATATGCCTCATCTTTATCCATTCTTTCATCTGTCAATGGATAGTTGGGACTGCTTCCATAATTTGGCTATTGCAAATAATGCTGTAATAAACATGGGGTACATCTATCTTTTTTTATTAGTGTTTTCATATTCTCTGGGTAAATACCCAGTAGTGGAATTACTGGATCATATAGTAGTTCTATTTTTAATTTTTTGATAAACCTCCATACTGTTTTCCATAGTGGCTGTACCAATTTGCATTCCCACCAGCAGTGTACTAAGGTTCCTTTTTCTCCACATCCTTGCTAACATAATGTTTCTTGTGTTTTTGACGTTAGCCATTCTGACAGGTATGAGGTGATATCTCATTGTGGTTTTTATTTTCATTTCCCAGATGTTTAAGGATTTGGAGCATCTTTTCATGTGTCTTTTGTCTATCTGTCTTCTTTAGGGAAATGTCTGTTCACATTTTCTGCCCATTTTTTAATCGGATTATTTGTTTTTTGAGTATTGAGTTGTTGTTTGAGTGTTGAGTTCTTTATTTTGGATACTAACGCTTTATCCAGATATGTCATTTGCAAATATCTTTTTCCATTCAGTATGTTGTCTTATAGTTTGTTGATTGTTTCCCTTTCCATGCAGAAACTTTTGAATTTGATTAGTCCCAATAGTTTATTTTTGCTTTTGCTTTCCTTGCCTCAAGAGACAAATCTAGAAAGATGTTGCTACAACTGATGTCAAAGAAATTACTGCCTGTTTTTTTTGAGGATTTTTATGGTTTTAGGTCTCACATTTAAGTCTTTAAAACATTTTTAGTTTATTTTTGAGTATGGTGTAACAAAGTCGTCCAGTTTTATTCTTTTGCATGTAGCTGTCTAGTTTTCCCGGCACCATTTGTTGAAGAGACTCTCTTTTTCCCATTGCATATTCTTGCCTCCTTTGTCAAAGATTAATTGACCATATAGTTGTGGGTTTATTTCTGGGCTCTCTATTCTGTTCCATTGATCTATGTGTCTGCTTTTGTGCCAATTCCATAATGTTCTGATTACTATAGCTTGGTAGTATATCTGAAAATCTAGGATTGTGATACCTCCAGTTTTGTTCTTCTTTTTCAAGATTGCTTTAGCTATTTGGAGTTTTTTTTGTGATTCCATACACATTTTAGGATTATTTGTCCTAGTTACGTGAAAAATGCTGTTGGTATTTTGATAGGGATTGCATTGAATCTGTAGATTGCTTTAGGTAGTAGGGACATTTTAACAATATTTGTTCTCTCAATCCATGAACATCTTTCCACTTGTTTTTGTCTTCAGTTTCTTTCATCATGTTTTATAGTTGTCGGAGTAGAGATCTTTCTCCTCCTTGGTTAAGTTTATTTGACAATTTCTTAAAATAAAACAACACACAGTGAAATTTGCTGCATTGAATGACTCTTCCTTTCATGAATGATTTTTCTTTTACATGTGATGCAATTCAGTAGCATTTTACTCACAGTACTACTCCTGTCAAAAATGGAGTCAATCCTCTCAAATTTCGCCATTGCTTTCTCAACTAACCTTATGTAATATTCTTAATCTTTTTTTGTCACTTCGACAGTCTTTATAGTCCATCTCAAAAACCTCTTTCTTTGCTCATCCTTAAGAAGCAACACCTCATCCATTAAAGTTTTGTCACAAGATTGCAGAGTTCAGTCCCATCTTTAGGCTCTACTTCTAGTTTAGTTCTCTTGCTACTTCCACCACATCTGCAGTTACTTCCTCCACTGAAGTCTGAAACCTCTCAAACTCCTCCATGAGAAACCAGCTTCTTCCAAACTCCTGTTAATGTTGATATTTTGACCTCTTCCCATGAATCACAAATGTTCTTAATGGCATCAAGAATGGTGAATCTTTGGGGTGCCTGGGTGGCTCAGTCAATTAAGTGTCTGACTTCAGCTCAGATCATGATCTCACACTTTGTGAGTTTGAGTCCCATGTCAGGCTCTGTGCTGACAGCATGGAACCTCAAGCCTGCTTTGAATTCTGTGTCTCCCTCTCTCTCTGTCCCTCCCCCCAACCTCACACTTTGTCTCTCTCTCTCTCTCTCTCTCTCTCTCAAAAAATAAATAAACATAAAAAAAATAAAAAGAATGGTGAATCTTTTCCGGAAGGTTTTCAATTTACTTTGTCAAGATCCATTTGTGGCAGCTACAGCCTTACAAGTGTATTTCTTAAGTAAGAAGACTTGAAATTGATAATGACTCCTCAATCAATGGACTACAGAATGGATGTTTGTTAGCAGGCATGAAAACAAACATTCATCTCATTGTACAGCATCATCAGAACTCTTGGGTGACCAGGTACTTTGTTAATAAGCAGTAATATTTGGAAAGAAATATTTTTTCTAAGTGGTAGAGGTTTACAGTAGACTTAAAATATTCAGTAAACCAGGTCATAAACAGATGTGCTGTCATCTAGGCTTTGTTTAGAGAGCAGATGCACAGTAGATTTCGCATAATTCTTAAGGGCCCTAGGATATTCAGAATGGTAAATACACATTGGCTTCAACATAAAGTTACCAGCTGCATTAGCCCCTAACAAGAGAGTCAGCCTGCACTTTGAAGCTTTGAAGCCAGGCATGGACTACTCTCTAGCTATGAATGTACGAGATGGCATCTTCTAATATAAGGCAGCTTTATTTACACTGAGAAAATCTGCTGTTTAGCATCTCCACCTTCATTAATTATTCTAGCTAGATTTTCTGGGTAACTTACTGCAGCTTCTGTATCAACACCTGCTCTTCATCTTGCCCTTTGATATTATGGAGAAGGTTTCTTTCCTTAAACCTCATGAACCAATCTCTGCTAGATTCAAAGTTTTCTTCTAAACTTTCCTCCCCTCTTGATCTTCATATAGAATTGAAAGGAGTTATGGCCTTGCTCTGGATTAGGTTTTAGCTCAAGGAGATATTGTGGCTAGTTTGATCTTCTATCCAAACAACTAAAACTTTCTCTATATCTGCAGTAAGTCTTGTTCACTGGAGTAGCACTTTAATTTCCATCAAGAAAAAAAAATTCCTTCAAGTACTTTTCCTTTGCATTCACATCTTGGCTAACTGGTGCAAGAGGCTTAGCTTTTGGTGTATCTTGGCTTTCGACATGCGTTCCTCACTGAGTTTAATCTTTTGTAGCTTTTGATTTAAAGTGGGAGACATGCCACTATTCTTGTCACTTGAACAATTAGAGGCCATTGTATTAATTGGCCTAACTTCAATATTGTGTATCAAGAATAGGGAGGCCCAAGGAAAGGGAGAGAGTTGGGGGAACAGCTGATAGATGGGGCAATCAGAACACACACAGCATTTTTCAAGTTCACTGTCTTTACATGAGTGCAATTCATGGTGCCCCCAAACAATTACAATGGGGGTAACATCAAAGATCACTGATCACAGATCACCATAACAAATACAATAATGAAAAAGTTTGAAGTATTTCAAGAATTTCCAAATGTGACACAGAAACATGAAGTAAGCAAATGCTGTTGGAAAAATGGTGCTGATAGACTTGCTCGATGCAGTGTTGCCACAGACCTTCAATTTGTAAAACAATGCACTATCTGCGAAGCACAATTAAATGAGGTATGCCTGCGTTTGCACTCTCATGTTTAGTGTAGCATTATTCATAATAGCCAAGAGGTGGAAATAAATATCCATTGACAGATGAATGGATAAAGAAAATATGTGTGTATGTATGTGTGTGTAAATATATATATTATATATGTATATTATGTATATGTATATATATTTTGTATGTATATATACACACATATATATATTCATCCACATAATACTATTCATCCGTAAAAAAGAAGATGGTCCCGTCTTATGCTACAACATGAGTGAACCTGAGGGCAGTATGCTAAGCAAAATAAGCCAGTCACAAGGAACAAATACTGCATGATTTCACTTATTTGAGGTATCTGAAGTAGTCAAACTTGTAAAACAGAGAGTAGAATTGTGGTTGCCAGGAGCTGAGGTGAAGGGAAATGGGAAGTTGATGTTTAATGAGTATTGAGTTTCAGTCATGAGAGATGAAAAAGTTCTGGAGATCTGTTTTACAGCAAATTGTAAGTTTGTGCATATAGTTAATTAGATTGTAATGTATACTTTAAAATTGTTAGAAGGTAAATTTATGTTACATGTTTTTTATCATCAGGAAAGACCAGTGAAAATATTACTGAGTGCTGGGAAAATAGATTAACAGACATTACTTTTGGAAATTGTAAATAGTCTGTATTACAGATGAGCAAATTGAAATGTGGCAAAGAGATCACACAGCTATTCAGTGATAGAAGATGACTTGGATCCTAGTCTCTTGAGCCCCTGTCCAGGGTTTCCCTTCCTATAACCTGAACTGATGTGTACTCACTTTATTGAATTGACAAATGAGACAAAACAACATTTTTGTGACTTTAATTTTATACATGTTTAATATTGGCATCTGGGTAGGATACACTGAAAAAGCATTTAATTAAAAGACTTTTATAATTTCTTGATGTTTCATTGCATTGTAAAAAGCATTAAATATTTTATTAGCATCTTTATTTTTAATTCATAGTGACCTGTTCTTTATTGAATATTTAAAGAATATGCTTATAAATTGTGTGTATATATTTTCTGGAGCCAAGGAGATTATTAATTAAAAAGTGATGTACAAACCTTAAATAATTGATATGATATAGTTGGATCAAATAGGCTGTTGGTGAGTACTTCAGAAGGTGACAGGAAAGTTCTGTATAGAAACAAAATATAAATGCAACCCTACAACAAGGGGATTGTATTTTACTGAGTCATGTGCAAAGCCATGCTGGTGCCTGTTTGATTTTCATTATAGCAGCAAAGGCCTGGAACTAGCCATTAACCACATAGTTTTCTTTGTACTAAGGAGCCAGAACATGGACTCCACAGTTAATTATATGGGATTAGAAATCCTTCAACCCTCCACAGGTAATAGTACTCTTCCTGATGCCAATTGCAACCTGTTACCTCCTTTCACTATGTGGCACTTACTCAAGCTGTCAAGGACAACCTGCCCTTTTCATCAGTAATGTGAAGTCTGTTTGTGTCTTATAGGACACGTATTGATACAGAGAATGTCATATTGACACAGAGAATATCAGAAGCAGAAAGGAGGCCTTCATAGTATCTGGTCTAGTTCAGTCCTTTTTTTTATAAACAAGGGCAGTGGAACTCAGAAGAGGAAAGGGGTGGAAGATGTGTGGAGTGGAGTACTTGCCAGAAGTTTCACTGCCTGTTACCAGTAGGACTATGATTAAAATTCAGGTCTCCTAAATCCCAACCTAGATTCTTTCCACTCTGTTACTTGACATGCTGCTAATTTAAGTTTGGCAAGAACAGTTAAGTGATGTTATGACTGTTGTAGAAACTTTACCCTCAAAGCTGCATTCAGAATTGATC